>NW_026991723.1:88972316-89572316 GCF_029215605.1 Mirounga angustirostris | reverse complement strand
TGTGCCTTAAGCAGGTGAGAAAGAAACTTTTAAGACCTCAGTTTCCTCCTCTGTGAAATGGGGATAGCACTAGTATTTGTATCCTAGTATTGAAGGTAACATGAAGCAATGCACATAAAATGCCTTAGGATACCTCACATACAGTGCGTGTCCTATAAATGGTAGTTGTAATTCCCAGGCATGGTAACAGTGGATGTGTGTATTTATTTACGGAGCGACTGTATTGCTCAGCAGTTAAGAGCGTGGGCTCCAGGGCTGGACCGCTCCAGTTTACATCCTGGCTTTGCTGTCTGACAGCTGTGAGGCTCACCTCTCTGGGCCTGTTTTTTCTTCACTAAAATGGGGATGATCACTGTACCCACTTCGGAAAGATCTCGTGAGGCTAAATGAGGTAATACAAGTGAGCACTTTCCTGGCACAGAGTTGGGGTTAGCTTAACAAACAGTGACGAGGACAGACTTCCAGGCAGCGCTGGCCTATCTTACAGTGATTTCTGCTCTATTGCACAGCTTCCCAGACTTGATTTTGATATATTCTTCTGAAATTCTACGAATCAGAGATTCTTTTAGGTAGTCAGCACCTTTCTGCCCTGTGGAAGCCTGAGTGTAGATGGCGATAGTTCACACGTTAATATGATCTAGTGGGAGGGGGATCTTTCCTCATAGAACCTGGAGCTTGGGTAAGGGATTGGGAGGAGGGTAGCTGACCTCTTGGTGTGGAGCCCTGAGTTTTGGACAGGGTAGGATGGCATGTGGGAGTTGAGAGGCAGCAAAGGCAGGGTGAGGGTCCTGGGGAGAAACCACAGGGAGTGAGGGGACTGCAGAGAATGGGTCAAGAAGGGTGGTATATTGCTCAGGGCAGCCCATTTGTACAAAGAGGGGAGGAGCCTTCTCACGTGGGCACTCTGTAAGGCTGTGCTCCCGGAGCTCAGCGTTCGGGTTGGTCTGTAGGCCTCTTAACCTGGTGGGAAAACTCTTGTGGCCTAGTCAGGGATTTCTTGTGTTGTTTCTTGAGGAAAATGCTTGCACACAAAGGCTGGTATAAAAAGAAACATTTGGATTCTACCCACTTTGTCAATTGGGTGCTCATTACTAGCCGGGCTCTGGGGTTAGACTCTTGTCGGGTTTGAATCCCCAGCCTTCTCTGTCAGCTTTATGATTTGGGGCAAGTTACAGAACCTGTCTCTGTCTTAGCCTCCTCCTCAGTCAGAGTGGTTTATAACAGCTTCTATGTCGGGGCTGCAGTGAGGATTGATGCGTTTATTTATGCGCACGTGGGCCCCTCCCCCCACCCCAGCACCTAGAACAGTGCCCAGTGTGTATTGGGGGCATTCACTGGGGTTAGCTAGTCCTACTCCTTTTCATATTTTTTTTTAATTTTTTTTAAAGATTTTATTTATTTATTTGACAGAGACAGAGATAGCGAGAGCAGGAACACAAGCAGCAGGAGTGGGAGAGGGAGAGCAGGCTTCCCGTGGAGCAGGGAGCCCGATGTGGGATTTGATCCCAGGACCCTGGGATCATGACCTGAGCCGAAGGCAGCCGCTTAACCGACTGAGCCACCCAGGCGCCCTCCTTTTCATATTTTTGGTAAAGTGTTTGAAAGGCAGCGTGTAGTTTTGGCAGCATGGGACAGAGGTTTTGAGAGACCAGTATTTAGTTCTGGCTGCCCACTGACTCTCTGTGTGACCTTATGCCAGGGGCTTTACTCCTTTGGGTTCTAGCTTCCTCACTGCAAGAATGAAGACTTGGGTGGGATGATCTCTCGGGTCCTTTTCAGCTTTAGCTTGAAGAGTCAGTGGAGTTGTGCTTTTCTGTGGTTTTGGAAATGAAAGCATAACCTGGGGAGTGGAAAAGAGCAGTTCTTGTCCAGTAATGTTTCTTAAGTACAACGATTGTGTGTGCATCTCAGGATATGCCAGAACAGAGCAGCAGCCTGGAGGACTTGTGGAAAATTACCTTCCAGAGGTTCTCTAGACAGCAGTGGCCTCTTGTAACACACCAAAGCGTAAACGTTAATGAAAATCAAGTGATGCCTCTGTAATTCTAAATGGTTTCTATCCCAAGGCTTTGGCCTAATTCCACATCTTCATGTTCTGCTTACTAGTTGTGGTTTCTGAAAATTGCCATTTTATTGTTGCCTGGAATCAGATTTGTGATTCTCTCATTTTTTTCTCTAAAGGAACAGGAACTCTCTCTAGAAGCTGCCCTGGGAGGGTGCAGAGGCTGCTGGATGTGTGTCACGCCTGCCCCAGGAGTCACTCTGTCTGTGGGCGACTCATCTTGATTCCCTTCTTGGCTGGCTTACATTAGCCTCTTCTGGGCTGATTAGGTTGGTGTGGTTTGTCCAAAGCCTTCTGTGGATTGTGACCAGAGCCTGAAAAGGGCACTTTCTCTTCTCTTCTCTTCCAGGAATGTTTGGTAGAAAGGAAATTGTCCCATATCCTTTTTCTTCATGGCGAGATGTACATTGATGGTGGGACGGAAGCATATCATTACAAGTACAGAAAGAATCTGATGTTACCCCTCCCTGTCTTCTTGTCTGCCCTTCTTTGTGGCGGTGTGAGCCCGGGGCAGAGCGGCTAGAGAATTGGTGCTTCTCTCCTGTTGTCCGAGCCTTCTCTGGCCTGCCTCATCTTTTCTGCGCCTTCAAGTGGCAGCCACACACCGATGCCACCTCACTCCGTCCCCAGCCTGGGTCTCTCTCCTGAGATCAGACCCACGTAGCAAAGGGCCTGCCAGGCATCTGCACTCGGAGACTCTGGGGCCTGTGAGACTGGAGTCCAGAACTAAAATCCTGCCCCCTGACCCCCACCCCCAACCTGCTTCTTGTGCTGGGCCCCAGCCAGGTGCCCAACCTGCACACCTGCTGACCGAGATCTGACCGATTCTACCTCTTGAAAACCTCTTACTCTCTCCTCTCCATTTTGGCTGCTCTTGCCTGAGCCCAGGCCCCCGTGATTGCTTGGGACGATGCTGTAGCCTCCCAGATAATTTCCTGCCCATTCCTACCCCTTTGAATCTATTTTCCTCTCTACAGCTCCCCCAGGATCTTGAGAATGTAGACATCTGATTGGTTGCTCCTCAGCAGTTTCTTCCATCTCTCTTAGGATCAGTGCCAACTCCCCAGCTGGCGTTTGGAGGCATTCTAGTCATCATGCTGAGGGGCTTGAGTCCAAAAGCAGACAGCCCTTTGGCCAGATGCCTTAGCCTCAGTTTCCTGATCTGTAAACGGCACGGACAGTCCTGCCTCCTAGGGCAGCTGTAGGAGTACATGAATCCTGCTCTTGTGGTTTAGCACAGAGTCTGACATGTTACCCATTTACCATCAACAGTCTGGGTAAAGGACTTTCATGATCTGGCACCAGCTTACTTCTCTAGCTTCCGTCCTCCTGCCCTTCCTTCTGAGAAAAAAAGAACCCAAAACTTTTGATTGTGGAAAATTTCAAATATACACAAAAGTAAGTACAGTCTTTTTTCAGTGGAGGGTGGGGAGCTGAGTACTTTAAAGCAAATACCAGATGGGTCATTTCATCACGAAAACTTCAGTGTTCAGCTTCCTTTCTTGCCACTCTGCCAATTTTCAGTTACAAAATCACAGATCCCCATGGGGCCATGATCTTTTTGTCTCAGGGCCTTTGCACATGTTATTCTTCCTTCTCCTTTATTCCTTTGGAAAGCGCTTACTCATCTTGGTCTCAGCTGAGTTGTTACCTTCTCTAGGAAGTCTTCTGAGTTGTACCCAAATTAGGTCCCAGTGTTTACACCTCTTACTGCTTTTTTTCCCACTCTGGCTCTTTATGACCCCCACAAGATTAAGCCTCATCCCTTGCTAGGATTTAGACTTTGAGCCTCCATCTGCTGGACTGTAAGTGGGCATAATACCAATCTCGGGGCTGATGTGAGTATCTAGAAAATGTGTGTACAGTTTCTAGTTCAGGGTAGGATACATAGTGGCATTTAATAAATAGTAGTTGTTGACAGTAGCTATTGCTAAAGGTGTCATAAAACCATATTTGAATGGGTAGATTGAAGCCTCTAAATCTCTTTCTCTTTTCCTTTTTAGATTATGTATATGTTTTCCCTTCTGCTTGCTTCTGTTTGACTTTTTCAGATTGTTGTTGCAGGAGAGGGAGAGGGTCAATGCCAGAGGCTGTCCCCTGAGTCCCCTGGCCGCCAGACCCCATCTGAGGAATCTTCGGGCTGGGGCCAGGAGTCCCCGATTGGGGGGGGCGACGGGGAGGAGGCTGCGGGTCTACCTGGCCTTTGGCTCTCAAGCTGCTTCCCACATCCCCTTTACTTGGCGTGCTCTTGCTGCAGTCACTGACTTGTTTTGGGAGGCTCAGCTCTTGCAGCCTCCTGGGCTTGGCCCTGGGCTTCGCCTTCTGCTTTTGCTTGCTGACTTGACAAAGTGAATAGAACTGCCCCCAGGAACAGTTTACTCATCTGGTGAGTTAGGCAGGGCAGTATCTCCTGCTTCCCCCTCCCTCTGTTGCCCTGGCACACTTACCACGACCCTGTGAGTTGGAGCCTCTCTCTGAACCCTCTGGCTTCATCACGGCTGCCCCGTGAGCCTGCTGCTTGCCCTGCCCTCAGCCTAGAGCACCTGGCACCTTCTTGAGCGCATTTTCTACTGCTTCCTCCTCCGGCCCTATTAAAGTGTGGCTTCAGAGAAGCCTCTGGAATAACCAGGCAGAGCTGACCTTGTCTGGTTTTGTCCCCCAGCCTCTCAGCAGCTGTACTGATCACACCATGCCACGGCCGCTTGCTGTCCAGGTCTGTCCCCTTTTCTGCAAGGTTGGGGCTGTGGTGTCATCTTTGAATACCTGGCGTCTGGCACATCATAGGCACCTAGTAATCGAGCCTTCCCTCCCTCCCCTGCCCCACCCTGCCACATTCCCAATCAAACTCTAGGGACTGTACCTCTTTCGACTAAGTGTTCAATCTCAAAGGGACCTCAGTGCTCCGGTAGGTCTTTGCCCCTCATTTTCGAGAGGGAGACTTCTCCAAGGCTATCCTGCTGGCCCTCTAATTGGGACCCACAGTACTGGCAGCTTAGAAAAGGAATGTCAGCTGAATGTCCAGAGCACCAGAGAGGTTCCTTCTGCTGTTAAGACCCATCAAAATACTACCTTTTACCTGTGGTTTTGTGGCCGCTGACTCCCCGTCAGTGGAGCAGGAACAGTGGCCAGTCCACATGACGCCTGGAAGGGAACCGTGGGGACGGATGTGATGCAGTGAGGCTGCGCAGGACCCAGCCTGGCCGTGGGCGTGGCTCAGAGGAATTGCCTAGACCGCCATGTGCAAAGCAGCCCCAGACCCTGAGATCCTGAGAGGCAGGCACCTTTGTCCACTTGAAGCTTAGGATCCAGTAAGTTGGGATCTTAGTAACTAAGCGGCATCTTTGCCGGGACTGCCTTTGCGCCCCTTACTGTCCTTGCTGGCCTGGGTGTCTGTGCAAGTATGGTTGTGTAAAGATAGGGGCCAGTCGCCACTGTTTTTTCTCCCTTTTCAGCAGGAGTTGCCCTCCACTGGGTTCATGAGATGCCAGTTGCTCTTATCTTCTCCCTGTTAGTGTGTGTCTACCTGTTTTAGGGTAGGAGACTTACGGTGTGCCCTAGTTATTGTCGGTCAAAATAACAGTGGCTTCTTTGATGATTATTGATCACTTGTTAGTAGTTGCCACACTAAGCATTCCAGCTCGGCTATCTCCTGATGACTCTGTACAAGGTAGATTTTGAAGGGTGGGAGTCCACAGGTTTTAAGTGCATATATGCATTCAAAACGGTTGGACTTGTTATAAAATGTTCAATCTTAATAATTCCCAAACTGTGCTTTTGGGTAGTGTGCTTTTTGCTAGGAAGTCTCAAATTCATCCATTCAGTGCCTACTTATTGAGCACCTGCTATGTTCTAGGCACTGTTTTGGACACAGCACATGAAACTGATAAATTCCCGTCTCCCTGGAACTTAGCTTATATCCAGATCTCTAACTTGATCAGAGGAGTTAAGTGCCCAAAGCACCTGGTTTTATAATAATAGTATTAATGGTGGTCTTGCCCCCACCCCTTAATTCGTGGCCTTTATATGTCTCAGTTTACCAGTCCTTACCATCAGAAAGGAACATAACTCATGGTGTGCTGGGTGACTTAATTGGCATATGTAACTGATCTAGAACAGTGTCTGAACATAGAGGAAATTGTGTCTTAGAGTCTTGATATCTTAAATATCATCCTGTTTTTATAGCTTGATGCATTTTAATTCTGTCATATGCTTAATGCAGATGCAGATTTATTGCTAGTAATACACAGTTTTCTGGTTTATTTATCCTTGGCATGTCACCTGTTTGTCCTTACCCTGGTCCAGTCTAAGGCTGTGCTTGCATTAAGGGGTTCTTATTAATTTCAAGAGGACACTAAATATGTATCTTACATTTGTGTCCAGAGGAGAAAAACCATCACTCAGTCAGCTTCAGGGTACCAACTTCCTTGAGGCTGTTGACCTCAGACCTGACCCAGTTGGTCTGTTACTATTGTAAGAGAATTCTCCGTGTGTTCTTTGTGATATGCATTGGTGACTCTTATTCCCTGCATTTGCACCTGGGTCTGTTTAAGTTTCATTTAAATACCTGAAGCCCTGAGGGACGATTTTGCCCATGGGTGACATTGGCCTGATGCACTGCCTTCCGCACCTCACCCAGGGTCAAGCTGGGCTCACTGAGCGCACTGTGCTCTCTCTGATTGCCTGACTGCCCACCTGGTTGTCCATCCATTTATTTCTCCATCTCACCATTTAAAGCCACACTTTATGATTCAGTATGCTTCCTGGAGTTGAATGCATTGATTCCAAATCCTGCATCATCCATGGTGTCTGTGATGAGAGTTAGAATCACCTGAGTTTCAAGATAGACCATATTCTCGACTTCTTCCTAGTGAGCAGAGAACGATTAAGTGACCGTTGAAGAGTTTTGTTTGGTGATTTGGTAGAAGTGCATTTTCCTGTTAAAATCACTGCGTTAGTCTCTGTGTTATAGCTCCTGTCTACGTTTCTCCTCCTTCACCTGCAAAATGAGTTTGAAGACCCTTTTCTGCCAGGGGGTGGAGGGTGGGGAAGGGTGGTGGTGGTGGTGAATGCACTTAGCACGGGGCCAGGATGTAGTAGGCACACAGAGGGTGTTAGTTTTCCTTTGGTCACTGTGTGTTCCCATCCAGCGTGCCCTCTGCCCCTAAACATGTAACTCGCACCAGCGGAGACATTGCTGCTTGGCTAGGTCAGCCCCACGCTTGGTGTGGATAGCAGAGATGCTAGCTCTGATTTTAAATGTTAAAAGAAACCACAGAGGATTATGGAAGCCAACACTCTCCTATTCCTTGTTTTCCCAGTCTAAAACAGAGCAGTCCGTGTTAATTTTAATTGCTTGGATGAGCTCAAACATTGAGATTTTAATGCATTTTCACAGTAGCTCAGACAGCGTAACCACATTATTCTGCTGGCAGTTCATTGGAATTCTCGGCCAAAATGCTGTACTTGGGGACCTCTGCTTATAAACCCAGGATGTGGTAATTTCCCAGCAGGATGTCTTGCGGGGAACGTTGCTTTTCCTGTTGAGACTTCCTCCAAACAGTGAAGTGTTGTCCTCCTCTGTGCCGTAGTGATGGGCAGGGACTGTTTTCGAGGAAGGTTTTCAAAGCTTTTGGTTAACAGAGGGTGTCTCGGCGGAGTTGCTTTTATTCTGATGAGTCACAAAATGGGAAAGGCCTCTCGAAAGCCTCCAGTTTGCTTTTGTTCCTGACGGAACATTGACAGTCCCTGGGCCTGGCGTGGGCTGGTGGGCAGTCCCCAACCACCGCACCTCCTGTGTCCTCCTCCCACTGCGGGTAACAGGCCAGCCTGGCCAGGGGTGACACGTAGAGAGCTGATGTCCGGTGGACAGCTGGAAATGCCAGACTCCAGGGCAGGGAAAGGAAAACCGAAGTTGAACCAGGCAAACCTCCCTGCCTTCTGGTGGTTTCACCGAGTCTACACACCTACCACACTGAGCCCTCACGTGTTCAGTGCTGCGCTTACACCGCGTGGTCTCTGGCGCTTAGCACGGAGCTGCATCCTTGCTTAGTGAGTGCGTGTTGCTAAGTGGATGAGGGAGTGTCCCCAGCCTACTCTAGGCCATCTTCTATGGCCGGCCGGGTCGTTTGCAGTAGTCTCCTAACTGGCTTGGCTTTCCCTGCGCTGTGTCAGAATGACCTTTAAAAATGCAAGTTTGATCACATAAGTCTCCTGCTTAAAATGAGTTGATGATGCCTGTGCTCAGGATTAAGACATACTCCATAGTGTAGTTAGTAACGGTCTGAGTCTGACCCCTGTGCCCTGGCACCTAGCCCCCTGGAAACACCATACTTACCCTGCCTGCCTTCCTCCCTTCAGTCAGCCTGTGGATGGGCTCCACCCCTCTTTTTTGTTGGGCTCATACTTTCTCATTTTATTTTTTCACATCTTTATAGTCACATACCCGGGAGTGTCTTTAGGTCCCCAAGTCAGGGTCCCCTGCTGTGTACTTCTGCAGCCCACACCATTGCCCACGTCATGGCCTGACTCCCATTGAGCTGTAAGTACTGATTGCTCGGACTGGGGACAGGGACATGTCTGCCTGTTCACCATTGTATTTCCAGTGGCCAGCAAGGCCCCTCAGAAGAAAACAAGGCAACAAGACACTTCCAGTTAAATCAATCGCTTAATTATCTTTGAAATCAATATTGTAATTTTTAAATGAATGTGTTTTTGAGGGGAGGAGGTAGGGGCCTAGGTAGGATTTTGGTCCCACTTTTCTTTAGGGCTGGGCAGAGATGACTTTTAACCCCTGGGTCCCCTGAGCACACAGCTGCTGAGGTGTCTTTGTTCGGTTTATGCATTCCACTCACAGCTTGGCTTGCTGAAGGATAATGCATATTAAGTTTTTTTTTTTTCTTTTTAAACTAGTTTGAGCATACAAACAGAAGGCAAATTATCTTGATTATTTTGAGGCAGTTATGAAAAGGGCAAATAAAGCATACAGTGAAAGTTATAGAGCCCCTTATGTTTAACCTAACACCTGCTGCCTCTAAAGTGTGGAAGTGTCACTGCTATCATCAGACCGGGGAGAGGCAGCATAGCGTGGCCTTAAAACATGAGCTCTGGGGCCATATTACCTGGGTTCAAGTCCTGCTTCTTCCCTTTACTGCGTGTGACCTTGGGCAACTTCTTCCTGTTCCCGATCTGTAAAATTAGGTTGATAACAGTATCTCCCTCAGGGTTGTTGTGAAGATCAAAAGCCCAGGCTATGGGAGGATCAGAAGCATGGCTGGTTAGCTGTCGCAGGCGCTCCCTCATTGCCAAAGTTCTCTCTAGTAACCCTGCATCTTTGCCTTATTTCACTAAAGAGGGAACTCACACTCCTAAAAGATCAGTGACCTGCCCCCAACTGCCAGGTGTAGGTGACCAAGAAGATTCATACGTTATCTGATTCCCAGACCTCTTTATTCTGTAGTCTGCCTTTGCTGTCTCAACAAGGTAAAATCTTGGGATAGAAACTCCCAAAGGTTTACTAACCATTATGGAGTCTATGCGGCTGAGCATTTATATAAATCACAAAGCTCATTGTCAATAATTTATTTTAAATACATGAATGGGTTGGCAAAGGAGAATCTCTTACATGAATAGTAACTCCCTAATTTACCTGTATTACGTTATATGTGCAGGTTTAAATTTTTCTTTAATTTTTCAATGGTGTTGTCTTTAAATTTGACTGGCTACAGTATAACTTAGCCCCAGAAACCTTTAGGACCACAGGCATGATCTGTGATCTTGGTTATCACAGCTCATCGGTTCCTGTGGCTTCTCCTGGCATGAGGCAGAGACGCAGGGACAGAGTTTAAGCTTTGGACTTGGGGGGTGGAACTGTATTATATTCTGTGCCTGTTAGTTTTCTACTCTCTCCCACCCTGACTGGTGCTTGCCTGTTTTTGCTTGATAAAGTATGTATTATAGAAAAGGCCCTTCACAAAAGGCAGGAGTTCTCAATTTGGGGTCTGTGGTCCAGCCTCTGTTGGGTCCATGGATGTATGTAGGCATACTTTCCAGGAGATTAATCCTTAGCTTTCATCAAGTTTCTTTCAGAGGTCTGTGGCTCCAGCAAGTTTAAGAGCCACCACTATGGAGGAAGAGTATTGTTTGTTCTTTTATTTAACTTGTAAACAAAGCATTTTAGTAATAAAATATTTATACCCTTCTTACAGTGCAAGTTTTCTAGTGATTGAGTGTGTTATACTCTGAAAGTTATTACAGAATACTGAAGCTGAAACAGTATAATTCTAAAATATGCCAAAGCAACCTTCATTTGCAAAAACGATCTCCTACCAGCATAAGTATAAAAAGGAAAATCTTACAACAAAAATCAGAAGGTCTAGGAGTATTGTTATTTTTATACCACATCACCTCCAACTCTCCCTGACCCGGGCTGGACTGATCCTGCCAAGACTGTGGCCCCAGAGCCTCGAGGGCCAGGACCTGCAGGTGGGTGTGTGAATGGGGTGCCTTCAGTCTCCATAGCTCTGGCTTACTGTCTGATCCGAGAACTTGTTTCCAGAGATGTGGTTCAGCCTCCATCCTCATGGCTTCACCCATTCCTTGTCCCTCCTTCGGATGGTCCCTCCCCTCCACCCTTTCTTTTCTTTCCTAAAGCGTCCTTCAGTGTTGCACAAATGCTTGGAAACACAGGAGGAGGCTTGCATCAGTCCTTTAGTTGATCAAGAAGGCTATTACCTGAGGCTGCTTTAGGGTGATGGGGGGACAAAGGTAAGACTTGTGGATACCTTCCTCTGAAAGAAAGGAGGAAAATATTTTGAAACTGTGTTTGAAAGTTGAATTTTGAAGCTGAGCCACGGAGTAAGATTGGTGGAGAGTCTAAAGGGCTTCCTGCAGGAGCTCAGAGAGGGTGACTCTCTAACGAGGGATCCAGAGAAAGAGGATCATAGAGGGGGATTGTGTGGTGGTCCCAGTAACAGTTCCCCATGTGTTCATTCCCCTGACTGGTGGAAAAGAATCGGCCTGCACAGAATCTGCTTTACAGCACGCCCATGTCCCACGGGTATGGAGGGAACCAGCAGCCAGAAAGCCCAAGGTGCTGCTGTAGAACCTTTTTGTCCAGTCTTGTCACTTGTTCCTTTGGCCCAGCTTCTGGCCGTGTCTCTCTGCTGGTGGCCATGTGTTTGCAGTTCTACAGGATTGTGTCACTGATTCTTCACCCCGTAGCAGGGACTCGCTAATTCTGCCACTCATCTCTACACATGGGAGCACATTTCTGCTACTCAGTTGTGCTTTCACAGAAGAAATGGAGACTGAATTTTCGTTAATTGGTTAATATTTTTTCTACCTTGGACCGCCCCTCCCTCCCTGGCAGTGTAGGTGTGTAGGCTGAATCCAGGCTCTGCAGTTTATTTACCGTGTGACCTTGGGGAGGCCCCTGGGTGTCTCTTGAGCTCAGTTTCCACATCTTTAAGTGGGAATGATAATAGTTCTTACCTTCTTGGGTGATCAGCATTAGGTAAAGAACTTAGCTCAGAGCTCAATAAATGTAAGCGCCCAGGAGCTTGCTAATGAAATATATTAGTGAAGAGTGATACTAATAAAGTGATACTAACCTGACCTCCCCCTAACAATTCCCACTAAGGAGGTTGGTGAGAGAGGGCATGAGGCCCAGTCACACATCTCAGCAGACAGAGATCTTGAGCTGTGTTTTGGGCAAGGCATATTAATGGCTGCTACCCCTCCCCCCCTGCCGATTTTGGCTTTCCTGAGGATTTATTTCCAAACGTGATGTGTAAATGGCTGTGGGTGTTCAGGCTGTAATGGATCTTGTGTTTAAGGTTTCCATTGTCACGGCTCAGCAGAGCCCTCCCTGCGCCCGCCCCTCAGAGGGCTCGGCGCGTGACTGCACCTCATCTGCCCCCGTCACCTGCCAGCTCCGATTTGGGGGCTGTGACGCGCAGTCTTGGAGCGGTTTGGCAGGTTGGCCTTAGGAGAAGCTAGGCACTGGAGCTTGCCAGCGCAGTTTGTAATTGATTAATTTATTTAATCTAACTATCTTGTATCAACCTGAGAGGATAATTATGCACAAATTACTGTTTAAACTTGAAGCTTGTCTCCCTTTAACTAAGCCCCATGCTGGTCTATAGCTCTTCACTGAAGTCATTCTGAGGGTGATTCTGTCTCCTCTTGCCCTCCCTGAGATACCAGCCTCTATCCGAAGTGAATACTCTAGTTTGAGTTAGAAGCTTTTAAGAGAAGGAAAGCACTTGTTTGGATTCTGATCCTGTAGGTCACGTCTCACTGTGGAGAACTGTTCTCTTTTATCTTTCTTTGCATGTGAGCTCATCTTAGTTTCTCCAGTGTAGTGAGGATTCGTCGTCCGTCCACTGCTGCTGCTTCCTTCTTTCAGATATGGTGGGATTTCCAGGATGGGGCCAGAGTGGGTTTACTAGTTCTTCTCAGGGATGGGAGGGAGGTGTGGACGCTGAGGGGCGGCACAAGCCCAAAATCGCTTCTGTTTTACTGAATGTAACGTGCCATTGATTGTAAGATGCATCGTGATTTCAGAAGGTTTTAGAATAAGTGAAATGTGCTATACTGATAACAGGTCTGGTTATAAAATCCTTTAACTTTTCACTGGAGTTGTAGAGATGTGCATTTGGAGGGCCCAGACGTACATTGTCATCCAGTGCCCTTCACATGACCTTCCAGTTGCTAAAAATAGTATGTACTTTGCCTCTGTGCGTAGGGAGAAGGGACTAGAATCCCTATATAGTATGTGTCATATCACGCTTTTTATGTATGGCTCTCAAATGCTCACGTTCAACATATTTTCACTCGGCCTAATATAAAGATTTTACTTTCATAATTGGTGGCCAAGTCTCATGTAATTCTTAGTGTTAAAAAAGATAAGATTGGTACTTTTGATATTTTTTTTCCCTTGAGCACAGAACATTCCATTGTTTGTTTCACTCACGGGGAGGCACAGTCATGACATCTCCATCAGGGTCATCAAGGAGGGGCTGAGGAATTCGAGGGGGTGCACTGATGATTCTGGCATCTCGAAGAAAGATAAACTTGGTTTTCTGCCTTCAGAGGGCTTACCAGTACTAAAATCAGGGAGTCTTTTCATTTTGATTAGTAATGTTTGGGGTCACCTGCTAGAAAACCCCCGGTGTAGGCAGAATTTTCTTGTTGCCAGCTAATTTTGTATCTGGAAATTTAAGTTTCTGGCTTCTCATTGGCTTTGATATGTGCTCATATTTATCCTAGAGTAATTCAGGTTTACTGAGGTCCCACCTAAATTATTCCTGATTATTTCAGGCAGAAGGAAACCGGCCACAGATGCAAGAGAACATTTAAATGCCTTACTGAGTGTGACCTGTGGTTCATGTAGCCCAACTCTGTGTTCCCTCTTTAGGGCATACTGAGCACTTTCATACCTTCTCTGGGGCTGTGCCCATGTGTGGTTCCCCTGTAGAAATGATTGTCACAGCACGCCATAGCCCAGACTCCCAAGCATGATCTCACTTGGTCCTCCTAGTGACTTATGAATCGGGCCAGTTGAACATGGAGGTCCCTGCTGGTTGGCTGAAGACCCCAAGGCTCATGGAGGGCAGGTGCTTTGCCTGAAACCAGACAGCTTTGAAATGGCCATGGCCTGGGCTTTTTCCCTGACCCCACTCTCTCTTCCTTTAGAGTTTGAGGAGATTCAAACAAGCCATAACACTTTAAATAATCCTGCTTAATGGAGTTGGCTGAGGATCATCTCAGTTGATGCAGGCTTACTTTTGCCTTTGTCTAGGCTCCTTTGGTTGCAAGGAAGAGATTCACTTGAGTTCATGTAAGCAAAAGGGGGGCATTTATTGGGTGTCTTATGGAGCCAGTGGGGGGGAAATAGAGCTAGGCCTTCCGAAGAGGCCGGCACCAAAAACCAGAGGATATCGGGAACCAGAGCAACTCCTCTGCCAGGAGGACTGACCCATGGTTCCTTGTCCTTGCTGCTTTGTGTGTCTCCATCAGGATTTCCAGTGCAGGCAGGTGTAGACGGTGCCCTTGGGGTAGGACAGCCTCATGGCCTCTGACTTTACGTGACCTCAGTTTAGGTGAACAGTGTGGGCTGAATGAAGAATCTCTCAGTTCCACTCTCTAAGAGGGAATCTGGAGTCCGCCGTTTTTTATGGTCTAATGACTATGTCCATGGAGATGGGCCGCTCTTGGAGCAAGAGGTTATGTGGAGCTGGTCCAGAAGCTTCTTCTGCAAGGTCACGCCCTTGGGTTCCCTGTCTGTCCCTTCCTCTGCTTGACTCTGAAAGTTGGAAAGTTGCTTTTCTGAAGCAGCACTTACCTGCTAGGAAGCTGGGGATACTTTCCCCTAGTGGTGCTTGTGTCAATGCTGGGACGGGAGATGGTCTGCGCCTGACTGTTCACCAGGGAGTCTGCTGCAGGAGTTTGAGTTTCATTCTTCCTCTTCCCTGTCATGACCGCAGCACTAGGAGTCCGTTCAGATGCAGGAAGATTAATCTGAATCCCTCACGGGAGCGGGGTATGTTGTAGGACTAACAGTGAGCTGCAGAAACCACCAGCATTGGTCCTGCATAACGAGGTGTCCATGATGCAGGCAGGATATAAACAGCGTGCCGTGGTTGTTGTGCTGGAAATGGGAGCAAGGGTTCTGCCTGTTCACGTGTGAGGGTCAAGTTGCAGCATTCGCTCCACAGTAGTATGATGTGATGGTTAAGCCCTTGGGCTCTGTCTGAGGCCTGGTCAAACTTTGCCTCGACCACTTCCTCCATCGGTGTCCTGGGGGAAAATCCCCTTTGTGCCTCCTCATCTGCAGAATGGGCCTTACTCACAGCAGCTACCTCCCTGGGTTGTTGTTGGGGTTCAGTGAATTGATATACCTAAAGCATTTAGAATGATGTCTGGCATATAATAAGGGCTCAATAAATAGCCATTTTTCTTAGCATTATTAATCATTACAATTGTGCGGTGGTGGGTGGAGGTTGAACTGAAATGAGATGTTTGCATTCCCTGTGGATGTAATGGTCCTGGCTGCTCTTGACTCTCGTGAACGGATGGATAATGGGGAGTCCTCTCTGCACTGACTTCAGTGCAAATGCTTTACCCTTCCTAATGTTTTGTCTTGGAAGCAGCTCGTCAGTGCTAGGAGTGAGCTTAAGGCATCTTAATAGCAGATTTCATTTGTGGTTTGGAGGATGAGTTGACCCACATCTAAATCCTTCTTGATTTAATCGTCTTTGCTGTCCTGTTTGATCTTGTAAATATTAATTTCGTCTGGTTGTGTATGTGATTTTCAATGGTCCCGAGGTTAATTACTGTATTTTGTTTATAAAGTAGTCATAGAAGGATAGGCGCATGGCAGAGACCTTACAGAAGCTCAGTCCCAGTTGTGGCCTGCAGACTTGCAATGAGACTTGATGAGCATTAGTAAGAAAATAATTTCCAGTTCCTTATCGATTTGGCTTACGACATTCCTACTGGAGTCTTCTGTTTCAAGAAATATTTAGGGCATGACAATTTTGTACTGTTTGCTATTTGTTGACAGAAGTGAGGAATACCTAATCTTGTCTCCTGAGAATGCTCAGGGGGAGTCCCAGCATGGTCATTTGGGAAATGTTTCTTGAGGGCCTACTGTGTGCAAGGTTGTGTGCTTGACTCTGTGGGGGCCTTAGAGAAGACAGGACCCTGCTTTCACAAGCTTCCAGCTCAGTGAGAGGTGAGGTGGGACACAGATCCATGTGGCCCAGAGCAGAAGGTCGTAATCACCTGGCAGGCACAGAGGGCTCTGAAGGTCTTACAGAGGAGACCACTGTGGTGAGTATACCCTAAAGAAGACTAGTAGAGGGGCTGTTGACCTGTCTCAGAAAGATGTCTTTGCTTTTGACAGGCAGACAGGGAGGGTTGGGAAGAGGATGAGAATCTTCCATTCTAGGTAGAGAGGACAGTTTGAGCAAATGTAGAAAAATTAAAATCATAAACCTAGACTTTCTGAACCTTTCCAATCTTAAAAAAAAAATTAGATTCCCATGCCACCATCTTGATTTGTGTGTGTGTGTGTGTGTGTGTGTTGGCCATATTCCCATATCATTTTTACTTTTGATTACTTGATATTTTTTTAAATAGATGACCTTTTTTTTCATACATTTGCTTTAAAAAGGAAACTCTGTGACTTATTCAATTATTCATTATATATGTGTTTTCTAATAGACATTATAATCCATAGGTACTAAAGTGAAAAACCACACTCACCTGGGAACGACACAGGAGTCACCTGGTAGGTGCCCGTGATACACCTTCCACACGTTGGTCAACTCTGTATTTGGCTAATGAGACTTGGCTCTTTTGCCTGGAACGTAAGGAGAGGCAGAGCAGTAATAGGGAGTATCGTACAGGAATTACAAACCTGTGTTCTAGAAGTTCCTGCCTGGGTTCATTGCCTGCTTTTGTCATTTCCTAGCTGTGTGGTTTCAGGCATGTTGCTTAATGTCTCTGTGCCCCAGTTTTCACATGTAAATGGGGCCAGTAATAGTGCCTGGGTTATTGTGAGGGTTGACATAATATCTATAAATTACTCCCTATAAGGTTTGACACGTAGTAAGCACTCACTACAATGTCCGTGTGTGTGTGTGTGTGTGTGTATTTTCAGAGGTAAGCATTTTCTCTTAATATCTACACACATCTCTCTCTCCCACTCTCCCTCACCCTTTTCTGCCATCTCCCTTTCCCTCTCCCACTTCCCCCCCTTCTCTCTCCCACTCCCCCCCCCCCACTTCAGATCTTTGGTGCTTATCCTAAAGAAATTCGTACCCCCCTTTCCATTACTTTCTTTCTTCTTACCATGTTTTTCTTTATAGCCAAGCTAACAGGTTTATGAGCAGCCTTTTCATGGAATCATTAAGGGACATACTTATAACCCCTGAACAGAGCAGTAATTTCAGTTGACCTGGAGTGTGGTGTGGGGAGCATCTTACTGCCCTGAGTTTGACAGGGCTTTGTTACAGGAGATTTTTTTTTTTCCTCTCTGTGTATTTAAGTCTTGTCTTTGAAATGTTTCTTCTACAAAGAGTTACTAGGCTTTATTCCTGATAGCCATTATATACTTCAAAAACACACATATTACATCACTATAAAATAGCCACTGTGCTGGATTAATCTTTTATTATTAAACCTCGAAATAGGGACTGTTTACAGATTAAATGTCAGCTCCTCTCCAAGGTGTTTTGTTTTTGCTTGTGAAGCAGAAGTTTGTAGACAAATAGCTGACCCCTTGTAAAGGAAATGTAAAAGAATAAGATTGTCTTAAGGTGACTACTTCTGAGAGCCAAGAGATCGGGGTACTTGCTGATGCTGTTGTCTCCCTCCTGCGCCATCTCCGTGTGGCCCTCCATGTCTGCTTGTAAGAGCTACATGCAGTTTGCCCATATCATGCAAAAGCTAATGCGTGGGCTGGATGCGGTTAGTCAGAAAGTGAGTGGCACCCATGTTGTTTCTCCTATTGCCCGTTTTCCTGGACCACAGTTTTGTTCTATTTGTTCATCTTTTGTACGGTTGATCATAAGCTGAATGTCCCTGTCATAGATAAGATGGCAAGGGAAGGGGCCTGCTTTGGCACCTTAGTCTTCTCCATGGGAACTCTTCTGGTCATAGTGTGGCACGTGACATACTCATTTTCTGGAATCCAGAGCAGTGCTTGCCAACAGAATCTTCTGTGGTGATGGACATGTCCTATATCTAGGTTATTCCATGTGATAGCCATTTGTCACATGTAACTACTGAGCACTTGAAATATGGCTGTGTAGTGGAGGAACTCACTTTTAAGTTTTATTAAATTTTAATTACATTTAACTTAAATAGGGGCACCTGGGTGGCTCATTCGGTGAAGTGTCCGCCTTCAGCTCAGGTTGTGATCTCGGGGTCCTGGGATCAGGCCCTGTGTCGGGCTCCCTGCTCAGCGGGGAGCCTGCTTCTCCCTCTCCCTCTGCCTCTGCCCCTGCTCGTGTGCTCTCTCTCGCAAATAAATAAAGTCTTTTAAAAATAAATAAGTTTAAATTAAATAGCCACATGTGGCCTGTAGCCACTGTATCGGATGACGGGCAGATCTCAAGGCTGGAAAAAACCTTGGGCTATATAGCTCAGTCCTTCCCCCCTTATTTATTTAACTGTACATATTTCTACAATCCTGAAGTCTGGTTCAGGGATGTGGGCAGCAGGTAGGATAGGTCTTTGAAAAGTATTGGCTGTAATGATGGGATGGGAAAGAAAGCGGACCCTCAGCTAAATGAATCCATTTGTGGCCAAGATAAGTCTTCTTTTCTCCCCAACATTGTCAGAATTTACAACAAAGTACATGTGGCATTTGGGTTGATCCTTCCAGAAGTCCATGTACCAGCTAGCTGTAGTTCTAGTCCTTCCTTTCGCGCTCAAGAAAGCTTGCTGAAATGCAGATGAATGGCAGACATGTTGCAGCAATAACCTTGAATCTGATCCAGGTTATCAGTAAATAATTGGCAGTCTCATGTACTGTAGCTGATATTGGGAGCACATTATTTGGGATGCACCTCACAATTGATTAGAAAAGCTCCTGTCTTGACACTTGAGAAAGGATTCGTTGCTTAGAGTATTTGCAGCAGTGTGTATGTGTATGTGGGGGGTGTATTTATATATGTATATGTGTGTGTCAAGCCTGGGGTCCCCTGGACAAGTCCTGGTTGAGAAACATTGAGGCCGCTGCTGAGTCTTTTCAGTCATTCATCCAGTATTATTGAGTGCCTACCATATGCTCAGATGCTGAAAATACATCATGAAAAAAAAATCTCAAGGTCATTGCTCTTATGGAGCTTACATTCTGGCAAAGGAGACAAATAGAAATATATAAATAAAATCGGGCAGTAATAAGTGCTTTAGAGGCAAAATAACGTAGGATGAAAGGCTGGAGAGACAAGCAGAGCTCCTTCAGATGGGATGGGGGCAAGGCCTGTGTGAGGAGCAGGGGCTCGCAGGTATGGGGGCCAGCATGCTGCTGTCTGTGGGGGGAGCCTTCCCTCCAGAGGAAGCAGCAAGAAATCCAGCCTTGGAGTCTTCCGAAGGCATTCTGCTATAGTTGTTGCTGTTAGTATCTTTCACTGTCAAAAAAGATACTCTACATCTGTGATTTATATTGATTTCCTAGTGTTCTTTTCCCTGTGAATATAGGAGGGCCTGGACCCTGTCTCTTATGGTGACTTCCCTTGTTGGACGTCATTCCCCCAAATATGTCAGCGTCTCCAGTGGTCATCCCCCTGGCAGCTACCCACTGAGCCTGGCATTCTGACCTAGCCCACCCTGACTGCCTGTCATCTCCCATCTGATGCCTCACATGCATCTTCCTTTAGGCAGACGGTTCAACTTTCTGTCCTTGGAACATACCTTGTACTTTCCAGATTTCCCTTTTGCTGATGTTATGTCTCTTCCGAAACACTCTTTTCTCCCCTCTCCCTCCCAGGTCCTCCCCATCCCTGAAGGTCCATCTACTCTCACTTCTGGGATGTTTCCAGGATCACCTCGTTGTGACTAGAACTCGTTTCCTGATTTGTAATTAAGTGCCATTTATATTACAAGTAATGCTCTAATGTTTGGTAAGTTGGTTATACATATGATCAGACCCATCCCACAGTCTAGGGAATGATTTATTTCTCCAATCTTAGGCTTGAACTCAAGGACTCTTCGTGGTATTAGATTTAAGAAAAAGGAATGACTTTATTTCAGGATCATGCAATATCTATCTGTGTGTGTGTGTGTGTGTATACACAAATATATCTCCCAATTCTGGATTCTTTTGAAGAAATTTTACCTTTTTTTGTTCTTTTTGGATTTCCTCTGTTTCTTTCTGGCAGTGTTTTCCATTTGCTACTTTTTACCGAGGATTGAGTGTGTGGTTAGGGTAACACGGGGCTCTGGGAACCAGTGTTGCCAACAGTTGGCGGACCAGAGAGGACTCATGGGGCTGCATAGTGCCCGAAATGCTTTGTTTCTTTCTCTGTAGGGGCCTGTCCCAGTCCAAGCACTCTGTGATCCCACATGTGTTGCCTAGCTTAGGCCCACCCAGCACTCTGCTGGACCTTCAACAGATCTTACCGATTTGTGACCGAGAACTGGGAGGAGCCGAGAAGCATGGACGGGTGACCTTCCAGCTCCTTGCACGATTCCTCCCCACACAGCCCTCTGGAATCACTAGCTTGCCATTGTTCTTCTGGCTCCAGATGCAAACACATGCATACAGAATCTCATCTCAGGAATATTGAAGTTTTTCCTTGATTTTTCCCACAGTCTGCAGAGCCTGATTTAGGGCTGCATCAGGATTAAGTAAGATTACCTGCATCTTCTCTCCGTCTCTCTTGTGTATCTTGTATGAATGTGTCCTAATAACTATTGATATCAAGTTCATCCCTCAAGAAGCCAAGACCGACCTTTGATGTCCTGCTGAGGTTGCAGTTTTATGATGTGTTTTTCTTGCAAGTAAAATCAATTGAGATAAATCTCGGTAACTTTTCCTGTACAATTAGATGGTTAGGCCCTGCTGCCATGGTAGGCTCCTCCCTCTACAGGGCACACTCCTGTGTCACCAGCAAGGTTGTTTCACCAAAATTGATTGGTCGATCCACTACTCTTAAAGGTCATGCTTAATCACATTTCAGGAAGATTGAAGAAGATACCAAATTGCCCAGGTGCCATAGTTGACTTTTTGCTCTCCTTTGGCACCGTTTGCTTTTAACAGCACAGCGCTAATTTACTAGGTGGCCACCCTAGTGCTTAAAGGGCAGAAACCCAGGGTGCGTTTTTTATCCTGAAAATTAGTCACAGCTACTCCACCGTGGCTTCGAAATGGTCTGTTTTGTTCACGGAAATCCTAATGTGCACGGATGACACCCCAGCGTGCTTCCAAAGCTCTGCTCTCTGCCCCATTACCAGGGTGTCGGATGAAGGACAGACCGTGGCCACAGAATGGGTTGGCTCCTCCGTGTGGTTGATGAGCCAGGCTGATGGGTCCAGAGGGCTTCTGCTGTTGGCCTTTCATGTGAAGCCCAGTACTGTAGAACAGATGGAGGGGAAGGGGCCTCCTTGACAGTTTGGGAGGGTGGGGACCTTTAAGTTATGGGGAATCAAAAGAACAGTTTAGTTATTAGTGGTGTTCTGTGTGACAGCTTGATGTTCTGTAATTGTCCACAGAGACGAAGCTACTTTGGAATGGTGTTCTTGCAAATGTGTCATATTAAATTTTTTTTTTTCCTAATAAGGAGGACTGTTCTGATTTGAATAGCTCTGCATAATTTCACATTATTTATTAACTGTCAGCAGGGGGAATGTTTTCCCTTGCCATAGTAGTTGACAGAGGACTAGAAACAAGAGTGATTGAGATTCTTGCATTCGAGAAACATTTTTTTTTTTTCATTCTTGAGAGGAAAATTTTGGTTGGAAAATCTATAACATGACTTAGTGTCTAGAGAGATAATGTTGAGAATACTTGCAAGATAGGAGAATTTTTGTGCGTGTGTGGGAAGCAGCTAAATATTGTTTTCAGAGTAATATGTGCTCAGTATCCCGATCTGAAAAACAGAGAAACTGAAGAAAAAAGTCATCTATAATCCTTCTACTTTGAGTTTAGTGCTGTTAACACTTTAATATTCTTTCCTTCTAGTCTTTTTTCCTAGGTTAAATGTTTCTGTGTTTCGCTTTGTTGTGTTTATTCTTCATATACAATGAAAACTACCCCCACCCATTTCCCATTATACCCTAAGAATTTTTTGATGATATTATATGGTAATATTATATAGTGTTCAGAAAATTTAAATTTTAAAAGCTGTATAATGTTCTCCCATAGTTTCCCATACCATTTCCCTATTAGGTTGGACATTTAGTCTACTGCTGTTACAAATATTGATGGAATAAACATCTTTGTGCACAACGTTTCATCCTTGTTTAGAAGAACTTTAGGAAGTTCTTAGAGGACAGAAGGTGGCCCTTGGAGGATAGAGTCCCAGAAGTAGAATTATTGGGTGAAAGGGTATGGATTTTTTTATTCTTCAAGATTTGGACAAACTTTATTATAAAACCATGGATCATCAGTTGAACCACTACAAAGGTGCCAAGTGGACTAGGGTGTATGAGTGTGTGTGTATTCATTCTTTACTTCTAAAAATTCCATTTAGTTCTCTGTATCTTCTGTTTTCTTGCTGAGACTTTGTTTTTTCTATTCATTTCAAGAATGTTTGCCCTTACTTGTTGGAGCATTTTTATAGTAACCATTTAATGTCTTTGTCAGAAAATTCCAACGTCTCTTATATATACACAATAGAATATTATTCAGACATAAAATGAAATCTTGCCATTTGCAACAACGGGGATGGAACTAGAGGGTATTATGCAAGTGAAAGAATTCAGTCAAAGAAAGACAATTATATGGTTTCATTCATATGTGGAATTTAAGAAAAAACAGAGGAGCATAGGGGAAGGGAGGGAAAAATAAAACAAGACAAAATCAGAAAGGGAGACAAACCGTAAGAGACTCTTAACCGTAGGAAACGAACTGAGGGTTACTGGAGGGGAGGGTTGGAGTGCTGGAATAACTGAGTGATGGGCATTAAGGAAGGCACGTGATGTAATGAGCACTGTGTGTTATATGCAACTGATGAATCATTGAACTCTCCCTCTGAAACTAATAATATACTATATATTAATTAATTGAATTTAAATAAAAAAGAAAATTCCAACATCTCTGTCATCTCGTAGTGGTATTTTTACATACATGTATTGAGATTTTCCTTACCATTTATATGCCAAATAATTTTGGATTGTATTTTAGACATTTTAATAGTGTCTTAGGAGAGTCTATTTAAATTCTTCTGGGAATATAGATTGCAGGGGGTAGGGAATATGGATAGTTTTGTTTTAGGAGGCAGTTTGACCCTGTTGGGTTTGGGTTGCAAGTTCAGATTCACCTTCTATGGGTGGTGGTTTCAATGTTAGTTTTGTTTTCAAAGATTTTGTGTGGCTATTCCAATCTGTCTCATGTGTGTGCCACTTAGTGTCTGTGACTTGGTGTTGTTCATCTATCCCATAGTTGAGTTGTTAGAGTCTATTTTATGCTCTCTAGGATCAAATCCATGCTTGTATCATTTAGGGATGAAGACGGGAGTTCATAAACAACTTCATGAGTTTGCTTCCCCAAGTACTTCTTTTTCTGCAATCTGTCTTGTAATTTCTGATTCTGTAGGTCTCTCCTTTCTGGTTCTTGGCCAAAAAACGGGGGTTTTATTTGCCCTTCTATGCTATGTGCTTCTCCCTGTTCCATTTGGGACAAAGTAATAGGAGGGTAGAGAGAATGAAAATCTCAAGATTTTAGGCCCTGTTAGCTGCTAATGCTGTTGTCGCCACCGCTGCTATCATTGCTGAGGGGCTGGGACATTAGAGAATGGAAAAAGGACAAAACCCAACAGGTGATTTTGCCCACTTTCTCTGAACTAAGTGACCCTTTCCCACTATTTGAGCCAGAACTAGAGAACTTGTCCTGGAGTGTCTCCGTTTGCAATGATGTAACTTCCAGTTTGGGGCAGCATTGAATCCAGGCTGAGGATCCTGGTGGATAAACTCATCTCTGGCTTAGTGGTACTTCAAATTCTGGTCTTCTTCTTTTAATTCACCTGTTGCTATTTATTCTTCAAAATCCTCCAATAACTGCTCCATACATTCAAGCCAGGTTTGATAGCTGCAGTCATTGGAGAGGCAGGAGGAAGGAGCTTGCTCTTTCTTACCTGGACCTGGAATGAGGGATGGGTTTTTTTTTTTTTTTTTTTAAAGACCCTTGGTATGTATTACCAGATTGCTTTTCCAAAATGACTATTTCAAAATGACGATTTACAATCCTTAGCAATATCAGTTGGTCTATTTCAGTGCACTTTCATGAGCATTGGAAAAAATTTCAAAATAAAACAAGAATACTTCATCTGTATTTAGTTGATAGGTGAACCCCAGCAGCTTACTGTGTTAGTTTGTTTCCTTAATTGGTATTGAGGTTGAACTTCCACTTTTATATTTATTACCTAGATGTACTTCTTTTCTTCTCTTCATTTGTCATTTCTGATCTATCGTCTTTTAAGTTGCTAAATTTAGACATAGAAATTTATTTTTATCAGAATCAAGTTTGGTTGTAAATAACATGGTCCTCTCAAAATAATTCCAGGGCTGGTATGGGAGCTCCATATTGCCAGGGACCAAGGTTCCATTTATCTTGTTGCTTTGCTATGCCTGGCTTTCATTCCCAAGTTGCCCAGTATGGCTGCTGGAGCTCCAGCTGCCTCATTCTCATCCCTAGCAGCAACATAGGACGAAGAGTGAAGAAGAAAAGGGCAAAGAGCACTCATCATGAGCTTTTAAGGCGTTTTCTCCAAACCTGCCAGAACATTTTGCTTACATCTTATTGGCCAGAACAGATACTTGACTGTACTTAGCTGCAAGGTTTGCTGAGAAATGTATTCTTTTGGTTGGATAGCATCGGGTCCTGTTTAAAGATTTGGCGTTCTGTCTCTGAGGAAGTAAAGGAGAATATCCATTCTGTCGACAGGCAGTTAGAAGTGGCTGCCACAGTATTGGTTTTCTTGGAATTATAAGATAATATCTGTTGTAAAACAAGCAAACAAACATAGAGGTCTAGAAAGTAAAAAATGAATAGTTGGGGTGGGATTCCCTCCCTCCCTGCTCCCTTTGTCACACAGATAGAACTACTTAACAGCTTAATGGATGGTCCTTTAGGAGCTCTGTGTGGATGAGTGCTTGCGTGAGATTACCAAAAACAAATGTGGGATCCTACAGAACATACCACCTCACCATTGCCTTTCATTCAGTAATCGAGAGATTATCCTCATGTACCCCCAGAGTGCTTTATTCCATCCTGGGGATATAGTGTGGAGCGTGTGTACTCGGCTCCTATTGGTAGACAGGTTGCCAACTTATTTCACAACTTAAATAGGCTGCATGGAGTATTGAACACACGTCTTGGCATATTTGGTACAAATATTTTTCATTGTTGCTCTGTAAAACTATTAATATTAAGTTTTTTGGTTTGCAGATCTCTTCCCAATTTGTTGTTTGCCTTAGATTTTGTTCTGTATATATATATATTTTTAAGATTTTATTTATTTATTTGACAGATAGCGAGAGAGGGACTACAAGCAGGGGGAGTGAGAGAGGGGGAAGCAGGCTTTCCGCTGAGCAGGGAGCCTGATGCGGGGCTTGATGCAGGCAGGGCTCAATCCCAGGACCCTGGGATCATGACCTGAGCTGAAGGCAGACGCATAACCGACTGAGCAACCCAGGTGCCCCTGTTCTGTATATTTTTTAACATACCAAATTTTTAAGTGTTTAGTCAAATCTGTTGGTCCTTTTCTTTTTGTCTTCTGTCCCTTTAAACTAAGAAAGTAGCTGTGAGATGTTCACATCTTTTCCCTGCCATGCTTGTCTGTGACTTTATGTCATACATTTAACTCGAATTGATGTAAAATTACTTCTGGTGGATGGCGTGGGGTAACACTCTGAATCAAGCTTTTTTCCTGTTTTTAATGCGTTTCTGAATTAAATAATTTTATTTTTGCCTTGTTAATGGCATGCTTCTCGTTAAATGAAAACTGATCAGAAGTGAAAAAAAATGAAGTGAGGGTCTTCATTTGATTCCGTTCTACAGGTAATTTTCCAACCATGGGATTTGTGGGTAAAATAAATGTGCCCTGTTTTTGATCATTTAAGCAGATACAGGGCTGTCCTTCAGATGTGAGGTCAGCAGATCCAACTGCAAAGCCGATAATTAGAAACAAAGTTAGCTTGTAGACTGAAAATTGTGGTGCAGTGGGCAGTCAGGCTGCCAGGAGCGCTCGTGGGGAGAGGTGAAGCCTGCGTGGTCCTCCCCGTCCTCCCATCGTCCCTCCCCCTCAGGACAGGCCTGGGCTCCCTCTCCCCCTCCTCCCTCCCATCCCCCCTCCCCTGCTGGGCATTTCTGATGAAAGACCACTGAGAAAGGTGGCGGTGAGAAGTAAGAAGAATATGTTTAGAAAGTGTTGACAGAGTGCGTTCACAACACGTCACACACTGTACAGGGTGCTTTGTGTCGTTCCCGAGCCGAGAAGCAACTCTGTAGCAAATGCTGTCCCTCTTTCACCGAGGACAGACTGAACCTGGGGAGTCCATGACCCACCCCAGGTCCCACAGCTGCCAAGTGCTGGAGCTTAGGTTTTGCCCGATTCCAAACCTTGAATTGTGCTCACCTTTCCTTCTTCTCCTTTTGTCTGTCCCATTCATCTCTTGTCCTTCTCTCCCTTTTTCTTTTCCTTTCAGTATCTCATGAGTCACTTTAAAGATTGCATTTTTAATTATGAAAGTAACAGCTTAATTATTGAAATTTGGAAAACAGCCAATATGAAGAAGAAAAGAACTCTGCCGGTTGACTCCCTTGACCCCAGTGGATGTGACTGCCACTCTCCTCGCGTGTTGTCAACACTGGGTATCAGCCTGAGAAATCTTCACCAGCTCCCGGCGGGTCTTCATTTGCTTGTCACTGCTTTGTGTTTTGCCCCTTTACAGTTGCCCGGGTGGTCATTTATTGTCCTTACCGGGACACACGCTCTGGGTGCCCTGCTGTTCAGTGTTGCATCTCTTGCCTGGAGAATCTTTGTCCTGACTTTATAAATAAGTTTCTGACTGTTGGAATTCCTTTTTAAATCTTTTAACTTAAATTCTAATGAAAGTCATTTCTTCCAGTTTACTCTTTTCCAAAAGCATACGTTTTCATTTGCTCTCCACTATAAGGGAATCAGAAGAGTTTTTTTTCTTCTCTTTTTTTTTAAATTATGAAACATTTCGTATATAAAAAATGAGTCTTTGTATATGAAATATCAATATAGGAAGTGTATAAATAATAATAAAGTGAACACCTGTGTACCCACCCCTAACTTAAGAAGCAGAGCAGGGCACTTGTAAGCCCCTCCTCACTAAACCCCTCTCCCCCAGTTCCTCCAGGATAGCCACCATCCAGGACTCTCAGCCGTGCGCTTATTATTTCTTGAAGGTGGACATTTTTATTCCTTTTTTTTTCTTAACATGGTAGATGGGAAAATTGAGCCTCAAAAGGTGAAATGAGTTGCCCCGGGTCCAGCAGTAAAAATAACTGTGATACTAGCCCCTAAATCTGGGGCTTCTCCTATGATTGATATTTTTTTCTTTTTCCTTCTGAAACACTGTCCTACCTCTCCACCTTGATGCTGGTGTGTTTTCCTTTTCTCCCTCACGCGCCTAAATTTGACTGCACAGATTTCTGAAGAGTAAATTCAGGTTGTTTGGAAGTAGTGCTTTTATTACTGAGAGTTTTACATTTGCCTACTTCAGATGTTATGAGAAAACGTACCTTGCCCCTCCAAAAGTAGACTGGCGGTCTGTGGAATGTCTGTGTTGACCTCCCTAATTTTTTTCCATATCTGGAGTTGGCAGGGTGGGGTACACCTGATTCACGGGAACACGAGCACTCCTTTTATACAGTGTCATGGTTCCAAATAAGTCACCGTGTCTCGGAAGATACTTAGCTAGCCTTTCAGAAAATCAAATGCTGGGGATTTTCCACTGGACCTCGTCCGGTGTTTGTTAATTTTTACCACTCACATCAACATTCGGATCACAGGTGTGCATTGCAGGTGGAGCCTAGTACATCAGACCTGTCTAGCCGCTAGTGCCAGGTGCTGCAGCCCGCTCACCGACTGAGAGTCCAGCTTCCGAAGTGCATCACCCTCATCGGGGTTTTGCTTCAGCAACACCTCGGAGCGAATTCAGATCGTGGCCACTAGCCTCTGGGTACTGGAGGGGTGGGGATCGTAGGGCTCTTCCATCCTGGAGGCCGCTGGGCAGTGTGGCGCCCGTGCAGTCTCTGGAGACACACATACCTTGCCATCCCACCCCTAGCTGTGTGAGCTTGGACAAGTGACCTCACCTCTCTGAGTTCAGGTTTCTCTGCTATAAAGTGGGGACATTAGTACACATACTCTTGGGCATCAGGAGTCTAAACAAGGTGTAGAATGGGTATAACTGAGATGGTTTAAGTGCAGCCCACATCTCAGTAGCTGGCACACAGAATGCACTAGTAATTGTAGCTGCCAGTAGGGATTGCCGGTGTCCCCAACGTCACCATTTTGTAAAGGAAGACACGGAGGCTCAGATCTTATGGCCACTCAGAGGCTGAGCTGGGACAGGAACCCCGGTCTCTGAACGCCCCCATGTGCAAGGCTCTTTCCACCCCACCACCTGCCTTCTTCCACACATCTCTCCGTCATTTACTTGTCACCTTCTCTGGCTTTCAGCAGTGCTGTTTCTTGCCTCCTCTCTTGAGCCGGCAGATTCTAACAACAGATGGTGCTGTTTTGAATTAAAACAATTTAACTCAAGATCCATCAACTGCCAACATCAAACACCCTTAAAAGAAGGAAAGAAACTCATTATCAAGAGTATTTAAACAAAGTAGGTATTTTTTATCCATCTTAATCATTTGCATTCTTGAGAAGAGGGAAGTCGGCGACAGCTGCCACCGTAGGCCAGACCCCTGAATGTGCTTGCACGTGATGGCTTCAGACAGAATTGTCCCCCTTTCTTCTTTGCCACGCAGTGCTAATTTGGGCTTCGGTCCTGAGGTCTGAAGCCACACTGAATATTTAAAAATTGTGAAAGATGATCTTTTTTTTTGGTCCGCAGATCCTGTGGCTGCACGTTTTTCGGTAGCAGGGGTTAGCTCTCAACTAGAGCTTTGTCCCATGCAGGTGAGCCCCAGAGGCTGGCTGACTGGTGTGGGGCTGTGCGGCAGGCCCGGGCAGGAGGGTCCAGATGCGCTCTGGGCAGAACAGTCACTTCTGCACAGAGCCCAGTTCCCCAAGGTAAACGCACATGTAATGCCGCCGCATGCATACCAAACCTTATTCTTTCCAAAGCTTGGAGTCCACAGAAGGGCTCCTGCGGCCAGACCACAGAGCTGATGGTGAAGGACAGTGGGTGTAAGAGCTGGGAAGACACGCACACGCTATAGTAATGTCCATGCCCCTTAGCCCCTCTTGAGCCTGGGCTCCCCACCTGCGCGCCGCCTTGGGCTCCCTGCTGGCGGCTCTTCCCTTTCACCCCTGCCGCCACCAGGTTAGGCCCTGATGGGTGCCCCAAGCTGTTGGCCGCCCTCTTTCAACCTGCCTTTGTTCCTTTGTTCTTCCCTTCTCTGCCCCTCTTCTTCTACTTGATTTGCTCGTTTCTGGTCCTCCCTTTTATTCTCTGCTGCTCATGGTTTGGTCTTGTGACTAATGCCGGCCGGGTGGCCGCATTGCCCTGCTCCGCAGGTAGATTGTGAGCTGCAGCCCCGGCGTCCCGACCCTCTTTGGAGCAAGGCTGCTGGCCCCTTCCCCCGCCCCATCTCAGCATGAGGTGAAAGGCTAAGGTAAGCATCCGTCGTCTCCGAACTTAGAACTTAGCCAAACGGGGAGCGTAAACGTGCCGCGTAAACGTGCCGCGCAGGCTGCTGGGGAGTGCACGTGCAGCGCGAGCGGCGGGAAGAAGCGGTCCGCTGAGTGAGTGTCACGCTTTGTCAATTTTAATACTTATTGGGACCCTCGTGTCCTTGATCCAGATTCAAGCCTCGATGGGCCTCAAGGTCTGGGTGTCGTTAAGCTCTGCCGTCTGTTCCCGTCAGGGCAGGGCTAAAAGTAAACGTGCTGCCTTGCTGTTTGTTTGCCGCATCCCACTTTTGCCCAACATGTGGATTTCAAACCCTATTTATAGCTTTCTCATGACATTTGCGTGGGCAGGCTGCCGTCAGGTGACACCCTTTCTGAGTGTGGGACCGCCTCGGCTCGGCCAGCCCCATTCGTGGGCCCCACCCCTCCACATCCACCATCATAGACGCGCTCCTGATAAACGGCTCTTCTTGAGTAACCCGCCATGCAGCCTCTTACCTAGTTCGGGTTAAACCATTCTCCCATAGGGAAATAAAGCAAAAAGGTGACGGCACTTGCTTTTTCATCTTTTAATAATTCATTTCCCTGCCGGAGGGAAGAGAATGAGGCTCCGGTGGCTTGAAAGGCCCAAGTTTGTTTAGTGTTGATTGTCCCATGCGTGGGGACTGGCACTGAGCACGACAAGATGAAGTCTCACAAGTAATCAATTTGTATCTGACAACGTTTTAAAAAGCGATATGTAAGTGATTGATACTGGTGTAGTAGTATGAGTGAAATTTATCATATCAGAGTATATGTGAGGGGGAATATATGTGGTCTATTTTCTGTTTAGCAAACTGTCCTACTTTTTTATTGATACGAAATTTCCCTCCTACTATGGTCTTATGACACAGAACAAGAACAAAACACAGAATCATGAAATTTCAGAGCTGGAGAGGCTAAAGAGGCCATAGAGGTCCCTCTTTTAAAAGAGAGGGACTGGGGCGCCTGGGTAGCTCAGTTGGTTGGGCATTTGCCCTCGGCTCAGGTCATGATCTCCGGGTCTTGGGATTGAGCCCCACGTCTGTCGGGCTCTCTGCTCAGTGGGGAGTCTGCTTCTCCCTCTCTCTCTCTCTCTCAAATAAATAAATAAAATCTTAAAAAAAAAATAAAAGGGAGGGATCTGTACTCAGAGGTGAAGGGTGTCCCCCTGAAAGCTCCTGGAGGCAGGATCCAGTCTTAGTGTCTTTGTCTCCCCAGGCCCCACCCTGACATGGCATATGGTGGCTGCTCGAGGAGTGATTCTTGTGCAAGGGAATGCATCTCCTGGCTCCTCTTCCTCTATCTGTCATTCTCCACGTGGGCTTACTTGAAGTAGGGCTCTCCCTTCTTAAGTGTACGCAGTGTGGCCTTTGACATCAGACAGCCTGGACGAGAATTCAGCTCCCTGTCCACCGCTGTGAGAGTCTGTCGCGGAGCCAGTACAAGGACTGCTCTGGGGCACCTGATAATGACAATGGCCAGTGTTTATTGAGCACTTGCCACATGCCAGGCACTGTGCTAGGTGCCGTGTATGCTCCCATGTCACGTCAGGGCCTCAGAGCCGGCCGTTCTTCCTCCAGATACCCCGTTATCCGTATCCTCGTTCTCAGATCTTTGCTCAACAGTTATCCTCTAAAGTGCCATATGTACCATTTGCAGCACCTCCCCCAGGCCCCTACCGTGCACATTTTAAACACGAACACGTTTCATCTTTTGACATTCATATATTTTAGGTATGTAGAAAAAGAGCTTTTTGTTTGCCTGGCTTCCTCTACTAGGAGGTGTTCTTTGTGTATTTCATGGATGTTTCCCAAGTGTTTAGACAATGCTTGGCACATTTTAGGGAGCAGCCCATAAGTAGTTGTTGAATGAAGGAGTGAATGACTGAATGAAAGAAACGGATGAAAGTGTAGCTTTGGTAAAGCCACTTTCTCTTTGGGCCTTTGTTTTCTCTTTTAAATCAAATAGCAGCTTGTACTGGATGAACCGGCATATTCTCCCAACTGTAACTGCTATTGATTCTTTGCATTTTACTTGTGTTGATGTGGCCCTCATCGGTCCTCACCCTGCCCAGGGTGTTGTGTTTGTGGGGCAGGCAGGAATTAGCTGGTGTTGAGGAGGCAGGTGGCGGGTCTTTGCCGGCTCTAGAAATCTGCATTCTCATCTCATTTCCGGTAAGGGAACACACTCTGTGTCAGCCAAAGCGTATGCATAGGAGGCATGCCACTTCTGCCCGGACCACAACTGCTTTTGGGGGGGGGGGGTGCCCTGCCTCTTCTGCCTTTTTTTCATTTCGTGATGTTCCCCAGAAATTCTTTGCTAGGCTGTTCTCACCTCTCCACACCGGCGCGGCAGCTCCAGCTTGCTCTCAGTGCCACCAAAGCCAGCCCGAGCCCATGGTTGCCGTCGATGTGTTTGCATATTACACAGCCATCTGTTCTCTGTGCCAGCCAAGCTTGAGATTTTGAAATAGGAATTACCAGCCACTCCGTGGATTTCAGTTGCTTGCTGTTTGTTTTGTTTGCCAGTAACTAGTCTTTCAACTGCTAGAGCCACTGTTCTAAAAGCCTAGCTTACTCGTGTTTCGTGCAGGCGCCTAGGGCTGAATGAGGTCGTATCTAGGTACCTAACTGAACCGTGAGTTTGAAGAACTTCTCGCCCAGCTGTGGCTGTTGATGCTGCCATTCCAGTAGGTGACACGAAATCAAAAAGTCGTTTCAGAAGGTTACCATAACCCCAGATATAGTGAGCCCATAAATTAAGATTGCACTTATTTCGAATTTGCTTATGTGCATTATAACTTGAGCTGACCGTTCTCCATGGTAAGTGGAGTACTATGTGAGTACGACGGTAAGGGGTGTGCTTATTACCTGCCTAGCAGAGTCTGTTATTACTACCAGCCTTTGTTGGGTGCTAAACCTGTTCCTGGCGCCGTGATGAAACACACGCTTTCTTCTTCCGCTTTCTTTAACATGCCAGGCTCCCTTGCCTCTGCTTTTTCACGGGCTCTTCCTTCTGCTGGAAATGGCCTTCTGGCATAGGGCTTTTAGCACCTGTGCCTTTCCTTTGAGGCATTTGTCGCAAAGGTCATTCACTTGTAGTTTAGGGGGTTATCTGTTTCAAGTCTGTCTATGCTCCCAGGCTGTAAGCTCCACGAGGTTATCCCTGGCACCTGGCTCTGGAGCTGGAAATAGAATCGGGACTGTTTCTGTAGTGCTTGACGTGCTTGAGTTTTCACCGACAGCCCCGTGAAGCCGAGTGCGTGTTGTTTGTGTTCTGCGGACGAGCAGACTGGGGTAAGGAGGTGAAAGCGCTGGCCCAGCACCACCCAGGCGGTCAGTGGCAGAGCCGGGATGCAAACCCCAGATCGTTTCCACGTGCTCTGTCTCAGTAAGCCGGGGATGCTGGCACTGGGGACATGGTAATTACTAGTACAGCTAAAACACAGTAACACAGAAACCGAAAGACCTGTGTTCTGAGTGTACCCAAATGCTTAGGAAAATGAAGTGGTCCTATTTATTAAATGTTAGCCAGAGAATATTTTTGTTCTGCAGCTTTTTTCAAATGTTTCCAAAATATCTCTTTTTCTGCTTTAAACAATCCAGCACATGAATGTAATTTTGTCTCCTCCCCCCAACCCCCCCTTTTGAGGAGTCTGCAGGTCTTTCAGAGCTATCACTCAGGACGTCAGCTCACACTGGGTTGGACTGGGAAGGTGGGCCGCACAGCCCCTGACCGAGGACCCTTGTTGGAGCTTGCTTTATTGCCTCTCTGGCTGGGTCAGGGGACAATATGCTAGTTGAGTTCTGGCTGACTGAAGCTTTTGCTGCCCACATATGAAGAGAAGGCTTCTGCCCCCGTCCCTACTCAACCTTTTTCGGGAACGAACTCAGACACCTGTTCCCCTTTGAAGGGGCTCTAGTGGTCTGGGTGTTGCAGAGCTTCCCCTAAGTGAGATTTGGCCATGATCTTAACACTTCTCTTAAACTCTTTATTTTGAAAATACTTCCAGCTTTCAGAAAAGTGACAGGAATAGTACATTGAACTCTGTACTTTTTACCTAGATGCACCACACATGCTCCACGGTTGGTGTTGTACATATTAGCAGTCTTAAAAGTTTTACCAAAGCATTGGAGGATAAATAGGCTGCATCCTGACCCTTTATTCCTGAGGATGGAGGCATCCTCACCCCGGCCACAGTACAATTATCAGACATGTTCTTTTGAAAGGCCACTGTTCCATCCTTGTTACCCTTAACACATTCTTTTTTTTTTTTTTTTTAAAGATTTTATTTATTTATTTGACAGAGAGAGGCACAGCGAGAGAGGGAACGCAAGCAGGGGGAGTGGGAGAGGGAGAAGCAGGCCTCCCGCCAAGCAGGAGCCCAATGCGGGGCTCGATCCCAGGCCCCTGGGATCATGACCTGAGCCGAAGGCAGACGCTTAACGACTGAGCCACCCAGGCGCCCCTAGGGTGGGAGTTTCTGCTTTGTTCGTTGCTTTGTTTCCAATAGTGTCCTTAGAGCAGTGTCAGGCATATTAGATTCACAGTATATATTTATTATTACTTATTATTATCATTCATTATTGAGTAAGTGAAATTCTCTTTGGCAAGGCAGTGCAGCTTAGTAATGAAACTTACAGTCTGGGCTCATTTGGATCTGAGATCAGCTGTGTGACTGGGCAGGTAACCTCACTTCTCTACGCTTCTTTAAGGGTGAAGTGGGGTTCATTTCAGCTTTATTGTGTTGTGAGGATTAAGTGCCTGGCACACAGGGGACACTTAGGGGCTGCTGTTACTGTTTTTGAAGTTATTTCGACTCAGAGTCTTCGTCTTTTCTGTTTACACATGCTCTTTTGAGGTGAGTGTGTATGTCTGCACGTGTGTGCATGTGCTCTGGTGGATTTATTACACTGTGAACGAACTAGGCTACTTTCACAGGTCGTTTTAAGAGCTGAAGTCTTAGCACCAACAGTCCCCACTTTTTACAAGTGACAATTTGATGGTTTATAATAAACATGTACGTGTAACATCCTCCTGCCTGGGGCCTCTTTCTCACTGACCTGTGAAGACAGGAGAAGGGTGCTGGCCACAGTCAGGGCCTCCTTAGGTACTCTGCCTGAATCCACTGCGTGCGGAAGGAGGAACCAGCCATCCCTAAGGTAACTAGTACGTGAGAGTGAGGAAGCAAGGAGGGCATGCAGTTAAGTGTCTTTGGTAACATGGCAAGAACCCAAGCTGTCATTTGGAGATTCAGTGCTTATCCCATGCTCATTTTTAGCCATGTTTTGGACCTGGAAGCAAGGTGTACCTTGTGGTTCTTCTGCAGACATCTCTAGAGAACATTTCTCAAGTTTCGCGCTTGGACAGAGCACTGTGATGGCATCAAAGCAAAAGGCAGGCTTTGTCAGGAAACCCGTTCTTGGGGGAGTGAGAACCAGAGTTTGTTTTACTGTTCTAATCAGAATAGGTGACTTTAGTGACCTTAAAAGTCCTTGAGTCTGATAGCGTTTTGATGAATTTATCATCTTGATTTGTCCGTGTATACTTTTAAACTCCCATTCCCTTTCGCCCTGGTATCTAATAAAGGTAATCACTTGTTTTCTGTTTCGGGTCTGTTTATGTTTATGAGAGCTAATGATATGTTATGCCTTTGGGGAAGAAGGGAAAAATACCTCCTGATTCTTGAGGGAGGGGCCGAGCAGGAAGTCACACTCTTTATTCCCGTATATTTAGTAAAGATTGCCGTGGTACTCATGGTTCCACATCTATTCATGCAGGGCTGTGCATCGCTACTGTGTTGCTACTTCTGAGATTGGCACTGTTACATTATTAATAGTGTTGATCACACATGACTTGCATTTAATATAGAACGTAAGAGGCTTACCTAGCATGAATGAAAAATCTCAAATTGAAAGTGTAGATGCTATAAAATTTTTAAAGAATAGTATGTGTTATGGTTGAACTTTTGAAATAAAAATAGTGTATTTTTAATCGCCAAGCTATGAATGTCCTTGGATTCTTGAGGGGGAAGGGGGGTTGGTGGGGAAGGATGGAAGTTGTCTTCCTCTTGCCTTTTTGCCAAATAGGATCCAGAGACTTAGGCAGAATACTAAGGATCTGAGTTCCACTAACAAGAATGAAGGGGAAATAGGAAGGAACTTAGGAAGGCCGCCATTCTGTTATTAACTCATCTGGTCTCGCCAGTGATGGCAAAGCTCTCGGAACAGTTGGGTATTTATGTACACAAATGTATGTGCTGAAATACCACGCTCTGATGACATTCGACGGAGGGTAACCTTTGATGATGAATTTTTTTGCCCTTTTTAGGGGAGTGGAAGGGGAGGTGGGTGGTACTTCATAAGACTCTAAATTTACCAAAGTTTTTCAAATTTAAATTTTCTTAGAAAAAATGTCAAATGATTGTAGATCCAAAAATGCCTTTGTTGGCATTTTAATGGTGCTTTTTGAGCCCAGTATGGTGTGCAAGTGAAAAGGAAAGCGGTTTCTTTTCTTGGTAATATGGTATTGAATCTGAAGCCCCGGACCAAACAATGTCCCAGGAGTCTTCATGATTTATATATTGTATGTGCTCTTTTCTTAAACATTGTTAACCTGTGCCCTTTACAGACAAAGCTGGGTCAGAAAATGTCAGGGGAACTTTGGATTGCTTTCCTAAGCATGTGAAGAAAATTATTGTCCTCAAAATCCAGAGGCTATGACGGGCATTCTTAATAGAGTGACATGTTTAGAGAGACACACACCATGTAGGAGACTGCTTTTGGCTGGTGGGGAAGGAATAGTATTTGAGTGATAGTCTACTTCTAGTCTGGACCGGTTGTGAGGAAGAAAATGTGTTCTTGTTGCTACCTGTCAGGCTGCTGGAGATGCCTATTTCATTTGTTGGAAAGGCGAATGCTCAAAGCAGGAAGCCTTTTGAAATGCTTATTCACACTCAGACAATTTATCACAGACTAGAAAGAAGGCTCAGTGTGGGGTGCAGTGCCAGTCTGTGCCCGGGAAGAGAGTGGTGGAAGAGAGTGGCCTTGCCACAAGGCTTAGGGACAGGGGAGGAGGGAGGCCAGGAGGGAGGCTGGGTGGAAAAGGGCTGGCTCCTAGAGTGAGTGGAAGCAGGAGAACTGAGTGAGTGCAATGATGGGGGGAGCACAGTGATGGGGGGTGGCGCCCCTCCTGGGTGAGCTCTGCCTCAGGGGACCTAGCAGCTCCTCAAGTAGTTCAGATCTGCAGCTGATAACTTGTTCTGTACCAAATGTTATTTGCATAGGTGAAAATGGAAAAGTGTCTTCTTGTTCATCTTATCGTTTAGGTCATTAAAAAAAAGGGTTTAAGTGAAAATGAGAAGAGCCAGTTCTTTGGCAGAGCCAGAAGCGGCGTAACTATTTTCAACCCCTGTGTTTTGAAACAACATTGGTTACTTCGGTTTAGCTCTTTCAGAAAGTAGGAAAAAATCAAATGTGTGGGCTTGATAGGTGGTTTTGCCAAATTTACAGTCCAATGTTGAATTCAGAGTGCCACATGATAGCTTTTCAAAAAGTTTACTTTCTTGGTAAACACCGAACAAGAACCTATAAAAAGGAGCCTAAAAACCATGATTTTTGGGCGCCTAGGTGGCTCAGTTGGTTAAGCGTCTGCCTTCGGCTCAGGTCATGATCCCAGGGTCCTGGGATCGACCCCCGTATCGGGCTCCCTGCTCTGAGGGGAGCCTGCTTCTCCCTCTCCCACTCCCCCTGCTTGTGTTCCCTCTCTCGCTGTGTCTCTCTCTGTCAAATAAATAAATAAAATCTTTAAAAAAATAAAAAAAATAAAAACCATGATTTTATTTCGTGAGGCATAGATGGTCTCTCACTCCCTCGCGTGTCTCTAGAATCTTTCCGTTGTTTTCCATTTTTCCAGGTGGTTGCCATGCTGTTCTTGATCTGGGTTTGAAGCCAGGGGTGGGCCCTTCAGGCTCAGGGCAGACGATCGTGGCCCGAGTGCAGGCTACTTGGGCGCGCAGCCACGGATTAGCACCTCGCCCACCGCATCCACCTTCTGATGGCAGCGCTCACCAGTGGAAAATGCTTTCCACACCTCATTATTTCTACAACCTGAGTGAATTTGCAAATTAATTGATGTGTGGGAAGGATGGCATCTGCTATTGTAAAAACCTTTAACTGGTGCAGTAAAACTTGTAATAAAATTAAGTGTTACTATAGGAAACTAATAGTCCCCAGGCAGTGACACACCTTTTGTAGTGTGGAGGGGCTCACATTTTCAGGACCTGCTTAACTGGGAGGCTCTATTTTTTTTCCAGTTTAATTTTTATGTTCATCAAAGGAATACAAAAAGACGAATACGTAATCCTGTAAGATTGATAACAAAAGCATTAGCCTGACTGTTCCACATGCCATTCCCTGGGGGAACTCCTTTCAACTCTTGTAGCTCTTTCTTTGGATGCTCGCCGACATTGTTCTAAATAAGTTGCCTAGACTGCTATTTTAGACATTATCTATCCACTCCACTATGGAAGATAATGATTTAACTCTCATTTCCCACCTTCTCTCCGTCAGTTTGCTTTAACTGATACTCAGTTTTTATATTATTGTGACTCTGAAGTGCTCACAGCTGAGCCATGTAGTGTACTAGGATTGTCGTTCCTTTTTGTGAGGGCTTGGGGTGGGGCGCTGTCTTACCATTCAGAGTGTAGGTTTGCCCCCCGGTTTGCGGCTGTCCGTGAGCCCTGAGCCTCTCTAGGTCGGCCTCTCCAGAGAGTACCCCTCCTGACTTCTGATGGGAGCAGCCATTTGGGTGTTTAGAAGAGACTCAACCAATCCACCTGCTTTTATTCTCACCCCACACGGGCCCTCCACCATACTGGGTGCCTCTGCTTGCTCGGCCTTTGGGGATTCTGCAGTCCAGTTCAGCTTGTTCTTTACGGACTTCTTCGACCCTCCTGCTACTCCCTCCCCGTGCAGGGTGAGTTTTCAGCATCCTTCTCTCTGCTGAAGTAGCGCTGGCCCATTTGCTTCTTGTCTTCTGAAATGGGGTCAGCCTCTCTTTCTGCTCCTATCTCCTCCTTGCTTACTTTGTGCTTGTGGGCCGACACCCCATGTTTATTCCTGTGCTGTCATTTTAGTGGTTTAGGGAGGGAGTGAGGGTGAACATGACTTCATTCGACCATGTTCAACATGAAGACCTCTGGCTCCTGTTTTCTTTTCTTTTCTTTTCTTTCTTTCTTTCTTTCTTTCTTTTCTTTTCTTTTCTTTTCTTTTCTTTTCTTCCTTTCTCTCTCTTTCTTTCTTTCTCTCTCTCTCTTTCTTTCGATTTTATTTACTTGTCAGAGATAGAGAGAGAGTTTGCACAAGCAGGGGGACCAGCAGACAGAGGGAGAAGCAGGCTCCCCGCTGAGCAGGGAGCCGGATGCAGGACTCGAGCCCAGGACCCTGGGATCATGACCTGAGCCAAAGGCAGACACTTAACCGACTGAACCACCCAGGCATCCCTAGCTCCTGTTTTAGATACATTTTTGCTTTACTTTTATAACATCTTAACTTTGTATTTTAGAAAAGTACATTTTGATATAATGGGCTTGTATTTTCCAGGAAGGTCTCCTTTTCACGGTATGACTTTAAGAGATCTGTGCAGACATTTGCACGTTGCTGGTTTGAAATAGAGTAGTGTGTCTCTCGGTCCCTAGTATGCTTTCTAAGAAGATCCATCTGATGCTAATATTTCATTATGTAGCAGGAGGGAAGAGATGATAAAATGCCGAGTTCTTGAGAAGAAAAGACTGACCTTTTTTGCCCTCTTTTACGTACAAGCTGGCTTTGAAACCTCTTTCTCAGTGGAGCTCTCTTATTATTACGGCTGTTAGCAGTTAGCTTTTCTGGAGTGTACAGTTGAGGGCAGGAGGACCTGGTGGGAGATGGCAGTGTTAAAAGCTGAACTTTTCAAAGAAGCAGCCACTCCATTAGAATTAGAGCCATTACCCTTGTGCTGGGACAGGGGAGAGCCCAGCAGCCGGGGCTCTGGTGAGGGAGCAGAGATGCTGTTCTGGACGGCAGGGAGGGAGGGTGGCTCTGGAGCCATTGCAGACGCCCTACCTCCGGGAGTCGTGGTGAGTGGCTGGCCAGACACTCGCCAGCCTTGTGTCGCTTGAACAGATGCACGGTCTTAACACACTGAACGTTTGTGTCCCCCGAAAATTGCTGTGTTGTAGTCCTAACCCAGTGTGATTCTGTCAGGAGGTGGGTGTCTTTGGGAGGTAATTAGGTTAGCTGAGGTCCTGAGGGTAAATTTCCCATAATAAGATTAGTGTCCTTGTAAGAAGAGGAAGAGAGACCAGCATTCTTTCTCTCTGTGGGCCTGGAAAGAACAGGTCGTGTGGGCACCCAGCGAGGTGGGGGCCATGTGTAAGCCAGCAAAAGAGCCCTTACCAAGAATCTGTTGGCACCCGGATCTTGGACTTCCAGAAGCGTGAGAAATAAATGTTTGTTGATTAAGGCACGTGAACTGTACAGTATTTTGTTCTGGCAACCTGAGCTGATGAAGGCAGACAGATAAAGCCTTTTCACATCTATCTCTTCCTGTCCTTGAAAACTAGGACCTAAGCTACCGATTTAAGTATTCTGCCTTTAAGGGATCCTTGTATTTTCTCTGTGGGAAATGCAGCCCATTGGAATCCACCTCTCCTGACCTCTGTGTCACCTTCAGCAGCAGCTCATACAGGGTAGCCTGTATACCTTGATCTGCAACTTTTAGACCAAGCCTCCCCATCTTCTTTTCTTTTCTTTTCTTTTTCTTTTGCAAGGCTAATGCAAAATGCAGCTCACAAGCCTATTTCATACCTTATTAAAACATCATTTCCCCTGCCTTGTTTCCAGATTTCTGTGCTTAATCATAGAAAGGCAGCTTGTTCAAATGTACATTATTCTTGTTTAGAAAACTCTGTTGGCTTGTCTTCCTTCCCACAACCCTCCATGTTTTGTAACCTTGTTCTTATTAAATATCATAATTTGCTCATTGGAGAGTTATTTGTAAACTTAATTAACTCTCTGTCAGTGCTTGAGTTAATTTTCTCCCTTTAATTTCTGCCTCCCTGGTCATGGTTTTCCATACTCTGGCCTGTGTCTGTTAAAGACTCGGTAAATAGTTTTGAAATGCCAGTTGGTGATATATGGGCCTCTTTAACATTTCTTTGATTTATGTGCAGTGCTGTGGAAAAGGCAAAGAAAGCAAATTATATGGCAAAAAATGTTGCCAATCTTCACTTTTTTACTCTTAGTTTTAAAAAGTACACTTATCAATCAAACCTGATGGATTTTCTTTTTTATAAAGATTGAAAATTTAACTATTCGAAGACTCCTGCGATGCATGTTCTGTATTTACTTAATCAGGTGTAGTTGAGCGCTAGAATAGGACATCAGAATTCCAAAGCTCTCGGTGGCTACTGTTTGTCCCTATGCTGCTCTTCACCGCTCCTCAGCGATCTATGCATGAAACAGCCAGACTTCCCACAGGAGCTGCAAAGGTGGGGGCCTCTCGAATGTTGGAAGCACACTGCTTCTGTGTCGCAACCATGGGTCCGCGTGGTGGGCCGGCTAGGGCTGCGTCCGCACGGTAGCCAGCTGTGACCCGCCTGAGGTTTCCGTCTGTAGCATATTCTCGCTGGGTCCCAGGTAGAGAAGACTTCTCAAATCAATCAGTGAGTCACAAGTATTTCTGAGATTGTGCTAGGATTATAAGACACGTTGTAAGGCTGCCTGCCTTGCTTCTTACAGTGCTGATTCCAGGGTTCCTCTGCAGAGATTCAGATCCAGCAGATTTGAGGCGGGAGCCTGCAGTCTGAGCTCGCTACAGATGATTCTGGTGCAGATGATCTCTGGCTGTGCTTTGAAAAATGACTTGAAGGCTGTAGTGCCCTTTGATTGTACCACTCCCTGCTTAGAACCTTCAGCGACACCCCTCCCCCAAGAGTCTACCAAATAAAGTCCACAGAAGATGTAAAAGATTCATACCATTTGGGAGTAATAGGGATTTTTAATTTGTTTAGGCAGGGTGTATGGGTCTGGCTGTGCAGAGTCCCTGCAATGCCGATAGGCATTGTCTGAATGCTTTCTTATTTATTCAGCAAGAATTTATTTACAGCTCGGTGCCAAGCACTGTTCTAGGTGTTGGAGCTGTAGTAGTGACTAAGATAGCCACAGTCTCTGTCCTAATGGAGCTTATTATATTCTGGTGTAGGGATGGGGGTAAGGGTGGCGGTGAGGTCGGGGAGATATACACTAAACAAAGAAACAAACAATATGTATAAAATACCTAGTTGGGTTTACTGCTATGATTAAGATAAAACACCATGGTGCGCGAGAGAGTACCTGGAGGCTCCTGTCGTTTAGGGGGCAAGAGAAGGCTCTCTGAGAAGGTGAGGTGCAGGTTGAGACCTGCATGAGAAGTCAGGCATGCAAAGATCAGGGAAAAGAGTGTCCCAGGTAGAGGGGACAGCTAGTGAAAGGGGCCCTAAGACAGGAGTGAGCTTGGGTGTTCTCGGAGGGGAAGCGGGCCGGAGTGGCAGGGGACAGAGAGCTGGGATGGAGCAGTGGAATTCCAGTATGGCAGGCTGTCACACTCTGGGCCCTGGGCCCTGTGCCTCTGTAGACCGGCTGTGGCCACTTGGATCAGAGATGGGTGCCTAAGTCAAAGGCCGCCAGCAGTTTATGAAATACAGACTGGCAAGGGCGCTGTGCCCGGTACCCCACACTCTGCTGCACGGGCTCCCAGCTCCTGTTCCAGAGCTCTTGGGATCTGAATGTATTTTGGATTTTAGAATATTTTGGATTACTCAAAGACAGTATGGTTCGTATACCACATATTACATTAATTTCTCCAGCAGGGTCTGGGGCAGCACCCTGTAATCAAATACTGTGTAGCAAAATGTTAGACTATTCGTGCTAAGTGAGATAAATTAAGATTTCAATAGATTCACATCAGTTCATGTCAGTTTTTGCTGTCACAGGGGTTTTGGTGCCTCGTTGGTGAGAAAGCTTTTGACTTTAAGAACTTCCTATACATTTTTGTATTGTGGGGGAAAATGTTGCTGTGTACCGGCAGATTCTTGTCCCATCCTCTGTTTCTCCTGTGTGAGACACCAGCAGGCACTGAGGGCATGAAAAGGTGTGTGCACCCGGGTTTGCACACTCACTCACACAGCAGCAGGCCTGGCTGTGAGCAAGGGCGAGTAGAGCGATGGTCTGCAGTAGAGATAGAAGTGGCAGCAAGTGGCCGGGGGCTCAGAAGGCCCGAGCTGCAGGAGGAGAAGGGCAGGGGACTGTCGGAGCTCTTCCTGCTGTCCGGGACACATCTCCAGTCTCTGCCACTTCCCCGGGGCTGCTCGTTGCAGCCTGAGAAGGCTGAGCTGGGCAATAGGGGAGGCAGGAGAACCCCATCATCTTCCCCCCTTTATGGGGACCTTGTGCAGGATTCAGAATCCAAATTCCTACCGTACTTTGACATTGAGTTCAGATCTCTTCTCATGCTAATTATGTATTCATTTGTTTAAAAAATACTTATTGAGAACATGTAAAATTCTGGAGAGGCCAAATGGTGTAGTAGTGACAGAGCACGGACCCTCCAGCCAGGCTGTCTGGATTCCGATCCTGACCCTGCCTCTTACTGGTTGCTGATGAGACAGTTCCGGCTCTCTTGAGGCTTACAGTTGAGAAAAAGAGTAGAGATAGATACATGCACAAAAATACTGTAATGTACAGCGATTGGCCCTATAAAAGGTGGTTCAGGAAGGCTTCTGGACTGGCTCGAACAAGCTCCAACTCTTCTCAGCTCCCTGCATGCCAGGTCCTTAAGGGAAAGGCAGCCTATTTATTTGAGTTTCATGGGTGAAAACAAAACACTGGATGTGGCATCAGTTGCCTGTTCTTATGTTCCTACCCCTGGCCCCAAAGAAGGCTCCTTCCCACATCCGAGATCTTCTGGATGGATGTGGTTAGTGATGTGTCGTGAATATTCCTTCTTGGACATTCCCAGCTGGGTGCTGCTGATCCTCATTTTGGTTGCTTGCTTTGTTCTTCACAGCAGAATTTGGCAAGTTTGAGTAGGGCTTCAAACATCATGGGAGTAAGTAACTTGCACATCAGAGCAGGGGCTCCAGCCTTATGGTCCAGCAAACCCTGTACACTCCGCTTCCCCAGATCCTCCCAGAAAATAGGCCTGTTTTTCGCTGGTCCAACTCCTTGAAGGTTTTTTTTTTGGTCAGAAGCAAGGCCTTCCAGTCATTGGCTCAATCACCCTTGATACTCAGTCTAATTGTTAATGGCTCAACAATCTCAGCCTGTTAATAATATTCACAATTAACCTTTATTGTGTATTTTGTGCCAGTCATTTTGCTCAGCACTTTCATGTATTTAACCCTCACTAACTTCAAGACCCTGAGTGTGGTTTTGCTCAGTGAAACCCCGGACTGCTTCTAGAGTAATCAAGTAGTATTGCATAGCATCATCATCCCCAGTAATAGAAGGAAAGAACAGAAGCTCCAGAAAGTTGAACAACTCACCCCTAGCCACACGCTTAAGTGCAGGGCCTGTGATTTATATCCAGACAATTGACCACATACCTGCATTCTTCATTAGATTAACAATAGTAGAAATCATGCCTCGGTCACATTGATCAGTAGAAAATTCACTCTGACCTGTTGTTCATTGTAAACCAAAAATATACCCCCTGTTAGTAGGTATGGTTTAGGGTTTTTAAAATTCCAAACAAAAAAATCATAGCCCTATATTTATCATAGGAAAATCCTACCACTTAGGCTGACATCTGCCTTGCCTTTTCTCATACTTCTCATATTTTCAAGTACTTGTAGACAATCGCAGCCAGAACTTAAACCAACAAAAAAACCTTCAACATTCCTCTAAAGAAGGAATCAAGTCCTAGGAGTCTGAGAAGAGACTTTGATCTTCCAGTGCTGAGTACTTTGTGGGTTGTGTGAGAAATACTCCATAACTTGATTGTTGAATACATCAAGGTTGAGCCAACTTTCTGGGCATTTGGGTTGTGTGTAGATTAAAAAGAACAATTTCCCCAGTATATTAGAAGGAGCTTCCCAACTAATCCTCTGGGTTGCTTTTCATTTAGAGTGCTTCCGGTGTTTCCACAGGCCTCATACGATTGTCCTGGTTGTATTGAGAGTTTTACTCAGAGTCGGCCTAGAAGCACCATCAGTGTGATGGGTTCTCCTTGATTGTACAAGAATTGAGTTGGGATTCCTTCTCTACACAGCTGCTCATTCAGAACAGCCTGTAGGGTACATTTCCCCACTTTTTTCCATTATACTTACCAGTTTATTATCTGAGATGTTTGGGGTGACAGTATTTGATTAAAAGATGATGATTCTGCTCCGTTTTGTGAAAATTCAGTCATCTGGCATTGTTGGAGGTGGCGAATTTCTGGGTGTAGTCACATCTGATCATCACAAGAACGGCTCTGTCTTTGCTGGGCACTGTGCTTAAGGCTTTTGGATATATCCTGTCTCATTCCTACAGCTGTTCCTCCATCTCTTCCACTCCTGCTGGTTTCACTTTATCTGACATCATAGTTCTAGATCTTAAAGATCATGATCACATGGCTCCCTGTTTCCCTTCTCCTTCCGAGTTTTCTCTGCACTTCCTCCGCACTACCTTTCCCTCTGCCCCACCTCTCCCTACTTCATATCCCAGGTAAATCAGGGTTGGAGGGAAGTCTGACCAGATCCCTCCCCGGCTGACAGCAGAGGAGGCTGATGGGCGCTGCATGTGACAGTAAAGAAAACGGTGCTGGGAGCAGAAATGGACATTTAGTGACATTGGCAGATGGTAGAATTAAGCTCCAGCTAAACCTGAACTGACTGGAAGGCACATAGGAATCATTTTTACTGCCCAGAAGAGAGGTTGATAATAATCTAATCATAATTTTATATTTATCGGATTGGCCATTTTAAAAAATCATCTTTACTGGTTTCTTGACTGAAATCTATGCAGTAATAACTGGGCAGATGACGAATACTTAGCATTCATTGTCTAGATTTGTGATTTACAAGTGTCCGGTGGTTTTCATTTTATTCATTTCTCAGTTGAAACCATCCCCCTTTTTTGGAGGGGGGCAAGGAAGAGAAATGCCCAGGGGTATACGTGTTATATGGGAATATTCAGTTCTTCCCCCATGCCTCCGCTATGAATGCTTTGGGAAGAAGAACAAACAAGGTATTTTGGTATGTCCGTAAGCATTCCATGCCCATTAGGCCCCTGCCCTGCACTTGGTTTCAACTGATACCACAGAGGGCCTTTTCCCCACCCCCTCAGTAACTGCCTCCATTGGAGACTTTTGGTGACTAGGGAAATGTTTGCACTTCCTAAGTATATTTAAATTTCACCAGTGTTGATTTTTATATTAGGAAGTCAAGTTCAGAACTGCATTTTCTTAAGAGAAGTATTTATATATAACATCATAGGATTTCAGTGTTAGAAGGGGTCTTAGATATAATCCAGCCTCCTTTTTTAGACTTTCGTTCTAGGCCTTATGTGTGCATTTAGAGACTAGTATTCAGCATTTCTGGTGGAAGCATAAAGATAATTCCGGGATGTGTCATTCTTCCCTGCTACTTCTGTCTTTAGTCATAACAGAGTCAAGCACACATTCTGTTTTTGTTGAGTATATAGTGTGTAAAGGGGTAATTATTCTGGGCTGGTTCAAGCTTAGCTGGGAGACAAGGACAAATGACCCATCCGCCGTGGACTTTTTCCTCTAACAGGAGGATAGGTGAACAAGATGGCACCATGTTGTGTTCTCAGGGCATGTTCTCACTCATTGTCACCATGCTTTTATGATCTGTTAGCATTCTCTCGTTGACACACTGTCACATTTGCTTGGATCCTATTTCTATTTCCTGCCTGCATCTTAAGTGGTCAGGTGAGCCTCCAACATGATCTTCCTTTATGACCGTGCATTGCTCTCTAAGAACACGCCAGGCAAACAGGTTGAGGGCCTGGTCTGAGGTGCGAGGTGAGTAACAGAGACAGGAAGACACGGATTCTAGTATGCCCTTGTCTGTCCTCGTCCCTTCATGGCTTTCTTTTGTCTTTTACTCTCTTCCTTTACCAGTAGTCTCCTTGCTGGTGGTTTCCTCCATTTTTAGCCACGTTCACAGTTTGCTTCGTTAGTGAATCTGCTCAGATGGATAAGTGATATCTTTTCCAGCTGATTGGCATCTCTGAAGTATGATAACATATGTACAGCTGTAGCGTAAATAGGAGCAGTTGTGGAGAAAGGCCTATTAATAAAGGTGCGAGATCTGGGACGTACCAGAAGCACCATTCTTTTTTTTTTTTTTTAAGATTTTATTTATTTATTTGAGAGAGAGAGAGAATGAGACACAGAGAGCATGAGAGGGAGGAGGGTCAGAGGGAGAAGCAGACTCCCTGCCGAGCAGGGAGCCCGATGTGGGACTCGATCCCCAGACTCCGGGATCATGACCTGAGCCGAAGGCAGTCGCTTAACCAACTGAGCCACCCAGGCTCCCCACATTACAGAGATTTAAAGAAAGTAAAAGGCTGCTACCCATCCTCTCTATTTGCTTCTTTGACAGTTTGTGAAGTTGGGACAGTTGAGGGTTCATGTGCAGGAGGAAAGAAATCCAAATGGCATTTAGCATGTAAATGATGCCCCAGTCAGGCAGCAACACCGCCCTGACTTGGGTCCTGCTGTCCTAGTAATTGAAAGGCCTGAAACCCAGCTTCCCAGTAGAGAACAAATAGGCAAATAAATTGGAGGCTTCCTTCTTATGGTTTATTGATGCTGTTTTGACCAAGTTAAAAAGATCATTTACCCATAAAGGCTCAAATCTAAGGTTGTTTTTCTTTCTTTCTTTTCTTTCTTTTTTCTTTTTTTTTTTTAATATTGGCTATTTGAAAGAAGCGTTAGGAGATAAAAGGAGGAAAGAAGCTAATACCATTAGCTAATATTTAGATAAAAACCCAAGCAAAACAATTAGATTTATGGTATTTTTCTGTAGCTGTTTTCCTTAGCACAGATAATAACAGGCTTGCTTGTTTCTCTCCTTAGGATTATGTTCAAAAGAAGAATCAGAGCTTTATAGTAATACATGGTTTTTTTCTCATTAGCTGGAAACAAAATATATTTCAATAATGAGGGGCAAAGGTCTTGTAACTCAAAGTGGTGATGAAGTGTCCCTGTTTTTGCACAAATATTAGGTCTAGTTTAATGGTTTAGGGGAAACAGGGATTGCATGAGAATCTCAGATTGGCCCCCGCCCCCACCCCACCCAGCCACATCCACATATCCCAGCTGTATGGGGTATGACTTGATCCAGGTGTCATACTATCCTCAGATCAAGGCTGTGAGCTTTAGTGTGTTCCGTTGCACCTGGGAAGGATTTTCAACACACTCATGCCAACCAGCACTGGCTGTTTTGGCCTGGGATCTGCAGGGGAAGTGATATTACACGACTAATGTCCTTGCTTACTGCTCTCATGATGTATTACACACATTCTTAAAGAGAGTCCCTAAGTAAAAGCAGATTCTATGTGTGGACTCTCCCAGACAGTAAGAGAATTTATAAAAACCTATTAGGCAGTAGCACAATTGCTCCATCAGAGAACGGTAAATAGCAGAGATGCCAGGAAGGTTAAATGCGTTATTGCCGAGTCTAAAATTTAGATTTTTGGACAATATTGAGGTTTCTCTGATTTCTTAATTTCTTTTCTCCACGGTTTTTAACCGTGAATGATATTAAAGCCTTAAAATGATAGAATTTAGAACTTTCCCAAACAACCCACATGAGACATGACTAGACTCAGTAGAAGGGAGGAACATGTGACATCTCGGTACCTAAAAGAGGTCCGAGTGAAGGGAGCAAACAAAGGAACAGATCCCAGTGATGCTAGCTAACATCGTGTTCCTTGAGCACAGTCTCAGTTCCCTGTCTGGGAGGAGTCACTGTGCTCTCCTGCTGGCAGAGATCACAAATGTCAGGTCCTCCAGGTAGAAAGATGCAGCACACTTAGCCCCTGCCCCCCTGCACCCTCCCCCTCTGGGCATGTGTGACCTTGGGCCAATGACTTCTCTAAGGCCCGAGTCTCCTCTCCTATAAAATGGGGGTGGGGGGCAGGTGGAGGTTGGTGTCTCCAAGGCCCTTCTTTGACATTAGAGTTCTATGATTTGAAGTCATCCGAGTGCAGTCCCTATAGATGCCTTATCCTGAACTCAAGCCTGAATAGAGGTTTAGACATACCCATTATTTTGGGCAGTTAGAGGAAAGAGGGGTTCCTTGTGGTTCTGCTGTGACGTGAGCCCCTGCAAAGCAGTGTGTTTGCTTCTGTAAGTGCCCAGCCTTAAGAGGACTGTCTGATAGGGCCATTCTGTTCTCTGTATTGGCTACAGTGACAGGCCAGGCCAGGCCAGGCCAGGCCATAGCAGTTTTACTAATCTGCCAGTCAACTTACCCGTTGACAAATTCATTAGCTACACCTGTATGCAGTACACTCTCCTCGATACTGTTGTGAATGCAGAGTAATCAGTAACAAGGTCTGCACCCTCAAGAAATGTCTCCCCAGGTGGCCAGCTTAGCTTCATTCCCGGACCAAGAAATAACACAAGGCTGCCTTTCCTGGCTGCCAAGTCCCAGTGATGGGCAGAAGCTCTGTGCTCAGAGAAGGGAAACTGTCCTGGAGGGACTGGGGGAGGAGGTGGCAGGGCTCCATAGCCTCTTGATCTCTTCCTCCCCTCCCGTGGGCCCTTTGTCTAAGCCAGCCAGAATTTGTTTAACTTAGTTCTGTCTCACTCCTCACCCAAACGGTTTAGTTACCGGAAGTACCAGTCTGTCTTGCTAGTATTCTTAGAAACTTACATGAAATTGTACTTAAAGTTTTTAAAAATAAAGCAAGCTATGTCTTAAGGTGAGGAGAACTTTTTTTTTTTTTTTTTTTTTTTACAACCCCCTCCCCACCAAAAGAAGCCTTCGGTGAATCTTTGAAAAGGAGATCATGATTTTCACAGTGGGGAGAATCAAACCTTGGTTGACCTGGCTTATAAATGTTGAGAATTTTGAATGTCCTGTTTTCTTAAAGTGGGATTCAGGCCATATGGCATGGATAGGATAATGTTGGGAGTGAATAGATGCTGTACCATGGACCCCAGGGAGGTTTTAGCAAACGTTTCAGCTTTTATGTGCTAGACCTGATTGAATGCCACTGGCTTAATTAGTATATTGAATGTGATAGGTATGGTGACTTTCCTTCTATTTGCTCCTCAAACTTCTGTCCGTTGCACAACAGATCCTCTCTCTGTCTTGGAGCAGATAGAAACATTCAGAACAATGTGGAAGACAGCCAAGTGGAGAGCCAACCAAAGGACATGGTTGCTCATCTGATTCTCTGAACCCAAGATATAAGGCAGAAACTTTGCATTTGAATCCTGTTTTTTACAATTTACTTTAATAATATTTCCTTCCAGTATGTGTTGTTATTTGTAATTTGAAACATATTAAAGCTAACTGAATTAGGCCTCAGAAATTTGGACTTCTTTAAAAGCAGATTCTATAAAGAACAAGCCTATCAGGGTGAAAAGGGTTATTGCGTGAAATTGTGGGGACATTGTTTCACCATTTTATGATGAAACCAGATACCCATGTAACTCCTTCAGAAACCCAAAGGAATGAAACTTCGGAGCTCGAGGAGAAGATAGAATGCATGTTTTGTCAAGAGGGAAGTGAGATGTGTAAGATCACACAGCTGTCATTATTAGCAGAGTCTGGTTGCACATCTTCAAAGAGGATGCTGGTTACAGAGGTTGTCGGTCTGCACAGGAAAGTTTACAAGGACCTTACCTTGTAACCCTTGGCACTTACGCATGTTTAATATTACTAAAACAGTGTTACCTTATTTTTATTTTTTTTAAGATTTTATTTATTTAAGAGAGAGAATGAGCATGAGCAGGGGGAGGGGGAGAGGGAGAGGGAGAGGCAGACTCCCCGCTGAGCAGGGAGCCTGACGCCGGGCTCGATCCCAGGGCCCCGGGATCATGACCCGAGCCGAAGGCAGACGCTTAACTGACTGAGCCACCTGGTGCCCCCAAACAGTGTTACTTTAAAGAAAATATCCAGTAAATCAAGGTTTTCCTAATTCTAAGAGGTCTAAGAGCTCATTATAAGTTGTTGAGATTTTCCCAGGTTTAGAGGTAATTTGTAGACGTAATTGATTAGAAAGGGCTACAGGTTGCGAACTGACCGAAAAGTCCTAGGTCAATCATAGAAATTAGGAAGTTGACAATAATAGCAAAATTGCAGCTGAGAGAAATGCTCTCTAAATCCAAAGAACATTGAAATAGCTGTTAGCATGGAAAGGCAGTTTACCAGTAAAAAAAAATGCTCGCCACATCAACATTCCCATTCCCCACATCTGTGTGAGGTGGAAGTTAAAAGAATAGATTGTTTTCTTTCTCACCCTCTTTCATTTTATTCTTGCTGGTTAGTAGAGAAATGATCTTGGATAGAAAAATCTCATTAGAACTTTGATAAGTTGCTTTTTGAAATAGAGTTGTTTCCATGCCACAGACATTTGGAGTGAAGTATGTTTATTGAAATATATTTTTATAGAAAATATTACAGAACCTGTAATTGAAAACTTATGGCAGCATTTTGGGGAGTGATATGTTCTTAATGTTAATTTGTGGATTCGCTCCGAACTCCCTTCTGCTGTTTTAGAACCATTGGCTGAGTGAACGTATTCCAAGAGTCTTTTCAGATCTAAACTGTGTTTCATGGAATGGAGTATTTGGTGCTTAAATAATGTATAAATCCAGTTGGACAGGATCTGCCTGTCAGTTTTATTAACTTTGACCTTTTCTCCCATTATAAAGATGGTTCAGTAAATATTTAATGGGCCTCTTATAGATCTTGACAGTCAGAGCTGTGTTCCTGGAAACTGGGATGCATATATATGATTAACAAATGTCGCTTAATCACTATGAGTCAGCTTTGAAGGGCAGGTTTTGTTTTTTTGGAAAGAGGAGTCCTTCCCTCTCCGTGTGCTCTTAGAGGTGCAGTCTATGTTGAGAGCGCCCAAGATGGTAGACATTTTAAACCCTTTAAAAGACAGCAGCTAGCATGCATTTCTGCTGTTTTGGGGTTTTTTGTTTGTTTGAGCAAATGATCAAAATGATGCTAGGTGGGCAAAATCACCCTGCCACTCTGCATAGTTAGCAGGACTCTTCCACTCAAAGAGTCAGCAGGGCCAGAACGGCTGAGCTTGCATGGACCCTAATAAGATACAAAGAAGGAGGAGAGCCAAAAGGAGAGATGATTCCTTGAGCCAGGAGGGGACCCCTGCCAAGCTGTCTTTTCCTTTAATTCCATAAAACCCCATGCATATTGCACTCATTGCAAATTCTGGTGGGGAAGATCGAAACCCAAGTAGCTGACATTTTGAAACATTGTCTTTCAAACTTGTACTGTCCCTTGCTTCCATTGATTTCCCATTTAAGAAATCTGTAGGAGAAAAACAAATTTGAGCAAAATTCATTGGTCTGAGTTGTTAGAGCCAAATTATGCACCCCCCCTTTCCACCCTGAGAAGAGCTCCATTTTTATTATGAATGTGATACATCTTTGTCTTGTACTGTGCAGCCATAAGGCTCTCACAGCAAATCGACCAAGTAAATCAAGAGCCTGTTAAAAAGCAATATGGATGCTCCAAACACAGACACTTCGGTCTTACTGGGTCACTGGATATCTTCATTTTTATGGCCACTTTCAAGAAGCAGATCATTTCAGTTGGTTCTGTTTTCTTGCTCTCTCTATTTGTACGCAGCCCACTGGCTTTAGGTGAGCCATTTATTTTTCAGAACGTTATTACCCTTTGCATGCAGGGCCCAGCCCCTTTGATATGGTGGTCACCAGTGTCATTACCAGGAACTGTAATGTAGCTGACTCTGCAAAGGAAATCTATGCCTTGAAGGAGCATTTTGAAAAGAAATTGATTCAGAGCTTCAGAGTGAATTACTATTTGTATGTTTAGTTAATTCTAAATAAATGTTTGAAGGACCTTGCTTAATTTGAGAAGGGAAGAAGAAACATACTGGATGTTATAAATGGTCTCAATCCAAATTCTTAGCTTGGCATTTTCACATTTGAATGTTTTATTTACATCTGTTCAAAATTGGAATACCTTTCAAGGATAATTTTATTATTGAGAGATTGATGACAACTCTTAAGATCTACATTACAAAAGTATGGGATTAAAAAAGGAAGATAGCAGTCACTGTCACATGTCAGATTGGATATAAGCTTCACTTGGCAAAGAGTGAGAATGATGAGTTGTATTTTAAAACAAAAGATCCTGGTGGTAGGAGATGAGGGTGGGGGGGCGGGGAGACTGACTGCATTGGGGCACAAGGGAACTTTTGCAGTGATGGACATTGTCTGTACCTGGATTGGGATGGCGGTTTCACAGGTATAGACATTATCATAAATCATCAAACTATACACTTAAAATGTGTGCATTTTATTTATGTAAATTGTAACTCAGTAAGGTGGATTTTTTTTTAAAGTCCTGTTGGGTTTAGAATTAGGCAGTGTTACTTCTCCTTTCCAATAGCGAAATGGAGGTCTAGAGAAGTAAAATGACGTGTCCTGAGTAACTTCGAAGCTCAGCAGTTTGTCCAGAACAAAGCAAAGGATGCAGGCCTGGAGCTCACTGAAAGTATTTTGTGTCCTTAGCGGCACTGTGTTGTTCCAGTTACATGTACACAGAGTGAAACGAACTTCTCCATCCCGTTCTCTTCGGTGAGCCTGTATCCATTTGTATGCTTTGTTGTAAGATATGCTCAGGAGCTTATTCTTATGACTGATACTTGTATCTTCAGCACTGAAGACAGTGGCCCTGTGGTTCCGAATGTTGAGGCTGACCACACGGTGTGTTTCATATATGTTTATGATAGGCCATGTTGTGCTCCCAGTTAATGCAGTAGGCTACCCAGTTATGTGGTTTTTATTATAAGCAAGAGTTCCCAGAACTAATTTGTCTTTAAGGAATTCCTGTGGATCTTCTTATAAAGAATGACATAGGCTTTAAAAAACCATTGATATAAAGCATATATGAAATAGTAGTGAAAAATAAAGAAGAAAGAAAAAATTACTTAAGTTCTGCTACTTAGGAATAGACCGTTAACGGGTTTTTTTTTAAGATTTTATTCTATTTATTTGAGAGAGAGATGCACACACAGGCTGTGCAGGTGAGGGGAGCGGTGGCGGGGGGGAGAATCCCAAGCAGGCTCCCCGCTGAATGTGGAGTCAATGAGGGGCTCTATCTCACAACCCTGAGATCACGACCTGAGCCAGAACCAAGAATCGGATACTTAACCCACTTAGCCACCCAGGTGCCCCTATTACTGTTAATATTTGAGAGACCATCTTTTTAAGTGTCTCTCCGTTTACAATGTAACCTGTTTTTGTTTTTTATTCAACAAAATGATGTCGTAAATTGCTTTCCATATCTTAACCAAGTTCCCAGTTATTGTTGGGCATTCAGGTGGTCGCTGGTTCTCCATCATTAGGTAATGCTGTGATGAACAACCTTGTCTATGCTTCTTTCCGTTTGTCTCAGTAGCTCCTTACAAATACATTCCTTGAAGCAAAATGTTAGCCGCTGCATTTGCCGTGATTTAGAATGTTCTAAGGGGGTAAGATACATCAAGTATTGGCCTCCGTTTATCAAATGGTATTTTTCTTCCCCTTTTGTTTTGTTTGTGCAGTTGCAGTACCATGCAGGTCTGGCGTCTGGCCTTTTGAATCAACAGTCCTTGAAACGCTCTGCTAACCAGATGGGAGTATCTGCTAAACGGAGACCAAAGGCTCAGCCCACGACTCTTGTCTTACCACCTCAGTAAGTAATGGGTTTGAAACAGTTCTTTTGTCCTGGGTGAACTCTCCTTGGTGCTTGTTTTTGGTGAATGGAAAGTTATTTTTTGTGAAATTGTTCTTCCTTTTGCCAAGGTACCTGCTAAGATTAGAAACCCAGCACACAGGTAACATCTTTTTGCATAGATCTTAAGTGAAGCAGTGATGATGAGCTTTGTAATTGACATACTTTGTGTAACTTTTCCACCTAGGATTTAAAGCTACCTCCTAGCCTTTTCTTTATTTCCTTGTCATAGTCGCAAAGTTGGCAGAGCCTAAGTACGGTTGTCCTTATTTCACCGATGAGACAGCTGAGGAGCACATTTTGATAAGCTGCAGGCCGCCTAGAGAATCTGGGGGAGCTGGGATTCGAGTCGTGCTAGGCTCACTTGTTCTCTTTTAAACTCGTAAAATGTGAGCCCTTCTTTTTCCTAGTAGGAGAGAGAAGAGATACTGTGAGGTTCAGAAATGTACAGCATGGTGATTGTTTTCACATGTGCACACCTCCACGTAGCTCCACCCAGATCAGGCCACGTGGCCACCGCTTCCAGAAGCCCTAGAGGGCTCCTCCCCATGTTCCCAGTCTGTACACTTGCTGCCTCCCTACCCAGGTTTAGCACTGTTCCACCTTCTTTGAACGATTGATTTTTACCTGTTCTTGAACTTCATATCATTGGAATCACACAATATGTAATCTTTTATTATCAGCTCTTTTTCACCCAGCATAATGTCTATTATATTTGTCCAGGTTGTTTGTTCTTTTTTGTTGCTATGTAATATTCTTTCGATTATGCCACAAGGGATTCATCCATTTACCTGTTGGGTTATTTTGTGCTAGAAGCCCTGGTAGATGAAGGCCAGGGCTCACTCTGTGTGGAATCAGAGATGTGAACACACCAGTCTTTGCTGATAGCTTCCCTGTGAGCATGCACACTCCCCTGAGCAAGGCCATACTCCCAAACGGCTTGGCTGGGACTTTAGACATGTTCCCTAGCCTGTCCTGCCCTCCTATTGTACCCTCTTTTGGTTACATGCTCAGTTACAAACTACAGCTGACACCTTGAACAATGCAGGGGTCATGGGCACAGTCGAAGATCTGTGTATCTGTGTATTACTTTTGGTTCCCCCCAAACTTAACTACTGATAGCCTAATAGTGACTAGAAGCCTACAGATAACATAAACAGTCGATTAACAGGTATTTTGTATGTTAAGTGTATTATATACTCTATTCTTAGAATAAAATAAGCTAGAAAAAAGAAAATGTTATTAGGAAAATTAAAAGGAAGAGAAAATACATTTATAGTACTGTATTGACAAAAATATCATATATAAAGTGGACCCGTGCATTTCCAGCCTGTTCAGGGATCAGCTGTACATTTTAAAATTTCCAGTCCAGAGGAATGTTTCCAGGTGAGACTCAGTTGTTTGCCTTTATGCAAGATTTCACTTATTTTCTGTTTGATTAGCAAATATTGTACCTGCTATCTGCAGGCACTGTCCTAGGCTGTGGAGGATACAATTGTGAGCAACACAGATGTGGTCCCACCTTCCTGAAGCTTTTTTTTGCTGGGGAAAGAAGACCAAAAAAAAAAAAAAACCCAAAAAGCCCTAAACAAATTAACAAATTAATAATTTCCGGTTGTGATTGGTGCTTAGAAAGGAACACATAGGGTAGTGAGGGATGGGATTGGGGAAACTGCTTAGACCGTGTGGTCAGAGGCCTCTCCAAGGAGAAGACGTTAGGTGGAGAGAGGCCAGCAGAGAGCTGGGAGGTCACGGAGGATGCCTCAAGATCTTTTCCCTCATCACTGGACACTCGCACCACCATTTCTGTGATTTTTCAGGCTTTCTTCACAATTAACATTTGCTTCCAGGAGAAGAGGAGCATAACCAACCAGCCTCCAACAAGTTATTTTTTGCCTGCCGCATGCACAGGTGCACGGTTTTCAGACACTTGGAGTGATGCAAAGCGGAGAATTTTCACTGTTTGGTAGAAGGCTTCTGAAGGAACATTATCTGTTGTTTCTCATATGTTGATTTGGTGATTCTGCAAATCTCCAACTTTCAGCTCTCCAAAGTCTAATGGGCCTTGTAACTTGTCATTTTCCCTGCATGGATTGTCTACCGAGGCAAGATGTTTGGTGAGAAGTGAAAGACTTTCTAATGGTCCCATTAGACTGGAGCCAAAAAGTGTTTGTTGCTAACTCTCTCTTGACAAAAGACAGCTCTTAGTCCATCTGTTCACCATTTGTTCATTTGCATTGGCTTGAAACCTGTTTACAGGTGACATGCTATTATGAGGACACTTAGAAACTATTTTAAGCACCAAGGCAATCAACAGACTCTGTTCTCATGCCAAAAAAAAAAAAAAGGTGTTCACAACTGTCATTATAAATTTATAATAAATCACTCAAAATACTTAGTTTCAAAGAGAAAAGTGGTTACTGTGTCCTAAGAATACAACGTCGGAATGATTTCCTATACTTAGTAGCCTGTCTCCTGTGAAAATTGACTGCTGCCTTTTCACATCATTGAGCTTTTGGGGCTCATGCTATTGTGGATCCCTTCAAAGACCTGTCCAGTAGGCAGGATCTATAGCTAAAGGACCTTCAGTGCACTTTTATTGAGCACCTACTATGTGCTTCTTATTGTGGTAGAGTCAGGAATAGAAATACCAGCAAGACAAAGCTGCTGGACTAATTGAATCCAAAAATTTTTAAATTAAAACATAGGCCACTAGTAATATATACATATTGTAGACCTTGAACAAACCAAAGATGACACGAAAGGAAAACATAATAATACTGTCACACAGAGAAAGTTATTGCTAAGGTTTTGATGGATATTGTCCTCAACTTTTTCTATGCATATATAATGTTTAAAAACAAGAAACAACCTCCAAAAGGGATTATATTGTAATGTTCTGTATGACATCTCAACATTTATTGAATGTAGTTGTTAGACTTGAAGGTCATGTAATTTTATCTATGGAGCATTTAAATTTGCATATTAATCAGCCATGTTGTGGCTGTATTCTGTAGAACAGTGCTAATTACAAAATTTGTATTACAAGCGTGACATGACCATAAAAACTTTGTCATTAAGGAAATCCCTTATAAAACAACACCCAAACCCTCCAGGACTGGTGCATTAGTCATCTATTGCTGCATAACAGATCGCCCCAAAACATGGTGATTTGACAACAGTAAACATGATCTCTCACATTTTTCGTGGCTCAGGAATCTGAGAGTGGCTTGGCTGCATGGTTCTGGCTCAGTCTCTCAGAAGATTGCAATCAGATATCAGCCAGAAATGCAATCATCTGAAGGTTGGACTGAGGTTTGGAGGTCTTGTCCAGGGTAACTCGCTCACATGGCAGGCAAGTTGGTGCTGGCTGTTGACAAGAGACCTCAGTCCCTCTCCACAGGAGGCTTGAGTACCCTCATGACTTGCGGGTGACTTCTCCCAGAGCAAGCCATCTCAGAGAATGAGAGCCAGGCAGAGTCGATCCTTTTTATGACCTAGCCTCCAAAGGCACAGCATCCATTCCACCCCATTCTGTTAGTTAGAAATGAGTCACTAAGTCTGACTGATGTTTAAGGGGAAGGGATGAGGCTCTCCCTTTTGAAAGGAGGATTATCAAAAAATTTGTGGATGTTTTTTAAAACCACCGCAGTTGCCAATGAGGAGAGTCATTGCACAGAGGGAAGAAGGGTTGAGCCTGTAAGCCCCATTCACTTATTTATTCGGCAAATTATTTACTCAGGGCCTACAGGTGTTTGGTCCTATGCTCTGTGCTGGGGATTTGGAGATGCATAAGATAGAATTTGGCTTTCACGAAGCTCTGAGCAGAAACAGAGGAACAAACAAGTAGCAGGGAATCCTAGTAATGTGTGCCAAGTCCTAATGACATGATCCCAGAATGCTCAAGAAGGCCACAGGCAGGGCGCTGAGAGAGATCCACGCTTAGGGAGGCCTAGCCAAACTTCACTGAATTTCTCCACTGCCAGGTGAAAGACGGAAGCCTGACTTTATTAAGAGAGCTTCATGCTTTCTCACATTGGCTTACAGGATTCTAAGGAAAGGGTTTATTTCTCCATGGAGGAAACCAGTGGAGGACCAGTGCTGGGCCCCATACTCACCCTCCTCTGGACCTCTGTTGATGCAGTGACAGACGGGTTTCTGCATTGGCTCATGTCAGCATCTGGATGGCAGTAAGTCTGCCACAGCAAAACCCCTGGCTCTGCCTAAGTGTGCTGAGACCACAGGCATGGCGAGAATGCAGGAGATTTGTGCAGGTGTTTGTTTTTAAAATGCAGTTGGCTTGAACAGCAGTAGTCTTTGAATTGACTCTGATTCTCCCCTGAATTCCCATAGGATTAGTGATTCATGGGATTAATGATTCATATCTTTCTCCTCCCCCAAAGAAGCTTGTAAGAAGACAAAGATGCTGTTCGTAATGAAAGATCTTTTATCACGTGTTAGCATTCAGAGCGCACTGACGAAGCCACCTCACTTCTGTGATTCCCGAATGGCCGTGTTGAGTCTGTTGCGAAAAGGGCCCGGTCGTTTTCAGAAAGGAGCTGTGTCCCCTGTTCCTGGGTAAACATTATCAGGTCTTGCCCCTTGTAGGAATGAGATCAGCTAAGAGTGGCTGTCTTACTTGATTGATCTGCAAGTTGCCTATTGAGATATCTGTGTATTTAATACATGTCAGATGTGCCCATGTTTACTTGTGCTTTCTTAGATAACAATCTTACATTCACGACACATTGTTCAGCCTGCTTTTCTGTTAACATCGATACGGGTTTTGATCCATATCGTCAGGCCGAATGGCCTGGGACACCTGGCGGTGGCCTGATGAAGTGCTGACTCTCGGTGGCAGCGAGGTTCTTACTTCGCACACAGAGATCTCATTTAGATTCGAGGGGAAAAATTGTTCTACAGAAAGGTTATTTTTAAAAGTATTACCCCATCCAGCCCCTGGAAGTTGTGGGGACAGGCAGTTTCTTCTGTGTCGAGTTATCCTTCGTGAAAAGGTCCTGCCGGCTCAATTAAGGGCACTTTTCCTTTCATAGGCTACCTGTCCTCTGGACACTCGGGAGGCACTGTCCATGCTCCCAGCCAGGGACAGCCCTTCCTCTCCCCTAGTAGGTCCACGCTCGCTCTTAGCTACTCCAGGCCATTCGTCTCCTGGTCTTCTCTCTCTCCCACACCGTCAGGATTCCCCTTTCTCCTGGCTCATTCCTGGTAGTACGCAAACACGCTTACCCACACCCTCCTCCCGTGGGAACACCCGGCTCATAATCCCACTTCTTCCAGCTCCCAGCTCCTCTCTCTCGACAGCAGGACTCCTGGAAAGAGTTGACTTCTCTCCAGTTTCTCGATCAGGCCACCACTGTTCTAATTTCTATCCCTATACCCTAGTCTTGCCTCTTTTAGAACTCCACATAAATGGAGTCCTGCGGAACATATTTTCTTTCCGGTTTCTTTTGCTCCACATGATATTTTGGAGATTCATTTATGTTGTATATGTCAGTGGCTCGTTCCATTTTATCACTGAGTGGTATTCCTTGATGTTCTTTGGAGTCTTCCAGTACCATTTCCTCAACATTTTGCATCTGTTTCAGTATTATCTACCACCTTTCAGAGTGCAGGGAGTCTTCATGCTCCTGTTCTTGAATGACCTACCTCAGGTTTGAGTAACAAAAACACCACCACCAAAACAGCATGCAGGACAAGCGTTGCTGGAAAGAAATGCCACCAGTTCGGGAGGTAGCAGGGATAATGACACGGCGTGTGCACCTCGGGGTTCCAGTGTTTGAACAACAGATTGCCTTCGGTAGGACCTCTAATTTGGCTATGGGAGTTTAACTGACAGAGGCTCATTTTCTGCCAGCGCCTTGCACACTAATTCCCAGGAAGATCATCGACTTGAAATTACACATGGTGCTTATACACATGATTGGATTCTTTCCAAGATGTGTGGTAAATGCCGCTTCTGTTCTTGAAAGGCAGAGGCTGTTGTCTTTTGCTTAATGTGAAACCAACAGGAATCACGGAGAGCAAAGCAGTGGCATAAATCTGTCCTTGGCAATAGTGATGAATGAGGGTGGGAGCTTCTTGGGGTCATTGATGTTGAAACCGAGCAAGGCGAATGTTTGCCAGGACAAAGTGCAGTAAGCCCAGAGCCTCTTCCTGTAGCTTCCTGGCCATTACATCATTATCTTTTCTGTTGCTGATTTTCAAGACATTTTTTTTTTTTTTACGTGTTTTTTTCTTTCGACCACACAGATATCAACCTCCAGGGTTCTATAGTTGCTATCCCATTACAGAAACCTTGGTACAGATGTTTGAGTAGTGACTGCAGATGCACTTCCTTGCAGGGACCTAATTTTCTTCCTGATTACTTGAGCTTGTTTTGCCTTATGAGGATCTTGATATTTGGTTGAGGGCAGAATTTGGCTCTATGCTGATAAGTTTATATTAAATTCTTCAACGTAGATGATGATGGGAGCCCTGAACAAGAATATTCGACATCTCTTTTTGCTGGAGTTTAGCTTGCCTCTGAGCAGACCAACAGTGACTAAACCATGAACGAGGAGCACCCTGGTTCATTGCCACGAGCTTTAGAAACGCAGAGCGTTGTATCCTGAATCCCTTTCTGCGGGGATGCTCATTCCACGGGCTGACTCTTCCCGAGCTTGGGCTGCTGAGCAGAGCAGGCTGCCTGTATGGCATGTCCCCAAGAGGAGGTAGAGGATTTTGCAGCTGTGAGTTTTGGAAAAGTCATCAAAACTTGAGTAGGAACTCACTAAATCCTTCTTTCCCCTACTGGCAAGTACTAAGTAACAATATTCATTAAATACCACTGAGAGGCTGTGTAATAAAGAAATAATCCCAGGCCTTGGTGGCTGTAACTCTCCAGAAGAGTTGAAATTGAGAATATAATTAAAGATTAAAACATTGTTTGCATTCTAGAACATGGAGAAATCTTTGTCTCCATTGCGGGACCATATTAATAAGGAAGAGATCAGTTTCCAATAACAAGCACGGCAGAAGCTCATTTTATTCACATCAGTCGTGTTTAAGCTGTCTGACTCAGTGCCACTCTTGCCTTTTCCCTACAAGACTGGCGCTGCCTCTAAGAACAGTGAGAGGTACCGGCCCCATCTCAGAAAAACGTATCGACATCTCTTCAGGGTCCTGAGTTTGCATAGGAATGTGCACACAGCAAGGGTTACCTTACCTGCACGCGGGTCTTCAATCCTGTAATTCGTTGTCTCCCTCTGTTTCGTCAACAAAATTTTCAGCTAGTTTTCCCTATGAAGGTTAAAAGGTTGGGAGAAAGCTAGTGTACCTGGCTCTTGTAAGGTTTTATGATTGTGACTAGGAAAGTGGGGAGAATCCTGTCAGGCCAGCATGCCAGCGGCAGAAAGAAACCCTCCGTAGTCAGAGCTCCGTGCAGCGGGGCCGGGAAGAGTCCGGGCCTTGCCCGATTGCATTGTAAAACTTTAACTGCCCAAGCACCATTTCATCTGCTCCCTCTGCTTTTTTGTTGCTGCTCACTTTGTTTTCTATTTGCCTGGAAATAGAATCCAAAGGCATTTTCAGGCCAACGGTGCAGAATAGTCTTCCTGCGTGTCCAGTCCACACTATTGCCTCGCCCTCCTCCTTCTTCAGAGTCCCTCGTTGGGGGGTTCGGAGGAGACACACTCCGTGATGGTTCTTGCAGTGTCCTTTCTCGTGTGTTTTATGTGCTCGTGTTATTGGCAGGCAGAGAAGGGAAGCGTGTCTCTCAGTCTGTCACTGACTGGGGAAAGAAAAATGTGGTCCAGTGACTGGGCAGGAAGAAACCTTCAACTTGTAACCGCTGTGACGCTTGACTTTGTGGCTCTTCCGTGGCATTTGCCACTCACTGTCTGCCTTGTGTTTTGGTTAGACTGGAAACTCCTTGGGAACTAGGGCTCCTTGCCTCTCCTTTCCTGCCTGGGCTTGTCTCAGGTGCTGAGGGCTGAACGAGCATGTCCTCTGGGCTAGTTCCCCTCTATGCTACCCTCCAGCCCCTGCCCACTGGCCGGTAAGGCTGAGAACATCTTTCTACCAGATGTTTACTGCTCATGGCTCTTAGTAAATTGAAAGTATAAGCATTGGGTATTTAGATGGCTGGGAACCAGGTGCCATTTGGACCGACAGAAATATCTCCGGGGGAGGATTTGGAGGTGCTGGTCTGGCCCTGCTGAGTGAGGATGGATAGGATTGGATCTGGAGGCTTGGGTAGCAAGCAGGACCTGCAAGCCAGGCTGAGGCCTTGTAGTGCGCTCCCACAGGGAACAGCAGGCCCTGGGGGCTCATGAGCAGGGGCCGATGTGTGGAAAGGGGTATATTAGGAAGATTAATCAAGTAGCAGAATGCAGATAAATTTGTAGCTGTTTAAAAGATAATTGGTTCATGTTACTTATCTAAAACCCTCTCTTTGGGCAGGAGAAAAATCTCTGGGAGAAATAAACGAGGAATCCCTCATAAATATTAATGTAAAAATCTGTCTGTGGAGAATAAATATAGGGACATTTTGTTTTAAATGCTCTATGTCGTTGTGCTTCATTAGCATATATGTTGTAAAAGATCCTTTTCTCCCCTCGAGAGAACCATATTTAGTTTTACTAATAGCCGCACGCTGAAATCTGTAGCTTGTCAGGATTGTCATACTTTCGATGGACAGAACTACTCTGCTCTCCTGCTTCAGCCAGAGGGTTTCCATACTCAGAAGTGCTGGCCCCTGGCAGGAAGCCAGTAGGAAGTCCTGGATCCTGTCTTATTAGCTAGACCCTCCGTCTGGACCTTTGCTTCCTGCTGTCTGGTCCCCTACTGTGTGTGTGTGTGCACATATGTGCGGGCGTGTGCATGTGTGTGTGTTTATACTTGTCACTCTGTAAGCATTGACCAAGCACTTTCTACAGGCTAGGTGTTTGCTTGATCAGGCTGGAACTCTAAAAGTGCAGAAGTCATGCTGTCTATAAACAGAGGAGAAATAAAATGAGTTCTACTTGAAGCATGTTAAGTTGGAGGAGCTCATAGGTCTTGAGTGAAATGATATGATGGACCTGTGTTAAGATACTCCATCCTCCCCTTTCTCAGAAGTGTGTGTGTTGGGGCAGGGATGGGGGTGGGGAGAATGTGATAAAACTTAGCTACTAACTGTTGAAACTGGGGGAAGAGAGCACGATACTGTTGATGAGCTCATTATACTGTTTTATCTACTTTTATGTGTATTTGAACATTTTCACATTTAAAATGTAGGTCTGGAACTTGGATTGTTGTTGAAGAAATAGTTTTGGTAATCAGCTCCTTAGGGGTGGTAGGGGAAGTCTCAAGAGTAGATAGAATCTGCCAGGGGTCGAGGAGGGAGACCAGAGGAGGCCGGCAGGAGGAGTCGGGGAGGAGTCCTGCCACCCCGCGCTCCCTGCCCATCTTGGTGGCACTTGAGCCCCTTACTGCCTGGTTCTGGTCCTGGCCTCGTTCTCAGCTCATCTGTCCCATGTTTATCTCAGACCTGGTATGACATAGACGAGAATTTAAGTCTCATGTCTTCCACAGATACTGAATCAAAGAGAAATTGCATAAAATAGGAAACTATAATAAAGAACTTGGCCATTAAGCACCAAGTCAAATGTGGCAGCCTGCAGAATCAGTTTAAAAATTGTATTTCATTGTATCCGCTAATTGCATTTCTCCTTTACAAGGTGATTTTGTCCAGGAAGACAGCTGTCTAGTGTGGTTATGACATCACTCTGGCCATTACTGGCGAAGGAAGAGAAGAAATGGGTGGTTGTGTAGTACAGCTCATCAGATAGAAGCTGGATCTTTTTTTCCCCTCTTTGGATTTTTTTAATCCATTTTTGCATAGCAAAGAGCCGGAGTCTCAGGATTGTTAATATTTCACACTATATCATTCCCATCTAACGCTGTTGGGAACTGAAACTTTTTTTTTTTTTAAGTCTTTCTGTTCTTAATGGAAAGTAATTTTGGTGGTCTCTTGATATGTATCTCTTTTTCTTTCTCTCTCTCTGTCATGTAGGCTATCAGTAACCCATAGATTTTGGCCCAGAAAGTCCCTATTTAGGGTTATAAGTGATCAAGAAGCAGTGAGCCAGTTTCTCTGTTCACTTGTGCCAAAAACTGTTCTATAACCTCTAACAAGTACAGTGACCTCAGTAACATGAGAATAGGCATGAGTAGGAAATGGCTTTGTCTCTTAGCTTGAGGCTTTTAGGGCAGGGTGAATTTTAATGATTTTGATCGGGTGATACTAGTCACTCTGATAGTCCTCATTCAGGAATTTTTAATAAGAAAATGTGAAAAAACCCGTTTCAGCGGAGACTGTACTTCCTGAGACGCTAGGTAGATCATCTCCCCAAGTCTGTGTAGTTGTGTCATTGTCTTTCTCTTCAGAAGCAGTTTCTCAGCCTAGATTAAGCTCTGAGCTCAGGCCTGCTGGTCCTTGGGATGAGCTGTCAAGGTCAGTTCTCACTCTGGGGACATTCTGCTAGCTGGGTAGTACAGGCATACCTCAGGGGTATTGCAGGTTTGGTTCTCGACCACCGCAATAAGGTGAATATTGTGCTAAAGTGAATCAAATGAAAATTCTGGTTTCCCAGTTCATATAAAAATTATGTTTACACTATACTGTAGTTCTATTAAGTGTACAATAACATTATCTAAGAACAGCGCACATACCTTAACTAAAAAATGCTTTATTGCTAAAGAATGCTAACTATTATCTGAGCTTTCAGCAAGTCGTAATCACTGATCACAGATCACCGTAATGAATATAATGCTAATGAAAAAGCTTGAAATATTGCAAGAGTTACCAAAATGTGATACAGAAACATGAAGTGAGTAAATGCTGTTAGAAAAATGGCACTGATAAACTTGCTTGATGCAGGGTTGCCACCAACCTTCAATTTGGAAAAAGTACAATAGAGAGTGCAGTCAAACGAGGTAGGCCTGTAGTGGACTCAGTGGGCTCCCAGGCGGAGGGACCAGCCAGCCACATGTGGGTACCCCACCCTTCCCCGGAGATGAGGGGGCCTTTTAAGCAGTGATTCCCAGCCCTGGCTGCACATTAGAATCATATGAGGAGCTCTTCGAGGGCCAAAGCCCCATCATCGATACATTTAAACAGCTCCCAGGAAGATTCCTGTTTACATCTGAGATTCAGAAACACTGCTTCAGGAGGGGGTGTAAGGAGCACTCCAGGGTTGGGGGGATCTGGGAAAACCATCATCAGAACATCTCTAGATCAGGGGGAATGACTGTTGTGGGGAGACTTGGCAGAGCTTATTGCTTATGGCTTAATGCCACAGTTGGGAACCTGTTAGAATTTAAAACTCAGAAGAAGGTGGATCCTAACTTGGTTGCTTCCTCCATCAGCTCGCAGATGGGCCCAGTGCTGCCAGTATGTTTCCCTGACCAGTTTTAGCTTGTGACCCTTGGGTCCACAGAAAAGACAGTCTGGTAATGTTTTGCTTTTTTCCTTTTGATAGATATTTTATTTTATATTGTGGTTTGGTTCCTCTAGTTAAATTAGTATCTCTAAGCATGTTGCATTGTCATTAAAAACACTTTTAAATTTTTTATGTAAATCAGAACTATACAATTCAGTTTGTTGCAAATTTGATGTGTAGTTTTTTTGTCTTTACATTTTTAACAGTGTATAAAAGTGTATAAAATTTGACATATGTATATACCTGTGAAATCATTGCCTTACTTACCATTATAAGATAATGAACATATTCTTCACCCTGAAAGTTTCCTCATGCCCCTCTATGATTCTGCTCACTAGGCACCTCTATCCCCAGGTAACTACTGGGCTGCTTTTTTGTCACTGTAGATTAATTTACATTTTCGAGAAGTTTATATAAGTGGGATAATACAGTGTATACTTTTTTTAATGGGACTTTTTTACTCAGCATAATTATTTTGAGGTTCTTCTCTATTGTTGCATGTATCAGTAGATCATTTCTTTTTACTGCTGTATTGCATTCCATTGAATGGACATGACCACAGTTTGTTTATCCATTCATCTGTTGCTGGATATTTGGGTGGTTTTTAATTTTTTTTTACTACTGCAAATAAAATATATTCAGGTACAAATCTTTGTATGGACATATGATTTCATTTCTCTTGGGTAAACACTTAGGAATACAATATCTAGGCCATGTGGTAAGTGTATGCTTAACACTTTAAGAAATTGCCAAATTGTTTTTCAAAGTGATTGTAGTTCTAGTTACTCCATATCCTCACCAACATTTGGTGTGGTCAGTCTTTTAATGTTAGGCATTCTAAGAAGTATGTAGTGGTATTGCATTATGGTTTTAACATGCATTTCTGTAATGATTAATGATGTTGAACTTCTTTTTACATGCTTATTTACCATCTGTATATCTTCTTTGGCGAAGTGCAGAAAAAATGGTGAAGCCTACTACGTGAGAAGGTACTTTTGAGAAAGGTCCTTTGATAGCTTTGAAAAGGTATTAATATAGATCCTATCATAGATAAGTTATTACATACTAATTGATTGGTGAGTATCTGTAAAATATCTCCTGTGTGCGCATCATTCCACCAATTGCTGTGGGGAATTCAGAGGAAATAGTAGTCAAAGACTGGAGCACCTAGGAGTCCAAACCCTCCCGGTTTTGCTTGAATGTTTCATGGTGTTTCTCCACCTTGTTCATCTTCTTTCTTTTTTTTTTTTTATTTTTTATTTTTTATTTATTTATTTGAGAGAGAGAATGAGATAGAGAGAGCATGAGAGGGAGGGGGGAGGGTCAGAGGGAGAAGCAGACTCCCTGCTAAGCAGGGAACCCGATGCGGGACTCGATCCCAGGACTCCAGGATCATGACCTGAGCTGAAGGCAGTCGCTTAACCAACTGAGCCACCCAGGCGCCCTCATCTTCTTTCTTATACCTGTGTCACAGCTGTGAGTCTAGAGTTGACTGGTGCTGGGGACAGGCTTTTAATTTAGTTTGTCCTGATTTTTCTGGTAGGGGGACTTGTCTTCCAACCACTGGAGTCTAGCCTCTTGCTGTTCTTTATATTTAATTGGTATTTATTTGCAGCCTGCTCTACCTTTTATTAACTTTTAAAATTCAACAGATAAAATCTGATATCCATAATGCAAGGTAGTGGATAAGGTCAGGGATGAATACACCTTACTTTTAAGGAACTTAGAGTGTCCTGGAGAGACAAGTGAAGAGGCCATTCGGACCCAAAAGAAGGACATGAAATTGACCCTAGGGAACCAGGAAAGGCTCCCTGGAGGATTGGACTTGGAAAATTTGAAATTTCCATAAATAGACTTAAATACAGTGCTGGTGTTTCATATTAGAATGGCCTACAACAGGCCCAATATCTGGTACCCCGAAAAAAGAGACAACAGGAAGGGGCAGAGGCAAGAAGCCATGAAGACAGGAGTGGGACCTGCTGAGTAAGACCACCCCTGCACCCTCACTCTTCTATCCATGTCTTCTCCTGGAGCCCACCTCCCAGAGAGGTGAAGAGATGCCACCCCCGCCACTCCTAAGGAGACTTGCTGGGACCCAAGCAGCTGCTTATCCCCACAGGGTCCTATCAATGCTATCTTCCACAGGTGCTATGATGTGATTGGAAGACTGGGAAACTGCTGTGAAAGTGAGCCTGAGACGCAGGCCGCTTCTCTGGCTTCCTTTTAAGGCAGGCCCCCGCTCACAGTTGTTCTCCCTTACCCATGAGAAACTTTATCAGGCTTGAGTCTCAGATCAAACTTGTAGAAGACCGCAGTCTCTAATCATGGTGGACACATGAAAATAGGATAGGACAGCCTTTTGGGATTCCCTTGTGTGCCCTGCCCACAGATGAACTCCCTTGTGCATTCCTGAGCTGAAGCTTCTCATGCCCCTCTACCTCTCTTACTCTGCTGTATCTGGGGCTCAGGCAGAGGTATTCCTACATAGATCTCTCACAGTTCTTCCAAAAAGCTCTTGGCTCCAGGGGCTTTCCGTCTGTGTAGCTGCCCCGACTCCCCACACAAGGAGTTAGACTTGCTGGGGCTTAATGTCCTCAGAGGAGAAACTTAAGGGTCCTTAGCTAAAAATTCAGTAACTGGTCCCCTCTCCAACCCTAGCCCCCCTCACCTACTCCTACACTTATATCTAAGTGCCCCAAAGACAATATGCTTGTGACTTCCTCACAATCTTAAATAGTTGCACTTCATTTTTGTCATATCATTAAGCCAACATGAATGCCAAGCACAGTAGCTCTAGAAAGATGTTCTTTTCCTATCCAACATATAACAAAATTGATTGAGCTGTTGTTTGATTGGTTTTTTGTTTTTTTTTTTTTTTGGTGGGCTTGGGCACCTTGGGAAACGTAAAATAATTGAAATAAGTAAACAGAGCCTCCAAAATCCTTTTCCTTTTCTTCACCAGAAATCCCAGCTTTTCTTGTTCATCAGATTGCACCCCCCAGCCCCCCACCCCCACGGTGTGGCATGCACCAAACTTGACTTTACACGTCAGGTGGGGAACTGGGCTGCGTTGTTACAAATAACTTCCCCTCTCCCCAGTTTTTGGTACTTTATTTTTAACAAAGGGTACTTATCATTTAAAGATCTCCTAAGATCAATTAATTCAATGCAGTTCATTCAGCAGACATTTAGACAGTATGTGGCATTGTCCTCCCAGCTGAGGAACCTCTGATACTGTTGAGGGACATGCCTGGAGTGTCATGAAAACCCAGACCTGGAAGAGCCAGGAGGCAGCTACTTCTCTGCCCTCATTTCAGCGTGAAGGAAACTTCACTTCAGGTAGTGAAGCATTTTTCTCAGAGAAGTCACAGAGATTTATTAATAGCAGAGCCAGGACGGGAACCTCTTGACTGTTTTGTTCCTGTAATGCTCTGGCTGATACTCTACCACAGCATCCCACTCTTGGGTGGGTGGGAGTGATAGGGAAGGAAGAGAGAGAGAGAGAAAAAAAAAACAGGATATTAAAACGTTGTGTCTTTTTTGGGGGGAGTTCTGAGTAGAATCATAGAATCGCTATCCCTGTTTTGCTATTCTGAGATTTCTCCAAGTGGGATATTTCACTGATTTTTCCTTGAGTCTTGCTTGTGAACCTGGCAGAAGCCACACGGCCCGTTGTTTCTGGTTCTTTGCAGGTGGAAGGGGATGGTTTCAGCATTTGCATGCTAAGAATTCCAGCTTTCTGCTTCAGTGCTCCTTGTGGCCCTGGAGCTCTGCCCTGTTAGCGCTGCTTTTTGGCAGAAAAGCAATACTTTATCAGCCAGTAGGAACAGATATTTCTGTTCTACAAATGAGCCCAGATTTATAGACTCAGAGTTCAAAGAAATGAGATGAGAGATCACCAACCAGAGCTGGATCTACAGTGAGGGAAGAACCACCATAGGACTGGTTAATAATGAAAGCAGCTACGAAAGGCACTCATTTTCGTTTGTCCTCTCAGAGGTACTGGTACTCTCCTGGCTGACACTGAGGCTCAGAACCTGTGCAGCCTCCTAGCTGGGAAGTAGGGGCACTGGGTGGGCACTGGGATTCCAGGAGCCACAGCATCTGAGCTATACAGGGCAGGGTTGTGCACGCCTGTCCTAGGTCAGGGTTTCCTCAAGCAGATGCTGAGATGGAATTGGGGGTGCAGTATATTTAGTAGGGATCAACACCTGTGAAAGGAAGGAGAAAGCAGGCTTGGACAGGGGGTGGCTGTCAGCCGTGATGCAGGCCTGACAAAGCCTTTTCTACCCGAGAGATCTCTGGAGTGGACCTGACCTGTGAGAGCCTTCCAGTCTTTTCTTCTAGACCCTTGACAGTCCGACCACTCACTACCGCCCATGAGTCTATATGTCATCGAACTCTGTCACTTGTTTTTCCATTCAGTGCACTGCTTAAAGCACTACCTGTTGGGGGAGACACACACACACACACACACACACACACACACACACACACACCCGCCTGCCGCCCGCTGTCTTTGGGACACACAAACACACACACACACCCCGCCCGCCGCCCGCTGTCTTTCCTGACCATCCCAAGTGAGTCTGCAATATAGCTGCCATCCATTGTTGCCTTGTACCCACATACCAAGGTGGCTTATCTATAACACGAGCCTGGGCTTTTCCTTCCAGTTGATCAGATGGGGTTCCCTACACAACCATAGGTACGGGCTGTGAGAGGAATGCTGGGCCAAACCTGGTGGGTGCTTGGGGTCTGAAGCCTCTGGTTCTGCTTGTGCTCGGCCCCACATGTGCTGCTTCTGTCTTAGAGTTGATTGTTACTGGGCCTGCTCAACCTTAGGATAGCACCCAGAGAGGCCCACCAGACATTGGGCTTCTTTCCTTGTGTTAAGAGGTGCAAAATGCAATAATTCGTATTTTACTTTGGGATAGGTATTAAAAACTGTGAAAGGTCTGAGACTTTTACCGCCCCCCCCTTAAGCTAAAATATTAGCTTATCACAGTGACATGGATGCTGACAGAAGTCCCAGCAAAATGAGTAGTCAGAGCGTCGGCGGGGTCTCTGTTGGCTCCTTGAGCCCCATTCCCATGGGTTGATGCAGGGAGCCCTAGAGCGATGCCTGCACTCTCAGTGGGTTACATCACAGGAGGGAACTCTGAGCCTGGGGAACCCACTGCATTATAGCAGCCTATAAGCAAGCCTGTTCTTTATTTACGGAGATATTACCTCATCCCTCAAGGCTGCTCACTGCAAACACAGCCTTGAGAAACGTTCCAGATAAAGAGTGGTTGGGGCTTCAGCATACCCAGCAGATGTGGGGGTGTGTGAGAAATCGGTCTCTCAGTAATGAGATGTCCTGGCATGTGCCTGGCCCCTGGATCTCTAAACATTCGATGGATGTGGAAGACAGAGCTGTGTTTACCAAGGCCTCTGATGACTGGGGTGCCTCTTGCACCTCCAACCTGATCCACATTATGTCACTGATGTCGGGGATCACTGTGATGATCTGAGGGATGTCCGGACATCCAGGAGGGCAGAAGTTTGCTTTCAGGCAGAACTGGTAAACGTATACTGTCCTGTGTTCCATGGAACACGATCTGTTTCTGATCTCTTTTTTGATTGGAATAGAAAAAAACGCATTCACTAAATCAGTGGCTTTGTAGGACCAGAGGCTGTATTATTCTGTTCTAAAGAGATGGCACATTTGACACAGTGGCCAGGATCAGGGCTACCTCTCTGATTGAGCTCTCCATGGTCTGCAGTCTTCCTCCGGGATCCATCTGGTTTCTGCAGGGGTCAGACTGGCAAATTAAGCAGATGTGATGGAGACCATGCCCCTGCCTCCCATGGCTCTTTCGTGATGGCACTTAACCTCTGCCATTGCCCTGGGACGCAGTACTGTTTCTGATTTACTGTCTTGGCTGGGGGATAGGAGTGGGACAGGCCAGGGGAGCATCAGACTTCTACTTGGCCCTTCCCCACTCTGGTAGGTCTTACCCCACAGACCAAGGACCTAATGTGGTGATCGTGCCGAATGCCAGGTATGTCGATCTCAGTTATGTACCCCAGCTGGGTCTGCGGACCCAGTGAGTGGAACCGCTATAAGCCAGACCTTAGCCAGGACTCCCCATCTATTACCTGGCCCCCACGTGCCCCGCTTTCAACCGTCGGGGGATGTGACACAGCTGCAGGGGTGTGGCAACTAGTGTCCGTGCAGAGAAAGGGCGCTCTGCCCCTGACGCTGAGCCTGAATGAGCTGACAGCTGGGGGTTGTATGCCGACTGTACTCCCCACAGCTGGGCAGCCAGGCCTTCCTGAAGGGGATCTGAGTGGTGGTCTCCATGTCTGCCATGTCCTCCTCCTCAATGAGACTTGCTGTGTGGCTAAGGTCCACAGTACTGGTCTTCAGTCTTACCTCTTCCCGCTTCGTACTAATCTTTTTTTGGTAAAACCGTTCAACATGGTAAGTAAGGGTTTGCAAGGAAGAAGCTTCTGCTTTTTTTTTTTAATGAATACCGACTGATGTTAAACTACTGTGTTATTTATTATCAGCAGACTTACGGAAGGAATACAGAGAGCCCTTGTTCTTAGAAATTTACAGTCCAGCTGGGGATTTAGAACATAGCATGTATGAAAATAAACAAGGAAGTAGACTAAAAAAGCAGGTTCCTGAGTTGACTGGGTTTGAACCCAGGTCTCCCATTCACTCTCCGTGTGCCTCAGGGCGTGTGACTTGACTTCCCTCACCCCTCATTTTCTCATTGGTAAAGGAGAGATAATGGGCGGGAGTGCAATATCCACCATATGGTGACCACTTGTTAAATGCTGGCTGCTCATTTATTATGATTGTTGTTATTTATAGTAATAGTAGTGGGACTCGTGAAATGAATATTGTGCGCAGTGAGTTCCACCGGGCTTCCAGGGAGGGGCAGTGAGAGGCTCTGTGGTGGAGGCGGGCTCTGCAGAATTATCCTTGTTTGAATATGTGTGTTCCTTTTAAGAGTGGGCACCAAAGAGATGCAGTATTGATAGATTAGAATGTTACAGATTTTTGTCCCTGTTTGCATGCCACGGTCTATCATGTCTGTGTTGTGTGAGGTAGAAAGATTCCTGTTAATGGTGGTGGAAACAGTAATGAGGCCTTCTTTTTCTTTTCTTCTTATCAGTTTTAGGCTCAGATAAAATTATGTCTCCCATTGGCATGTATATTTTCTACTGTGTACATATGCACGCACACACATGCCCAGTATGCATGGGAGGACATTGTATTCTTTCCAGATAATGTCATAGGAATTGGGCAATGAAGAATAATAAAATGTAACAGAGGTCGCCAAATGAACTTCTAAAAGCTCTACTAACAGGCATTTTTGGTAAGTGTCTTGGTTAGTAATAATGAATCCAAGACACTGAAAAATCTGAGTTCCTTCCTGAACCTTCAAGGAAAATTAAATTCCATTTTATGTATTTTGTGTTGTGTGTTTTATTGTATTTTAATTTTGAAAATTATTAATTTATATGTGTTAAGTGTGGTGCCTTAAAACAGGAAGTTAGGTTGTGAGTACCCTGGCTTTCGGTGAGAGGCCGGATGAGTTAACAGGGCTCACATTTGCCTGCTACCCTTACTGAATTTGATTAAGATCTTTGAGAGGTGTGGGCAGGGATAAGTATCAAAAGTGTTTTTATTGCTTTTAATAGTGAGTTAGAAAAATAGGCTGCTTTGGATTCCCACAGCACCTAATACAATTGGGATGTTCTTAACTTGTTCCTGGCTGAGTTAGAGAATGTGGAAATAGCAGCTCTGCTTTAAAACGTTAACTGGGAGCACCTGGGTAGCTTAGCCGGTTAAGAGTCCCACTTTTGATCTCAGCTCAGGTCTTGATCTCAGTGAGTTTGAGCCCCGCATTGGGCTGCACAGTGGCGTGGAGCCTACCTTGAAAAAACAAGAAAGACAAAAAAAGTTCTGAATGGTGGTGTCTGAGGGTATTTCTCTCTCAACAGGTGCAGACTCAGGTCTCTGATGACACCTGCAATTTTTGAAATGCAGCTGTACTTTAACATAGCAAGCGTCTGTTGTTTTGTATGGCTGCCTTAAAGATATTTGGGTACAAGTAGCAGTTATGAAAAACTGTCAGAATTTGTCTTGGAAGGGAAAACAGGCTCTTTCAGTGCTTCTGGGTTATGATTTAAGAGACAGGATTTACTTTGCTCTGCTCTTTAGCACACCTCCAAATTTCTCATTGTTCTCTGCCCCTGTAATGCCAATGACATTGATTAATGAACTGACCACAAATGTTTATGGATTTCCCACCCCACGTCTGATTAGTGCACAGTGTTATGTGCCCTTGACTATGAGGAGCTTGCAGTCCAATTGGAGGTTGAAACTCTGTTCAGAGGCAGATCAGAGACTGTGAGTTCCTGATGATTTGTATAGTCAGTCCTTCATGAGACTCTTGTGAGCTGAAGTCCTCTGGAAAGTAAGATTTGGCCAGATCTCCTGCTCTAATGGAAATCCCAGATTGGGTCAGAACCAAGGGCCCCGGGGCAGAACTGCAGAGCATGGAATTCAGGGTGAACCAAGAGACCACACCCTCTCAGAGCGACACTGAAATCAATGGCCAGGTGGGCTGTATGAACAAAGAGTGGATCCAAAAGGACTAAGTCCATGGTTCTGAACCATTTTTGGAATCACAGACGCTCCTTGCCTTTGGGAAATGTGTAGGATGCTCTAAACATTTGTGGAATCAGCATACTAGATACTATTTCATATATTAGAGACCTGGGATGCCTAACCAGACAAGATCCCTGGTCTCATGGAGATAATAGTCGTGTTTCAGGACCCCGGGTCAGGAACCTCAGGGTTGGTCCGAAAGAGGGAATCCAGGTGGAGGCCCCTGGACAAAACAGAAGATGGCCATCAGAGCAGGAAGTTTCCAAAGGAGTTGACTCCTTGGAGAACCAGAGTTGTTGGAGATGAGCCGTAGGTATTTATTACAAGGTATCCAGGGGCTCAACCATGGGAAGGGAGAGCACTGTTAAGGGCCCTGACCCTTCGCAGACAATGTTGGATCTGGACTTTGAAGGAAGCAGAGCCTTTCTTAAACAGAGAAGGTGTGGGGAGGAAATGTTGGGTGGCCTGGGGCAGGACAGTGAGGAAGACCAGAGACGGGGCTGGTCCTGTGGGAGTAGGAGAGTCTGCTGCACAGGTTGTGTAAGCAGGAGCATGGGAGGCTTCTGGCTCAAGTTAGAGTCTAAATAGTAGGGAGTCAATGACGAAGTACTTGGAGCCAGGTGCTGCTGGTTCAGTTCTTTACAGGTGAAGATACTACTTCCTAAAGGCGGGTGTTAAGATAGAACTATAGCATACTGAAGTGGATTATAGGTGAATTGATAACGAATTTGTGTTGTTCGTTTTTTTTAGAGAGAGAGAGTTGGGGGGGGTACAGAAGGGGAGGGAAAGGGAGCGAGAATCCCAAGCAGGCTCCACACTCAGCGTGGAGCCTGACTTGGGGCTTGATCTCAGGACCCTGAGATCATGACCTCAGCCAAAATCAAGTCGGACACTCAACAGACTGAGCCACCCAGGCGCCCCATGAATTTGTGTTATTCTATTTCAATTTTTGAAAAAGTATGTGTATGTGGGGGGTGGATAAAGAAAACAAGATGGCAAAGCATGGCTGATGTGGGAGTTTGTGAGACAGTTCTCTCTCTACCTTTGGGTTTGTTCAAACATTTTCATAGTAAAAAGTTAAAAATAATATAGCTTGTGGCACGACGTGAATGTACTTAATGCCACCGAACTGTACACTTGAAAATGATTAAGGTGGTCAATTTTATGTTACATGTATTTTACCACGTTTAAAAAATAGTACATATCTTACCTACAAAGGGGTAATATCAGAGAGTGATTGGCAGCCACAGACCCACTGCCGAGGCCTCTTAAGACACAGTTTTAGGGGATGAAAGGTCAAGGGAAATCTTGGGCTCCTGCTGTTGTCTGAGACCAGAAGTTCCAGGCAAAATATCAGAAGCAGAGAAGCTTCCTCTCTTCATGGCGTTGCTAAGGGAAAGCTCAGGCTGAATAATGAGGTATTTTCAAAGTGTTATAAATGTGTGTTCTTTTGTAATTTTTATCAGCTTCTTATATAATCGCCATAGGCCTTGGTTTCTTCACCCACAAAATAGGGGCACTAGTATTTACACTTTGTAGTTGTTATAAAGTTTAAATAAGGTGATGAATATAAAGAAACCCAGCACCATTCCATCTCCCCACAACTCTGCACATCTCCATCCAGGACTAGGCTTGCTAAGTTGATGGTTTCTTTAATGGACAATAACAGTTGCCGCATTAATAACTATTCCTGTGTAAACAAGCATATCTAAGTGGCTAACAAGGAATATTTTCTCAGTATTTAACTCTGTCATTTTTTAAAATTAAAAAATGTGAATTATCACTGTGCTAGAGAAAATTTTGGAAAAGGGAAAAAGAGCTTATAATTTGGCCCCTTTAGTATCATAATTTCATTTTACTTTGTTACTGTTGTATTTATGAAAGTAAACTTTCCTAACTCGTATTTTTTTTAAAAATTGTGACCTGCAGACACAAACTGACCTTTTATAGCAGCTTTTTGCTGCACGGAAGCTCGGTGTGTCTTCTCCTTGTGTAATAGGGATCTCTGAGGCCACGGCTCAGACAGCCACTAACTCACAGCCAGGACCCAAGCCTGACTTAATCCCCCGTATCCTGATTCCTAGTAGACTGCTTCCACCACTGCCTCGGTAGAATCTAGATTAATGAGGTGTTCTGGAACTTGTTCCAGTAGGGAGTGGACCAATTTCACTTGTAATTCTTCAGGACTGCCCATAGCATTTTAATTGCTTGCTATTGTGTCAAAATATTGTCCTCCTGGCAGTTTGAGATAATGTAAACAGAAAGCAAGAGGAGATAGAAAATTGAGTAAATTTTCAAGAAAATAAGAATGCCTTTGAAATACCTAGAAGACTGATTTAATATCATCAGGAAAACATTTTGATCTCATGCATTGTCAGGTGTGATATTTGGGGGAGGTAGTGATTTCTTTAAGACAGAACCTGTTTGGCATGAAGTTTAACACAGCTTGTGGAGAGAGCTCAAGCTCCCGCCTGGCCACCTTCCCACCTGTCTCCCTTACCCACTCAGTAAATTGTTCCACTGAGCTAGTTTCGGGACACATCGCATCACGTCAGACTTCTGACTGACTCTTGCTCATTCCCACAACTTTCTGCTCATTCTTATCTCCATGCCTTTATTCCCTGTTCCCAAAACTTCCTGAAACTTTGGTCTGTGCCAGGCCTCTACTCATACACCTAACTGGGGAGTTGGGGTGGGGTTAAAACCAGCAAAAGATGCACCGGTCAAAGGAAGGAGCATAACTTCTTTGGAAACTGGTGGCCAGGGAAAGTGTTGCAGAAGGTTCCAGGGATCATTCCCTCATGGTTTTGCCGTGGCACTCATTCAGTGCCAGGAGATGGTGGAGCAGTGCCACGAAATTTGGGTGGAAAGTTTGACCCAAGACTTTTATATTCAGCCAGGTTTTGTTATACAGAAAGACAGCAGTTCTTAATAAAAGAGGGTGGGGGGTGGTTTAAAGCTTTTCTTTAAAAATCTACTCAGTGACAAAAATCCAGTGAGTCAAGGGGTCCATTTGGTCATTCAGCAAATATACCTGTTAGTTACCAAGCTCTGTTCTAGGCACAGGGAATATACCAGTTTACATTATGGTGAATAATTGGCAGAGCCATCGGTCATTTTATTTTTAATTTGTATTTATTTATTTTTTAAAGATTTTATTTATTTATTTGACAGAGAGAGAGAGCACAAGCAGGGGGAGCAGTGGAGGGAGAGGGAGAAGCAGGCTCACCAAGCAGGGAGCCCAGTACGGGGCTCGATCTCAGGACCCTGGGATCATGACCTGAGCCGAAGGCAGACGCTTAATGACTGAGCCACCCAGGCACCCCAGCCATCGGTCATTTTAAATATATAGTCAAGGTCAAATAATTGCCAGAAATAATAGTATATCAGAAGGTAAAGGTTGAAAATCATGGGAGTACAAAAATATTCACAGAGCACATAGAATTGAGTTCAGGTAGGCCAATTTTCTTATCTTATTTGGGAGCCAGAGATATGTCTAAACATTGAGAAATAGAGGCTTATGTTCATGATGTAAAATTAGAAAACCCCTAGAAGGACAAACAAACAAACCAAAAAAAAAGATGCGGCACAATGCCCCCAAGGCAACAAGAAAAACAGTCCCTATAGCAGGAGATAAAAACACAATGCAGTAATAGCTGAAAACCTAAAATAAGATGACCAGATTTATACTACATATTGTATTTTCAGTGAACACCAATGGAATAAATACCAATTAAAGTAAAAAGATTCAGATTGTCCCAAAAAACAAAACCCTACTATGTGTCTCATTCAAGGGATATTGGACAAAGGCAGATCTTACATTTCTAACCAAGAGAAAACTGGGCTTGCAATAAATACTAGAGAAGTTGAGTTCAAGGCACGGGTATAAATAGCTGACCCTGGCAAGAACAAGAAGTGCCTGGAGAAACAGACGGAACAGTAGGTGGGGACTGCTAGGTGGGGACCTCCTAGGAACCCTTAACAGATCAGGGAGACAGAAAGTCAAACAGGCATGTGCAGGGGTTGGATATCCCCTTATTCTAGTTTGTAGCTGAAGTATCACCACCTCCAGGAGGCCTTCCCTGACCACCCAATCTAAAGTAGCTCCCGAGTCATGCTCTGTCACTCCCCATTTTTATTATCTTTGTAGTGCTCTTCACTCATTATTGGTGTATTACCTTGGTTTGTTGTTGTTGTTGTTTTAATTATTTGGCCAAAATGTCTGCAAGAAGGAGAGACCCTGTTTGTCTTGTTTACTGATATAACCCTAGTGCCTAGGACAGTGCCTGGCAGATGAGTCATTCTTAATTTAGCAAATATCCACTGTTCTCGGTGCTCAGAATATTTCAGTGAACAAAACAAAGCCCCCTGCCCTTGTGGTGCTTACATTCTGTCAGTGAGTGAGTGTGTGGAAGACAAGCATAACAAATGAGAAGCCTAGAGAACGTTAGAGGTGATGGGCACTGTGGGCAGGGAGTGGAGCAGGATAGGAAGAACAAGGGGAGGTGGGTTCCCATTTTAAAAAGAATGGTGAGGGGAGACTTAGCTTTAGATGGGGACATTAGAGAAGTGTGACAGGGCAAAGGTTATCCGTGGAGGTCTCTGGGGAAAATGTGTTCCAGGCAGAGGAACACAAAAGAAGGGGGAGCATTACCCTTAGGTTGTCAAGACAGGCTGATGAGGCCTTGAACACCAAGTGAGCGTGCCTGGACTTGTTCTTGACACTAGAGGTCAAAGACTGGCCCTTATCAGGTATAGTTGAATCCATTGGTGCAACACTGATACGTGGAGGTCTCTGGGGAAAATGTGTTCCGGGCAACACATGATAAACTGATAAGTGACCTTGAGCCAAGCACTGATCATGGGCAGTTTTGCCTTGGTGTAATAGAAACATTCGTTCTTGTTTTATAAATTGTTTTGAGGGGTATAATATGTGTTCATTTCAATTATTAAATTGTCCATTTAGAACATTTATTAGCACAAATGAATTAAGTTATTTCAAATATAGAAGCAAAATATTTTGTGGAATGAAAATATATGATATAATTAGACTATTAATGAAAACACTTGCATACCTCTGCATGATCGAAAATGAAAGCTTAACAGTCTCAAAAGGATGGTGCTAAATATTTACATATCTGTCTGAGATGCACATTTTTAGATGCTAAAAATATTCATTGTTAATGACTGGAAGGCAAATCTAGGTTTAATGTAGTAATAAACTTCCATATATTTGTCTCACACAAAAGTCAAAGCCAATTTTGTAAAGTATTCCAAGCAGCCTTTGAAATAAGAATACTGCTGAAATAAAAGGACAGTTTTCCCAGGCAATTAGCAGTACCTCTTTAGTGAGGGGAAAGTTTGCGGAATTACTGGGAAATGAGAAAGTTTGCGTGGCAGCTTGGTTCTTACTCTTTCGGTGTTGCGTCCATGTCTTAAAATCTTCCTTCTTAAGTGCGCCATTCTTGAGGCATTAAGAGGAGACTCAGGGTGAGTTCAGTGAAAGTACAGCCACATTTTATTAGCTAAAGCAAGTCCCAAGATCATCGCAGACTCAAGGGGGATGGGGCGGCACTACACAAGGGCATAAATAGCGGGAAGTGTTCCACTGGGGGCCATCGGTAGAGTGGCGACTGCGTGGAAGGGCGTGTGAAGTGCCTAATGAATGGGTCTGCGGCCACCATTGCCACTGCTGCTGATACACACGTGTATATGTGGGCGGGGGGGGGGGGGGGCCTCTAAGGGTAGAAAGGTCCTTTCCCCAGATGCCTTTTCTCCTGATTGGAATCCTGTTTCTCACCTTCCCTGTTGCTTCATAATAAAGTGGGAAGAGAACAAGTCGGTCAAATTTGTTTGGAAATCTGAGGACCGTTTTTGTTAGAAAGCGTGGTAATTCCTCGCCTGGCAATGTGCCCTTCTCCCTGAAGCCCTCTTGCTCCCTTTGGGTGGTAGGAAGATGATTCTGGGCCCGCACAGCTGACCAGAGCCCTCCTTCCTGGCTTTGCAGCATTGCTCTGTGATTCAGTGTGAGAAATTGCCTTCCTGCTCTTGTGGGTGCAGACCAGTTTCAGCCACCCAGGTGGTTATAAATTCCGTGAGCCCCCTCTGATCTAGTAATTCCTTGTCCTTGGAATAGCTGATGAGGGAAGAACTCTATAGCTTGCATCAGTTAGGACTGTTTCTCACAAATGGCCACAGTTTAAAATAAACAAACTGAGGGAGAAAGGAATTTTGGATCATCTATGCTTTTTCTTATGCATTTGACTTCTTCATTACCAGAGATGACATCTTAGTTACATTTCAGCATGGGAGCCCAGACCCCATGGAGCTTTATGCATGTCATGTGACAGTTTTGAGGGAAAACGTCCTCAGCCATCACCCCTGTGCAAAAATCAGAAGCATGTGATTTGTTGTAATTGATCCAAAACAAATAGTGGCTTCCTTAAAACTTGCAACAATTGCTGTGAATGAACAAATGTTTATACAAGGTGTGAAATTAAGTCTCATATAGTTGCAAAATGTGAATCCTAGCCAGCATCTCTGAAATTATACTTATATATTTAGAAACAATGTCATTGGTGTTCTTTGTTGCAATTAGGAGCCCTGCTGCTTCGAGAAATGATACTCTCCTCCAGATTTAGCTCTTGATAAAGAAAGCTGTGTTGATTTCTGGTGAAAAATCTGCGGTTTAATCCTTGCTTTTAAAATGTAAAAATTATGTCAAAAATTTGGGGTGACTGAAACTCTTCCTCCAGGGTTTTAGTTCCTAATCTGCTTCATTGAACTGTTTCTTCCACTGACAAGGAATTAAATTGTGTCTTTGCTGACTGCTGTCTACTTTGAGAGGTGTCAGAATTCATTGAACTAAAGAGACTATAGCAGTGAAGTAGTTAAAAAGCTCGACATTTCTGGTACCTTTTTTTTTTTTCTTAAATGGGACTAGGCAGGCTAATGTTTCACTACAGCTTTTCCACAGAACAGTCAAAACCCATTTTAAAGAGATCGTTTCCAAGAAGAGCAGAATTCACAAAATGATTGAATAGCACGTGCACTGATTTTTAGGAACTAATTGGGAAGCCTAACTGTCTACTGTCAGATTCTTCCTGATAAGTGAAGAGTGATTTTGTACCCCTTACCTATTTGCCCTAAGGTCCCATTTGTTTTATGGAAAGACAAAGTGCAGACACATGAAATAGCTCACTGTGGACGTGAGCTGGTGCCTGCCAGTCTGTTTTTGGGTTTCCTGAATACTGGAATCTCTTAATTGTTGCAGCCTTCTGCTGATTGCAGTAGTCCATGGCTTGGGGTCAAAATCAGGTGCGCTGTGAATGTGAGGAAATTTTTGCCTGGTCCGGCATTTGATACTTAATGAACCGAGTGGCTGGTTCCTTTCTAAAGCAGTTTAGAGCTGCTGCTCTCGTGAATGGCGGCTCGCTCGCTCTCCTCTCCCCTCCACCCACCTCCCTTTTTAAAGGCCGTTTGCACATTGTAGCTTATAGATATACATGTCCGTATGTGCTTATGTCTCCATTCCCCCCCCAGAAACAGCGACTTTCTTGTTAGTGATATATTTGTACTTTTGTCAGTTTCAGACCAGTAAACATTTAAAGAAGCGGTTACAGTTTGAGCTGAGATTCTGAATTGGAGATTTGTATACTTTTATTATGTTTTAAATGAAAAGTGGAAATGTCAGTTTGGTCAGACCATGTAGCTCAAGGTTTTGAGGAAGGAAGGAGACCCTATTGAATCCTGTGGGGGGGGGATTTTATTAAATATCTCTCCATCCATCCATCCATCCATCCATCCATCCATCCATCTTTCTTCCTGGTGCCAGGTGTTACTCTGTAAGGAGGTAGCATTGTCTAGTGGAAACAACCCTATTCCAAGGGAGGGAATATTCAGGGTAAGTGGCTCTGCCACTGAGCGCATGTATTTCCATGGGGATGTCACATGACCTCTCTATCTCCAAAATGGGGGATTAGGTTAAATCGAGAGCTCCATGGGGCGCCTGGGTGGCTCAGTCGTTAAGCATCTGCCTTCGGCTCAGGTCATGATCCTAGGGTCCTGGGATCGAGCCTCACATCGGGCTCCCTGCTCGGTGGGGAGCCTGCTTCTCCCTCTCCCACTCCCCCTGCTTGTGTTCCCTCTCTCGCTGTCTCTCTCTGTCAAATAAATAAAGTCTTAAAAAAAAAATAAATCGAGAGCTCCATTCATTTTTTCATTGAGCAGATATTTCATTGAACACCTGCTAGGTGCCAGACACTGTGCCAGGGGCATAGTAAATAGCACTAAGCCCAGGATTCCCTAAGTGATCTTCTTTTAGTCATAAAATCCGGGGATTTTTAAAAACTACTCAGTAGCAGGCAAGTAATGTAACTTAGTTGGAAAAACCGAATATTTGCTCATTTATATCATATGCTTCTAATACAGAAAGAAAGATAAACATATATAGGTTAAATTTCTGAATCTGCATAAAACAAGAGATTATTGCAAAGATACTCTGGATCTTATCTGTTTCAGTTCATTGGTTGGCCTGATGCTGTTCTTTAAAATGGTGAGGCCAAAAGGAAGGTGGTAGTTCCCATGTTTGACCTAGATTGGGTGCCTCCAGCCCTCTGCCTCCAGAGAGCCAGACAATACCTAAGGGAGCTCCCAAGGCCCACGGCCTCGTTTGGAGGGAACCAGGGAAAGGCATGTGACCACCATCATCTCTGTATGTATCACCTGCCTGTTCCAACTTGTGCACCACGTTGTCTCCAGATATTTGTAGCCAGATCAGCCAATGCACGTGAAGTTTAGGACCGTAACTCATTTGTGTATACGAAGGGCTCTTTTTTGGCGTAATTTTTAGGGTTTTGTGTTATTAAACAAAGGGCAAGGGTTGTGGGAGGAGTGGAGATGACCTAGCCATATTACAAACAGTAATGAAATTTTCTTTGCTGGAAGTTCTTTATATATGTAACAGTAAAACTGAATGAGAGATCCCCTCTGAGATGGTGTATCCAGGTTTGCAGTTGTGTTGATGAGCTGCAGTATGTCTCCGCCAGTGAGACCTTGAACTCCAGTGCAATATGGCACAAGGTTCTACGTTGTGGGAGGGTGCCTGGGACAGTCGGCTCTTATTTTAACATAATAGACTTTAGAGCAGCTTTAGGTTCACAACAAAACGGAGGAAAAGGTGCAGGGAGTTCCCCCACACCCCCCTGTCTCCTCACGTGCACAGTCCCCCACCAGACTGGTACATCTGTTACTATTGAAGAACCTCCATTGACACCACATCGTTATCACCCAAAGTCTATACACTCTTCGTGGTATACTTTCTCTGTGTTTGACAAATGTGTCATGACCTAGATGCACCATTATCATTCAGAATAGTTCCACTGCCCTAAAATCCCCTGGGCTCTGCCTGTTCTTCCCCAATGATTCTTTTAAATGTTTTATTTTTTAAAAGTTTTTGATGGAGAACTTTAGATATACACAGAAGTAGATAGACTATTGTGATGAATGCACCATGTACCCTGGTAGCCACCAGCCTCTCACATTATTTTGAAGCAAACCTAAGACCTATTGTTTTATCCGTATTTCAGTGTGTATATATACATGAAGTATAAGGACTTTAAAATACATAGTCCTGAGACTGGTATCTCACTTAGAACTAACAAGAGTTCCATAATATCAGATGTCCAGTCAGTTCTTAGAGTTCCACTGGTCTCAGTTTTTTATTATTTTTTTTTAATTTTTTTATTGTTATGTTAATCCCCATACATTACTTCATTAGTTTTAGATGTAGTGTTCCATGATTCATTGTTTGTGCATAACACCCAGTGCTCCATGCAGAACATGCCCTCCTCAATACCCATCACCAGGCTAACCCATCCTCCCACCCACCCCCCCGAACCCTCAGTTTGTTTTTCAGAGTCCATTGTCTCTCATGGTTCGTCTACCCCTCCGATTTCCCCCCCTTCATTCTTCCCCTCCTGCTATCTTCTTCTTCTTTTTTTTTTTTCTTAACATATATTGCATTATTTGTTTCAGAGGTACAGATCTGAGATTCAACAGTCTTGCACAATTCACAGTGCTTACCAGAGCACATACCCTGCCCAGTGTCTATCACCCAGTCACCCCTTCCCTCCCACCCCACCCCCTACTCCAGCAACCCTCAGTTTGTTTCCTGAGATTAAGAATTCCTCATATCAGTGAGGTCATATGATACATGTCTTTCTCTGTTTGACTTATTTCGCTCAGCATAATACCCTCCAGTTCCATCCACGTCGTTGCAAATGGCAAGATCTCATTCCTTTTGATGGCTGCATAATATTCCATTGTATATATATATATATATATATATATATATATATACCACATCTTCTTTATCCATTCATCTGTCGATGGACATCTTGGCTCTTTCCACAGTTTGGCTATTGTGGACATTGCTGCTATAAACATCGGGGTGCACGTACCCTTTCGGATCCCTACTTTTGTATCTTTGGGGTAAATACCCAGTAGTGCAATTGCTGGATCATATGATAACTCTATTTTCAACTTTTTGAGGAACTTCCATACTGTTTTCCAGAGTGGCTGCACCAGCTTGCATTCCCACCAACAGTGTAGGAGGGTTCCGCTTTCTCTGCATCCCCGCCAACATCTGTCATTTCCTGACTTGTTAATTTTAGCCATTCTGACTGGTGTGAGGTGGGATATATCTCATTGAGGTTTTGATTTGGATTTCCCTGATGCCGAGCGATATTGAGCACTTTTTCATGTGTCTGTTGGCTATTTGGATGTCTTCTTTGAAAAAATGTTTGTTGGGGTGCCTGGGTGGCTCAGTTGGTTAAGCGACTGCCTTTGGCTCAGGTCGTGATCCTGGAGTCCCTGGATCGAGTCCCGCATCGGGCTCCCTGCTCGGCAGGAAGTCTGCTTCTCCCTCTGACCCTCCTCCCTCTCATGCTCTCTGTTTCTCATTCTCTCTCTCGCAAATAAATAAAATCTTAAAAAAAAATTTTTTTTTTAAAAAGAAAAAATGTTTGTTCATGTCTTCTGCCCATTTCTTGATTGGATTCTTTGTTCTTTGGGTGTTGAGTTTGATAAGTTCTTTATAGATTTTGGATACTAGCCCTTTATCTGATATGTCATTTGCAAATATCTTCTCCCATTCTGTCGGTTGTCTTTTGGTTTTGTTGACTGTTTCCTTTGCTTTGCAAAAGCTTTTTATCTTGATGAAGTCCCAATAGTTCATTTTTGCCCTTGCTTCCCTTGCCTTTGGCGATGTTTCTAGGAAGAAGTTGCTTCGGCTGAGGTCGAAGAGGTTGCTGCCTGTGTTCTCCTTTAGGATTTTAATGGACTCCTGTCTCACATTGAGGTCTTTCAACCATTTGGAGTCTATTTTTGTGTGTGGTGTAAGGAAATGGTCCAGTTTCATTCTTCTGCATGTGGCTATCCAGTTTTCCCAACACCATTTGTTGAAGAGACTGTCTTTGTTCCATTGGACATTCTTTCCTGCTTTGTCGAAGATTAGTTGACCATAGAGTTGAGGGTCCATTTCTGGGCTCTCTATTCTGTTCCATTGATCTATGTGTTTGTTTTTGTGCCGGTACCATACTGCCTTGATGATGACAGCTTTGTAATAGAGCTGGAAGTCCGGAATTGTGATGCCACCAGCTTTGCTTTTCTTTTTCAACATTCCTCTGGCTATTTGGGGTCTTTTCTGGTTCCATACAAATTTTAGGATGATTTGTTCCATTTCTTTGAAAAAAGTTGGTGGTATTTTGATGGGGATTGCATTGAATGTGTAGATTGCTCTAGGTAGCATTGACATCTTCACAATATTTGTTCTTCCAATCCATGAGCATGGAATGTTTTTCCATTTCTTTGTGTCTTCCTCAGTTTCTTTCATGAGTATTTTATAGTTTTCTGAGTACAGATCCTTTGCCTCTTTGGTTAGATTTATGCCTAGGTATCTTATGGTTTTGGGTGCAATTGTAAATGGGATCGACTCCTTAATTCCTCTTTCTTCTGTCTTGTTGTTGGTGTATAGGAATGCCACTGACTTCTGTGCATTGATTTTATATCCTGCCACTTTACTGAATTCCTGTATGAGTTCTAGCAGTTTTGGGGTGGAGTCTTTTGGGTTTTCCACATAAAGTATCATATCATCTGCAAAGAATGAGAGTTTGACTTCTTCTTTGCCGATTTGGATGCCTTTTATTTCTTTTTCTTGTCTGATTGCTGTGGCTAGGACTTCTAATACTATGTTGAATAGCAGTGGTGATAGTGGACATCCCTGCCGCGTTCCTGACGGTAGGGGGAAAGCTCTCAGTTTTTCCCCATTGAGAATGATATTCGCTGTGGGTTTTTCATAGATGGCTTTTATGATATTGAGGTATGTACCCTCTATGCCTATACTTGGAAGAGTTTTGATCAAGAAAGGATGCTGTACTTTATCAAATGCTTTTTCTGCATCTATTGAGAGGATCATATGATTCTTGTTCTTTCTTTTGTTAACGTATTGTATCACGTTGATTAATTTGCGGATGTTGAACCAACCTTGAAGCCCAGGGATAAATCCCACTTGGTCGTGGTGAATAATCCTTTTAATGTACTGTTGGATCCTATTGGCTAGTATTTTGGTGAGAATTTTTGCATCCATGTTCATCAGGGATATTAGTCTGTAGTTCTCCCTTTTGATGGGGTCTTTGTCTGGTTTTGGGATCAAGGTAATGGTGGCCTCATAAAATGAGTTCGGAAGTTTTCCTTCCATTTCTATTTTTGGAACAGTTTCAGAAGAATAGGTATTAATTCTTCTTTAAATGTTTGGTAGAATTCCCCTGAGAAGCCATCTGGCCCTGGGCTTTTGTTTTTTGGGAGATTTTTGATGACTGCTTCAATTTCCTTAGTGGTTATAGGTCTGTTCAGGTTTTCTATTTCTTCCTGGTTCAGTTTTGGTAGTTGATACATCTCTAGGAATGCATCCATTTCTTCCAGGTTATCTAATTTGCTGGCATAGAGTTGCTCATAATATGTTCTTATAATTGTTTGTATTTCTTTGGTGTTGGTTGTGATCTCTCCTCTTTCATTCATGATTTTGTTGATTTGGGTCATTTCTCTTTTCTTCTTGGTGAGTCTGGCCAGGGGTTTATCAATCTTGTTAATTCTTTCAGAGAGCCAGTTCCTAGTTTCGTTGATCTGTTCTACTGTTCTTTTAGTTTCTATTTCATTGATTTCTGCTCTGATCTTTATTATTTCTCTTCTCCTGATGGGTTTAGGCTTTATTTGCTGTTCTTTCTCCAGCTCCTTTAGGTGTAGGGTTAGGTTGTGTACTTGAGACCTTTCTTGTTTCTTGAGAAAGGCTTGTATTGCTATATACTTTCCTCTTAGGACTGCCTTTGCTGCATCCCAAAGATTTTGAATAGTTGTGTTTTCATTTTCATTGGTTTCCATGAATTTTTAAAATTCTTCTTTAATTTCCTGGGTGACCCATTCATTCTTTAGTAGGATGCTCTTGAGCCTCCATGTATTTGAGTTCTTTCCGACTTTCCTCTTGTGATTGAGTTCTAGTTTCAAAGCATTGTGGTCTGAAAATAGGGAATGATCCCAATCTTTTGGTACCAGTTGAGACCTGATTTATGACCTAGGATGTGATTGATTCTGGAGAATGTTCCATGGGCACTAGAGAAGAATGTGTATTCCGTTGCTTTGGGATGGAATGTTCTGAATATGTCTGTGAAGTCCATTTGGTCCAGTGTGTCATTTAAAGTGTTTATTTCCTTGTTGATCTTTTGCCTAGACGATCTGTCCATTTCAGTGAGGGGGGTGTTAAAGTCCCCCACTATTATTGTATTGTTGTCGATATGTTTCTTTGCTTTTGTTATTAATTGCCTTATATAATTGGCTGCTCCCATGTTAGGGGCATAGATATTTACAATTGTTAGATCTTCTTGTTGGATAGACCCTTTAAGTAGGATATAGTGTCCTTCCTCATCTCTTATTACAGTCTTTGGTTTAAAATCTAATTTGTCTGATATAAGGATTGCCACCCAGCTTTCTTTTGGTGTCCATTAGCATGACAAATGGTTTTCCACCCTCTCACTTTCAACCTGGGGGTGTCTTTGGGTCTAAAATGAGTCTCTTGCAGACAGCATATCGATGGGTCTTGTTTTTTAATCCATTCTGATAGCCTGTGTCTTTTGATTGGGGCATTTAGCCCATTTACATTCAGGGTAACTATTGAAAGATAGGAATTTAGTGCCATTGTATTGCCTGTAAGGTGACTGTTACTGTATATTGTCTGTGTTCCTTTCTGGTCTATGTTACTTTTAGGCTCTCTCTTTGCTTAGAGGACCCCTTTCAAGATTTCTTGTAGGGCTGGTTTCGTGTTTGCAAATTCCTTTAGTTTTTGTTTGTCCTGGAAGCTTTTTATCTCTCCTATTTTCAATGACAGCCTAGCTGGATATAGTATTCTTGGCTGCATATTTTTCTCATTTAGTGCTCTGAATATATCCTGCCAGTCCTTTCTGGCCTGCCAGGTCTTTGTGGATAGGTCTGTTGCCAATCTAATGTTTCTACCATTGTAGGTTACATATCTCTTCTCCCGAGCTGCTTCCAGGATTTTCTCTTTGTCTCTGAGACTGGTAAGTTTTACTATTAGATGTCGGGGTGTTGACCTCTTTTTATTGATTTTGAGAGGGGTTCTCTGTGCTTCCTGGATTTTGATGCCTGTTTCCTTCCCCAAATTAGGGAAGTTCTCTGCTATAATTTGCTCCATTATACCTTCTGCCCCTCTCTCTCTTTCTTCTTCTTCTGGGATCCCAGTTATTCTAATGTTGTTTCGTCTTATGGTATCGCTTATCTCTCGAATTCTGCCCTCGTGATCCAGTAGTTGTTTATCTCTCTTTTTCTCAGCTTCTTTATTTTCCATCATTTGGTCTTCTATATCACTGATTCTCTCTTCTGCCTCATTTATCCTAGCAGTTAGCACCCCCATATTTGATTGCACCTCATTAATAGCCTTTTTGATTTCGACTTGGTTAGATTTTAGTTCTTTTACTTCTCCAGAAAGGGTTTCTCTAATAACTGCCATGCTTTTTTCAAGCCCAGCTAGTATCTTTAAAGTGATGATTCTGAACTCTAGGTCTGACATCATACTAATGTCCATATTGAGTAGGTCCCTGGCAGTCGGTACTACCTCTTGTTCTTTTTGTTGAGGTGATTTTTTCCATCTTGTCATTTTGTGCAGAGCAGAATAGATTAATGAGAGAACAAAATGCTAACAGGGTAACAACGTCCCCAGAAAATATACTCTAAACAAGTCAGAAAAGACCTGAAGCAGTGGGAAAAGAAAGGGAAAGAGAAAAAAGAAAAAGATAAAGATAAAAACAGAACAAAACAAAACAAAAAACAGAATGTGATCAAATATGATCAGGCTGGTATATAGATCAGTGCCACACACTAGATTTTGGGTGTATTTTGGTCTGTTAGAAGAAAGTGCCTCCCAAAATTTTAAAGAAAAATTTATATATGTACAAAAATAAGGGTTGATATGATGAAGAGATGGAATATGACTGTAAAGATGGAAATTATAAAAAATTTTATAAAGGAATTGATAAGAAGTTTGAAAAAAGAAAGAAGAGGATTTTTTTAAAAAAAAGAGAAAAAAAAGGGAGAGAATGTGATCAGGCAGGGGAGTAGAAAAAAACCATACACTAGAGATTTAGGGTATATTTTGATCTGTTAGAAGAAACTATCTCAAAATTTTAAAGAGAGAACAACATATATATATGCCAAAAATACGGGTAACTACTATGAAGAGATAGAATATGACTCTAAAAATGAAAAATAAAAATTTTTTTTTAAAAAAGGGATTGATAAGATGTTGGCTGAAAAAAGGGAAAAAGAAAAATTCAAAAAAAAGACAGTTAAAAAAATTAACTTTGAAAGACTAAAGAATCATGGTAAAAAAGCCATGAATTCTATGTGCATTATTCCCCTAGCGCTGGAGTTCTGCCTTTCTCATTGATCGGTAGACTTGGTCTTGGCTGGCTGTTCTTGCTGATCTTCTGGGGGAGGGGCCTGTTGCCGTGGTTCCCAAAAGTCTTTGCCGGAGGCGGAATTGCCCCGCCCTTGCCCAGTCTGGGCTAAGTAATCTGCTCGGGTTTGCTCTCCAGAGCTTTTGTTCCCTGCAAGCTTTCCGTACAACTTTGGAGGTGGAGAGTGAAAATGGCGGCCTCCCAGTCTCTCCCTCAGAGGAGCCGAGAACTCGGGCCCTGCTCCTCAGTGCACCCCCAGAGAAAAGCAGTCAATCACTCCCGTCTCCCCGGTCTCCGGCCGCACTCCGTGCTCACCTGGCCTGTGACCGCGCATTTCTATCTCTGGCCCCAACCCCGGGTGGAGTCTCCAAACCCAGCAGATCCCTGCGGTGCGCTCCCGCGCCTCTCCTCCTGGGGGAGGAAGGGGAGTCTCCCCGGATCTGCTGCTTGTTGGGTCCCTGCTGGAGGAGCAGTGGCCCGACTGTGCTGCGGATCACGGTTTATGGCAACCCCGAGCTGAGAGCCCGCGCCTGGGCTCCGTCTCTGCAGCCGGCTTCCCCGCTCCGATACCTGGGAGCTCTGCCACACTCAGGCACCCCCGGTCTTTCTGTGACCCCGAGGGTCCTGAGACCACACTGTCCCACGGGGTTCCACCCCCCGCTTAGCTACTGGAGCGACATCCCTCAGCAGAGCCGACTTCTACAAGTTCCAATTTTGTGCTCCTCGGCTCTATCACTTGCCAGAAGCGGCCGACAGAGACCCCCTCCCCTGCCATCTGTCCTCCCGAATATCGCCTCGGATTCACTTCTCCGCACATCCTACCTTCCAGGAAGTGGTCGCTTTTCTGTTCAGAGAGTTGTTGCTATTCTTTTCTTCAATCTCTTGTTGAGTTCGTAGGTGTTCAGAAAGGTTTGATTCCTATCCAGCTGAATTCCTGAGAGGAGACGAAATCCAGGTCTCCTACTCCTCCGCCATCTTGCTCCGCCCCCTCGTTTTTTATTTTTAAAAACACTTTGTTTGAATTGGGATCCTAGTAAAGTCCACATCTTGGTTGATGTGCCTTTTGTGTCTTTTATTCTATTGTTCTTACCCACAACATTTCTTTTCCTCACTCTCTCTCTCTCTCTCTCTCTCTCACACACACACACACCCACACCCACACACACACTTTTGTTCCTGCTTTGAAGAGACCAGGTTGTTTGTTCTTTAGAGTTTTCCATAGCCTGGATTTTGCTGATTGCATCCCTATGAAGTTGTTGAGCATGTTTCTCTGTCCTCTTTAGGTACTAGAAATCGCTAGCTGGACCAAGAGGTTGGTCAGAGTCCTGTTTGCTTTGCTGGTTTGTTTTGGCAAGGCTGCTTCATCGATGGTAATGTCCTCTGTCAGGAGGCAAAGAATGTCTCCGTGCCCCTCTTCCTGATGATATTAGCAGTCGTATATGCTCAGTGTCTAGATTCATTAGGGTACGGGGTGGTGATGTATTAATGCTCTCATTCTTTGTTCATCTATTGCTTTTATAAAGAGAAACTTTCCCTTATCACCTATTTGATTACCCAACAGGACAGGCAGAGTAAATGCTAGATTTTGTCTCTTTATTTACCAGTTTTCAAAATAGAGTTGGTTCTCTAGCATCCTTCAGTAATAACCAATTCACTTTTTTTCTAATTATTTTAAAATTAAAGTTTAAAAAATTTTTTTTGGTTAGGAGCACTCAATTTTGAGATGGCTTAGATGGTCTTTTCCATAGACTCAGAGCATCCCCAGGCTATTGGAAAGCTGATTGGAGCTGGGTTCCAGAACCTTCCCAAGAGAGATCAGTACACCGATTTCAAAGGGAGGGAAGCCTTCTTCAGGGGCCAGCCAGCAGAGCACATTGGTCCCCACCACTCAGAGAGCCCAGAGGGTCAGGGACTGGGTTGGATAAATCAGGTTGCACTAACTTTGGGAGTTGGGAACCCTCTTTAGCAATCAACTAGACCAACTTACTTTTACAGATGAGAAAAATGAGGCCCAGAAAGATTGCCTAAGGCTACAGCCATAGTGACAAAATGGTCACTAGAAGCCAAATTTTTGAATTTTTGACAGTATAATAGTACTATTTCCAGCAAACAGACTTTGACCTAACTGCCCTGGGTTCTAGAGCTGCCACTTCCTGATCTGGCTTACTCAGTTGCCACTTGACTGCTCTGTGACAGTCACAGAGCAGAGACCCCCGTCAGAGGATGTGTCACATGTGGAGGGTTCCTACAGAAGCAACTTCAACTGCCAGAAACCATGACTGGAATAATAGGCGGCCTAAGGGTTAACCTTCCTGACTTATGGGCTTGGCGAGGCCGTCAAGAATTCTGCTCAAATTCAGCCTTGTCACTGACATCAGAGTAGTACAGCTGCTACTGGAGTCCCAATTAGTGCTTTTCCTGTTTAAGTGGGGCTCTTGCAAGTCGAATCTTGAAATAACTGTGTTGTGATCAGGGTTGGGAGAGCAGATATGGGGAAGGCCTCTTATAATTACAATGTTCTTAAAGCATAATGATCTGTTTTTCAGTCTTTCCTGATTAGATAATAGCATTGTAGCTTAGATGCAGAACCTGCTCAGTTTATTGCTGTGCTCATTTGTTATTTGGTTGCATGTCTTTGGGTAGTTATTTCCATAATCACTATAAGTAGTTTATATTTACAGGTTTTTTAAAAAGCAAGCAAGGAAGCAAATTGGTCAGAAGTTTAGTGTGTCAAAGAAGAAAAGGGACTTTGAAGATATTTCTTCCCTCACTTTCCTAGATTGCCTTGTTTTTCCCAGTAGGATTGGGTTTTTTTGAGTTTTTTTTTTAAAGATTTTATTTATCTGAGACAGAAAGAGCGAGCACACGAGTGGAGGGCGGGCAGGCAGAGGGAGAGGAAGAAGCAGATTCCCCACTGAGCAGAGAGCCTGACGTGGGATTTGATCCCAGGATTCAGAGACCATGATCTGAGCCAAAGGCAGACGCTTAACTGACTGAGCCACCCAGGCGTCCCCCCCCCCCCCCCGCCCGGCCCCCGCAATAGGATTGGTTTTAAGTCATCGGTAAGGCCTCACACTACTGGACAGTTGGATCGGTGACAGCATCCGTTCCTGTTTGGTTGCAGGACTGGTCCTCGGGGACCTGGGAATAACCCCATCACTCATCTCAGTAACAAAATAACCTAATGTACGCACTGCCCAGTATCTGTTCTCATTTTCCTTTTTTTTTCTTGGCCTTTGATTTTAAGAGCATAACTTATCATCAACTGATCAGGATAATGGAGAGGATAATTGAATCTCTAGCATGAAAGCATTTTAGAGCTTGAGTGTGGTTAGATTCCGGGACAGAGGGAATGACAAGAGGCTCGGCCCTTCCAGGGCTTTCTCAGTTTGGCCAAGTGACCTCAGGCTCACCTGACTTTAGTTCACCTCAGTTACTTTGCTTCTAACCATGAGAAATTGGACCACTAGGGTTCTAACGTCTCTTTTAACTCCTCTCTGTAACCTCACTCTGGTCCTTACAGAACTCCTTTCTCCGATTAGATGGTCGTTGCCTCTACCAGTTGTTACCCCTGTCCTCACCTCTGCTGTCTTGGAGGACCTGCCTACCCCACACCCCACAGTCTTCCCTCACAGACCCTGCTGAGTGGAATGGCTCTTGGCCACCAAGTCCCCAGAGAATCAGGTAGAGCTAGCCCTGAGAGAGACAGACAGATGCTGCCTAGACCCTCACCCCCTCAGTTCCTAGGCTGTGTCCCTCGAAGCGGGCAGCTTTCCTGTTATTTGGGTCTGCGAGAGACATCTGGGTGTCCTGCCAGTGGACTTCCCCTTTTTCCTGCATTTGGTTTTATTGGATTCCTGTTCCTTGCACTCAGTTGATCCCAGTGACATCTGTATCCTCCTCATTTCCTTATATTTCTCTCTCTGTGTCATTCCTTACCTCGTTGCAGGTGAGGTGTTCATGTTTCTTTTTGCCCCTCTAGGCTGTGGACTCTTTGAGGGCAGGGATTGTGTCTTGCTCGTCTTTGTTCTTCAGCCCTGATGACAGTATAGGATGTGGTAAATGTTGGTTAAAAGAATGAATGGCTCTAGCTATTTTGTATTTTTTATAAATAAATTGATTAGAATCATGTAAAAAAAAAATGAATGGCTCTAGACCACAGTACTTTTTTTTTTTTTTTTTGAACTGGACAACTGAAACCCAGAGAGATGCTATTTGCTTAGACTTTATGAAGCTTGTTTATTGAGAAGCAGAAACTAGATCAGAATTTGGGACTCTTACCAAACTGTTCTTCTCTATAGCTGTTGGTTTTAGAGCCCTTTCTTCTCTGTCAGTTCATTCCTTGGTGTTCTAGCATGGAGCAAAACTACTCTCTTTGTTTCTGCCCATTGTCTCTTGGAGGTGTTAATAGCAGTGGGGTTGGCCAGCAAGATTAAAGGAAGAGTACCATGGTCTGGATGGCCACCAACCGCATCCCTACATGTTCTTTGTAACACAGAGGGATGACTATTTGCAATATTAAAAATCAGGTGAACTTCTCAATAAAGATGTAATGCTAAGCTACCATTTATTTGGTGATAAAATTGGAGATAGATTCCTTTTAAAAAATATTGGCTCTAGGATATTCTAAAAACTTACTTAAGTATTCAGCAGACCTTCTCCAAATCACATATAACAGTAACCAAACAAGTTTTACAAGTGACTGCAAAGTAATTAAGTTTCTTTTTCTGGTGTTTTACATTGACTTAAAGGTCAGCATGAAAGTATAGGAGAGTTAAACTTGGAACCGAGCACACAGACAGCGTCACTTAGGCTCCGTCGACCACCCACTCCCACCCAAGCTTTTCACACCTGAATCACACAGTTCTCCCTGGCACTTCTGGGCTTTGCTGGTCTTAAAAAATGTGGATGCCCTTCTGAACTGATGAGAAATGGAGGAGAGATCTAGAAAACCAGCACTGAGGAAGTGGTCACAAATGTAGCCGCTAGTGAAGGGACAAGTGGAGGATGCCCACTGGAACACAGCAGAGAAGGTGGGAGAGCCCCCAGGGCGGAAATAAGGTCTGGGAGCCGAAATCAGAGGAGACAGAAGATGTTGGTTGAGCGTAACCCTCTGTTACCCATGCTTCTCTCCTGTGCTACACTTCTGGATAGACAGGCAGGGGACCCCTGGGGAGGGGAGGTGCTGTATAGCCCAGACCACACAGTCAGGACTCCTGGATTCTGTGTTGAGCTCTGTCACTTACCAGCTGGTCACTTCTCTCTGGGCCTGAGTTTTCTCATTTATTGAGAGAATTAAGCTTGGCAATCTCCAAGGGCCCATCACACTATAAAAACCTATCTTTGTAGTTAGATATAAGCACACATCCTGAGTGTCCAGGGTCATTAAGATCTCAGCCTAGTAGTCGTACAGGTGATAAAGAATGGAAATCAGGATGTGGGCCCAGTATGACATGGAACCCAGGTTATTTCCGAATCTGTATGTCCGTTAAGCCTGATACCTTCCTTCACAGGTATCAGAAACCCCAATGTAATTTAAACAGTAGGACAATTTATTTATAATAAGACAGTTTGTTATATAGTAATTTCCAAAGTGGGGTAGCTCTGGGGGTAGTGTACTTCTGTTGCATCATATTTAGTCAAATCTAAGATGTCTCCAGTTCTAAGATGCACCCTTCTATTTCATTCCACTAAGAAAGAAAAATCTGTCAAACTGTGACGTACTGTTGATTACAAAACACATCTGATTTGATTTCAGAGATGATTAAATGGGGGGGGGATGTATCTTAGAATCCAGGGAAATACAGTAATTGAGTAGCTCATGGATATCATCTTTCCAGACTGCTGTCCTCAACATGTGGGCCTTGTCAGGCTAGCTCCTCCCTCAGCAGTTGCAAGATGGCTGCAGCCCATCCAGTCATGACGGGGTAAAGGACTTAGGTGGTTCTGCCTCTTCTTGTGCCCCCGTTAAGACAAAGGAAACCTTCCCTGGGAGCCCCACAGCTGATTTCCCCACATGCCCATTGGCATCCTAGTCATTGCCAGGGACCTGGAGTTACCCTAGTTGTGGTTAGAGTCAGACTACTCAGGATTTACCCTCCACGTGGGGACTAGGTCACCTTCTAAGGGTGATATCTGTCATAGTCAGGGTTTGATTCACAAGGAGGAAAGAGGGAAACATAGGTAACTGTTGAAGCAAGTATCCGGATGAGAATTTAGACTTTTTCCAGATAGAAATTGGCGACAGGAAGATGGTTTGTGATTAATGTCAGTGATCTTCTTGCTCTGAGCATGAGTGTTTGAAATTTTATTGCTATATTAAATTGTTTATGAATTCTGCTATGGTAATTACTTTCTTTACGTTCAGTGGTAAAGTACATAATCAGTTTTGGAAAAATTACCAACTTTTTTAAGCCATGAAGTTTATTTCTTCTAAATGTTTAGTGACTGATTATATTATGACATGATGCCCTTAAAATTCCTTTAAAAGGGGGGATACTAGATTAACGGTATTTGAACATTTCTTATCTTTCTCCCTGCATACATATTTAGGCTTAATTTTTATTGTTTTTAAAATGCTTTAAACAAAGGAAGTAGGTGTTCTCAATGCTCCTGCCTTTTTTTTTTTTTTAAGATTTTATTATTTATTTTAGAGGGAGAGAGAGCACGCACACACACACTAGTGAGCAGGGGGAGGAACAGAGGGGGAGAATCTGAAGCAGACTCGGAGCTGAGCGCAGAGCCCAGTGTGGGGCTCAATTCCCCTACTGCGAGACCAGGACCTGAGCCGAAACCAAGACTTGGATGCTTAACCGACTGAGCCACCCAGGGGCCCCCGATGTTCCTACTTTTTTATTTGGAACAGTGTAGCTGCTTACTCTTCTTCTGATAGAGGTCTGGGAAAATGTCAACATTGTAGCCCACTTGCTGCTTGGTAAGGGAGCACGTTACCTGGCTCCCCCTCTCGCCTTCACCTGCGTGCCCACAGGGCCTAAGAGCTGACTTAGTTATTTTCTGCTTCTCCCCCCATGGGTTGGTACCTAATTTGTTCCTCATTTTCTGGACAGGACTGATGGAGCAGACTGTAGGCGGCTCAGTGTCCAGACAGTAACTTTTGTGGTGTAATAGCTCCTTTTGTGGATGTCGGCCACGGTATTCTGGACCGTGTTCCCCCAGGAGCATTATCCCTACTTGAGGCTCTCTTCACTCAGCCCAGGGACTTGGAGAGTTCAGGGGAGAAGGACGGTTAGAGTCAAAGTCAACACTCGTTCGTTCGTTCAGCGGATGTTTACTAATAAGCCCCCTCGGCTGCGAGGCCCGGTGTTGTGTGCTGCGGACGACCCACCACAGACATTACGTGGGCATATCACCTTGGACTTTAGTGCCCTCAGGAGGAGGATCTGGCTTCTGAGGAATTTATTGCTGGAGGTAACATTTGTTCTTTGCTGCCTTGGAGGTATTTCTGTGCTTTGTCCCTCAACTACATCGGGATCTCCTTGACTCTGTTTACAGTGCAACATCTCTGAAAATCAGCATTTCGTATGGGAATAACAGCAACATGACAGCTAAAGCTGCCATTCCCCAGTAAATCTAAACACACTATTTTGTACTGAGGACTCGCTCCAATTGGAAATTGGAATACGAAATTTGACCTCACTTCCCATGTAGGGAGAAGGGACAGATCATTTTAATATTCATTCCTCCAGAAGGATCTGAAATAAATATTCATTGGTTCAGACCTCTCATATTTGAAACCTTTAGGTTCATGATGGAACAAATCCAATTAGAAGATGTCTATACTAGAACTAAGAGGGTTGGGAGGGAGACAGCAGTTGCCAGCATGGATGGGGTTTTTAAGGCGAGGGAGTTCAGTTGGCCTTGCAGTAAAATCTCTTCTGTGAGTTACTTGCAAAGGCTGCGCATTTATGGCTTTATGTGTCGGGAGTGGCCTCAGCCAGGGTACATGTAAATCAGACTTCCCATGGTGATTTAAATCTGACAGTGCTTTTGAAATTTCCTTTTAGAGATACAGGCTCCTTTGCATAGAGCACCTTTTAGAGATGACCATAGAGGATGCAAAGTTTTCTTCTCGTTTCTGGTGGGAAAGTTAGGATCCCAGAGATAATTATGACAAGACCAGCATCCAAGAGTTCTCTCCTGGCCTCCCTCCCTGCCAGTCTAGTCCAGGAGCAGTATCTCCAGCCCTACCCTCCTCTCCGTCATCACTCATGTGGCCTCATCTCGCACCGGGAGTCCTGCAAACCCCTCACACTGGTCTCCCTGCTTCGATTCTTGCCCCTACACAACAGCCAGAACAGTCTTTTCACAACGTCAGATCATGATTAAACCCTCCAGGGGCTTTCCAGCGCACCCAGAAAATATTCCAAACTCCTTCTAGTGGTCCACAAAGGCCTACGTAATCTGGCTCCTGCCTGGTTCTACAGCCTCCTCGCCGTCCACTTCCCCTGTCGCCCCCTGGCCCCTTCTAGCCACAGTCTCTGCCCTGTTCTGGAAGTCTTGTTTCCCCCTCCTGCCTCAGCACTATCTGTTCCTTCTGCCTGCCGTACTCTCCGCTGATCCCTGTGTAGCGCCCTGCCCTTCATTCAAGTTTCAAACATGCATAAAAGAAGAGAAAGTAGGATGAACTCCCATGGGACAGCCTCCTGCATCCTAAATCATTGTCATTTGGGCATGTTTTCTGTATCCTTTTTTCTTTTTTTTTTTTTTGGTTTGTTTTTTGGGTTTTTTTGTTTTGTTTTGTTTTTGCTTTTTAAAATTGTTATTGCTGTAATATTTTTTTTAAGATTTTATTTATTTCAGAGAGAGCGAGAGTGTGAGCCATGGCTGGGGGAGGGGGGTGCCAGACACGGGTCTCAATCCCAGGACCCTGGGATCATGACCTGAGCCAAAGGCAGACGCTTCACTGACTGAGCCACCCAGGCGCCCCTGTAATTTTTTTTTTTTTTTTAATTTTTGTTTTTAAGTACTCGCTCCACCCTTTTTAGGGCTCTAACTCACCACCCCGAGATCAAGAGTTGCATATTCTACCAACTGAGCCAGCCAGGCGCCCCACTGCTATAATATTTTAAAGCAAATCTCTGACATCATGTCATTTTATTCCTGATTACTTATTTCTACCACATAAGGGCATTCTCTTTTACAATCACAATGTCATTACCACACTTAACAAAATTAACAATAATTCCCTTGTATCGTCTACTCAGTCTGTACTCATGGCTCCCCAGTTGTCTCGAAAATGTCCCTTCACAGTTGATGTATTTTTTTTGTCAGGATCCAGACAGACTCCACACAATGTCTCCAAGTTTTGTATCCTTCACTTGTTTCTCCCTCTCCTCCATTTCTCCTCTGTGCTTTCTGGGGGTGTCTCTTTGTTCTTATGTTTTGTTTTGTTTTTTTAAGATTTTATTTATTTATTTGACAGAGACACAGAGAGAGAGGGAACACAAGTAGGGGGAGTGAGAGAGGGAGAAGCAGGCTTCCCGTGGAGAAGGGAGCTCAGTGCCTGGGCTCGATCCCAGGACCCTGGGATCATGACCTGAGCCGAAAGCAGACACTTAATGACTGAGCCACCCAGGCACCCCTCTTATGTTTCTTTTAATTCAGTTTTTGTTCCCAAAGCTTTTTCCCCCTCATACTTTACAGTTTTCTTAGTTCTCTTTCATACGCTCCTGTTGTCTGGCCATCTCACTTCTGAGAACTTATGTTTCTGACTTGTGCTAGTTTTCAAACCAGTTAGTTTTTGTGATGTTTTTAAGCTGGGTTTGAAATAATTGGTCACAGTTTTTATCTGCTTGCAGTCACTTTTTCATGGCGTGGACTGTTAGTTCAGTTGCACCTTTTTTTTTGTCTTACACTACTGAGTAGGGCAAGATAATTTGTGTTGTGTCCCCGTGTGACGGAGGGCGGGTCCGTGGATGGAGCATGGTGGCCAGAGTGGCCTTCCTAGCTCACAAAAGACATTAGCACTGGTTTGCTTCTCAGACCTCCATGGCCCCAGGCATTAAGGGTGCCGGGTGCCCAGCCTTTAGGTGCTGTGTTTGCTACTCTGCCCTTGCTCTGGACAGCCTGTCCTCCTGCCTTTTGGGGTTTCCTACCCTGTTCCATTTGATTGCTGCTCCTAACATGTGAGTCAGGAGGAGGATCTGCCTTTCTGAGTCGAGTGTTGCTGGATGGTTCCACGGCCCAGGCAGCCCTCGATGAGCCCCGTCTCGGGTGTGTGTGTCATTTATGCTCAGACCCCAAGAGGCGGCTCTAAGTGTGCCCACTGTTCCTACACCTGCTGCAGGGCACCCGCTCACAGCAGGGGGGCGGGCTCTTTTTGGAGGAGGGGATTGCCTGGTGGCTTGGAGGCTTTGTGGCCCGTGGGCCAATCACTTGTTCCTTTTACCATCGCACCACCCAGCCTTATAGCTGCTGACCCTGGCGGTCCTACCCATTTGTATATTGTGGTTTGTGGAGAATTTTTAAAATCAAGTTTTACTGAAGATTCATCCATCTCTCACTCTTCTAGTTTCTCTGTCTTGTTTCTAGGAGGAGATTTAGAGATTCCAAAATTATGCTGGCTCATCAGATTCATTGCTGCCTCAGAGGCCTCCCTGACCACCATTGAAGTAGCCACCCCCACATGCTGCCTTCTTGCTCCCCACCCCCAAGCTGTGTGCCTGATAGGCATTGCCACCTGAGCAGAAACTTCTCTTCATTCTCTAGTTCCTTGTCGGGGACATCTCACTCACTCCTGAACCCCCACTAGGCTAGAATAGGGGTGGCCCTGTAACAACAGGTAGGAGGGTCACGGGCATAAAAGGCCTTGTCCCTCCCTGGCCAGCCCAGACATTGTGAAGCTTTTCCCAAAAACTCTGCCCCTTTTAACCATGATTTATATTACCCTGAAAAATAAGTAAAAGTAAAATCTTTTTCCAAAATGTTTTGAGGGCACATAAGCTTAAAAAAAAAATGCAAGAAGAGGGGCGCCTGGGTGGTTCAGTTGGTTAAGCATCCAACTCTTGATTTCGGCTCGGGGCGTGATGGGATCGAGCCCCATGTTGGATTCTGCACTGGGCGTGGAGTCTGCTTAAGGTTCTATCTCTCCCTCTGCCTCTCCCTGCCCCCCCACACGGTCTTTAGAGAGCGGTCTCCCTCTCTAAAAAATAAATACAAGAAGAATTAATTCCATTTAAGATATTAGAGGGCCACCTGGGTAGCTCAGTTGGTTAGGCATCTGACTCTCGATCTCAGCTCAGGTCTTGATCTCAGGGTCGTGCTACAGTTGGGCTTCATGCTGGACGTGGAGCCTACTTAAAAAAAAAAAGAAGATACTAGAATAGTAATGAAATATGCACTGAATTAAATATCAAAGAATTTTAAAGATTTTATTTATTTATTTGAGAGAGAGAGTGAGAGAAAGAGCACAAGAGGGGGGAGCGGGAGGGGGAGAAGCAGACTCCCCGCCGAGCAGGGAGCCCGATGTGGGACTCGATCCGGGGACTCCAGGATCATGACCTGAGCCGAAGGCAGTCGCTTAACCAACTGAGCCACCCAGGCGCCCCTGAATACTAGAATTCTTGTAAGCATCAGTATCTGGTAGCTTAAGACAGACTCTAACCCCACATACAAGTGTGTGTTCTGAGTTGGAGTTTCTGCTGTAAATCCAACCTGTATTACAGAAGCAGAAGTCATACCTTAAACAAATCATACACTTGAGTTTAATTTTACAGCTATCCATTTGCAAGTAGCCATTGAGCATTTTTGTTGATTCACAGTCATGGTTTCATGGGGGATACATTTAAGGGAGATTTCTTGGTGCAGTCCAGTTCTGAAAATAGTACTATGCATTCCTGATGCTTTTGAATTAACACTCACAAATTGGAATGGCCCTGGGTTGCATTTTGAATAAGCTTGTGGCACATTGTTTATTCAAGCACAAAGATTCTTGCTCAGAGTAGAGAACAGTGTGAGAAAGCATTCCGTTACTGATAGAATCACAGTGATTGCTACTGCGTATCATGTCGAGCACATATGTACAGCACATCACATACATTATAACTTAGCCACGTTGTGAGAAAAATACTACTATTCTTCCTGTTTTACGGAGGAGGAAACTGAGATCAGAGAACATGGAACAGTGCTGCACAGCTAATGAAGAATAGTTCTGGTGAGTGTGCAGATAGTACTTAGTAGGTGCTGTGCTCTGTCCTGAGTACTCTGCATTTATTAGTCCAGTCAGTCCTTAAATATCCCCTTGAGGTGAGTACTACAGTAGTCTCCCCCCTTATCTGTGGGAGATACATCCCAAGACCCCCAGTGGGTGCCTGAAACTGCAGTTGGTACTGAACCCTGTATTGACTATGCTTTTTCCTATGCGTACATACCTGTGATAGAGTTTAATTTCTAAATTAGGTACCACAAGAGATTAACAACAGTAACTGATAACAAAATAGAACAAGTATAACAATATATTGTAATAAAGTCATGTGAATGCAGGGGCGCCTGAGTGGTTCAGTCGTTAAGTGTCTGCCTTTGGCTCAGGTCATGATCCCAGGGTCCTGGGATCGAGCCCCAAGTTGGGCTCCCTGATCAGCCTGCTTCTCCCTCTCACACTCCCCCTGCTTTTGTTCCCTCTCTCACTATCTCTCTCTCTCTCTGTTAAATAAATATATAAATCTTTAATTTAAAAAAAAGTTGTGTGAATGTGATTTCTCTCAAAATACTGTACTGTGTTCACCCTTCTTCTTGTGAGACTGTGAGATGGTAAAATGCCTGTGTGATGGGATGAAGTGGGGGCGTGACGTGGGCGTGGGGACAGAGCGTTAGGCTGCTGTTGACCTTCTGATGACACATCAGAAGGAGGGTCATCTGCGTCCGGACCACAGTTAACCGTGGGTAACTGAAACTGTAGATAAGGGGGGACTGATGTATTGTGCATCTTTTAGAAAGGATGAAGCTGAGGCACAGAGAGGGTGAGTGACCTGGCCAAGGTTGCATAGCTAGTTAGTGTCAGAGCAAAGATCAGAACTTGGGCAGTCAGGGTCCAGAGTCCAGGTACTTCGCTACTATGTCTTGATGCCCAGCAGCAACATGGTGAGTGAGAGAAAGACTCCAAAGTTCATTCCTTTTAACCGTGTCATTAGAAGTGTGCTAAAAGAGCAAAAGGAATCCTAAGAAATTTTAAACTTGTTCTTCCTTCTGTTAGGGGCAACAGTGAGTTTGTTACCTTACTGCTTGTGACCTGAAATCAGCAAAAATAAAACTTCCTCTTGCCTGGTGTTGAAATCTCAAGTTAGGGACCATTATTAGCAGGAATGCACTCTTCATCTCACGGGTCAGAACCATATTGTAAAGTGGATGGCCTCTCTAGGTACCCATGGTTACCGAGAAACATTCGAGACTCTGAATCTGTGATTTGTCGCCTGCTGTCTTGCTGATGCTTGGTTACAGTCACTGGAACTTCAGTGTTTGAAAGATATTAACTTAAAAAGAGAATTCTCAGATGGGGGCGGGGAGGAGGAGGACTAAAATTAGTGGCATATTTTTGTGAGAAATTGGAGAGACTACTTTTTAACAAATGGGAGTGGCCTAGGCTTTGTCGTTTAAATGGAATCCTGTGTTTTTTTGTTACTTGAACTGTTTCTTAACTTCAGGATTGTATTAAGAACAAGAGAAGCCCAGTGATGCCTTTGAACATAAGGTAGTCTGAGAGTCTCATCAGCATGGAGACTCCCAGGAGACAGATGTGAGCTCTGCATCTTGGCTGGCCCCTGTGCCAACAGTGAGCCAGCAGCACTGACCCAGGAGCCATAAAGGACAGAGAAGGGCCAAGATCAGCAGATCGGCATGATTGCCTCACCTCATGGTTATTGAGCTGATTGCTTGGAAAGTCTTTAGTGGTTTTTCAACTTGAAAAGGACAAATTTGAAATAAATAAATTGATCCATTAACCTGTTACAGGAAGGTTCCCACTGTGCTTAGTTCCCCCAAATCATCTCAGATAGGGTTGACCAAGCCACACTGTAATAGATTTTCAGGGTAATATGTGGGCCATAAAATGACCATTAACCAACTTGCTTTGTTTATGAGAGGCAGGCACTTAATGCCACTGGCCCCATGCTGGAAGCACATTCCACTGTGGTATGTTTCAACACTGCGAAGTCATTGATCAGATGAAAATGACCAGTTAGCAAGTAAGTGTTTCTTGGGCTGTAGGCTTTATGAATAATGTGTTCTTCAGTTAAAAACAGCACTTTAAGCAATTGTTTAAACCTAACCATTTGGGAATGAGGGAGAGAGCTTCATGAATAATTTATTTTCAAAAGAAAAGATTAAGGGATCTCAACTTTTTCACCTTCCCAAACCTTTTTACTGAAGTTGAAAATACCTGCAAATGATACAGATCCAGATAAACAACTCATCATATACACGGTGTAAATTTATATACTTTCACTTCTAAAAAACCTTTATCGGGAAAGGTGCATGCGTGAAAATATAGTGAGTTTAAAATAAGAAGTGGGTATGGAATTGCTGGAAGGGTTGCAGGATTTCAGATGTAACATTGAACATGCATTAGCATAGTGCCATGGGAAAGCTTGAAATATGGTTAATATGTCCTTGTATCGGAAAGGACTCCATCAAAGCAGACCAGTTTGATCCCTTGTGCTTAAACATTCTGCTTTCCACTTTCTAAAACAGACCACCATCTTAAAAGAATTGCACATCCTTGGTTCAGGTTTAAATAAGGGAGTTTGGGGTGGGAATTAGGTACCAATGTCACGATGCCAAAACCCCCACCACCACCTCTTCTTCCTCTTGTTCTTATGCCATTAAAAACTCCCATGGTTTTATATTTGTGGGCCTGATATGTGGCCGGAGTGATTTGCCTCAGTGGATGAAATTTTCCTTGACCATCCTGACCTTGAAGAAATTAATCAAGGTGCAGACGAGCCCAGATGTTGCCTCACAGTCGTCATGCCACCTTCTCCAACACCATTAGTACCGTCACCACCTCCTCTGCCACCATCAGAGTCATCACAGCCACCTCCACCACCACCATCCCCGGCGCCACCGACAGCTGAGATTTATTGAGTGATTACTTGGCCTCAGGCCTGTTCTAAGCATTTGACCCCTTATTGAATCCTAGCAACCTTCTGAGCTAGGTGCAACTGTAACGATCACTTGCCCAAGCTTACCAGAGCCCCCTGCACAACCTCACGATCAGACCAGAGGTGCTCACACTGGGCGGGCAGTTGGCACACTCGCGTGGTCCCTGCTCGATGTCTGACCCTGTTGCAGATTGGAACATAGTCCGGAACCAGGAAGTATGACAGTTGGCCTAACTGGCATTGCGGTGGAAGACCCTCTCACAGAGCCCTTGTCTTCAGGTTGTCAGGGTAACGCATTTGGAAACAGGCAGCACACATAGTAACAACAGCTAGGAGCCAATGCTTATATAACAGGAGGAGAAACAGAAAAAAAAAACAACTATAAATATAAAGCACAAGGCTTCGGTTGGTACTCCTAACTAATTAATGAAAAATTAAATTGTTTTCTTGTTAGGTGTAAGTAGATCTTTATTTTTAAAAGACATTCATAAAAACAGATGACATTAATTTTAGGCATCCAAAGAGACAGGCGTGAGGAATCCGAAACCTTTGCTAATGAGAAAGCACTTTCTCCGGTAGCAGTGGGCCAATGGGGGCAGCTTGTAAGGGTTGAGTCCTGCACCTTACAGCCACTGGTATTAGAAATACTTTCACCATGATAGAGGAATCTTGACTGTTCCCATCTTTTTTTCTTTTTCTTTCCCCCTGCTTGCTGCTTCTGGGGGCTTTAAACAAGTTCATGTTTAAGATGGTGGGCCTCCCACTTGGAGCCAGTCACACTTGAAAAATATCCCTTGAGATGATCTAAACTTAATTTCTGGCCATTTTGTTTCAGAAATACTAACCTCAGGGGGTCTTTGTTCTCTACACTAAAACTTAATCTATTTGGAAAAATTCCATTTATTCTCTATAGAAATTGACTGGACATGGCTTCTGTGAATGATGTGGTTGCTATTATCCCTGAACACCGTAAAAATGAACTTTGAAACAGTTGGGTAGGACCCAAACGGAAAGTGACGTATGGCTTGAAAATGGTTTAGTTGAACATTATAGCTCCAGTATTTTACTGGTCATTGCGGCACAGGTTTTAGAAATACATGTTCGGGTTTTTTTAAAGTTTTATTTTGGGATTGGAAACTTTCTCGCAAACCAAAATAGATGAACCAAGTATGCTTGAATCAATGCTGAAATGTCATCCACATCTGCGGAATGAAAATCATTAGCCAGTTACTTGAAATCCACATGAGATGAAATTATCTTCCTGTGTATGCCATCCAGCTTCTCCTCTTTGCTGAAGAATGCTCAGAATCTTTACAAAGGCTGGTTATTATTTTATTCCAAAAGTTTTTCAGAAAATACCAAAGCAGCTATTAATTGAGCGTGGGGTAGCTCCCAGCATGGACTGATTTGAGTACATCCAAGCACATATTTAAACACAGACTCATTATTTCTCCCAAATCTGTGCTTGAAAAGAGATCAAGAAGATTTCCTAAAACCTTGTGGCATAATTTCAATACACTTAAACTGTGACTAGAATTTACTATTGGAAAAGCAAGAGTAGATATGAATATTATAAAAAAAAGAAATGCAGTGGGAAAATATACTGAAAACTGTTTTACATGTGGCTAAAAGAGGCTCTTAAGTCTGTCTTTTAGAAGAGTTTACTGGTTCATAATCTTTATTAGTAGCCACATCTGAAAGGTCTGTATCCAGGACAGATTCAGAAGGTTTGAGTTCGCATCCCCCAGCCTTGCCTACAGCCAACCAGAAGGCTTTAAATAAGTCAGCCAGCCCTTGGGTGCCTTGTTTCACTCTCTGTAAAGAATTTGGAGTAGATACCTCTCAGTTGCTGCCCAGCTCCACAATTATGTGATTCCTTTGGGGGCTATTATTATAATTCTCAAATCTGTCAACTTGTGGAATATATTTCCAAGCATGAATTGATTCTCTAAAGTGCCTTCAGTCCTCATAGGAAGTGGTGCTAGACATGGCAGTCTACACGTCCTCTGCAGAGAGCAAGCAGAAGGCCTCGTAGCCTTCGGGAGGTACCGTCCCAGTGGTCATGAATGGACCCTGCTGTTTGGAGTGTGAAGGGATGTAGAAAGCTGAGTTTCCCCAAGACTCCTTAGCTAGTTAATGAAGGCAAAAGTTCACACACCCTGCTGCCTTCATTAGGACTGGGAATGCAGAGGCCAGTGGTGGATCATTATTTATCGTGGATATCTAGAAAAAGCCCTATTTCCCAGAGCTGTCAACAGGCCTTTGGAACCTTCCTGAAAATGATGAAAAGTTTTAGAGTCATGCTAATCAAGCTTAAATGCTTTACATTGTTTAACAAATAATACGCTACTGTTTTGAATTCAACAAAGAAAGAAACCTTTGAATTAAGGCTGAAAAATGTCAGAGAGCATTTCAGGCAGGGAAGAAATACTGTTCAGTGGTTGTGATGTGCATTACTGAGAGCCACCTTCCAGACAGCTTGCCTTTCTTTCCTTTGAAAGGAGTCACCATTGTGTTGATTTCTTGCCAGTTGCAGCATATGCAAGGCCATCGTAATGGGCATGTGATGGGTTTAAATGTCAAGATTTTTGCCCAGTGGGCAAAACCCTCACTTATACCAGAGGATTAAGAATGTTGCAAAGCTGGAGTTTAACCTCCTTGTTTTCATTCTCATTTAGATCCAAATAGACCTCTCTGATAGCACATTTGTCTCGTTCTTCTCAACTGTGGCAGGAGTAATTCCACTGTAATTAGGCAGGTGTCGAGTTTTAACCCCGAATGCCTCTACAGGCGGTCATTTCCTTGCCTCTCCCGGCAGCCTCTCTACTCTGCTAGCAATCATTCCAGTTGTAAACTTTTGCCTAATATTTAACCTCAGTGTTCCCTGCTGGAACTCTCTCTTATTATTCTCATCGACCGAGAATAATTGATCTGTCTTCACTCGGCAACTTCCATTTGCATGTTTTAGGAGTAACTGTGTCATCTCTCTCATCTAGGCTAAGGACAAACTCTCTGCCCTTATTGTTACATCTGTATACACCTTGTTTCCAAAAAGGATTACTGGTTGTGTTCATCTTCCATGCATACCCTGTGATTTGTCATCCCTTTATTATTATTCACATTGATACTGCACCTGTTTTTACCCAAATGGAATGATTATGTGTCCTTTTTACACGTAATCCTCCATATTAACATAATTCCAAGCAGTTGACTTTAACACCATTGTGTTGTTGACTCATTCACAGGGTGATTCACTGCAGTCCTCCTTGTCGAAGACAACTGTGGGATCTGAGCAAGAGAAACTGACATTGTTTTATCGTTATGAGCTGTGTTCCTAACTTGAATAATCTGCTCTGCCCACTGAAATACTGCACGCATGTGCGTGTGCCTGCACGCACACACGCACGCACGCACGCACACCCACCCCTTCACAGGTCAGAGCTCGAGTTACACCTTCATGGGTAGGTGCATATGGTGTTATTTGGAGGATTAAATGGAATGATTGATACGACACAACTGAATCTGAGTTATGTCTGCATCTGTTCTCGCGGCAGATCTGTTTACAGGAGTGAGTGTCTGAAATATAAGAACTTAAGGACCTGGATGGTTATACTTCTGCTTATACTCCTTGTATTTCTAAAGCAGTTAACATTTAAATAAATAATTGTTTTTATCTATTTTATTCTGAGATCCTCAAGTGAAAGGCATATTAGATAGGCCCTTTAAATTATACATGTTCTCTGAACATCGTACTCGGCCACATTAGGGCAGCCCACTCAGCCACAGTCAGCATTCATTTGTGAACTGTAGTGGGCAGAGTCCTTCCTGTAAATTTCCTTGATTACAAAATTGTTGTTTCCTGGGGCTCTCGTTAAGATACTCCTCTTTAGTCCTAAGAGTTAGTTGCAGTGGTCTTTTCTGGTTACAGGTTTCTTTGGAAGTATCTAGTAATGGGTTCCCCCAGACAGTGACAAAGGCAATGTGTTTTATGCAGAACTGTACTTGGAATAGTTCTGCTGTTAAACTGCTGATGGGAGTGGGTGCACCTGGGTGGCTCAGTCCGTTGAGCATCTGACTCTTGATTTCAGCTCAGGTTATAATCTCAGGGTCATGGGATTGAGCCCCGTGTCAGGCTCTGCACTGGGCATGGAGCCTGCTCGGGATGCTTTCTCTCCCACTCCCTCTGCCACACCCCCCTGCCCACTTGTGCGCACGTGCTCTCTCGGGCAAGCAGGGGGAGGTGATGGATCTTACTAAAATCTCTCAAGTACAGTAGATTCCAGTTACTACAATCATTCACAAAGGCTAAGGAGTTTTCTAGAATAATTACCATATGTACCATTCAAAGATGGAGAGTCTTTAGAACTGTGTATTGTTTGTGTATATAGTACACTCTGAGGAAATGTATATTGAACTGACTAGAACTAGAAGGACCGTCAGAGACCTTCCTTTTCCGAAGAAGAGGAAACTAAAGCCAGACGGGCTAGAAGAGCTGTCCACCGCAGCCCACAAGTGAGTAGGAGGGCCAGGGAAGAGCCTGGGCCTTTCCATACCACCTGCCCCACACACCATGGGTAAAGGAGAAGTGATGGAGGGCACATTGGTGAAAGGACCCAGGTATCGGATCCTGGGTGAGAGTTTGATGTACTCACTTACCATCATCATTATAGAACCTAGTATTACTGTGTGTGTGAGAGAGATACTAGGAAATGTGCTAATTCTTCCCATGCATTATCTCCTGTAGTCGTCACAACCACCCCCTGAAAGATACTCTTGTTATCTTCGTCTCAAGAGGAGAGTTGAAGCCCAGTAATTTGCCTCACTTAGGGGAGCCAGGACTTGAACCCACCCAGTGGGACTCCAGATCGAGTGCCTTCCTGGTTTATTCATTGTTCCCTCTCAACAGGAAAAGAAAATATTTTCTATCCAAAAATTATTTTGAGGGAAATATCTTATTTTTGGTAGTGATATACAGATCTAAATAAAACCAAAGTATTTTTTATATTCAAAAGCATGTGAAATGCTCAGGTCATGATCCTGGGGTCCTGGGATTGAGCCCCGCATTGGGCTCCTTGCTCAACGGGGAGCCTGCTTCTCCCTCCCCAGCTCTCCCTGCTTGTTCTTCCCTACCCCTCGGTCAGATAAATAAATAAATAAAATCTAAAAAAACTTTTTTTAAAAATCAACTTTATTGAATTTATTGAGGTATAATTTACATAAAGTGCAACTATTTTGTGCTGAATAATACTCCATTTTATGTATACACTACAGCATGGATTGATTTGGAATGTTAATCCAGGGTTACTTTTCTGGAATACATTTGGTCATGATATATTATCTTTTCTGTGTATTGCTAGATTCTATTTGTTAATATTTTGTTAAGGAATTTTGTGCCTTTGTTTATGAGGAATACATTATTGTAGTGGCTTTGTCTCGTTTCAGTATCAGGGAGGATACTCGCCCCATTAAATGAATTGAGAAACGTTCCCTCTTCTTTTTTCTGAAAGTTTCTGTACAATTCATGTTATTGCTTCCCTAAATTTTTGGTAGAATTAACCAGTGAACCCATGTGGGCCTGGAACTTTCTTTATTGAGGAAGTTTTTGATAACAAAATCAGTTTTTAAGAAGATAACAAATTCAATTCCGTAGGAGCTCCTAAGGTTTTTATTTCTTCTTAATCAGTTGTCTGATTTATGTCGCAGGGGCTATCCATGTCATCAGAGTCATTGAGTACATTGGCATTATGTCATTCATGATATTCCCTTACTACCTTTCTAATGTCTCTGAAGTCTGAGTGGTATCTCCTCATTCATTCCTGATATTGGTGAATTGTGTCTTTGCTCTTTTTTCTTCCTTGATCAGTCTAGCTAGAGATTTCTCAGTTTTACTTATTTTCTTTCAAATTATCTGTTTTTTATCTCAATGATTTTTCTCTACTTTTTGTCTGTTTTCTATTTCATTTATTTACATACATTATTGCCTTCCTTCTCCTTACTTTGGGTTTAATTTGCTTTTCTTTTTCTAACTGCTTAAAATGGAAGTGTAGATCTTTGATCTTTCACTCATTTTTCATTTTTTGTGTAAGCTCTTTTGAACTATGAACTTCCCTCAAAGCATGGTTTTGGCTGCATTCTACACATTTTCATATATTTTTATTATCATTCAGTTCAAGATATTTTCTAATTTTCTTTGTGATTCATTCTTTGTCTCATGAATTATTAGGAAGTATGTTGTTCAATTTCTAAATATCTGGGGGGGCTTTCCTGATATATACATATATGTATGTGTGTGTGTATATATATATATATATATTTTTTTTTTTTTTTAAGATTTTATTTATTTGACAGAGAGCACAAGCAGGGGGAGTGACAGGCAGAGGGAGAGGGAGAGGGAGAAGAATGCGGGTCTCAATCCCAGGACCCTGGGATCATGACCTGAGCCAAAGGCAGACGCTTAACCACCTGAGCCACCCAGATGCCCCAATTCCTGATATATTTTTGTTATTGATTTTTAACTTCAGCTGTGGTCAGAGAACAACACATTCTGCATGATTTTTAGACTTGTTTTAAGACCTAGCTTATGGTCTGAGACTTGAAAAGTTTGTATGTTCTCCTGTTTGGGGATGTAGGATATAGATGTCATTCAGGCCAAGTTAGTTGAGAGCGTTGTTCAAATGTTCTATCTTACTGATTTTCTATCTGCTTATTTTAATAATACTAAGAAAGTCCTGGGGCGCCTGGGTGGCTCAGTCGTTAAGCGTCTGCCTTCGGCTCAGGTCATGATCTCAGGGTCCTGGGATCGAGCCCCACATCGGGCTCCCTGCTCCGCGGGAAGCCTGCTTCTCCCTCTCCCCCTCCCCCTGCTTGTGTTCCCTCTCTCGCTGTGTCTCTCTCTGTCAAATAAATAAATAAAATCTTTAAAAAAAAATAAAAAATAATACTAAGAAAGTCCTGTCATTGACTCCGTTTAGGAGCATTTAGGATTTGTTATATCTTCTGGATGAAGTCACCCTTCTGAGCTTTTATTCTTTTCTTTGTTTTTTAAATCATTCTTATGACCTTCTTTGTTTGTAAATGATGGGCTTTATTCCCCTGAAGTTTTCCCCTCTCCCTGGGCAGAGGAAAGTTTCCTTGGGATAGGGTGCTGCGGGGACTGAACTTACAGGTAGGGCTCAGAGGAGGAGTGATGGTGTGGGTAAGCAGGAGGTCAAACTGATGAACTGTCTTTCTCCTCTGATTTGCACTGTATAAGAGTTTGTGCAGGATTTGAAAAGACAGCCACAAGATTTCTCAGTTTAGGGAAGTAAAGAGAAGCGTTCGTTGTGTTTGTAGTTTGGTGAAGCCGCTATACACCTGTAGAGGGCGCCCTCTGAGAGTTTGTTCAGAGCCTGCAAGCATCACCTACCTGTCTCAGGTAGAATCCTAGCTTTGGCTCCACTGGGAGAAATGTGTCATGGCATAATTTTTGATTCCTCTTAGATGACAAAAGGAATTTTGGGGTCAGTGGCCATTCATGCTGCTGCCTATGTGAAAGTCATTTTATTTTCTATTATGAAGACCCGCTTCCCATGCTCAAATTGCACATTCCCAGACACACGTTCCAGTGTAGTCAGCTCCTGGGGTGACTGATCATCCACAGCCCTTGCTTCGCAGTATTGCTGACCTAAACAGCCTGGCCCCTCCTAGGATGCGTATCCATTTCTCTCTCTTCAGTATCTCCAGATGTATGCGAAAATCAAGATTTATTTAGAATGGAAAAAAACACAATTTACAAAGACAAGCAAAATCTTTTTGAACCAAGCGGTTTAATTACCTGCCTTACTTGAAGGGGGTTTCTCTACTCAGTCATTTACAAGCCACCTTTAGGATTTTTGCCATAATCTTGTTTGGCTCTTTTATTATTTGCATAATATTTTTCTTTAAATAAACTCATTATTAAAATTTAGCCTCATTCTAGGAATGGAATCATAGGTGTTATTTGCTAGCTATGTATTTTTTTATATACATATATATTCAAATGAAAAATGTCCATCTGTATCACCTAACATCACCTCATGTACCACTTTGTGAATATACACGTCACACTATGGGGATTGTTAATCTGGGGTAAATGTGAATTTGACAGTGGCCTTAGAGAGAGAGAAAGCGAACTAGTACTTGCGGTGGTCCTAGAAGGAATGCTCTCTGCCTGTGGCTTAGAGGCACTTGTCCCTTTACGAAGAAAGAGGGAACGAGGGGAGGGGCAGAAGATGAGACTGGGATCACCGTTTCTCAGGGGGGCAGTCCTTTCATTGTGATTCCTTTATTCTGTCTGAATGCCATGCATTTCGAAACTACCCATAGCCACTGTTAAAACATTCCAGGAAATATTTGTTGAATGAATGATGTTGAATTAAGTAGTAAGCAGAGGCTCTGTAAAGTTTTATTTTATTACCAGTTTAGACTTTTCATATCACCATTACCCTCAATTAGTTTGACTGTTTTTCAATTTACCATTTTTCTTATTCTAGTGAGGAAATTGCCGGGCTGGTTTTAATGTCGTACGTTTTACTTGAGAAGAGTCTTCTACTGTCCTGGGAGGAAACTCCAACAAGGGGACTATTTCCAGTTTGAGGAGACTTTATAGAAGACTGTTACCAAAGGTGCAGGCGGGTGTCGGGGAACCTCAGGGAGTGGTGCAGTCCCTCCAGCTAGCTCTTCCCCGAAGGGTGTGCTTACAGGAAGCCTGAGTTAGAGCGGTGATGAGGGATGCTGCCCGCTCCTGGTGAGTGTGCCGCAGAGTATCTGCCCTCACCTTCCCACCTTCTACCTCCCACATCGCCTGTCCGTGCCTTCCTTCCACCAAACCCATCTAGAAGCCAGCAGGAAAGGAGCCCGTTGTGGAAGTCTACATGGCTCAGCTGGTCGGGGCAGGGAACACTGGAGGAGAAGGTTGGTCTGGAAGGGAGCGTGTCTCTTTGGTCTTACTCCCCACCCCATGCTCTTTATATTTAATGTAAGGTAGGAGGGCAGGGGGGTTGGAGAAACAGGGAACACAAAACGTAGCTATTACCGCCCCCCCCTGCAGCTGGAAACAAAATCTTAAGTGAGTCGGCCTAGCCAACTTGTGCCACCACCCAGGCTAAGTCCTCATTACCCTCTGCTGCTCATACTTGTGCCGGATGGGGGGTGAACCAGACCTTCATCGCTGTAGGTTGGGGGTCCTTGGTATTTGTCAGTACTGAGTTGTCACAGCTGCCCTCCATGACCCAAGCCTTCAGACTTCCGCCCCCTGAATCTCCAGCACACAGCACAGAGTGGAGGAAGGGGGAAGGGTGATGTGGAGGGGCAGGAAAGGAATCCAGTCTCGATCCCGTTCTTGAAGCCAGATCTAGGCACTCCATCCCACTTCCATACTAAGCCCTGTTCCCGGATCAGCAACAGTTTTCCCTCTCTCCTGTCTGCCTTCCTTCGAAAATAATGAAAAGAACTCTCCTTACTAACTACAATGCAGTCATGTGTTTAAAAATGGGCAGGACACCAGGAAGAGCATTCCCTACCTTTAATGCTTATTCTTCAAGCAGTTTTTAGTCTGTGGTTGACTTGGCTGGGGCTTTTATTCCTCCAGACTCAAGCAAAAGTTTCTGGAGAAAAAGGCAGTATTTGTACATATAAAAGGAACAGCTGATGTTGCTAACTGCTTATTTTCTGCCAAGTGCTGTGCTGTATGTGCTCCGTTCTCATTTAATTCCCACAGTGACCGCATGGAGAAGGTGGTGCTTTTATCTTTATGTTACAGAGGAGGAAACCGAAGCTTGGAGAGCCTTAAGGAATTTGGGATGAGGGCAGAGTGAGATGGAGAGTGTCAGGGTCCATGGGATTCCTAAGCCCCGGCCTCAGGCTCTGCTCTGCTGCGGACACTTGCGAGGAGTCTCCATGCAGGCAGGTGTCCATGGAGAGCTTGCTGTGTGCGCTGGACAGTGTGCTGGGGGCTGGCGGCAAGGAACAAAACGAACTGTGCCTCCCCTTTGTAGAGTTTTCCGTCTGGTAGGAAAGGTAAACCTGAAACAGTCAGTGTACCAGATGTGTGCAAGAGACTGTGGAATGTACTATAAAGGCCATCGTTCATAGGGGGGTCTTCTGCTGAAGGTTTGGGCCAGTAGAGAAACAGAGGGGGTCACATTAGGGACGAGGAGTCAGGCAGCGAGTGCTCCAGGCAGCCGTGTTTGGGAAAGCCCCCTGAGTGCCCATCAAGAGACCCTACCCAGGAAGATGTGCTTCGAGTTCCATTACTTTCCATTTGTTGTCATCAAGTCGGCCTTCTAACCCAGCTGCTGGCAGAAAGGGAGCAGAAAGAGACAACCTCACTGTGTCTACAAACTGGTGGGTGGTATTTTCTGGTTTAGAATTTGTTACTTTTTATAAAAGGAACAATTACAAAACACGGTTTTGCTGACTCTTTATTTTTTATTTAGTCTTGATCCAGTCTGGTTAACCCAGTCCCGTCTGCGGAATGCTTATGAAATGTGTATTAAGTGCAGAATCATCCAGGGACTGGAGACAGGTGGGCCTCTCTCCTCAAGGAGTGATGGCCTGATGAGTGAAAATAAAACTTGTGTCATACAAGCATATTTGTCCCAGGAGGGGGTTGGGGAAGAGTTTTGTGTTTTCCTGAAATGTGTTGGCTGTTTCTGGCCATTTCTGCATTTGCCTAATGTATTGTTACGGTTGGAACAAGTTAGGTGGTCAGCGATTATTTGCATTGTCTTTGGCATTTCTCTTTGTGAAATCTACCATGTATGTTCTCAGGGACACTAAAAGTCAGATAGGAACAAAATCTGGTCCTACTCGTGAGCAGCAAATTCTGAATTAGCGGAACGCGGTCACCACGTGAAAGCATTGCCGTTAAGTGCCAAATGTGAACAGGCCAGTCTGCATTTAGTAAACCAGGCCTCAGCTGTAACTGAGGCTGGGAAAGAAAGCCGTGGGAATTTGGGAAGGGGTATAGCTTTCCAGCAGGCATCGTCTGTCCTGACCAGCTCCCTGGTTGAAAGTCAGAGGCCCCGGGGTGCTTTCTCACAGTGTGAGTTGTTCACACATGCCTCACTGCCCATCTGAGCTCCGAGTGTCATTTCACCAGATCTGACTGGAGAGGACTGATTTAGTAACTATTGCTAATTGGTGTTGCTGGAAAGCTCAATATGGGTTTTTTTCTTGTTTGGGTTCTCTCTCTCTCTCTCTCTCTAACATGTAAGGGCTTGTAGAGGAGGTAGATGTTGAGTGAAATTATAATTCTTTCCTAAGCTTAATACATTGTTAAATGTTTTAGGAAACACTGGGGCCCACAGATAATCTGAATGTTTAATCGTTAATATAAAATGCACGAGTATTTCGCCCCTTCCTGTTACCTGACAATTTTGCACATTAATTGAGGGTTGCCATGTCAAAAACCCAACAGGAGAATGGAAGGAAATTTAACTTAGTTGTCCTGTTTTTCTGGAAATCAGCCTGTGGCCTTGACGGAAGATGGCTTGTCAGCAAGTGAAGTGTAAGCCCCGTGAGGATGGAGTCCACCTTACTCAGTGTTGTGTCCCTGGCTCACTTAGGCACTGAATGAATATTTCCTGAGTGACTGGGAAGAAAGGAAATCATAAATTGATTTCATTTTGTTAATATGCTCCTAAAATTTGTCTGTTGTTATATAAAAAGTCTGGGGAATGACAAAAATGAAATCTACTTTTTCTATGGAATCCTTACAGGCCTAACGAGAGCACTGTGGTGTGCAAGGAACCCCTAAAGTGGGGAATCAGACGTGGGTTCTGGGCTCAGCTCTGATGCTCAGCTGTGCTGCTCCCTTGGGCAAGTCGCTTAACTTTCTTTCTTCTGTCATTTATAAAACGGGAATTTTGGACTCGCCCTTCTTACTTCCCAGAGTTGCTGAGCGAACAAATGAGATAAGGAATGCAGAAGTGCTTTGAAACCTGGAAAGCAATACTTGCTTTCCTGCTCATCCTGACTCTGCAGCAGAAAGCACAGGCCAGAGCCAGCCATCCCTGCAGCCAGCCGGCGCTCACAGAAAGCCTTCTTGGGCAGCTCATTCCACCGTTTCCTGTCCTAAGGGTTTAATAGCATTTCCTGAACACAGTTATTGTTTGTCGAGCACTATGGGCACCCAGTAAATATGTATTAATAGATCTAATAGGGATAGTTTACAATGCATGACCTCTTTAAATCATGTGGAAGAAGAGTTCTAGTTTAGATGGTATTTGCCTTGTGTTCTAGTTCATGCACACCTGTGAATTTACTAGGCTGTGTGGCCCCAGCCCTGGAAGAAGAAAGGCAGGCAGGTTCGTTTCTGTATTTCTGTATGTGATGGGTCTTTGTGCATTTGTTTCAGCTTGAGGAAATGTAGGATAGCTTTTGTTTGCTTGCCCTGGTGGTTCTCCTGCATTTGTTCAGGTAACGTATTCACATAGTTGAATAAGCTTCTAAGGAGAGAACAGGGGAAAGCTCCCTTCCACTTCTCTGACCTGGCCACCATTTCACTCCGAGAAAGTAGCTCTTCCTAATCTTGACAGCCCTCTCTACTTAGGTGTTGAGTTTCCATAAAGAGATTGTGAAGTTTTGAGTGTCTTTCCTTAGAAGAGAGTAATAGCACAATTAGTATTGTGGGCAGGGAGAGCAAAGCAGTGTACTAAAAGATGGAGCAGAAACCTAAGCAAATGCTCTTGTTCCCGTCTGTGATACATCTAGTCTTGCCTTTTCATGTACAGTTGAGAAAATACTTTTCATTTTCTCAAGAGAATAACTGGAAGGCTTTCACAGACATGATACAAATATCTTAACAAATCTGAGAAGTTGGACCTAGGTTTCCCGTCTTCTTTCTTCAGCATATATTGAGACCGATTGTTGAGTCTCAGGCAGTCTCGTTCTCGTGGAGGAATTAAACAAACCCCCTTCTGTTCCCACCCACTGGCAGTCCTCTTGGACTCATCATTCTGGACAGGTGTGGAGGAAAATCTTGAATCATTTTCAGAGCGTGCAAATGATTGTCTTTTTTTGATAGCTGCTGGGCATTACCCTCTCCCCAAAAAGGTAGTTTATTAATACATGCACCTATAACTTTCAGATTTTGTACGGGTGGGGGAAATGAACAGCATGTGTCATACACAGTGTGTGGGGTAGATGCTATTTAAATCTGGTGAGCTGCTAAACATCTCACTAACATGGGATCGCTGGCTGGAGTCCAGGTTTGTTGGTTGGGTTTGTGTTGTTTTTTTTTTCTTTTGAGGAGGGGTCAGACTTTAGAGAACCAAGCCATCTGTCCAGCAAATTATTTTAAGGCTTTTAATAACAAATAGTTTGCAATATATTTTAACGTGTGGAGTAGAAAATTAATGTTTTGCAAAACTGATATCTTCAGAAATGTCTTCCACATTCAGTTTTGTTATCATTTTGGTATTGTAATCCCAGTTTGGTAGCACGTATCTTTATACTAATGTTTTGCAGAATTAGTTCATTAAAAGCAACATTTTAAAACCGGTACGTCAGTAACACAGCGCACTCCTTTAGAAGGCTCTTGCTTCTTTTTTTTTTTTTTTAAGATTTTATTTGTTTATTTGAGAGAGAGAGAATGAGAGACAGAGAGCATGAGAGGGAGGAGGGTCAGAGGGAGAAGCAGACCCCCCACCGAGCAGGGAGCCCGATGCGGGACTCGATCCCGGGACTCCAGGATCATGACCTGAGCCGAAGGCAGTCGCTTAACCACCTAAGCCACCCAGGCGCCCCTAGAAGGCTCTTGTTTCTAAGAGGCATTGAGCTTCTACTAAAACAGATGCAGGGATTTTGTAGCTGCATATGAAGCTGTAAGACTTTGAAGAATCTCTCCTGCTTTCTTTGAGGTTTGTCTGTGGCGCTCTCCGGTTGCTGTTGTTTTGCCTTTTGGTGGTGAATGTAATGCCCTTTCCAGCACCTCCGATCTTCGTCCGCGACAGACAACTTTGCATTTTACTTGTGTCCTCCCTGCCTGGCCTGGGTCTTGGCTTACTTTTAATGTCCTGTCTACTCATTCAGCAAATATTTAAGGAGCATCTAGTGGGTACCAGGCACCCCGGCAAAGGTGCTGGGCTTCAGCATTGAATAAAGCAGCCATCCCAGCCCACAGAGAATCCTTTCAGGCAGACAGGCACTAAGCAAATAATCACTAGAAAAACTGCTTAATTAAACTGGGATGGGAGTCACAAAGAGAATTAGAAGTGCCATAGAAGTGAGGTGTAGGGCACACTGACTGATGGGGGCTAAGGGAGAGGGTCCGGGAAGGCTCCCTGACAAAGTGTCTTTTAAGCTGGGAACCAAAGACTTGAAGCGTGAGCTGGACTGATCTGGGCACGGAAGCAGAAATGGTTGTGGGAAGACTCTTCCAGGCAGAGAATGCAGGTTGTGCACAGCGTGCAAGGTAGTGCAAGCCTGCTCGGGGTCATGGAAGGAGGCCAGCTGAGGCTGGAGCGACAGGAGCCTCCTCAGCCCCCTCAGGACTCGAGACTTAAGCTCACCACCGAGCCGTGTCTTAAGCAGTGATGCAAAAAGCAGGGACCTCTTTCTTGATGCAAGCAAGGAGCTTCTAGAAAGCACAGGTGATGCACTTTGGAGGGCAGAGATGGTTACTTGCTCTTGGGTGACCTCTAAGGTCACAGAAGCAGGTCCTTGACTTCATTGGAGTCAGTGAGAGGCAGGTGTTTAAACATAAGCAAACAAACAAAAACTAACCTTGGACTCCATCATGGAAGCATGATTTTAAGATTACAAGAACTGATCCAGTCATCGTACCCCTATATTACTTCAGGGTGTTCACTTCTAGGCTGCAGCAAGTACAAACTTATTTCTCAAATGAAGGCAGCTTTGTTGAGAAATAAAACTTACCATTCAGAAAAGAACAAAGAAGAAAACCAGATACCTCCATTCCAAAACAGGTCTAGAGCAGTTATTCTGAACTTGGGGTTCAGGAATGGACTTAAAGGGGCCTATGAACTGCAAACAGCTATATGTAAAATGCTATACAGATGTGCATTTTAGTTTTCAGTACCTTCCTAGAGAGTTCTGTGACCCAGGAAGATTAAAACATGCCGATAAAAGAAATTGGAAAGCCTGATAGTCTTTTATGTGTTTGCAGAAAGCCTTGAGGTTTTGGAGGCAGTGTTTGTGTGTCATTCCATGAGGCTGCAGTGGGGTGATGGGGTGGAGATGCTGGGGTGGCGGTCCAGCAGTCCAGGGGCTGCCTGGTGAGATGTGGTAGGGGGAGCCGCCTCTTGGAGATGCTGCTCATTCCTGGATTGACGGGTCCTCTGATAAGAGGACCTCTGAGTGCCTGGTGTTTCTTAATTCTCTGAATAAGGACACTGAAAGGAGCAGGCCAAGCTACTTGAAGACAATCAGAAAGAACAAGACTTATAAGGCTTCAAAAATTGATGTTAGAAATCTGAGAAGGGCGTGATCATTTCTGATGCTGCCAAGATGTTGAAGTTGTGGCGATGGAAGCTTAGTCCTAAGGAAGCCTTTACAAACCTTGAAATTGGTGGGATTGCACTGGGAAAAATTGGAGAGTCTGACTGCAACTGGGGAGCAGAACAGGGAAATTGGATTCTCTCATTGCTTAAAGTTAACTTTCTGCCTGAAAATATTGAAGTTCTGAACCACACCTTGATCTGAACCTGTGATTTCTAGGAGTTAGTGTTTCTAGTCCGATTCTTGGACCATGAGCCCCATCTCGGCTGAGTGCTCTGGGAGGAGAGCTTCCAGCAGCTCACCGTTGCGAAAGGCCTCCGTAATGTAAATAGGAACAGCAATCTTTCCAAGTTATTACCCTGTTAACAGGTTGACAGATATGTGCAAATTGTGACTCACTGTTCAATTTGGCACTAAATTAATGTCTTTCCGTGCCGCGTCTGCTCAAGTGTAAACTAGTCACCACTGCTGTGTTACTGCTTGTTTGCCTGTATTCCAAAGGTAAAAATTAAAGGAATTTGATCCTGCCACAGAATGGAGTGGAGCATATGGTGGACGTGTAGGAGGAGAGCATGCTGTTCCTACCTGTCCCCAGCCCTGCACTCAAAGTGGGACGTGACATGTTGCCGAGTTCTGTGCAGACGCTGGCGAGCTCGCAGGCTCGGGAGGCAGCATCCCTAGAAGTGCTGCCAAGGAGGTGGTACGGCGAAGACCACCTCCCCTGCCATCCGGCTTTATAATTTGACGTTCCTAGCTTTCCTTATTTCTGTCAAGTAACTAGTGGTGGATTTGCGTTTTAAAGGTTGGGTGTATCTGAAAATGAAATGTTTTGATTTTTGCTTCTAGGATTTAGACATTGTTTTCCTCAGTTAAAAACGCAGCTGACTTTCTCTCTTTCTCTTTTTGGCAAATACATAATGTCACCTGTAAAAAGAAAATTTGCATCTCCTTTATGTTAGGCGTGTGAATGAAAAACCGTCTCCTTGAGATTCATTTTTGCTTCATAAAATCTTTGGATTGAGTTTGCTGAGCCTCATCTGAGATCCCTGATGGGGGAGGAAACCAAATGTGCCACCCCAGACCTCTCCACTGTCCTGTGTTGACAGATCTCATAAATAAAGGAATCCAGAAGCAGCAGGGGACATTTGCCGTCTGCCTGTTTAGAACTCTGGCCCTCACTAAAAAGCCAGCAAAGTCAGGTAGTTGGTGTGGAATCCTAGAAATCCACACGCAGAGCTTGGTTTCTGGAATCATCGGGTAACCTACTCATTCCCCTATTTCCCTAGCCTACTAAAGAGACAGGTTTTCCAGAAAGCATTTTGAAACCTTCAAGGTGAAAGGTACAAGGGAGAGCAAATTATGATGTTACCTTTGTACTGAAGTCCCGCTTATTCATTTGCATTCTTCTGTCCAGAGTTACGATGATTATTGATTGAGGATTGGTTCCGAAGACATTGCCCACCCCCTCCTCATTAGCATATACTTAGCAGTGACCTCCAATCACACAGGACAGTGGATTTTTGCTTCCTGCTGAGTCTGGAGTAACTGGGTTTCAACCATACACACAGATTTAGAAAATAAGTATGTAAATGCAGAAATGTTTCCAGTGACTTGGTGTAAACTTTTGACATGAAGTTTGCCATGTGTCTTCCACCACTTAAAAAAACATCAGGCAGTGATGAAACATGAGTTCGCTTCCTCCTTCCTTCATCTTTTTACCCGTTTGTAGCGTTTACGCCTAAAGCCAAGGTTGTGTCATGAAGCTATAAATCTAGAAGGGGACTGTGCGAGATGATGTGCGGTGTCTTGGTCTGTTCCTTACCATCCAGGAAAGGTTGTTTCCTCAGCCATTTTAAAAAGCAACAGAATGGGAGGGGGCGCCTGGGTGGCTCAGTCGGTTGAGTGTCTGACTCTTGATTTCAGCTCTGGTCATGATCTCAGGGTGGTGGGATTGAGCCCCGCGTGGGGGTCTGTGTTGAGTATAGAGCCTGCTGTCCCTCTCCCTCTGCTCCTCGCCCGGTTTGCGCACAGGCATTCTCTCTCTCTCTCTCTCATAAATAAATAAAATCTTTTTTAAACAAGATCAACAGAATGGTGTGGGGGGAGCACCTGGCTGGCTCAGTCAGTGCAGTACATGACTCTTGATCCTGGGGTTGTGGGTTTGAGCCCCACATTGGGTCTATGTAGAGATTACTTAAAAAAATAAAATCTTAAAAAAAAAAATCAATAGCATTTGGGCCTTGCTTTTAAGAAATACCTCTCATTCTTTCTGAGCTAGTTCACTTTTTAAGGCCTTGCCCTTATCTTACAGTCCTTTCTAGAGGTGGGAGGGAGCTGTTTGGTACTGAATTCCTAAAAGCCGCTCACACCCTTGAAAGATGTCAGTCTCCCGTCAACCCCCTTTCCCAGGAGCAAGTGGCCTTCCACACCCCCTCTTCTCACACACCGCTGCTCCAGTCTGCTTACTGTCCTTGTTACTTACGACTGGGCCCCCTGTGGTTCTCCCTCCCTTCAGCTCCAAGTCTGAAACTGTACAGGACATTCTCTAAGGAAAACCTGACCGGTTCATCAGTACAATTACTCCCTGACTTTCAGGACTGACACACTGGTGTTCACTTTTTAACAAATGGCATTGTGTTGTCTGCTATCTCTTGTGAGCCCCTGGTTTTGAACTGAAATCTTCATGCTGTGAGTAGGGAGTTACTCTCCCTCTACCCCCAAGAGAACATAGCTTTTATATGTCCCTGATCTAATGGATATGTAATTTAATTTATCATATCCAGTGGATACGAAATCCAATACAAAACCCTTAATAGATAGTTTTGCATCTCAGCTATTGAATTATACATCCCCAGTGTGATTGGGTGGTAAGCAAAATGCTGGTATGATTTTATTCTCAAAGGATGTGAGCCAGACCCAGCTATGTTGGTGCTGTGGATTGGCATCATCACAGTGAGCCTCCACTGGTGGGGAGAATTCATCCTGCTAAGAGAGGACATTTCTGCAGAGCAGGCCCATGATGTCCCAGAGAGAGTATTTGTAATTTTCCGGTCCTTAGTATGTGCCAGACACCATGCTAAGTACTTAATGTCAGTGATTATTAAACCTTAAGAGAGTTAAGTTCCATTTGGGCCAGAAAAAGAGAAGAATCTCTTTTGCAGGAATGTGTCCAGGAAAAAATGGAACTGACAGATTGCCTGGTATGTCTGACTGTAGTGAGAGAAGTTTTAGAGTCGGGTAGAGAGTTCAGGGATAGCACTGTAGTAGGCACATAGAAAACTAACCAAGTGTTCTCCCTCTCCCATTCCCCCTGCTTGTGTTCCCTCTCTCACTGTGTCTTTCTCTGTCAGATAAATAAATAAAATCTTTTTAAAAAGGGGGGGGGGCACCGGGGTGGCTCAGTCGTTAAGCATCTGCCTTTGGCTCAGGTCATGATTCTAGGGTCCTGGGATCGAGTCCCGCATCAGGCTCCCTACTCAGCAGGAAAGCCTGCTTCTCCCTCTCCCACTCCCCCTGCTTGTGTTCCCTCTCTTACTGTGTCTTTCTCTGTCAGATAAATAAATAAAATCTTTTTAAAAAGGGGGGGGGCGCCTGGGTGGCTCAGATGGTTAAGCGTCTGCCTTCGGCTCAGGTCACGATCCCAGGGTCCTGGGATCGAGCCCCACGTTGGGCTCCCTGCTCAGCAGGAAGCCCGCTTCTCCCTCTCCCACTCGCCCTGCTTGTGTTCCCTCTCTCGCTGTGTCTTTCTCTGTCAAATAAATAAATAAAATCTTTAAAAAAAAAAAAAAAGAAAACTAACCAAGTGAAAATCAAGGCAAAACAAAGCTCTACAAATAAATGTATGTACTCATGAGCTCCTGTGTGGCTCAGCTACTTAAAATATACACAGAGATTTGGGGCACAGTCACTTGAGTGTCCAACTCTTGATTTCGGCTCGGGTCATGATCTCAGGGTCATACGATCAAACCCTGTGTTCAGCTTCATGCTGGGCATGGAGCCTGCCCCGGATTCTTTCTCTCTCAAAAAAAAAATTTTTTTTTTTTTAAATATATATGTGGAGATTTTAGAATGTACACACCAAATACTGACTTAAGCAAAAATTATGATATAACTTGAATTAGAGTCCAGCCAGGAAAATAGGAATTCAGGTCTTTAAAACCAAGAGAATTTAATCCAGGGAATTGGTTATGTAGGTGATTGAGGTGAGAAGCCAAACAGGAGACAGTGAGGCTACCAGAGATGAGCAGCAACAGGAAGCTGTTGCCATCCCTAGACCAGAAAGGCAGAGGGAGGAGCCTCTGTATCGGAGCCCAGTGGCCAGGATGGTGGCAGCTAAATTCTGATCTCCTATAGAAGAAAGTCACTAGGTCATGCTTAAAATGAAAAAGCATCCTAACCACAGCAATAAGACAACAAAAAGAAAAGGCACCCAGATCAGTAAGGAAGAAGTAACACTGTCACTATTGGCAGATGACATGGTACTACATATAGAGAACCTGAAAGACTCCACCAAAAACTGCTAGGACTGACAGACAAATTCAGTAAAGTTGGCAGGACACAAAATCAACGTACAGAAGTCTGTTGCATTTCAATATACCAGGAACGGAGCAGCAGAAAAAGAAATGAAGGCATCAGTCCCATTTACAGTTGCACCAAAAACAGTAAGATACCTCGGAATAAGCCTAGCCAAAGAGGGGAAAGCCTTTGTACTCTGAAAGCTATAAAACGCTGATGAAAGAAATTGAAGATGACACCAAGAGGTGGAAAGACATTCCATGTTCATGGATTAGAAGAACAAATATTGTTAAAACGTCTATACTACCTGAAGCAATCTACACATTTAATGCAATCCCTATCAAAATACCAACAGCATTTTTCACTGAACTAGAACAAACAATTCTAAAATGTATATGGAACCACAAAAGACCCCAAAGAGCCAAAGCAATCTTGAAAAAGAAGAGCAAAGCTGGAGGCATCACGATTCCAGACTTCAGGTTCTATTCCAAAGCCACAGTAATCGGAACAGTATGGTATTGGCACAAAAATAGACCTGAAGATCAATGAAACAGAATAGAAAATTCAGAAATGAACCCACAATTATAATGGTCAATTAATCTTCGACAAAGCAGGAAAGAATATCCAATGAGGAAAAGACTGTCTCTTCAACAAATGGTGTTGGGAAAACTGGACAGCGACATGCAAAAGAATGAAACTGGACCATTCTCCTCACCATACACAAAAGTAAATTCAAAATGTATTAAAGACCTAAATGTGAGACCTGAAACCATAAAAGTCCTCGAAGAAAGCATAAACAGTAATTTCTCTGACATCGGCTGTCTTTTTTCTAGATAGGTCTCCTGAAGCAAGGGAGACCAAAGCAAAAATAAACTACTGGGACTACATCAAAATAAAAAGCTTCTGCATAATCAAAAGAAATAGTCAACAAAACTAAAAGGTAACCTATGGAATGGAAGAAGATATTTGCAAATGACATCCAATAAAGGGTAAGTAACCAAAATATATAAAGAACTTATAAACTCAACACCCAGAGAAGAAATAATCCAATTTAAAAATGGGCAGAAGACATTAATAGACATTTTTCCAAAGAAGACATACAGGTGGCCAACAGACATAAAAAGATGCTCAACATCACTGATCATCAGGGAAATACAAATCAAAACTACAATGAGATATCATCTCACATCTGTCAGAATGACCAAAATCAATAACACAGGTGTTGGTGAGGATGTGGAGAAAGGGGAACCCTCTTGCACTGTTGGTGGGAATGTAAACTGGTGTAGCCACTTTGGAAAACAGTATGGAGGTTCCTCAAAAAGTTAAAAAAAGGAACTATCCTACAATCCAGTAATCTCACTACTAAATATTTACCCAAAGAATATAAAAATACTAATTCAAAGGAATACATGCACCCCAATGTTTGTAGCAGCATTATTTACAATAGCCAAATTACGGAAGCAACCCAAGTATCCATCAGTTGATGAACAGATAAAGAATGGATAAAAGAAAAAATATGCCTGTGCACACACACACACAGGAATATTATTCAGATGTAAAAAAGAATGAAATCTTGCCATTTGCAGCTACATGGATGAAGCTAGAGAGTATTATGCCAAGTGAAGTAAGCCAGAGAAAGACAAATACCATATGATTTCACTTATACGTGGAATTTAAGAAATAAATGAGCAAAGGGGGGAGGGGGGAGAGAGGAGAACAAACCAAAAAAAAAAAAAAGACTGCTAACTATAGAGAATACACTGGTCTGCTGGTCACCAGAGGGGAGGTGGGTGGGGGGATGGGTGAAATAGGTGATGGAGATTCAGGAATGTTCTTGTTGTGAGGAGCACTGGATGTTGTACAGAATTGTTGAATCACTATATTGTACAACTGAAAGTGATATTACACTGTATGTTAACTAACCAGAATTTAAATAAAAGCTTAAAAAAATGAAATAAAAAAGCAAGAACTAGCATTAAAAACATATCATGTAGAAATATGGAGGTAAATACCAGAAGAAAGCACTAAAAACTGGTTGGCCATGAGAGGCAAAAGGAGGAACAAGGGAGTAGTATTTTTTGTAAAAAGACTTATAAATCCCATTTGCCTTCTTGACTATATTGCATTGATAAACAGCTGAAGAGAGAAGTCTTTAGTACACTGTAGATTTGTGTTTCTTTGACTAAGGTTCCAGTTCATTTGTGTGCATTTCTTTTTCCCACTTAGATATGTTGATGATGTGATCAGCCGCATTGACAGGATGTTTCCTGAAATGTCCATCCACTTATCCAGGCCCAATGGCACATCAGCAATGCTTCTGGTAAGTTCTGCTTGACCTGTCTGTAGGGTCATGTGGAAGAAGACTAGCCTCAACATTGTCTCTGGCTCTGTCGTAGGATCTAGAGAACGGAGACTAAATCCCGGTTTGATGGTGAATAGCATATTTCTTTTCACTGGTATCCTGTAGTTTCAAAATTCTGCACATTGAAACTTGGCTTTTGAATGAAATTGCAGAGCCATGTAAGAATGACCTAGAGAGGAAATACACTGTAAGACCATTCCACCTGTAAGTCAGTTCAGGATGTTTTGGTGAATCTTTTATATTGTCTCAAAGAAATGCCCAACTAGGGGCACCTGGGTGGCTCAGATGGTTAAGCGTCTGCCTTCGGCTCAGGTCACGATCCCAGGGTCCTGGGATCGAGTCCCGCATCGGGCTTCCTGCTAGGCGGGGATCCTGCTTCTCCCTCTGCCTCTGCCTCTCTCTCTCTCTCTGACTCTCATGAATAAATAAATAAAAAACTAAAAAAAAAAAAAAAAAAAAGAAAGAAATGCCCAACTATTGGATCCTGCTAAGAAAAACACCATCTTAAAATAGAACCAGGTTCAGGGTGCCTGAGTGGTTTAGTCGGTTGAGCGTCCGACTCTTGATTTCGGCTCAGGTCATGATCTCATGGGTCGTGAGATGGAGCCCTGTGTCGGGTTCCACACTCAGCACAGAGTCTGCTTGAGATTCTCTCTCTCCCTCTGCCCCTCCCCTGCTCACTCGCACCCCCCCCATAAATAAATAAATAAAATCTAAAAAAAAAAAAATAGAACCAGGTTCTGTGGAAAATCGCTTATAAAATCCATCATGTATTTGAAGAAAGTATTCTGAGACCTTATCATTGATGATTTCCAATTTTGTTGTTTTGATTTTGAGTTGCTCTGAGCAAGTTGGCCTCACACCCGCACCACTGATGTTTGCATTTGCATGAATTCACCAAAGGCAGGTGTGATTGGGAAATATAGTGGAACAGAAATGCTAAGTTTTATTACTAATTAGAAAGGCATAGACACCTCAGGGATGTGAAGCTTTTCTAGCACTCTGATAATGTGTGCTTGAAGAATACTTCTCTGAACACAGATTTTGAGGAGCCACCACATTTTACAAAAAGCAGAATTAATCGAATCAAGAGTGATGGTTTTTCATGGGCATCAGGGAGGTGAGCTTCAGGACTGAGTGTTTTTTGTGTCTTGTCAGTTGCTGCTGCTTTGGGGCCTCTTGTGAACTCCCTATACTTCAGCGTTTTACTTTTGCAGAATCTTATGAAGAGCCAGTCACCCAGGATGAGCCACGATCCCTCCAGCTGTTCACCTGAGGAGAACGGGCTTACTGTGTGCGCGGGTGTGGTTTTCTCTTAAGAAAGGAAGAGATGTGGGCTTATCAAATGGGTGTTATTTCTTTTGTGAGAAAAAATTAGTGAACATTGGGTATCGTGCTACTTTAAATTCTTTCAGTTAAAAAGTACAGTGAATGAGTTAATACAGTGTTCTTTAATAGAAAAAGAAAACAATTTGTATCTGTCTACAAAACATGCACTATCTTTTGCCTCAGTTAAATGTACAAATTGTCTAAATTTTAAGATCCTCCAGGCCCAGCAGCTAAAACATAAATCCTGCTTTCAGCATACTTGACAGGGACCAAGGAGTTAATGAAGATAAAAATGAGAGCATCCTCAGTGAAATAGGTTTGTTCAAATTATTTCTGGGTCATTGAGCTTCCATTTCATGATGGAGGTAGGGATTTGGCATTGAAGGGAATGAGCAGAGGGAACAGGATCATAGGTAAACAGGTCTAAGATATTAGAGTTACTTCCACTTGAGGAAGAGGGCTTTTATTTCACAAGGACCTGTCAGCCCTGTCTGCTTTCCCATGGAGCTGCTGTTTTAACAGACCGATGAGGGAATTTAGGGGCTCAATTCAGGGAAGAACCCCATTTTATATATGCATTTTTACCCCCATGCGTGGCTAATTCAGAACACTATATGCATCTAGCCAGCAGTTGTTACCTTCCTTAGGTGACATAGGAATTCACATAAGGTGGTGCATATTTATAGGAATAGCAGTGGGAGATCTGATTCAGAATCAGATTGCTGGGTGGGTAATCATACTTTTAACAAAACTGCTTGATTTGGCTTTTACTTTCGCAAGATGGCATTTTATTAGGTTGCAGACCCCTGGCCCATTTGCTGCTGCCGCCCAGACACCTTCTCTGAGGCTGAAAGGAATGCTCACCTGGCGGAGGAGCAGGATCAGCACCTCCCCTCCTGCCCTTGCTCAGCAGCTGCTCCCCGTGACCTCAGTGGAGAATGTTTGGGACCTGCACTGTAGGCAGTGAGGGCACCCCCGCGGGAGGTGTAGGCAAGAGTTGGAAGTGGTTTCTGGAGATGCGTCTGGAGTACAGTGTATTCTGGAAAGCTTCGGGAGACGAGCGAGACTGGCCAGGACAGACCGATAAGGCTGGTGAAGCAGGACACACACGAGTAGTCTCTGCCGACATCTCCTTTTACCTGCCTTGACCGAGGCGCAGATTGCACCTGTGCTTTTTAATAAAATGACATCTCCTCCTGAGTCAGCCAGGCTTTCTTGAGTGCAGTCAACAGAAACCTGCTCTGATTAACTCAAGCAAGAAAAGGGTTCGGTTTTTGTCTTTGTTTTGCTTTCTAATGATGCTGGATGCTCAGAGACTGGAAGGTAGAGCTGATCTGCCAGGAGGGACAAAAACCAGGATAGCTCCAGGGGCGTCCAGAGCAGGATGACGGTCCTTTGGGGACACTCTGGGGGCCCAGAAACGGCTCCAGTTAATCTGTGCAGCATGATCTACTGCGATCAGCACATTCTGCTGACTTGTTATAGATCTCTTCCAGTTTGGGTGTATGAATACCAGCTTGGGGGGGGGGGGGCGGATATCTTTGTGCACATACGTAGTAAAACGGCGTAAAGTCATCGAACTCCAGAGCGTACTGTGAACAAAAGGCAGGCGTGGCGATCCGTTCTGATCCCCCGCCCACTCCCACCACGCCAAGAAGCAGCAGCAGAGTGCCTCAGATGTACGAAGATCTGTCATTGGGAGCCACAGTCTAACATCAGTGTAGAAGGGGAAAAGGGAGGCTGTAATTTGGTACTTTTCTAGGGGGTTGGGGCCAGCTTGGCTCATCGAAAGCAAAACCAACCTTTCTTTGTTGGCTGGAGGCATCAGGGCTTCAGAACCCATCAGAACCATTAGGAGTGCCCAGCTTCCGGCCTGGGCACTGCGTTTGACTTGAAGCATATACACGTATCCCTTTCACATGTGCGGACCCCCAGATAGTGCATGCGTGGGAGGGGGAGCTAGAGGAGGGAAGGGAGGACCAGTAGGTGCTCAGGGAGGGTTTGCTGCATAGATACGCGGATGACAGACAAAAGCATCTTTCTCTTCCATAGGTATCAGTTTGTCCATCTTGGCTGCAGTGGGACCTGCTGCTCAGGGAAGAGGCAGTCAGCATTGGTACTAGTCTGATGCCAGAGCTGTCAGAACAGTTATCGCCTTAACTTCTTCTGGCATCTTTGTGAGCCTTAGGTAACTGGCTGTATCCTCTAAACACCACGTCCTAGCTGATAGGAAATATAAAGTTTCAGCCTCTTACATAATCTTTAAATACACTGTGGCTGGCTCTCTGCTCTGTTGGGGGGTGGTGGGGGCTGTTTTGGTGTTGTGTAAGTTAATAACTCATGATATAATAAATCCTGTTTCCGTTCTTTGAAGGGATGAGCTCAGCCATCCAAAAATAAATCTAGCTATGTTGATATTTAGTTTCAGTTAATCTACCACCTAACATCCCATTATTAATTTTCTTCAAACAGTCAAAATATTGTAAGAGTTTAACTGAGTCAGAGACTAGAACAAGCAGCTGGCTTCTTTTGGCATTTAAAATATTAATCTACAAGTTTTGACTGATTCACTAGGTATACGAACATAGAAAAGAAGAAAAGATGACGCCTCAACCATGATATTTGAAATATACCTTGGTATTTTATAAATTAATCTTTATGTTATATGATTTATAAGAGAGAAAACTCATTTATCAATCTTTCTAAATACACATTTTAACTAAGCTTTAATTTCTTTAACATATTCATGCCTTGCTTTTGAATGACACATCTTTTTTAAACCGTTCAGACACATTATCTCATTTTGCCCTATCAGAAGCTCTCGCAGTGGGAAAGACTGTTGAACAGCTAACCTGCTTAACTATTCTGGACTTCAATTTCTCCACTGGGTTCCATAGTTCTCAAACTATAGTAGACCCAAGAATCACCAGTCTAGTGTGTGGGAAATGCACATCCCTGGCAGACAACACAGAAATTCCGATTCTGTAGGTCCAGGATAGAGCCCAAGAGGCACAGCTGACAGGTGCCCCACCGAAGCCTCAGGTAATCTGTGCAGCAAGTTTTGAGAACCAGTATTCCAACCCTTTGTACCCTTGAAGTTCCAGCGAAGGCCAGTCTGTTTGAGAAGTCCCAGCCCTGGCGTCAGACTGTTTTATGAGCTAGGTTCCTAAAGCATTTATTCACTCCCTCAGTAAATACTCTGGGCACCAGGAGAGAAAAGCATGGTCGTGGGTGCTGCTCAGCATTGACTGAGGTCCATGTACTCGTGGAGGCTGTGTTGTGGAATGGGAAATGGACGGGACACCAGCCAGTTGTTGCATCATATGATGGTAGATGGTGATAAGGCTAAGGGGGAAGGAAGCAGGGCAGGGGCTGGAGAGAGAGAGGGGTGCCGTGGGAGTGGGGCTGGGGGTCAGGGAAGCCCTCTATGAGTAGGCACCTGCTGGAAGTGGGCCGAGGTGCTGATGGGTCCAGGAGGGGCAGCACAGGTACAAAAGACCCTAGCGGGATGACGGTGTGTGTGTGTTCGGATAAAACCAAGGAGGCAAGGATGGCTGGAGTGCTGGGAGCCAGGGGAGGAGATGAGACCGCAGAAGCCACACCGCGGTGGACCAGACTCACAGACAATGTGGAGGGCTGGGATTTTTTAAATTTTATCTTAACCTTAGGTGTAGAATTGAATTGATCATGATCCTTGATTCATGACACACTTGTCGTCATTGATCTAGGCATCTAGGCATTCATATTTCTTTAATAATATAGTGAACATTTGTGAACCTACCACCCAACCCCAGAGCTAGAATTTATCTGCAACGTGTACACCCAGCGAGCAGCCCCTCCTGTCCCCTGCCTCTGCCCCGTAGGGAGCTGTCAGCCCTCCCTTCGTGTTTCGTTCTCTTCCCGGCCCTGTTACGAGGGAAGCTTTAACACGTATGTATCTATTCTTAAATAATATATTCTTTAATTTTACCTGTTGTAATTAATTATTTTTAAAAGATATCATACGTTGTCTTCAGGGACATAATTTTTTCACTCAACATTTTTTTTCCTTGATATCATTCAAATAGTTGGTTTAGCTATAGCTTACTCATTTTGCTAATATGAAATACTCCATTATATGAATATATGCTAATTTAGTTATCCTTTTTTCTATTAGTGGTCATTGATTTGTTCCTGGTTTTGGTTTTTATACTATAAACAGTCTGCTTTGAACATTCTTGTTCATATCCTTGGGACCCTGGGCTCAAGTTTTTCCTGGAGCTTTTCCTAGGAGCAGAGTGCTCAGTTTAGGGTGGTGGTTCTCAGCTGGGGTGATTTTTGCCTCCCAAGGGATATTTGGTAAAGTCTAGAAACATTTTTACTTGTCACAACTCGGGGGGAGGGGTGCTGCTGGCATCTAGGAGGTAGAGCCCAGAACCACTGCTAGCCATCTTACAGTGAGCAGGGCAGCCCCCCACCTCAAAGGGTCATCCAGCCCAAAATCAAAGTGCCAAAGCAGAGAAAGCCTGAGTTAGGGCACCCAGACTGCCCATGAAAACGCCAAAGGGTTTTCCTAGGTGGTTGCACTCATTTACACCCCACCAACAACCCCAAAGTAGCAAAACATGTCTTACCCAGACATACAAAGATTCAGGTAGTGACTTTGGTTGAACTTCAGATTTCTGAAGATCATCCGGTGCTGAAGTTCTGTGACTCCCAGCAGTCGCTTTTGGAAACTCCACCCGTGTGTCAGCTTTTTTGTCACAGCACAGAACATTATTGGAATTCTTTGTTAAATGCGCTTTTTTTTTTAATGCCGTTTTATAAGATTTATTTAAAAATCCAGTCAAGAAATGGGCAGAAGACATGAAAAGACATTTTCCCAAAGAAGACGTACAAATGGCTAAGAGACACATGAAAATATGCTCAGCGTCACTCGGCATCAGGGAAATACAAATCAAAACCACAATGAGATACCACCTCACACCAGTCAGAATGGCTAAAATGAACAAGTCAGGAAATGACAGACATTGGTGAGGATGTGGAGAAAGGGGAACCCTCCTACACTGTTGGTGGGAATGCAAGCTGGTACATCCACTCTGGAAAACAGCATGGAGTTTCCTCCAAAAGTTAAAAATAGAACTACCCTACGACCCAGCAATTGCACTACTAGGTATTTATCCAAAGGATGCAAACAGTAATTTGAAGGGGCACATACGCCCCAATGTTTATAGCAGCAATGTCCACAATAGCCAAACTATGTTAAGAACCCAGATGTCCATCAACAGATGAATGGATAAAGAAGATGTGGTATGTGTATATATATGTGTGTGTGTGTGTATATGGAATATTACTCAGCCATCAGAAAGAATGAAATCTTACCATTTGCAATGACGTGGACGGAATAGAGGGTATTATGCTAAGCAAAATAAGCCAGTCAGAGAAAGACAGATACCATATGATTTCACTCATATGTGGAACTTAAGAAACAAAACAGATGAACATGGTGGGGGAAGGGAAGGAAAAATAAAATAAGATAAAAACAGAGAGGGAGGCAAACTGTAAGAGACTCTTAACCCTAGGAAAGAAACTGAGGGTTGCTGGAGGAGAGGTGGGGGGGGGAGGGGTAACTGAGTGACGGGCATTAAGGAGGGCACTTGATATTATGAGCACTGGATGTTATATAAGACTGATGAATCACTAAATTCTACCTCTGAAACTAATAATACACTATATGTTAATTAAATTTAAAAAAATTTCTAAATCCACTTTTATAGTTCTCCTTCATTTTGGACACATCAAAATTGCTTTACCAAACCTGGTTCCAAAAGACGTTTCCAAAGATCAAATCCATTCTTTGTGGCAGCAGCTCCCGATAATGGTTGGGCAACAAGGGGTCAGAGACCCTTTCAGGAAGTCTAAAGTCAGAACGATTTTTATGGCAATACTAAAACATCGCTCTCCTTTCTTACTCTTGTTTACTCACACATTCACAGTGGAGTTTTCCAGAACCTCTACACATATAAGATGATGTCATCACACTGACACCTATTGATTGGCTCCAGTAGTCTTCAAACATTTCTGTTTTATTTTTAAAATGGTAAATATTGGTAGCTGTATCCCACAGAAACAGAAGTTACTTGGGGTCCTCAGTAATTTTCAAGAGTGTAGAGAGGTCCCAAGACCAAAATGTTTGAGAACTGCTACTTCAGGGAGAAGTATATTCAACTATTAAGCATATTCAAAGCAGTATATCAAACTAAATTTCAAAAAGGTGGTTCCAGAAATGTTTGTTGCAATGGCAATGATATGAATGGAAATTTATTAGTGATAAAAAACTTTGAGGTTTAAAAAAAAAGTCAAAAAGTATAAGGCAAAGGGATGGGAGACATTATACAGGACAGTTCTGTTTCTTCAACAGAGTCAGTGACGGAGAAAACAGGGAGGACAGAATGCTGAAGAGGCTCAACAGCAGCATGTGCGGTGTGGACCTTGTTTGGGTCCTGATTCAACAAACCAGCTGTAAGAGAAGATTTTCGTAAGCAATCCAAGTGATCTGCACATGGTCTCCATTTCAACTGATACCAAGGAACTTGGGGTAATTTTGTTAGGGGTGATAATGACCTCATAGTCGTGAAACAAAAGGTCTGTGTTTTAGAGGTGAGCACTGCAGTTTGTAGAGCTGACACAGCTTGATATAAGAGCTATGCTTTAAAACATTGCAACAGAGGAAGGGGAGGGATAGGTAAAGCAGGTGTGGCAAAATCTTTCATTTCTTAATCTGGGTAGTTATTAAGCAGTCTCTCTTCCTTTGTGTCTGAGCATGTTCACAATCAGAAACACTGTGGATGGCCGTCCAAATGCAAGTCTCTCCACAAATTCTCCAAACAGTACAGAAAAACAAAACAAATACAAATACAGAAACCACACAGTAAGCACAACTAGAAGACCAAGAATGTCCACACTCCAAACTATATGTGATTAAAAGAAAAAAGAAAGAAAGAAAAGAAAATGCAAACAAATCCTAGGGCGCTATATCACCGTGTACTCGCTGTTAAGCTTTGCTGAGGGGAAAATGCCTCATGGAACAGGACACACTGTGTAGTTGCATCACATGAAGTTCTAGAACAGGCCAAGACTAAGGTGGATAGAAGCAGAACAGTATTCCCCTGGGAGGGATGGGGCAGGCATCAACTGGGAAGGGCATGAAGGAACTTTCTGTGGTGGGGCAAGTGTTCTGTATCTTCATAGAGATGTGATTTCTATGGCTGTATGCACTTTTCAGAATTCAGAGAATGGTACACTAAAGTTATATACACTTCATTGTAGGCAAATTTTACCTCAAATTTTAAATAAATGTTAAACTCTACTTAAAGATGTGCTTGCCTAAGTGTTTAGGGATGAAGTATACTAATGACTGCAACTTTTGGATGCATCAAAGAAATAAGATGGGTTGAAAGATGAATAGATAGATGGATGAATCTGTGATACAGCTAGGAGAATGAAATGACAATTACAGAATCTAGCTCATGGGAATATGGATGTTCACTCTACAATTCTTCTGACTTTTTAGATATTTGAAATTTTTCATAATGAAATGTTGAGCAAATAAACACCTCAACTGAAGACATGCCACAGCCCCAAGGAAACAAACACCACAAAGCAGAAGAAAACTATGCAATATGGCACTCCGAACTGGTTTTAATATCCTCAAGCGTTTGGGGAAAAAGACTTTTTAAAATGCCCTTGAATCAGAAATTAAGAACAGAAATGAAATGGAAAGGATTTAGTATACTTGGGAGAAAATGATAAAACTGTCTCAGAAATTAAGACTAAATTTCAAGATGTTCGAGGAAGAAGATAATCACATGAAGTTTAATAGAGAACATGGAGGAAAGGCAGGGAAACAACCGGGAGAATGACAGACACCAAAACAAATAAGCAGACTGGGTCAGAGGGAAGTGGTGAAGTGAGAGGCAGGCAAAGAAGATACAACATGTATATAATCAGTCTGTGGAGAAGAAAAATGAAAGAATAGAACAAACGGTCTCAATATGTAAGACTGTAAGAAAATTTCTAAGCTAAAAAAGGGCTGAATCTGCACATCGAAAGGGCTCACCGGATGCTTAGGAAAATTGACCAGCAACAATCAAGTCTAAGATACATTCTAGTAATGCTGGCAGACTTCAAAGATAGAGGGAAAAAATCCTCAAAGCTTCTAAGCAAAAAAAAAAAAAAAAAAATCCAATAACTTACAAGGCAAAAGAATTAGACTGGCATCAGGTGTCTCAAAAACAATACATAAAGCAAAGCAGTGATGGAGTGGCATTTTCAAAGAAAGCATGAATCAAGGATATATGTGTCTTTCAAGTAGCAAGGCCCGGAAAAACCATTTTTAACATACAAGAATTCTCTGCCTGTCAGCCCATCTTGTGGAATCTGCCAGAGAATGAGCTACATCCACCCAAGAGCTGATTGGGGAGCCCAAGCCTAAGGACTGACAGTGAGCATGCGATGTGTTCAGTTGTTGATGCAAGACTATTTGTGTGTGTGATAGATGAGCATGGAAGGACACCATTAAAAATTGATAAACGAGATGCTATCTAAGAAAAATGGGAGTCTACGGGCATTAAAATATATAGGTACAAAGTAAGCAGACTGGGTCAGCATGAGAACAAAAATATAAGCCTTCCTGAATACAATCCATCAATCAGTAACTGAGTGAGCAAGCAAAGACAACATCACTCAGAGAAGGAAGCATTGGAAAGATAGTACACATGATAACTATGTGATTATGTAACTAAGTTGAGACCATATATATCAGTAAATATGAATGAATTTAATGCAGTCATTAAAAGATTTTTTTCGGTTGATTAATTAAAGTTCACATGGAAGAGAGGATAGGAAGACACCAAAAAAGAACTTGTCTCTTGGGCATTGAAACATACTCTAAAGCTTCTCTAATTAAAACTGTGTGGTATTGGCTTATCCGTAGACAAACAGGCTAGTAGAATAAAATAGGCAAGAGGTAGACTCAACTACATATGAAACTTTAGCGTAAGATAAGGGTAGCATCTCAAATTGACAGGGCTTCAGTCATAGAAAGGAAAAAGCTTTTAGGTGGCCAAAAACATCATAGTAAAGTCAAGGCAACCGGCAGTTGGGGAGGAAGTATTTGCAACATGTATTATAGATACGGAGCTAACATCCCTAAGATCATTTTTTAAATCTTAAAAAATAAAGAGGAAAAGACCCAAAATGGGGTAGAAAGTGGGGGGGTAGACAATTCATGCCCCCCCAAAAGACATAAAAATGGTACTTACACAGGAAAAGATACCCTTACCCATCAGTAGAGAAATGCAAATTAAAACCTCACTGAGGTGCCACTTCTCACTACCAGACTGGCAAAAATTAAAAAAGGATCACAACACATTCTCTTGGTAAGCCCCCAAGGAAACACACACCACCGTACATTGCTGGTGGGAACGCAGAGCAGTGCAGCCCCTTTGGGGGGACTTTGGCAACGTCTAACACAACTGTGCGTGCATTGTATTTTCACCCAGCAGCGCTACTCCAGGAAGTTACACCGCTCACGTACCTCCTATAGTACGAACATGCACGTCCACAGGCTTATGAATCGCAGCTCGTTTGTAATTGCAAAACCCTGGAAATGACCTCCGTGCCCTAGCAAAGGAGAGGGGCTGCATAAATTAGGACACAACCACACTGAGGGGCCACGCCATTCCTGTTTTCATCTTTAAAAAAGAACGCAAAAGACCTCTGACTCCTATGAAGTGATTTCCAGGATCTATTGTTGGGAGCAAAAAAGCAAAGTGCAAGAGTGTTCTTTAATATGCTTCCTTCTTGGTAAGAAAGAGAGGATATCAAATAACCATCATCTGCTCATCTCTAAGGGGAAACACACAGAGAAATCAGGGAGAGAGTTGCGTGGGCAGAGAGTAGGTCGGATGTGTGTGGGGAGAGGTGATACGGCTCTGAATGTACCTTTTGTATAGTTTTGACTTTCAGAACCATGTTAATGTTTCATATAATAAATAAGCATTTATGTAATCATGCATGATTCTAGGATTAAAACTTGTAAAAGAAACACTGTCCTTTTTGGTATAGAATTCATTGGGCACAGAGAGGCTGTCCTAATACTAGATATTTCTTCCATAAATTTCCTCATGTGCTAAGCATGTTCTCTGTGCCGGGCCTGAGTTCCTTTCTTTACACGTTGCCACCTCACCCCCAGTTGGGACCCCAGGTGCTGGGTGGCTCAAGGCACACAACTGAAAGATAATCACCAATCGTTAGTGACAGTGTGACAGGTCGGACTCTAATCTGTCTGACTCAAGAGTTCAAACTTTCATTCATTTGTGAGAGATCACCTGAAGCTCCTGCGTGCTCGGGGTGCCACTTGGAGTATCCAGCCTCCCTATTGCCAGAGATGAACTTGGGACTCAGCACCGCAGGAATGGGAAACTACGCTAGGGACATAATAGGGAAGGGGTCGTGGCCTCAGTAATTTTTCTGGACCCACTTGATTTGAGGTTTCTTAGGCAAAGTATGTGTGTGCTTCTGCTAAATATACTTGGCTTCAGCTTTGAAAGCATGTGATTTTAAGTTCTGTGTAGATTCAGTATTCTGTTAAAACATACAGATGTCGTTTTGTGGGCGCTCCCTATCCTGTTTCTACTTAATCTTCTAAAATTAGCTGGTGCTGTAATGGCAGGGATCCTGACCTTGGTCCATGACCCCCTGGGAGGTGATGGATAGGCTTCCAGAAATCTCTGCAGTTTTTGTGTGTGTAGATGCACTTACCTCTGTGCCTCTTCCTGAGGGACAGAGGCTGTGGCTTCCATTAGAAAAGGCGCCTGGTGCCCGGAAAAGGCTAATTACACTGGTCTTAAACCCCAGCTAGAGCTCCCAGTCCTGTCTCTTTAGGTTACCTGGTCGGTCATCTGCTGATGCAGCTTCTACTCTGCGTCCTCTCGTTTTATACTGAGTACATCTTACACTTGTACTCGCTTCCGGGTGAGTTTCGGGTGGCTTCCAGGTTATAATAGCGCAGCGCCAGAAGTACTGCAGTTAGCCATGCGGGCCATGCATAGGAAGCAGACGGGTTTGATACTTTCAGGCACCAGAGCGGAGAAGCTTAAAAAAATGCTTGGGCATTAAATCCGGTTTTCAGTTTTCTGACAACTAAGCCTTTAAAAACATTTTTTTTAGTGATATAATTTTCTGACAGAAGCTTTTTTTCTTTTTTTCTTTTTTTTTTTTTTAAGATTTTTATTTATTTGACAGAGACACAGCGAGAGAGGGAACACAAGCAGGGGGAGCGGGAGAGGGAGAAGCAGGCTTCCCGCGGAGCAGGGAGCCCGACGTGGGGCTCGATCCCAGGACCCCAGGATCATGACCTGAGCCGAAGGCAGTCGCCCAACCAACTGAGCCACCCAGGCGTCCCACAAGCATTTTTTTTCTTAGAACTAATTTCAAAGAGCAGTTTATACTGTTTCTTTCCTTCCTTCCTTCTTGTTTTCAAGTACCATTTCCTAGTATATGTTTCGTCTTTAGTTTCTGTAGCTATTAATTCAGCATAGTCATTCCCAGTGGCAGTGGTGCACTTATATCTGTCATCTGAGTGTGTGTTTAGTTTGATAGTTTCCCTGATTCCCTAAAAATAGTCTAAATTAACGGAAGCCCAGTGAGGCACCCCAGAACCACACCCCAAAATACCAGTATGCCAGTAGTCATCAGGTTCTGCCATTTCTAAGGATACCCTTTAAAGCCCAGAACTCACATCTACAACTTCCCTCAACACATGTCAATTGCATTTGCCCCCCCAAATATTAGGAAGCATATTCCATCAACCTTAACAGGTATATTTCATTAAGCTGGCATTTACAATAGTGAATATAAATGTTGGAGAAAGCTATTTGGAGTTGGGTTTTACTTTAAAAATATTTTGAATGCATTATATGAAATGAATGTCTGGTAGAAACAGGTGGCACCTACCTTTGTGAGGCAGGGTGAACGGTGGGTTGAGGGAATGCACTATACCACAACTACTGTAACTTTTTTTTTAATTGTCTAATTCAGTCGGATTCAATGCTAAGTGGTGGGTCTTAGTTCAGGGTACCCGATTTCCAGACTCCTCGTCTTACACCCTGCCCCCAGTGTGACAGCTCTCTGTTCCAATACTTACTTCATTCTTGTAACAAATACTTAACTGATCAAATACCATGGAAAAGATAACTCCGAACTGTCATGTCAAGCAGCGAGCCATCCCCATACATGCAGAATGCCGCATGCACATTCCTGATGCGCTGTTTGTCAGTCCTGTCTGGCGTCTTCCAGCCAGCCCCTCCACCCATCCCCCCTGCTCTCCACTCTGTTGCCGGAACTCTTGCCATAGCCATCCAGTTGGTCTCCCAGTCTCCTTGTTTCTGGACATTTTGCCTCCTCTCCATCTTCCACATCTGACTGATCATCCCAAAGGGCAGGTCTCACCATGCCCATGTCCTACTCTGTTGGCTTCTTATCGCTTGCAGGATATATAAGCCCTCCTCTGTAGGGAAGCCTGTGTGGTCTCTATAACCTGGCCTCAGTTTACCTTTCCGCCCCTCCTCCCCCCACCTCTCTCCCCTCTGCCTGGGCATTCTCAGTGCTCTCTAGTGCTCCCAGTGGAGGCACCATTGGCATTTTAGATGGAATGGTTCCTCGGGGTATGGAACTGGCCCATGTATGGCAGAAGTTTTAGTGTCCCTGGCCCCAAGCTGTTAAATGCCAGTAGCTGTCCTCCACTTACTGTGACAAGTGCAAATACCTTCTCATTTCCAGAGACTCCTTGGGAACCACAGAGCCTCCAGATACTCCATGCCCATTTGCTTCTGTGTTTTGTGCCTGTCCTTCCTTCTGCCTGTGGTGTTCTTGTCCACCTCCTGCCCTTTCTGGCAAAACTGCTATATGTTCTTTAAGATTGGTAACTCTAATGTTACCTTTCAAGAAGTCCACCCTTACTTCAGGCTGAGATGGTTTCTTCCTTTGTGCTCCCACGCCCTGTTTATGCCTATATTAAAGGAATATACTGTGTACAGAGATGCCATGGATCGATCTGAAATGGGTCGCTTTGCTTTAAAATGCACATGACAGTACCTACAGTATCATCTGGTACATGCACAAAGCCCTCCTGAAAACCCTAAAGGGGAAGTGCTGTGATCTGGCCAATTACCTGTGAGCATCTGTGTGTCCACGTCATTATGTGACATTACATGGCTCTCGATACTAGACTTGGGGAACTTTACAAAGAAGGAGGATTCCCTTGGGGCTTCGTAATCACCATAGGACAAAGAGACAATGTAAATTATTATTGTTGGTCTTGTTACTAGAAGAACAACAATACTGATAAATAGATTCTCTGAATCCCTTGCACCTTGTCTCAGAGTTTGTATTTGACCAAATGGAGCCATTCCTCTCAGTGCCCACTGCAATCAGTAATGTGAAGCAAAAATGATGTTACTCTTCCCGAGTCATAATCTTTGTTTTGAAGAGTTATTAACACAGGAGCCCAAGCTGCTATTTCCTTTAGACAATTGGGTTGTCCTGTTTCAGATTTATACACAGCAATTGAATCTCATTAGCCCAGATATACACTGCATAGACCAGGCATGTAAATAATTGAAACCTTCCAGAGCTATATTAAATCTTCAACTGATTTTAAAAGCAGTTTATCTTGGCATTTTACTTTATTCTCTAATCTCAATCTACACAGTTGATTTTTCCTCCAGTTAATCTTTTCCTTTTGTCTGGGCGTTGAGATAAAACAGTTGCTCGATTCTAATAAAAGTGACATACAAAATCCATTTCCATTGGCAATTGGATTAAAAGATGAATATGAGTCTACACTAATATGGTCTACAGTATTATTAATTACATAAACTATATTATGTTTCATTTTAATTACAGTTAATTGAATGAACTGTGCTATGTGCACTTATCAGAGCAGTGGTGGTCATCACCATCACTAACCCAGCCCCTCAGCAAACACCAGTGAGGATGTGGCTCTGGAGCCCGCACAGGGGTCCAGTTCCTGGCTGGACTGCTGCTGGCCACGTGACACTGAGCGTCCCCTGGACTCCGTGCCGTCATTTACCCTGCCACCCGGAGCCGCTCAGAGTCCTCTCTTGTGGGGTTGTTGTGAGCTCTACCTCTTCTACCACCTCTGCCTCCACTACTACTGTTAATCCAGGTAGCATGCAGTGATTTCTGCTGGACCTTTGGTGAAGATCATGGCATTTCATAGATGTTCATGACGTAGTTACCGTGATGACCATCGATCACAAACATTGTGAATAAGAAAATTTCTTTGTTTCTGTTCAGAAATCCTTTGTGATCATGTGGGACCTTTTTTAAACATGAAAATACTTCTGTTTTTGCCCCTCATTCTTGCCTTATAATTCTAGCTAAAATTATACGGTGATGGTCTTTGTGTCAGCTTTTTTTTAAGGTGGCTGCTTGTTTATTTTACAGGACATAAAATACCCTATCTCCGGTTCGTTAAGTGGGAGGTTTACCCACGTGGGGGCTTGGTTGGGTTTCGCCTTTCATCATAGCCACTCCTGTTCCTTTAGGATCTCCCCTCCTTTCCCTGCGTATTGGTTCTCAGTCTTTGCGGATTCCTCTTCCTCTTCCCAAAGCGTCACTGTGTCCCGGGACTCAGTTCTTGGACCTGATCCCTCCTCTGTCTACTCATATTCCCTAGATGACCTCAGATACCCCATGGTTTTAAAGATGTTCTGTTAGCAGATGATCCCCAACTTGACACCCTTAGTCCAGGTCTTCCCCTGGGCTTCAGCCTCAAATCCCCACATCTGCTGACGTCTACACTTGATTTCCGCACTTGATACGTGAGCAGTGGCCCCTGCGTCAGTCAGTGACATCTCCCTTCTACCTGTTGCCCAGACCGGAATCCTCAGAGTTCCCCTGCCTCTTCTTTCTCACCTGGATTATTGCAGCACCCTCCCAACTGGCCTGTCTGCTTCTGCCCTGGCATCTCTGTCATCTCTACACCGTGCAGCTGGAGACTGCCCAGAAGACTCTGCCAGCTTCCCATCACACTTAGAGACCTTTTCGCATGATCTCTAAGGTCCACCGCGTACCGCCCCTTTCTCCCATGTTACGTCAGGCCCCATCTCCTACCACCTGCCCCTGGCTCACTCCACGACAGATACACTGGCCTTCTTGTGGCTTCTAGAGTACATCAGGGCTGCCACTGCCTCAGGGCCTTTGCACCAACTATGCCCTCTGCCCCTGGCTCTCTCCTTCACTTCCTGAAGGTTCCTGGGTCTTGCGTGAACACACTGTTTTAAAATAGCACCCTACCCACCCACAGCCACTCTGTCTCTGCCTCTGCTCTATTATTCTCCATAGCATTTTCACCATATGGCATGGTATTAACTTCTTGTCGATCTCCACCCACTGGAATATGAGCTCTGTGAAGGCAGAGACCTTGTTTTGGCCACTGCTGTATCCCCAGTGCCTAGAACAGTGCCTAGCACATGCTGAGTGCCCTAAGTAAGCATTTTGAAGTACATGAACGTGCTGTTTGCAGTGTAACCCACACCAGCCCTCGGAGGTAGGTACTGCACCGAAAAGCAACGTAAGTTGCTAGAGGCATGTAGCAAATAAGTGGCAAAGCTGAGGTTTAACCTCTATCGGTTTGACTCCAAAGTGCTATCCTACATAGCTTCTCGTTTCTGGGTGCTTCTGAGCTGCCACCGAATCTCTAGAATGTTACTGTGCTTTTGAAGCCTCCGCATCTTGATTTTGTTCACCATTGTCACCGAAAACTTCTTGAGTGCCTGGTTTCCACAGAGCTTGCACCAGTCATAAAAGATGAAAGGCGGGGCTCAGTGCCTGGTGCCTGCCTGTCCTCTCTCAGCCTTGAACAAATCCCCCACTAGACGGGGAGGTCTTCCAGGAAAACAATAATGTTACAGAAACACTCCTCTATTTCGCAGGCTCAGAGCTGTGCCCAGCCCCGAGGAGGCACCTGTTAATAGCTGTTGAACTAACGGATGAACACAAGGAGCACAAATAGCTGCTAGGAGAGTTCAAGTTCTGTGTTTGTTTGTTTTAATTCAGCAAAGACTGACTTGAATACTGCCCTTGGTAAGCACCTCACCAGTGTTCAGAGAATCGCTGGAGTCCCCGGTGCTTGTTGGAAACATCAGTTTCATCCCGGTGCTCACAGGGTGAAGCAGGGTTGGGCATCTGATTCCGAAGGAGTTGGGTGGGACTCACGCCTTGAGAAACCCACTCCCTGCTGCCCAGTGAAAATACAGACTGCAGGAGAGACATCACAACTGGACCATCAAGGAAGGGGTGAGATTTTGGTGAGCTGACAGAAAAGCTTTCTATACAGGGAGAAATAAAACTCACACGTGAGACTTGTGACCCTAGAACAGCGTGCCCTTGCCACCATCGTGAATATAATTCTAATCACTGCTACCACGTGATGTACCCGCTGTGTGCTCCTCTATTTGGCCCTGCATCTCTGAATGCTTAGTGATTTGATTTTCCCAACCAGCCCCTCAATGCAAGATGTTACTGCCATTTTATAGACAAGAACACTGAGACCCAGAAGGTTAGATAATGTGTTCAAGGTCACATTAAGTGGTAGAGCTGGGGTTTGAACCAAGATCCAAGAAGCGCCACAGTCCTGGTCTTTCTGTCACTCTCTTACTGTCCATGAAGAGGTCCCATGGATTCAAAGAAATACAGGAAGCTCCCAGTACAGGCAGGTAACTGGGGGAAATGCATTGAAATGCTTCCAGTTTTCTTTAAAGCTTCTTAAAGAATGATGGTTTTGATAACATTTAATTTTGGTAGGCAGTGCTTTCTGAATATACTCCTGACTTTCCCGATTCTATTTTCTTCTTTCACACAGCCTCTATCAAATGATTGTTTTGTTGATAAATTTAGTGTGCAGTTGGGACTTATATGTAGATTGTACCTACCCTCAAAGGGAGAGAGGATTTTATAGTTTCCATTCATTCTCATTAAAATCAGAACATTTGCATCTTAACTTTTACATCTTGTTCCAGGAATTTTAAGCAGCCTGATTGTATGGAAGTGGGTCGTATTAATTGCAAATGGGCTAGACATCTGCTCACTAACACGGAATGATTTTTTTTTAGCTCTCTTTTGTTTTTACGTATGATCTACCAGAACGATTAAGTGAGGGTTGTCGGTGATGCTCTTTCAAGACTAGGATTTTCAGAGACTTACAGTGTAGCCATAAAAATAAATTTAATCCCAGTTCTTGAACTGGGAGTAATTAAATGGGTTAGAGTTGATAGATTTTTATCCACAGTCTATCCAGGAGCCGTTTTCAATGCTTGGAGCCTCTGTGGGTCTTGTGCACGGGGGTCCAACTCCAATGGGTTCCAGGCTCTGGGGTACGGGAGAGAGGAGCAGAATTGCGGTCTTGTGTCTGTCTGCAGGGAGCGAACAAGGAAAGGTGTGTGTCTAAGGCTCCAGGCTGCTGGAGGCTGGTTGAATTAGGCAAGTTACTTGTTCCCTGCTAGTAATATAACAGTGGATTTCTTGGAACACTAACTCTTAAGGAAATTTGTATGTGCCATAGATTTAGGAAGTACTAACTGGTTAAATAAAGGTAGAAATAAGGTTCTTTTTGTTAACTTTAAAAATAAAAGTTATTTTGGGGCGCCTGGGTGGCTCAGTTGGTTAAGCAACTGCCTTCGGCTCAGGTCATGATCCTGGAGTCCCGGGATCGAGTCCCACATCGGGCTCCCTGCTTGGCGGGGAGTCTGCTTCTCCCTCTGACCCTCCTCCCTCTCATGCTCTCTGTCTCCCATTCTCTCTCTCAGATAAATAAATAAAAAATCTTTAAATAAATAAATAAATAATAATAAAAGTTATTTTACCAGCACAAACGGGTTTAGTCGGGAATAGCAGAGAATTGCAATTCTGGACATGCAAGCTACGGCAAAACCACAGGCAAGTCCAACAAAGAAAGGAGAGGAGCATGACTTTATGGAGAAGGAAGAGGACATTGGGAAGGGATGTCCTGAACCGAAGTCCACTGGAGAAAGGCAGGAGTTCAAGGTGAGGGTGGTTCCTCACTGGCTGAGTTGCTGGGGTCGTGGATTTCTCATCGGAGAAGCGGCGTGCGTCCTTCCCTGTTCAGTCTGTAGTCATGATTCCCTCCTGTGGCGGGGGCCTCTGCTGGGGTCTCTAAGTGATGGTTCTTCTGCGACTACTGTCGAGTGGTATGTCCCCCTTCTGGCCTCCCGCCTCTACTTTAGCGGGGTTTCCCTTGGCTCCTTTCACTTTCTCGCGGTCCTCTTCAGAACATTGAATATGCCTGCATGCACCATGTATCTTTGAGAGGAGGACAGGCTATATGGAGTTTTCCCAGCGTGGTTGACCACGGCCTCCTTTTCATGGAATACACATTGGGAAATGTTGTCTTGGTGAAATCCCCGAGGACTTCTTTTTAACTTAGGAACTGAAGAATCCTGTTGATGCAGTCTTAGTCATATAGCATACTGTCCCGTCTCAGTTCCTCAGGGAGGTTGCCGCAGCCATGTTGCCACCCTGGACCTTTCAGGGCCTGGCTTTCTTCAGAGTTGCAGGTCCCAAGCCAGTGGTGCCACTGGCCTAGTTGGGGGGCAGGAGGGAGTTGGGGTCTCTGTGTACCCATGCATGTCCACATCTGACAAGGAGAAGAAGGTGATAGGTGCGTTAGCATCAGTGATTGGGAAAGGACAAGTAAAATAGGTAAAAGATAAAAAGAGTTCTAGAACAAGTGACATTTTTCCTAAAGTAGTTTCCTGACCCTGATCCAGTGCCTGTTATGTAGAGGGGCCCAAGTCAGTATTTGTTGAACGAATAAATTGTTAGGTGCCTTGAGGCTTTTGCAGAAAAGATCTAATGTTGATATACCATCATATTCTGTTTTAGGTTAGTTGCCAAATGTATACCATCTAGAACAGTGTGCCCCTGTTAAAACAATTATTTCTGCAAATAACAGATGTCCTTTTCATACAGAAAGATCTATGTACTGCCTTGCCACAGAGCAGATGTTCCTGGGCGTTATCATTCTGGGAGTGGGAATGGGTTTTAACCGATTGATCCAGAACCTTTACTTCATCTCTCTTGGAACCAGTGACAGAAAGCTGACAAATGTTAAGAGCTGTCGTCTGCTACCATGGACCCGAGCAAAGCTAGTTGACCCACGAGAGGGGTGAGGCTGCAATTTGAACCCATGGCCTAGACCTCATTCACGTCAGGCATCTGAAGCACCAACATCATGATCATGGCTATCCAAATCCTTTTCCTGCTGCTCAGCTGTGATGTTTTCCCGTTCAGTCCCTGCCGACTGCCGAATAGGGCTTGTTACCCAAAGGAAGGATCACTTGCTCACCCTTAATATGGGGAAATCATTTAGAGCACTTAATTTGTGTTGACTCTTTATTGGTGCACTATTGCAATTAAGTTAGATTAATGAAAGGTAAATTCCAGTCCATACATGAAAAAAAATCTCTTGTAGAGATCCTAATTAGTATGTGTGTCTATTTAGCCTCTCATGGCTTAATTGCATCCCATCTTGCTATTTACAAACAGGCATCATTAAAGAATAATGAGCGTGTGAAGAGCATTAATACTAGCAGCAGATGAGGTAACTGGAGGTTGGTGGGGAGAGGAAGGGACGGATGGGAAGTCTGCTGGTTTGCATTATTTCCAGGAAGGAGAGTGCAGAATGACACTCTGAAGCAGTCCTCACGGGGAGGACAGAGCAGACATTATGCAAGGGAGCAGCTTGTCCCCTGGCTGCAGAGAGTTGGGCCGCTTTTGATTTGTTGCTGCAGTGTCATCTGTATGGGCGAGCCCAGACTCACAGTCATCTTGTGACCTCGGCTGGCGGCGCTCAGATGGAAGCTTCCTTCAGTGCCCCGCTGTGCAGGACACCTGCACCTCACGTCCGCGAGGGCTCCCGAGGATACCCAGAAAGCCACCCCAAGCATGGGACGTTCCACATGGAGCTCAGCGCCAGTCCCTTAGTAGCCTTTTTTTTTTTCCCTAATGTCCAAACATAAGATCAGTTGAGAAATCGGTTTCTCCTTCACTGGCGCACCCCAGTATCTCATCCAGTTTTAAGTAATTTACAGTCGTTCCTTGAAGCCCCAGAGCAATCTTCCCTTTGTTAGGTGGATGCGTGATCATTTATATTCTCTCCCAGCCTGGCTGAAGGGTGGAAAACCTGAGATTCCAGACGGGACAGCAGTGCGGCAGAAGGAGTCCAGTAAAAACAAGACGTTTCATCGTTTCTTGCAAGACTCTGATTCGGGGCATAAAAGAAATGTTTCTCATTACTAAGAAACAAAGTGTAGACATAGAGGCATAAATCTGAGGCATGGCGTCCTGGTCGCCTAATGCTTGTGGGAGAATAAGACTTCTAAACAGCAGTGCCTCAGTTTCCCCTTATGTTACGGTTATCGTTGCGAACAGTTTTGTGAACGTGTTCTATATAAATGCAAATTGCTACTATTCAAACTGTATTAACACCTTAGATTTCTCCAGGGATTCTGGGTGAGGAGAAGTCCAGGGCTTAATTTTTTTAAAATTGGGTTATAGGAATTCACAGTTTTCAGTACATTTTATGATTTTGTTCAAACAAACTACAGTTTAATTTTAAGCTACCCTAAATAGAGGCCCCCACCCCCCCCCAAAAAAGTTTGTCTTCTAACTCCTGCATGTATTTAAGGACACGGCTAGCTGCGTTATCAAACACAGAAGGACCAGCGGGCTTGTGTGGATGTCTCTTTTGCTGTTGTTAACTTGCAACTGTTCCATTTTCAGCTCTCAGAACTGTGGGACATATTTTCCCATTCATATTAATTGGATTTTAAAGTGACCTTGTCCCTGTATTGATTTGAATTAAAATTTTCTACATCAAGGTCAAGTTGGCACACATCCTATAGTTGAAATATTAAAAAGCCAAGTGCTGCCTAACGGGGTATTGATGGAAGAAGTGGCAATGTAGCGGAGCCCATGTGCCACACAGGGCTCTGTGGGTACTATTCCAATGCTCATGGCAAGCGGCAGATCTGCTCTGGGACCATCTTCCTGGACTGGAATCTGCCTCATCAACGGGATAGTTCCTGTTTCAGTCGGACCTGCCTCTCCAGCGAAGAGCGTCTCTGAGCACTTCAGAGCCCGGATCGTGCCGCGCAGGGGTGTGGGTTAAGATGAGGTTTCAGCTCCTGCGCATTTACGCAGGCTGCCTCGAAAACCAGCGGCTGTTACCCTCACTCATAAGCTTGAATTGTGAATCCTAGTCTCCAGACTGCCCGTCTGACATCTCTCCATTTAGATAGTTCAAAAGTACCTTCAGCTTGACGAAAAAGGAAGTGGTTTTCCCCACTCCCTGGTTTCCCCCTCTTCTTCCTCTTCTCATCTCTATAAATAGCAAAACTGTCGACCTGGTGCTCCCGCCAGAAACCTAGAAGATTCCTTAGCTTCTAGCTCCCTCTCTCTCGCCTCACATCCAGTCTCTAGCAGTTCGTGTCATTTATATCCTAAATCCATCAGCTTCTCACCATTTCTACTGGCTTCACCCCTGCTCAGGGTCCCCCCATTTCTCCTCTTACTCCTTCCATGAAGCAGCCAGGGGCATGTGTTGTAAAAGCACACAGCAAACATGTCATTCCTCTGCTAAAAACCCTACAGTGGCTTCCCATTTCTCCCAGACTCAAAGTGGTAAACTCCTTATCAGAGCTTCAGAGGCTCCTGATGGCCAACCTGGCCTGCCACCAGCCAAGCCAGCACATGCCACCTTCTCACCCGCCCCACTGGCCTTCCGCTCCTGGGACACCGGCTCTTCTCCCCCTCAGGCCTTCACACAGGCTTCTCCCCAGCCCAGGCTGCTGTGCCCCAGCACTGTCCACAGACTGGCTTGGCTTCAGCCCAATTCAAACCATCCCCCGTCCAGCTGTATTGTCTTCACAGCCCCATGCAGTGAAATGGTCTTATGTTTGTTTGCTGTCCGCCCAGACCTGCCCCCTGAAGAATGTCCACTCATGAGACATTGTGTCATTCACTCTCTCTCTAATCCTGGCACATGGTGGGTGAGTGTCGAATAAGTATTTGAGTGAACTGAATGATCTGATCTAAATGTCACTTTTTTCACCCATAGTAATATCTCTTTAAGCCATCCCCCTTTTCTTCGTTTCCTTCAGAATTTCTTGCAAATCATGTTTCTTTATATATGAGATTGTTGCCTGTTAGCTCTGTGAATGTGTGTTTCTCCATCTCCGTGTACCTGATGCCTAGCCTGCACATTACTACATACTGAGCAGATATTGTTGGGTAGAAGGAGGGAGAGGAGGAACGAAAGTGCACGCCGTTTGTGGTCCAAGGCAGCTCTGGGTTGCAGGGTGCATCTGTCTGTCCTTCTGCATTCCTCCTTCCCCACCCGTTCATTCCTTCCCTCTCTTCCTCCATGGCCTCCTCCTCATGGGGGTGTTGTGCCTTCTTCCCACCTTTCTCTGTCCTCTGCAGACCGAATTCTGGAAGGAGGCGGTTTAATTGGCCCAGCAATGTGGGCAGAGCCTTCTGTTCGAGGCCACCGAATAGGGTCGCCCTCGGACCGGTACCACCCCCGGGTCTCCCCCAGTGCAGGGGACAGCTGCTTCCCTGGTGCAGGTAGGCTCGGTGAGGTAGGACTATTGCACATGGTGGCTTCCTTACCTGTGTGTTCAGTACAGGGGGTGAGTAAAGCGTGCCTGCCATTGAGGATCCTTCTTCAGATCTGGTAGGAGAAACTCGCCATTTTCACTGTGTTCGAGAACACAGCAGTCAGCTTCTCCTTTCGTCAGCTAACCTGAACCCCCCCTGCAGTCACATAAATCTTTCCAGAACTGGGACACCCTGTTTTCATGCAGGGCATGCGTCAGTTCCGCACTCTCCTCTTTCCCAGACAAGCTGTTATTACATAGTTGGAAGATATGTTTTATAAATTAAAGTGAGCTAAGTTTTATTTTGACAATTTGGAGGATTTTTCTTAACACAGCAAGAGAAGCCCAGAGGTAGCTGGAGACCCAGGTCAGGACAGACAGCCCTTCTCTGTTCACTCTTTTTTTTTTACCTCGTGTGTGAATTTTTGTTACTGTTCTGAGGGGGACCTGAAAGGGAGCTGGGGTAAGAAGATTATGAGGAAATTTATGTTTAGCATGTGAAATAAGAAGTTATTTCTCAGGCCATCCTTCTCATGAAACCTTTCGGCGAGACTTGGCAAATGAGTCAGTCTTCTCTGATGTTCCCCTCCAGCCAGGTTAGGTTTGACTTTAGAAGAGAGGGATGGATGGGTTCAGGAGGAGCAGGTGCCCAAATGGTTAACATGGGCATTCCTTCGCAAATGAGTCCAATTCATTCATCAACAGAATAAGCCACCGAATGCAAAATAAACCTCATCTTATTAGAATGTTTAATAATTATTAAAAACAATTGCTACCATGTAGCAAGGGCCAGTAGTGACCACCCGTCACCCCAGGCACCTGATAACACCAGCTTTCCAGTTCACATAAAGGTTCCGTTTCAGAGATGAGAAAGCCAGAATTCCCCGTGGGTTGCTTTTCCCAGGGCCACCCTGCTCTCTGTATTTGGCAGGGGCAGAATTTGAACTTGGGTCTCTGGGCTCCATGCTGCTTTTCCCCCGTGACAAGGAGACCAGTGGGAGGAACCCAGCTTGACCTCTGCTGGAGTACCTGCTGTGTTTTAATCACAGTGCTGAGCACTGTCTGTTATCACATGTCTGGTATCATTTCCTCTCACAACAGCCTTATCCTGGGTTTACAGGCAAGAAATTGGGTTCTTAACAGGCCAGGTAACTTGTCCCAGGTCACGCGGCCAGGAAGGGGCAGAGTGAAGACCTTAGCTCAGGTCTCTGTTTCTCCCAAAGTTCATAAACCTAATTCCCATGCCTTCTTGCCTTGCTGGCAAGTTGATTTTCTGACTTGTTGGTAGACAGAATCTAAAGTCGGCTTACCTGCTTCATTTTTCCCGGGCGTTTGTCAAAAGGAAAAATAGAATTCCCGTCTTGGGGCTGTGAGGACTCTGTATCGCAAGTCTAGTCCATACATTGGGGTTGCTTTCTGGTTTCATTTTTCCTTATATTGCATTTCATTGCATTGCATTTATCATCGGAGGTCCATCCCGTTGAATAAAACGAGTGACCTTTGGCATGCAAGAACATCGTCTTATCTCTGACACAAACCCTTGCTTAGACCCCTTGGTTTCCAAGTCACATCACCCATTTCCCTTTTACAATTCTGTTGCCGGCCAGCTCTTTGCCTCCTCTTGCAGGCCACTGAAAGATAATGGTTCTAAGCCTCAGCCTTGCCAGAGTTTCCGCTTCTCGGGGTGGGTCTGTGTCCATTTCCTTGTAGCTATATCCAGTTTTAGCGTTTTCCTAGAAGGAAACAACAGCCCATTTCCCTCTGTTCCTCTTAGTTGCCAGTCCCCCTCACTGCTGCGGCTTCTGGAAGCCTGCTGTTGAGAGAACAGTTCGCCCACCATGAGTTTCGGGACTACGCATACCTAGCAGCTATGCAGAAGTCAGAGTGCTAAGTTTTGTTTAAAAAAATGTTAAAGGGCGCCTGGGTGGCTCAGCTGGTTAAGCCTCTGCCTTCAGCTCAGGTCATGATCCCGGGGTCCTGGGATCGAGTCCCGCATCGGGCTCCCTGCTCGGCGGGGAGCCTGCCTCTCCCTCTGCCTCTGCCTCTCTCTCTCTCTATCATGAATAAATAAATAAATGAAATCTTTTAAAAAAAAAATTAAAAAAACGTTAAAATTAGATGAAACAAGTGCTTTAATAGGGTCGTTCGTATAGATGGGATCCGGAGTGTGAGTTTAAAGCCATTTGTGAGGGAAACCAAGGGCCTCGTGAAGCAGGGTTTCAAGCCACTTACCAGAGACCCAGAGAAGACGGCGGGGTGGCTGGAGGATTAGATGAAGCAAGGCTCTGCGGTCGCCATTGTTTATGATTCAGAGATACTGTATGGGGTCATGGGCTCAGTGTGGGAAGGGAGAACAGCGAGAGGCATGCTTCTGGCCCTGCACAGAAAAACAGTGAACTTGGACTCAAATCTTTTGAAACCTCAGCTGCCTTCTATTGAGAATGACAGTAAGACAGCCGGCTGGGCTGCGTCTCCCCGGGTTCTTAGAGGGGGAAGCTGCAGCCTTCTGGGCATGCCCCTGTCCTTTCCTAAGTCAAGAGGTGAGGCTGCAGTGTGTGGGGGAAGACTCCCAGGAGTCAGGGAGAAGCCTGGGTGGGCACTGGACATTTTTTTCTAGGCCACATCTAAGAACATCTCTTGAAGGAATGTTCCATGAAATACCATTTGTGGAGTGCTCGTCCGTACAGGCAGCTCTGCCTTTCTGCTAAATTGGACAGGTGACAAACCAAGCATTTTCTGATGATGCCAGACGGCTCAGTGAAGGAGAACACTGCCCTCCCCAAAATTCTTCATACGCCGTGAGCCCCACATTGGTGTAGCACTTACATGCCCTGCAGTTAGTTCAGGCAGGTGCCGTATCTGACACTTCTTAACCTCCTCAGGCTTCAAAAATGGGGGAGTTGGGGAAAATGATTTTTAAAGTCCTTTCCAGATCGAAGGTTGTATGATTCTCTGAATCCACGTCCTCACAGGGCTTCACGTGGCACAGACACAGGTATCAGTAAATGCTTACTGAAACCGTTCACTTTATCCTCCTCTTTATTTGGAATTAGTACGAAGAAGACTCTTAATACACTGTACTGAAGAAAAATTGTTTCTGAGCCTCTGTAGAGATGCCTCTCTGCCCCTCCCTCCCTCCCTATTCCTCACCCTCCAAATACACTTTGAGGAACATCACTTAAAATCCCTTAAGGATGCCTACATATTACACTTTACCTTGTTTATTTACTTTACCATTGGAAAATAACATTCGTAAATGGCCAAATGATTGGCTTCTTTCCCCCCCTCCTTTTTTAACATTCCCCTCCCCTGAAGCAGAGCTCAGCCATGCAGCTTTTGTCTGAATGACAGATACCATGCTACCCCCTTCACTTCCCACATCTGTGCTTTATGCCTGGTCAGGGATGCCATGTCTAGGACTGGCTTCCACGTGCAAAAGAGCTTCTGGTCCACTCCCCTCCCGTGTCTCCAGGACACAGATACTGCTCAGTTGCCAAGTGCCTTTCTCCCTGCACCGGCCCCGAGGGAATAAGCTTTTAAGTGATCCGTTTCCCTCACCTTGGAAGCTCATGTGGTCTCTGCCAGCATAGCTAGATCTCAGCTACCAGATTTGTTAAGTTTGTGTTAGACAACAGTTGGTGGCGGAGCGAAACTAAATATTTTTGCTATTATCCTCAACTTTCCTCCCACTTTCCCTTCTTATCTTGTGACTTGCCTTGCCATCGTGAACTGGAAATTCTCCTACTGGGACACAGCTTGGCAGGCGGCCGTTGTGAGACCCGACAGAGACCACCGACGCAGCCCCAGCTGCCCAGAGCCCAGCTAGCCTCACAGGCGACGCGGCAATGACGGCACGGCAGGGGGCACCTCCCTGCAAGGGTGACGACCGGCGGGGAGCCCCGCTGGCTTCCTCGGACTCTTCACAGCCTGACATTTGAGCACTCATGGGGACAGACACAGGAGGAGTAGTGAGCGAGCTCTTCGGAAATGTGCTGCTCAGTAATAGAAGTGTTACCTTGGTAACAGCAAGCCCGCTTCATTACCAGATGGCATTAGCTTTATTTGTGGTATCCCAAGCAGTTGCCAAGAACCAGCCTGTAGCCCCTGTCACTGGGCGTTTCGCCCGGGACTATGGCCGGCACTGGCTACTTTATGGAACGATGTCCACTGGCCAGTTTATGAGGCATTGCCATGTCAGGCTACCAAAACTCCAAGGTCATTACAACCTGCTGCATCCAGTTATGTTCGAAACTAGTGCAATCTGGATATATGAGAATCTGAATCCTTGTAGAGTGACGGGAGGGCTGGAAAGAACATTAGAGAATGTGCATTAAGCTCCATCTCGATGAAGCTTGAAAGGCTCGTGTGGCCCTTTCCACCACGCCATGCTCAAGAGGAACAGGCTAGCAGCCTTGTGTTTTGTCGCAGCCACGTTTCACATGGATCAACTCGACTGATTTCCTCACGGGCCCCTCCACATTTTGCAGCTGAGTAAACAGGCGTGAGAGGTGGTTTGACTTGCCCTCGGTCACACGGCCCAGTGGCAGATGTGGGACTGAAGCCCAGTGCAGTTGACCTGCACACTAAATTGGCCTCTTTTGTGTGTCAGCAAAGTGTGTCTAGATCAGCCCACAGGACGGCTTCATTCATGTCTTCCCCTGAACTGCCCCGACTTTCAGGCTTGCAGACTTCCTACTCAGCAGTCGGTCATGGAAGGCACATTTTTGTTCATACCTCAGGGCCCAGCACCACTGTCATCCACTCTCTACAACTCCCTTTAGCCCCAGATACCACAACAGAAGGGAAGATTAACTTCAGTGGCAAGTTCACTGAACTGGTTCCAGCTTTGATGTTAAGTGACTTCAAATGATTTCACTTCCGCCAAATCCAGCCTGGGCTTGGGCCGAAGAGCAGCAGTTACCGCTGGGAACGTATCCCACGCCGGGCCTGTCCCTCACCCTTGCTCGGTGCATTGTCTTGCTGACCCCTCACAGTCACTCTGAGGTGGAGCTATTGTGATCTCCGCTGGGTGAGAGGAAGCCGACGTTCAGAGAAGGTAGATGACCAGTCAAGCTTTCCAGCAGCAGAGCTGAGACCTGACTCCAAGTGCATCTGATTCCAGAGCCTCATGGTGTCAGGCTTCAAAGTTGTGTACGTAGTTCTGTTGTAACGGTGTTAAAAATTCAGAAAGCCATAAGCCTATGCGTATTCCACCTAAATGAGCACCAGGGTCCTTTCTGGGTTTCTAAAAAATAAGAATGGACAAACTTGGGGCACCTGGGTCAGGCTCAGTCAGTTAAATGTCTGTCTTTAGCTCAGGTCATGATCCCAGGATCCTGGGATCAAGCCCCGCATTGGGCTTCCCTTCAGCAAGGAGCCTGCTTCTCCCTCCCCCCTCCCTCTGCCTGCTGAGTGCGCTCGCTGTCTCTCTCTGTCAAATAAATAAATAAAATCTTTAAAAAAAAAAAAAAATGAACAAACTTCATAGAGTTTCCCAATTTGAGAGATAATGGAGTTGTCCAGAAACTGCTGCAGGCTAGTAGGGGCACAAGCCGTGGGGATGCTCACTGAGGGGGAAGGTGGAAAGGAGGATACAGACCTAATTCATATTCATAAAATGAAAAACAAAAATTTTAACCCTTCAAAAGTCTTTGCCCCTCTTGCCCTGGCCATTGTCCTAAAATGCCGTTTCCCACTGAAAAGAGCCAGGGCTGTGGAGGAGATGGCTGACTCGTGACCTTGGACAGGAATTGTACCAGACGACCTGGACTGTCCTGTACCAGATAGCAAGGGAGCCGTCACAGAGACTAGACTGTGTCAAAAGGACCCAACCAAGGAGATGCCCACGGGCCACAGGGCAATGTGAGCATCAGGAAGAACATAAGACTAATAATTATATCAGGTACAAATACATCAAATGTGTTGAAATCCATGCGTTTATAATAATGGTGGGTAGAAAACTAAGCCGTCTGCATTGGAAGGAAACTAGTGAACCGATGCATTGTTTTGAAGACTGGTAAATAAAGGGAAAGAATGGAGCATTTATCCTGCCTCTCCTGTGTGATAACCTCAGTCACTGAGTAGCCAAATAGTAGATGGGGGTAAGTTTTTTTTTTATAAAAGTGCCCCAGCTAATAAACAGAGATGGAACGATCACATTGGCATGTGGCCGGCTGAAGCCCCTGGTGAATTAGTGGGTCAGCAGCTGCCAGCGCCACCTGCTGAGACACCCAGGCTCGCTCACCTCCCGTTGGTAGACCATAACACCACCCGTGAACTCATCGTGCCAAAACACCTCAAGCCTGAATCTCCTCTCATGCCAACCTACAGGAAGTACAAAGTAAGGAGGAACATGTGAAGTACACCATGGGGACGCCATCAGCGAAATCCAGACTGCAGAAAACGCTGTAGAAAAAAATGACCCAGTTTCTTCAACAAATAAAATGGGGGGTGGGAGTAGAGATGGGGCGCCTTTAGTTTAGGAGAGCCTCACAAGACATGTCAGCCAATCACATTGTGTGGGCTAGATTCGAATCTTGGCACAAGCAGACTTTTTTAAAAGTGGCATTTACGAAACTGTTGGAAATTAGAACCCTGACCACTTGAGTTTTGATAACACTGAAGAATTCTTGTTGCTTGAGATGTGGGATGGCATCGTAGTCTTGCATTTTTTTGTTTTGAGAGTCCTTTTAGAGACACAGAAGGATATGTTTACAGATGAAATGATGGTACTATGGCTGTTACTTGTTTCGACGTAACACAGGAAGGGAAAAGGAGGTGGGGGTGGAGGTGAAACAGGATTTGCTAAGAGCTGTAGTTGTTGAAGTTTGGGGCGGGGGTCTGTGGAGGCTCCGGTTTCGCTTACTTTTGTGTATGTGTTTAAATATTTCATGATCAGTAGGTTAGGGGCACCTGGGTGGCTCAGTCGGTTAAGTGTCCAACTCCTGATTTCCACTCAAGTCATGATCTCAGGGATGTGGGATCAAGCCCGCATTCGGCTCCACGCTCAGAGGAGAGTCTGCTTGAAGATTCTCTTCCTCTGCTGCTCCCCCCCACTCAAACGCACACACTGTCTCTCTCTAGAATAAATAAATCTTTTTAAAAATTTTATAGATAAATAAATGGGTTAAAGAAATTAACTAAATCACTCCTTCCGGGAGGGGGATGGATTTTACTTTGTTTCGATTTAATGTACTACCTGTTACTGACAAGAGAGAAATGAAATAGGTACGTTTGTACCTTTGTAGCTGGCATAAATAACCCTTATGGCTTGCGCTGGCAGATTGCATCAGAAGACTTTAAATATTTGTACTGTTGGCCCCAGTAATTACAGTTGTACAAATCTATCTTCAGGAAATAATCCCAAGCACAGCAAAAGCTTGGTGAACAGAAGTGCACATTGTAGGCATTATTTATATTAGGGAAAACTTGGAAGCAACTCATGTCCAGCAATAGGAGAATAGTTAAAGAAATTATAAATATATTCACTCAGTAGAGTGCCAGGCAGCACATACTGCCACTTTTGAAGACTGCACAGCAATAAAGAACAATGCTTACGTCATAATTTTAAATAAAAATTTGATTTGAAATTAAGTATATGGTTTCGGTTGTAACCATGTTAAAAATTCAGAAACAGTAGATCTTTTTCCCCCCAGTTTTATTACAGAGTAATTGATTTACACCACTGTATAGGTTTAAGGTGAAGAGCACAGTGGTTTGTTGTGAAATGATGACCACAGTAGATTCAGCCAACATCCATCTTCTCCTATAGATTCTGTAGGAAGAAGAGAAAAGGAAAAAAAAATTCCTCCTTGTCACGGGAACTTGTAGGATTTACTCTGCACACAACTTTCCTCACACCTGCAGCAGAGCTGTGGTCAGCTTCTGCGCATCAAATCCCCAGGACGCATTTCTCTCGTAACGACATTTGGGCCTTTTGGCCCCCTTCTTCCTGCCCTACCCTCCGCCTCTGGTAACGCAAAGTCTGACCTCTTTTTCTATGAAATCCATAAATCTTTGATAGTAAAAAGATTGAAAGGAAATCCCCTGAAATATTAAATATTAATGTTTTCAAAGGGCAGACTGTGATAATTTCCTCCCTTTTTACCCTAATTTTAGGTTTTTCTGTAACAAGCATATTTATTAGCTAAGTTTTTAGTATTTGTTAGCTTTAAAATACCAAAATTCACTTTTAAAAAGAACAAAGATTAAATATAAAATTTCTAGTATCTTTCTGAATTCCATCTTAAAATACTTGAGAAATGACAAAGGCAATTTATTGGTTCAAGTCAGCTAGACTTTGGTTTTTTAAGGAAATAATAGCTTAGTTATCTCTGCTTATTAGCAAAGAGAGTTAAAATGGGCAGTTGAAAATGGTGGCCCTTTTGAAGACGGCATGTTGGACCTCCACTGCAGCCCAATGAGAGGCTATATTAATTTCAGTGTTTATAATTACAAAACTGTGAACTTGATTCTTTTTCTCTCTCTCTCCCTTCCTCCCCATAGACTGCATGTGAACTAGAGAGAGTTGGGGCTCCTACCTCGGTGGTTTATTGACATCCTTATCTAGTGATTTCCAGTAATCCAAGAGGTGGCCCATTAAATGTTACATGGTGTAGCAATATTTGAAAGTACTATACAGAAATGAGATGTTTTTATTAACATTCTCTTAAATGTAAATAATAGTATCATCTCTTTTTCTTACCCTGTTTATAATTTTGGACCATTTTAGGCATGCAAAAAGAGAGATCCTCTCAGCACTTAGAAGTTATTGAAGGAACCAGGGACGCCTGGGTGGCTCAGTCATTAAGCGTCTGCCTTCAGCTCAGGTCATGATCCAGGGTCCTGGGATCAAGCCCCACATCGGGCTCCCTGTTCTGCGGGAAGCCTGCTTCTCCCTCTCCCACTCCCCGTTCTTGTGTTCCCCCTCTCGCTGTGTCTCTCTCTGTCAAATAAATAAAATCTTTAAAAAAAAAAAAAGTTATTGAAGGAACCAGATACTAGGAATGTTTGCTCATATCCAGGACTAATCAAGGAAAGAGGAGGGTTGTTGCTGGGGACAGTCGGACAGCAGAGAACGGCGAAGTGAGGAGAGGGTGCTTGAAGGTGGCATCAACAGCAACAGAGTATATATTGGATCACAGGATTAGGATTGGGGCAGGGGCTCTTTTCAGCCCATTCTTTGATATTGGAGCCTTGTCAAACAAGCCGGACTCTGGGCCCTGCCTGGGTCCTGTTCCGAGTCTGCCTCCAGAGTCTCATCTGGGAAATGAACAGAAGAGGTGTAGCAAAGTATCAGGAGTTACATGAGCCCCTAAAAGAAAGGAAGGTGCTGTTTCTATTCTTAGTGCTGAGCCTGTTCCAGCAAGCACAGCAGGTTACTTTTTCCCGGGCATTATATGAAGCTGCACTTTTTTTTTTTTAGGTGTGTGGGTTTTTGTTTTTTGTGTTTTTTGTTTTTGTTTTTGTTTTTGTTTTTAATCCAATAATACATGCTTAGGTTCTAAGAGAGTGAAAGCACTTAATGTATTTCCAGGATCATGTTCCTTTTTGGAGATAAAATTCAGCTACTTTCCATTTACCTTCAGAACTTACTTGGTATTGCTTCTCTACTTACACTGAGCTATTATAAATAGATAGTTCAGCCGGGTGGGTGTTTGGTGCCTGCCTTTAATCTCTCTGCTGTATTCTTCTACATATTCCATGGGTGTACGTAGGGCCATGAAATAATAGGAAAACAAATGTGCTTACCAAATCCTAGGATGCCAGAATCCTAGGATAGCCTTTGATCATCTTAAGACAGAAAAAATAGGGCGCCTGGGTGGCTCAGTCGTTAAGCGTCTGCCTTCAGCTCAGGTCATGATCCCAGGGTCCTGGGATCGAGTCCCACATCGGGCTCCCTGTTCGGCGGGAGCCTGCTTCTCCCTCTCCCACTCCCCCTGCTTGTGTTCCTGCTCTCGCTGTCTCTCAAATAAATAAAATCTTAAAAAAAAATAAAAGGAAATTTTACTTTATCCAGCAGATATTAAACATATGGAACTTATCCTGAGATTTATGAGCCAAAAATATAAATAAATTCAGTGTAGATTGTAGGAGGGCCTTGTTTAGAGCTTGTTCCTGAACACTTTAGGATGCCTTCCCTCGGAGGGCCCTCCCATGCATCTCTCAGCAACAAGAGGGAGAGGCGATCCTTTCTTCTTCACAGAGTCTTGCCCAGCCTCATGCATTTGTATGTTCGAGTGTAAGCTTTCATGTTTGCATGCATGTGTTTTGACAGGTGACCTTGGGAAAGGTGTTGAAAGTGATTGTCGTCATGCGGAGCCTATTCATTGATCGAACAATAGTAAGGGGATATAGTGAAAATGTCTACACAGAAGATGGCAAGGTAAGCATTCTGGAGTCTTTTGTTTCGTTTTCCTTTATTTTCTGTGCCCCAGAACAAACGTAGTGGAGTCCCAGTTGAATGACATTAAACACTAGCAGTCATAGCTGAAATGATCAACAGGCATGGTTTATCAGTATGAAGATGAACGTTTTACAGAAGAACATTTCTCTCTCTCTCCCCTTGCATTTTTCATCAAGCTTCTGCTTTTTCCTTTAAGCCTGATGCCCTTAGTTGAATTTCTAATTTATCACCTTAGACCTCAGTTGCCTCATTAAATGTGTCTTCTGAGGAAATGGGTTTCGTTCGTTCTTTTTTTTTTCCCACCCAGTAGTATAGCACATCAATAGCCCAGGGTTTGGCATTTTCAGCATTTTGCTTTTCCTAGAACCATGAGGAAAATTCGAGTTACTTTGACACACAACCTGCTCGGGATCTTTTCCTATGAAACTAACAAGGAGCCCTGGGGAAGTGGCTTATCCTCAGGAGTACATACTGAACACTGCAGTTGAAAAAAGAGAAGTTCTTTCCATGGTGATTTGTCTCATAGAAAGTTCACCCGTGTGAACCCCTAATTTCTCTTGACTGCACACTGTCCATATGGCTCTATGGAGAGCATCAGAGGATGTGAATGGGAGCTGACAGCCTTCATATTTGTTGGCTTCCAGAGTGTAATGAGCGCTCCGCCTGAGATACCCACCTGGATGCACCCCGGCCACTTCGTGCACCAAGCCTCTGTCTGCCCCTCTCTCCTGAGCTTTCCCTTCTCTTCATGAAGCCCATTACAATTTTTAAAGTTTGCTATAGTTCTAGCACTCACCACCCAAAAGCCACATTATAATGAGGATAGAACATTCTTCAAAAAAAGGTGACAGATGTAGCCTAGCACATAACAGTGTGCTACGTAAGAGCTGTGACCCACAAAGTGATGAGATTTGTGTTTTGAACAAGTAACCCAGCATCTCCACATCCCACACAAGTGTGGTCAACGAGGGAAGCTACTCTTACTTCAGGGACTCTGCCAAGTTCTCGTAGATCTCCCCATTGAAAGCAGAGTGTTCCTCAAGGGGAGATTTCTGTTTTCTTTTTGGAAAAACCAAAGTGTCTTTAGAGCAGCTGTGGAGAATAAAGCACGTCACCGGGGCAGGCTGGTCTTCGTGTGAATGATTTGTGAACCCTGGCGGCCCCTCTCATGAGCAGCTCCAGACAAGTGAGCAACAGCAGAAACACCCCCAGCCAGGAGCTCACGCCTCACTGGCCCGGCCGTTTAGAGGTGTGGTTCTTGTCGCCTTTGTTCGAGGTTCACAACTCCTCAGTCACACCTGGTATGAATCACAGGCCTTGCCCTCCAGAGACCCACAGGTGCACTGGGGAGAGAAGGCTGGAAACATAGAAAGCTAAGGAACAGTAGAGACCGTGTGACAAGAGGTACAAACTTGGGAGAGGGAGGAAGCATTCTCTGAAGTTAGATTCTAAGGAGTGAGGGTTTACCTACTTTGCATGATCTCTTTAACTTTGTATTTGCCCCACACAGAAGTGTCCTAAGACCTGTAAAGCAAAGCACTTAGCACTTTGCCACCTAGTTACCCACTCAGTAAATAACGAATACTATTTTTATTCTGCACTTAAAACAAGGGATTTAGAAAATTGTCACATATGTATGCTTCTAGGATTTCTCTCTGGTTACTCCCCCTCAGGTGCTTCCAACCAACCCCACCCCCACGCCCCCACCCCATACCGTGGTTTCATGTGTCAGCCCACAGAGATCACTCCCGATCTGTGTCTAGGTGGCACCTCTCCTCCCCCGGTGCTCCACCTCACCTTCAGCCTGCCCAAAACTCCGTTCACCGTCTTCCTCCTGAAACTCAGTTTCCCTCCGCTGTTCCTCATCTGGGGTAACTGTACTACCACCTAATTGCTCAAACTGTCCTTCCCCTCCCCCAAATCTAGTCTGTCAGCGGGTTCTGGTGATTCTCCCGTTTACATCTCTCCCAAGTTTGGGCTCCTCCTGTCCGTCTCCCCTTCTTCCAGGTTCTCCTTATTTCTCAATGGACAAGTGCACTGGCCACCTCATGCCTCATCTCCAGTGTTATTTCCCTCCCACAGTCTGTCCTTCACTTGGCTTCCAGAGCGGTCTTCCCAAAATACACATGCAAGCATCTGATTTCCTGCTTTCACCATCCCCTGTTGCCCAAAACATGCAAGAAAGTAGAATATTAATAGGTATTAGACACAAAGTGGTCCATGGTCAAAATGTCTGAGAAACACAGGATTAGAGAAGGTTCAGTAGGTTTCTTTACTATAGAAATTCTTGGAAACTTTAGTTTGCTTAGTGTCCTGTGAATTTCCTAAGAGGAGCATATAGTGTGCGGTATTTTCCTAACTTATTTGAACCCCAAATTCATTATTTCTTCCTTTCCTCTCAGTATATTGTGACACTGGCATTTCTCAGAACATGCTTCTGAAAACCCTGGCTTCTAAAATAAAATCCAGACTCCTTAGCAGCACATAGAAATGCAGGTGATCTGGCCCCTGCCTTCCTTTCTGACCTCAGCTGACGTCATTCTGTGAGCACGTTTTGTCTTACTCTCCAGCCTTTTGTGCTGTTTGTGGCTCCCACAACTCTCTCACTCACTTGCACCCTCGGTGCCCTCGGCCTGAGATGCTTTGTCCTCCTCGTCCACCTGACACACTCAACTCTTCCCTTCATCCTGGCTTACTGCCATCCTCTTTCTCATCCTGTCCCCGGTTCCCCAGGGGTCTCTTACACGAGCACGGACTCGAGCTGGCAGGCCTGGGTTTGCGTCTGTTTGTGGCACAAATTAGCCTCCTCCTGAATACATCCATAGCATTTTGACCCATCTTTTTCTAGAACTAGAATTAGTATGTCATGGTTATTTGTTTATATGTCCATCTTGAAATTAATAAAAACACTAAGAGTACTCCGTATGTTGGCCTGGTAGGCGTCATGCTAAGCAAACTTTGCCCACAGTGGTCATCGGGTCCTAGGTTCTGCTTAAATTAGAATTGTTCTCCAGAGAAGGCAACTGAGACCTAGAATGTACAGTGACTTGCCTGCAGTCACACCCCACTAGGCCTCAGACCTCCATCTACCAGGAGCACCTCAAGGGCCCAGACCCTGTCCTGTGACGCTGTCCCAAGGAGATGCCGCAGGTGCCTGGAGTGCTGGAGAAGCTCGGCGCTGTGTGGGAGGGGACAGTGGAGAAGCCTGCTTGGGATGTGCCAGTGCTTTAGCTGGAATGGAAAAGCGGAGAACCAAACACCAGAGACGAAGACCAAAAGAAGCAGCCGAGAGTGTAGTTATAAGTGCAGAAAATGAAGGAGACACATACTCATGTGCACACGGTGCGCATCTTCCTAATGAGAGATTAGCGTGGGTTCTCTCTCTGTTCATCAGAAAGAAAATGAGTGTGTGTCTGGGAACCTGAATTCTGCTATGATTCATATCACAAATGTGATACAGGAGGCCTCTTGCTACATTTTACAGCTGCACACATTGGCCCAAGTGGTCAGCAGGGACCCTAAAACAGGGAAGAGCAAGACTGAGAGACCAAGGCGTTTGTTGTGTTAAAGGCACATGAACCGCATTTGGCAGAGGAGCTCTCTAAACGACCGCTCTGCCCAGAATCAAATCCTAGCCAATTTGATTAGCACCTTCTTTTTTTCAGAGCACTTTACAAAACCATGCAGACATTATTAGTGTTCTATTTTGAGTACCGATGCTGGTATATGTGAATTTATATATAGTTATACACACGTAAGCCTTAGTGTAATTAACGTGCTGAAATGTCTAGCACATCCCAAACAAAATGAACCTTTGGAAGGAGGCACTGGAGCTTGAGGTGTGGTCCTCAAGAGCAGATTGCTGCTTGCAATTCTGCTGTTCCGGACATGCAGGTCTGCATTGGCCGAGCCAGTGCCTGAGCACTTGCCTGGGGGTGATTTGCTGCAGTCTGAGAGCTCAAGCCACCGATACGCGGGCGCGGCTTGGAAAGCCTTGAGCTTGCTGGGGGCTGAACCCAAAGCAGCCAACACCTCCGGAAAGGTTTAATTATCCCTGTTGCTACAGTAGTGGCCCGGCGCCCCCTCCACCACCCCGCACCCTGATTTCCAGACCTGGCAGGTTTTTTCCCCCATCAGAATCCCAGCAAGGCTGTCACTTTGCACTTTGCAGGAACCGCCACCACTGCCACGCTCATCGTCTGCCTCTTTACCTGGGATGCATTTTTTTTTTTTTAAGATTTTTTTTTTTTTAATTTATTTGCGAGAGAGAGAATGAGAGACAGAGAGCATGAGAGGGAGGAGGGTCAGAGGGAGAAGCCGACTCCCTGCTGAGCAGGGAGCCCGATGTGGGACTCGATCCCGGGACTCCAGGATCATGACCTGAGCCGAAGGCAGTTGCTGAGCCACCCAGGCCGCCCTGGGATGCATATTTTTGAGACCAAGCTCCAGTAGACTAATTCCTCTAATAAAATGTAAAAATGCTTTTAAAACTTACCAACCCGCTATTCACTGTAACCAGGGAGGTGCAGAGAGCCATGACTCAGCATGTTAAAAGGCAGATTTAAGTTGAATACCTGGCCATTGTCCTGATTTTATACCCACCAGACTTAACTGAAAAAATATAAGTGTCTCGGTTGAATTTATCTTATTAAGGGATTTAGGTTATGTTAATGCTATAGCTTCATTAATTACCCCATATCAATAAAAAAGGCAGCTTTTAGCCTCCTAGCGAAAGAGAGGAAAAGAAATAGTGGTATCAAAGGGAACCTTCAAAGACAGCCAGAGCTGTCTCCAGGGTAATTTCTGATCCCCGCATTCTTCCCACTTCAAAGTTGGATGTATGTGTGTGTGTGTGTGGGTCGAGGGGGATGGGGAAGCTTGAATCTGATTTCTCTAATAAGTGTTGGCATCAGCCCCGTTTGATATTAGATGCAGGGAACATTTTGATTTGTTATAGCCTTTGAAATTGTTCAGACGACCTTCAGAAAAATGTTCTCTTGTTATTTATGGGGGAAGGGGGAAAAGCTGGGGAAGGGGCCTCCGGTTAAATTCACATGCGGACGGTGCCTGGAGTTGTGCTTTTCAGCAGTTTCTAGTAATAGATGTCTGTCCTGATCGAAAGTGAAAAGTTGAAGAACAGCAGACCCGTAACACTAGTTCTTTGGTGAGACTTGTTCACTTCCTGATTCTCTGGGGAGGACTGGGCACATTAAGGTGACCAGGTAGAAGTTTGTGGTTTTGAAAACTTGGGGAATCATGGAGAAATGTCCGACCATTACTGGTTTACAGCCCTCTGCCCCTGCTGACGCATCACATGTTGACCTTGCAAGGTGAAGATGCTAATAAATCAAAGCTTTAAAAGTTGAAGACCCTTGTGAGGCTTATGAGTTTTATTTGGAATTGTCAATTTTAGATAATTTATGGTACCTTGTACTATTTTTTGAAATGAAGAATTCGTAACTTTCTGAGAAGCTGCCAGGATTTTCACTGGCTGCTAAGCGAATTTCAGTGGTGATGATTGTCACATGAGCGGGCCTCAAAGCAGATTTGTCATGTTGAACTTCTACAAGAGTGCTGCCCCCCGCAACAGCTGCTACCACTTGTGGGGGGCTCGCAGTCAGCCCTCCTGAATTCTAGCTGAAAGGCGGTCTTCCTCCCAGGTTGAGAGCTGGGCCTCTGGAGACAGAGCTGGTTTTGGATTTTCTACCACATGCTCATTGTGTGATGTTGGACAGGTTACTTAACTTCTCTGAGCCTCGATGTCCTCTTCTGGGAGGTGGGGATGGTTTCATCATCCTCGTCCAGATCTCTGGGAGGATTCCGAAAGCTAACACAGCTCCGTGTCCTTGGGCTCTGTGCTCAGAGTGGAGGCTGCTTGTCCTTCTCCCTCTACCCCTCCCCCCCACCCCCCACCCCCCGCTCATTCTCTCTCTCTCTCAAATAAATAAAATCTTTAAAAGGGAGGGAGGGAATGAGGGAGGGAGGAAGGAAGGAAATGCAGATGTAGTGCAGGCCACATGCATGGTCCTCGGTGAATGGTGTCTGCCCTAGCTGGATGTGCAGCCATGCCGATGGCAGTGGTCATTGTCCTAGCTGGTGAGCCCTTGCCTTCTGATATTGGGCCATTATGATTTTTCTTTTCAGTAAGTCAATTTGATCGTCACCATTCTTTTTTTTTTTTTTAAAGATTTTATTTATTTTTTGACAGAGAGAGAGACAGAGAGAGAGGGAACACAAGCAGGGGGAGTGGGAGAGGGAGAAGCAGGCTTCCCACGGAGCAGGGAGCCTGATGCGGGGCTTGATCCCAGGACCCTGAGATCATGACCTGAGCCGAAGGCAGACGCTTAACGACTGAGCCACCCAGGTGCCCCGATCGTCACCATTATTATTGGTTGAGAGGACCTTTGACGTCTTGATGTTTAACCTGAGAGCAGATATGTCTGCGCTAGAGCAGTTGGTCATCTGTGAGGTTTGTTTCCATTTTACCCGAGAACAGAGCACATTCCTACCCCTAAAATACTCATTCCAGTCCTTAGAGTCCCAGAGGCTACTCCTAAGACTGCAGATTCAGCCACCAATTACCATAAGGTTGGCTTTTCCATTTTAAGATCTTTCTAACGCTTGCCCAGAATACTGAGAGGTGCTTTACTTTCTTTCCTTGACGTTGTAGTTCAGAATAATTTCCCGTTCATCAGGCTGAAAGTTTACAGCTTCCAGAATGCTCCTTTTTGAATATCACAGCCAGAAAAAAAAATTGGTAGCCATGCCCGTCTTTGCAGTAAATAAGCTAAAGCTAATAAATATTCACTTGGATCAGTCCAGGCTCCCTGAAATGAATTTCTGAAATCTTCCTGGCCCTGAGGAGAGGCAGGGCACTGACTCCAGAATGCTCACTTAAATGGCTTTCTTTTTTTTTTTTTTTTTAAAGATTTTATTTATTTATTTGAGAGAGAGAATGAGAGAGACAGAGCAGGAGAGGGAGGAGGGTCAGAGGGAGAAGCAGACTCCTTGCCGAGCAGGGAGCCCGATGCGGGACTCGATCCAGGGACTCCAGGATCATGACCTGAGCCGAAGGCAGTCGCCCAACCAACTGAGCCACCCAGGCGCCCCTTAAATGGCTTTCTTTGGCATAAATCTAGCAGAAAATCAAGTACAAACTGCCTGCTGTGCGTTCGCAGCAATAGGGGAACCCATTGCTCCCTTTCTTACCCGTGTGCACCTGGTACATAGGGCTTATTGTCCGACATCCTTCTGTCCCAGATGGCTGCAGCTCTTCCCTAGGGTCCTGTATTATCTATTTAAACCGCCTTTCAAAAAGAGCAGCACGCTCACTTTGAATGAGCGTGGTGTGCTATGAGAAGCCGCAATTAGGCTGGAGAGTCCATCTCTTAATTAAACTTGTGCGTATTTCTCCCTGGATGATTTCTCTATTAAAACATTCCACTGATGCTGAAGAGTTGGGTTTGTTTTCTTTTTTTTAATAATTTTCTCTTTTAAAGAAAGACTAACTTTTCGGTTTATATGCAGCTTCTTCTTTCCTCTTTTTCCATGGCCCCGTGTTTATGTCTTGGTCTGCCTAAGTATGTTGGGAACAGGCAGGAAGGACAAACAGTGGAGAACCTCAAAAGAAACGGCTGCTGGCTTCAAAAGGAAGGGGACCTGTGTTAGTTCCAAGCTGAGACACTGATGTTGCTCTCCCTAAAATTTAGGTGTAGAATCTTTGGCATCTCCCTGTCATCTTGGCAGTGATTTGGCAGAACTAAGAGATACAAAAAATCGTTCTTATTCATTCTGCACTCTCTGAATACTCTTGAAGTGCTGCATTTTTTAAGCCCTGGGCCCCACTGCAGCACTGAGGAACAGTAGGAACCTGCCTTCTCCTCCCCGGGATTACCGGCTGGCCAGCAGTTTTCGTCAACAGAATTGACAGTGTAGGGCATTCATTCCATATGAAGGAAACCTTCTTTTGAGGTTTCCTTCAGAGTTATCTGGAGGTAACATGTCACTTTTCCCCCTACAAATTGCTAGCCTACCAAATTAAAATTCCAATGCCTAAAGATTTTTTTTTTAATCAAGTGGCTGAAGGCGGGGTGGAGTACAGTGACTGAAAATTGATACCACCTTTCTGAAGAGCAGTTTAGTCAGAGTAGAAGGAGAGGGGTCAGTTAGGGGCTTCTCTGGAAATCCAGGAAGGACATGCTAACACCAGAGGGGATAGGGAGAGGTGGACCCATTCGAGTGAATGTTCAGGCAAAGTTCTTCCAGTACTTTTCCTGGGCTTGGATCTGCTAACCCTGGCCCTCTCCAGCAGGAGCCCCGCAGAGGTCCAGGGGACCCTCTCAATCCTCTAAACCTCCTCCATGGCCTGAAAGTTCTCAAACACGGCGCAATGTACATGGAACTCATTCTGAACAGGAAGAAGCCAGGGAGAAGTGAATGTGTGCCTGTGCACAGACCACCTCTCCATTCCAAGGGCCATTTTCAGAAAACCAGGTTTTGGTGTTTTCCTCAGAACAAAAACAGAACTCTGAACCTCCCCGTGTCAAGTACAACACTTCACTTCCTGTCTCTTTAGAGGAATCTTCCCGTGTGATTGCTTCTCATGTTCCCAGGTGCTCCAAAATCAATAACACAACCTATAGGCCATACAGTCGTATCTCAGGTTTCTACCTTGACCACTGGCCAACCCCAAAGGCAGGTTCCAAGAGGCCCATCGAGCAGGTGTTTCAATTTGTTCAGCTCTGGAATTCATATATTATAGTTGACTTTTTAGCACCCGTGGGGCGTACTGACTCTTCTAATCTGCACTATCCTTGAGCTATCTCCCAGCACTGAATTGGGGGTAATTCTGTTTCTGCTGTACTTAATTTATAAGTATAAACTCACAGAACAATGAGAATGCATTGACTTACTGTACAAAATTGTGAAACAAAAATTCTTTTGGTTAGAATAAGCCACTGACGTGCTCTGTGCAAGACCCAGTGTAGCCCGAAGAGGATGAACCCGGTTGACTCCAAGCCCTAGCCACGACCTCTAGTTTCCTCATTTGTGAGGCAGGGGTGCCCTCGATCAAGGGTCCCTGGCCTGACCAGCCATCACAGTTACACCACTGCTTGGGGAGCAAACAAACAGATGAACAGATTCTCAGGCCCACTGTAAACCTACTAATTCAGACACTCCAGGGGAGGACAGGGAATCTGTATATCAAAATACAAAAAAATTCCCCCAGCAGCTTCTGATGCCAGCCAAGTTTGACCATCATCAGGGTAGACCATCCATAAGAAGCCATGGACAATTGAATGGCTCTGAACCATTGTCTCATCACCTGGAAAGTAAGGTTGTTAGTGGGACCAGTCGCATTGGTTTGTTCTAGGGATTAAATGAGCGAGTGCGTGTGGAGGGCCCCGTGTGGCAACTGGCGTGGAGCAGGTGCTCAGCAGCTGGGAGCTGCTAGTTTTTCTCCACTCAGCAGGGACCTACTGATACCTGTGACATGCTAGGTCCCACACCAGGACAGCATAAGCAAAAGAAATAAAGTTCCAGGTGATTTTAAGTGCAATGAAAATCTCAAATTTTTGAAAAGATAATGAGAAGACAACAGGTATGGAAATAATATTTTAGACAGGGTAACTGGGAAATGACTCTCTGATAAGGTGATGTTTGAACTAAAGAAAATTAAGAGGAGCCATGTGTTTGTGGGGAAAAAGAAATCCGTGCAAAGGCCCTGAGGCAGGATTGACGTTGGCATGCAAGAGAACCATGGTAGGAGTCAGGTTAGAAAAGGGAGCCAGGGGCTCCGCTCATGTGGCCTTGGATGCAACAGGTGTCTCACACTCACTTCCCTATATCCCTTCTGTTGGTTTCCTTAAATAACTGACAGGTTGAGAGAGAAGAAATTCAAGCAGGACATTTAAGATGCACATGCAGTGCCACGATTCTGTTTATTCCATAATTGTGTTTATTATTTCAAGCTGATGGGTGTAACAGTAGTTACAGTGTCATCTCTCAAAGTCCACAATTCTTTTTTTTTTTTTTAAAGATTTATTTATTATTTGAGAGAGCGAGAATGAGCGAGAGTACATGAGAGGGGGGAGGGTCAGAGGGAGAAGCAGGCTCCTCGCTGAGCAGGGAGCCCGATGCGGGACTCGATCCCGGGACTCCAGGATCATGACCTGAGCCAAAGGCAGTCGCTTAACCAACTGAGCCACCCAGGCGCCCTCAAAGTCCACAATTCTAAAATTGATGCTGATGATGCTTTATCTCTTTCCCCCCAGCTTGATATATGGTCCAAATCCAACTATCAAGTATTCCAGAAGGTAAGCTTTACTTTTTGCTTCTTACTCAAGAGTCAGGAAGGGAAATACAAATGCTCAAAGGTATAAACATCGGTCTTAAGTTAGAGCCTATTTTTTTTAATTTTTATTTTATTGTTATGTTAATCACCATACATTACATCATCAGTTTTTGATGTGGTGTTCCATGGTTCATTGTTTGTGTATAACACCCAGTGCTCCATTCAGTACGTGCCCTCTTCAATATACCCACCACCAGGCTAACCCCTCCCCCAAAAAGTGAAAAAAGCCAGACACAAAATGCTGCTCACAGTATGATTCCATTAATATGACATTCTGGAAAGATAAAACCTTAGGGACAGAAATCAGATCGGTGGTGTCCAGGGGCTGGGAGTCAGTGGGGAGATTGTGCCCAAAGGGGCAAGAGGAAATGTGTCGAGGTAGTGGGAATATTCTGTATCTGAATTGTGGTGATGATTACATATTGTGTTATGTTCCCAAACTCATGGAACTAATATACCTACTGTAGAGGGAAAACTGTGCTTTCCTTCCTGTGTAGGGAAGACCCCAGTTCTTCCCTCCTGTGTTTGTCTCCAGTGAATCTCCATTACTGTGCACATAAAACAATTCATTTCTGCTCCTCCTGGTCACCGAAAATATGGGGGTTTGCCGCACAGTAACAGGACACAAGCTGGGTGTCCTCCAGTTTAACTCAGCCTGACACGATCTCCCCAGAGCTACAGACCCCAGTCACAAGTTCAGTTATCTGTGCTTCTGCCCTCCTGGCAATAGATCAGAGGTTCCCATGCCCCCTTCTCAGGCTCTGTCAGTTTGCCAGAGCAGCTCCCAGAACCCAGGGAAATGCTTACTTAGGTTTACTGGTTTATTAAAGGACATGATAAAGGATACAGATGAACTGCCAGATGGAGAGATACATCGAGCAAGATGTGGGAGGGCCTCAAGCGCAGGGGTTTTGGTCCCCATGGAGTTGGGGTGCATCACTCTTCCGGCATTGTGTCGTCTAGACTGGAAACTCTCTGAACCCCATATTGCTGGGATTTTATGGAGCCTTCCTTATGTAGACATAATCGATCGTAATTCGGTTTCCAGCCCCACTCCCCTTCTCTGGAGGATGGGGGGTGAGACAGAAAATTCTAAGTCTCTGATTACCCTAATTATGGCTTGGTCTTTGTGGTGACCAGCCCCCATCCAGGTGCCCACCCAGAGTTGCCTTGTTAGACCAGGAGATGCCCCTAGTGCTCTTATCACTTAGGAAATTATGAGGGTTTCAGGAACTCTATGCCAGGAACTAGGGGCAGAGATCAAGCAATATATATATTCTTTTTCTGTTATCTCGCACCTACAAAGGGTGAATTTTGCTGTATGGAAATCATACCTTAAACAAAAACAAAAAGCAGAGGCTTTTGAGTTGTTCCACACACTCAGTTTTTAAGCTCAGTTTGTCAGAGCCCCATGGTCTACACAGGTGCCTAGTATGGGCTGAGGGAGGCGGGCTGGCCCTGTCCTCACCCTTCCCCCTCCCCCCCCCGCCACTCTACAGTCTGGTCACCTCTTTTTCTGATGTCAGGCTTCCTCGTGAAATGCTATTTTTGGGAGCTGTCAGAAGAAATGTGACTAGAGGAAATCCTTTCCCGGCTTCTGATGGTAGAAGGGGCCGTTCCCCAGAGCAGCTCAGCACCTGGAGCTTACGAGGGCTCCCACCACCCTGTAGCAACCCCTGCAGGAGGCCAGCTCCCCTGCAGGACACCAGCTGCTTTCGTCCGCTCTCATCCCACCTCTGTCTCTGCTTTCGTCCAGCAGCAAACATGGTGGAGTTGCTTGTAATTTCATTTGGTGCCCCATCCAGCTCAATAGCATGAGCCAGGCACTCTGCTAGGTGCTGGGAATACGAGGGAAAACCAGACAGACAAGGAGGCACAGGAAAGAAGGAAGGTGACTCCAGGGTGTTAACCAGGGGGCTACAGTCAGGAGGGGCCCTCACGTTGGGGCAGTCACAGGAGGCCTTCGTGGGGCAAGACCTAAACCGAGACGGGCCGCTCATGAGAAGGAACCGGTCACTTGAAAAGCCGCGGGAGGAGATTCCCAGGCAGTGGCAGCAGCCGACACCAAGCTTGTGCTGAGGAGCACACGTCCTAAGAGCCGTTGGAAGCCTGTGTGATTAGAGCGTGCAGTGGGCCGGGCGGGAGTGCTGTGGGGGACGGGGGCAGAGCCGCCGGCGGGCAGGGGCCTCTAGGTCCGGGGACAGAATTCGGATTTATTTGGTGCGGAGGAGGGATATGATTTCGAAAGCTGAGCCCAAATCGTTTCCACTTGTGTAATAGTTATGTCTGAGGGATGCCAGGTAGCTGAGAGAGAAAGCATGGAACTTTTTTTTTTTGAGGGGAAATTCATATAACACAATTCCGTGACTTTAATGGTGTTGTGGAGTATCCCCCCATCTAGTTCCAAAACCTTTTCATCACCCCAAAAGGAAACCCCGTCCCCATTAAGCAGTGAGCGTAGGGCTTGTGTATCAAAGCAGCATAATGGACCAGCTCTCTAATGGTGTTTACTGCATCACTTCACATTGTTCCCCGGACCTTCTGCATGAAAGGCTAGGCCAAGGACGGCGGGTGCATACGGCTAGGAGAGGAGTCTGAGGCCCAATGCCACACATTTAGAGAGCCTGCGAAAGCATTAAAATTCCACAGTCTGATCACAGTTAAATACAACATGCTATCCTGGGTTCGATCCTGAAACAGACAGAGAGATTAATGAGAAAGTGAGCTTAGTCACTAATAAGTAACCAGTGTTGGTTTCTCAGCTTTGCTGAAGGAGCCGGGTGATGACACGTGTCAGCAGAGTGGGGGAAACTGGGCAAGGGGTACACGGGAGCTGTGAGTACTCTCTTGGCAACCTTTCTAGTCCAAAGTTAAGTTTACCTTAAAAAGAAAATCATCATCTTGACTCTTCTAACACTCCTCTACCCAGCTGAGTTAGCGAGAAGCATAGTAGAGAAAATCGGTCCAGAGCCTGAAGGGAAGGTATGTGTGGTCATAGGTAGGCTTTAGGACAGGCAGCTATATTTGAATCTTAGCCTTCTCATCTGAGTGACCACACCTGAGGCATTTACTCGCTCCGTTTGCCTAAAGTCTCAGCCTTGAATGCTAATGGCTTTGTCCATGCTGGCGGCTTTTGTCATGTTTTTCCCCAGCAGCTGGTGGAAAAGCGTTCTAAGAGAAAGAACACTGGTCATTATCTGTATCGTATTTCACTTTAATAGTGAGAAACATTAAAGCAGTTTTGGGTTTTTTGCCGGGTTTATCTCTGTGTCCTCTGTGGTAGTGCAATGAGCTACCTCGTTCCGGCCCCACAAAGGCCGTGGCTTCGGGGAGCCGTGAGCATTGCAGACCCTCACTGGTCTTTTAACAATGGTCCGATTTCCATTCAAATACCCTTTGTGAGGGAGGGGCTTGCACATGCTTGCCTTTGCATAGGTACTTTTTTTAATGTTCTGTGTAGTATTAAGTATTTTTGAATGCAAGCAGAAAGTTTATTGGGAAGTCATAAAATGTGTGAAACACAGATTTGGTGAAGCATAGATGTGGAGAGACAGCGCTATATTTTTATTCTACCTCCCCTAAAAATAACCTGCCAAGCGCTCTTTGTATTTGTTTAAAACTACAAACAGACGCTGAAGCAGCGTTTAAAATCTGACATTAGTCGGAGAGACGTGGGCGCACCGGCCAGTTCCTCCCTCGCAGTCTGTGTGGTGGGTCTGAAGCAGTGAGAGCGGGTGCGTTTGTAGGGATGGAGATTTTACCTCACCTGCTGAATGGCATGTTGTCGGTGTGTGGGCAGAGCCCTTTCTGGAAACCCTTCATCATCCCTACCTCCACCTATTTTTAACTAAATGGACTTGACCTGACACTGACCTGTACTCAATTAAAGAACCACAGTTTGGGGACAGGAGAAGTGCTCTCTGATTACAACTAACTACACGTAATGAAGTCCTTTTCCTGTTCCAGGGACAGGTAAGAGTCAGTGGATTAAGGAGACTTCTGTCTTCCCTACTAAAACATTGTCTTTTTTGCTGCCAAAGTAAAGAATATATTGGAAAATAATGTAGTACAGAATTAAACTTCCATCTTTTATCAGTAAAGCTTTCAGCTAATCATCACACAGAAGGGGTTGGGTATTTTGTTTAAAGAAAAAGTCATGTGCTTGCAGAAGACGCAGGTGGGCAGGATGGAGGACACGTAGGGTGGCCTCACAAAGAGGCAGGATGGTCTGGTGCTTATTTTTCTGTTAGTCTCAGGCCGCATTGGTGGACAGAGGACAGACCGCACAATGAAAACAAAGCTGGGACCACTTATCTATTGCAGACTCCGGAAGCCTGGTACGATTTATGGGACGGTGGGCAGCATCTCCAACTCAAAATGCCAAAAGAGAAGGATTAGAGGGCAGCATTTCTAAACTCTGCTTTTTAGTCTCAGCTTTTTCTCAGAATCCTATTTGCTTCTTGTCCACCCACTTAAATTTTGGGTGTCCTGATGGATGTTACTGGTAGCGTTTCCCACAAAGACACTGAGAGCACTGTGGTAAACATTCCCTCCTGCCTGTCGGTCTGCTCACACCCTGTGCACGGAGACTGGGAAGGGGAGGCCTCGTTGTCTGCATTGTCTGAAAGGTTCAACCTGAAACAGGAGGGAAGTGCATTTTCAGACCACAGTGACATGGTCAGGGAGGATCCTTGGTCATCGGTAAGAAGGGATCTCTCCAGCCGAACACAGTTCCCGAATGTGCTCACCATGGCAATCAGAGACGGGAGTCCTGGGCTGCCGGCACCAGCCCTCCCCGTACGGTTGGAGGAACGCTCTCCCGGCATTGCTCTGGTGTAGAACCCCAGGACTTGCTTTCTTTGGCGTTCATTATGTGGTCGCAGTTACTGCGGACTGTGTGTGTTTCCCTGCCCACAAGCACAGCGGTAGCAGCCGCGGAGAGAGGCCTGCTGGGAAGGTGGGACCCCTCCCAGCTCTTTTCCCTCACTGTGACAAAGCAAGCTGGTGGGAGGAGGGCTGCCTCACAGAGCCCACCCGAGCTTCTGCTTGCCTTTTCATTCCTGGAAAAGAATGTCAGGAGCTAAGAGAATGGAAGCGCACACCTGTCACATTCTCCTCAGGCCGTGCATGCGGGACTCCCTGGGTTAAAAGACAAGCTCACGAGGTCCTGTCGCAGATCCTACCCCATGAAACGAAATGTGGCCTGCCTTTTGTCTGCAGCGGGGACTGTCAGTAAGCCCTTTCCCACTTCCTCATTAGACCCCTTACCCTGGCGCAGGGAAGCGGCGGAGGGCCGGGGACAGCTTGCTGTGGGGCCGTGGCTGCCGACAGGTTCCCGTCATTTACTGTGGTGCCCCAGAGGCTCGGTGCACTTCGTCCTAGGGCGAAGAGGCTTTTTATAGCCAGCGTGTCTCTGGCAGAGCAGGCTCAGAGAATGGGACTTAGAAATAGGGGGGCCATCTGAAAGGGCAGAAGCACAAAGGGCCAGGAAGGGTTTCAGGCGTGTTCATATTTTTCTGACATTTAAACTCTGCAGGGGCAGTCGCTGTTTTGATCTTTAACCTCCTCATTTCAAAACACTGTGCATTTTCATCCAGCAACGTAGGGAGAGTGAGAGCAAATCTGCAGCTACTTACTGCGTTAAGTCTTGGCAGGGAGGCTGAGGAAAGAGGTGGGACGTGTGCGCGGCCGCAGACGGGCAAGTGTGACGGGAGAGGCAGTACCAGAGGGACCGGCACATTCTCCAGAGCGTTGCCACTTGGAGGGAAGCACAAGAGTCGTCACCCATGCACGTCCAGCTCGGAGCCCACAGTTGTTCCAGAGGCTCCGGAGGGAAGAGCGGTTCTCTCGGGGCTGTGCCATCAGAACTTCGCTGCGGACGGGTGGGTTGTCCAGTGGCGGAGAGTATCCACTTCCTCAGACATCCCCTCACTCATTCATACTCAGACACAAAGACCCGGCCTCAGCCTCGCACAGACTTTGTTAGGGGGTGTCAACTGAGTGGCCACCCGGGCCTTTTCCACACAAGAGACGGAGTCGTCCGGAGAAGAGTCACTGCTCTGAAATTTGGGATCCATTGAATACCTCCCACAAGTTGAGTGCCTGCCCAAGTGGTACGTGATAAACCTCACTTGTCACTAATCCCAGGTCCCAGGAAGAGGAGCCATCCCAAGGACGGATGGCTCCCAGAGGACGAGACTAGCTCTTCTGAAGGAGGCCGTGTGGCCTGTCTCACTGGAGCGTGTGTACCTGCTGCAGCATTGCAAGTCACCAAAGCTCAATAAACAGTCATTTTCAGTCTCCTTCTCTGTAATATCTAAAATTTCTTCCTACCAGCTCATTTACATTCCTTTCCGAAAGCCCCCTTGAAATGCCACGAAGACCTGGAAGCGCCTACAGCTGTGGCCAGATCTCGAAGCCCTGGTGCCATGTCTCCATCCTTGCCCTCGCTCGGTGTCCTGATTAGGTGAGGCCGTCGGCAGAGGCCCCCACGCCTACAAGCGTTCTGCAGCCTCTGAAAAGGGGTCTCTTCCGAGTTGTAGAAGGGACCTCTGCTTTTTCCGGATCCCGTCACTCTGACAGTGCCCTTTTCTCTTAAATCCTGATTAACTTTTCTCAAGGAGGAGACCTTACCTTTTTAGACCAGATATGGTGGCACTTGGCACTGTGTTTCCGTGCATCCCATGGCTGCCTCGTAAGTGTGTCTTGGTGCTCCCAGACAGAGAAAACCGCGGGCACCCCTCTCACCAGTGTGAGGGCAAGTGGGCAGACTCCAGACAAGGGACAGTGAGGGAGCAAGGCCCGCTGGAACCCAGTATCATCAAGCTGTCGACGCACTTCAGGGAAGGAGAGGTGGCAGACAATCCCAGGGTCATCTCCAGGGGCGGCTTTTCCTAAGCTGACAGCTGGGCTGGATTGACCAGGTTGGATAAACAGAAGGAAAATGGGAGTGGATGTTGTGGAGTGTCAGCCCCAGGGGCCGTGGGTGCTGAGAATGGCTGGGAGGGATCATTCCACTCCCCCTACTGCTTTTTATCACCACCTTTTCTCTTCAGGGGCAGGCTTGAATATTCACAAGCTTCTAAACCCAGAATAGATTGGATCATGGATTTTACCCGTATGATACCCCAATACCTTCCATCCGCAAGGCTCCCTCCAACACCCCTGAGCATGGTAATGACCAAGAGCCTTGTTCAGGTCCTCACAGGTACCCAGTTTCACGGTTAGAGTGGAGCAGGAAAGCCCGGGCCCATCCTGCTGGTTCATGGCTCTGTGCCATTAGAAGAGTCCCAGAGGAGTCGGTCTCAATTCTGGAGCTCGTTTCTTCCTGAGGGATCACATGAGCCTTGGGATACCCCAGGTCAGAATCCAGCAACGGCTTCTGGGAAGCCTGGCCGCCCACCATTGCCCAGTCCCCGTTCCCACAGCCCAGCAGACTACCTCACGCTGCAAGGCGGCTTTCCGACACCGAGCCTGCCCCCCTTTCTCAGGCCCTGGCCCACTTGCCCACGGTGACCTTTCCTGGGAGAGGCAGTGGCTGAGAGCCATTCTGCCGTGTGTTCAGTCCCTGACTGACCACTGCTCCCTGTGTGGTCTAACTTGCCTCAGTCTCCCCATATGTAAAATGGACATCATACGAGTCCCTGCCTCACAGAAATGGGGTGAGGTTGAGTCCACAGGCATTCCAGTCCGTGGCACACGCAGTTTCTCTCAAGTGCTTGTTGGCAGTGAGCACTCTCCTCTCTAGGAAGCTGTCCTCCTCCTGCCAGTCTCTCGCCTTGATGACCACTGCTCACATCTTCTCATGTTTTCACTGTCACCTCTTCATGGTCTCTTCAGAGTGGACACAGATGTGAGGCCTCGGGTTCTGGAGTCAGACGGGCCTGGATGTGCATCCAGCTCTGCTGTGTGTGGAGTGGCCAGCTGGGGATGTAGCCTCTCTCCGGGCTTCAGGTCCCTTGGCCACAAAAAGGGGCAGTAGTAGAACCTACCTCGTGAGGTGTGTACTGTGAGGATTCCGTGTGGAGTGCTGGGCGCTGTGGTTGTGTCCAGAGGAAGTGCTCAGTGCATGACAGCCGCTGTTCCGGGGTCAGGGGAAGGCCACGGAACTCAGAATCCACGGCCCGCTTTACGCAAGGGGATCTGCCGTGACAGCCCCACACACTCCCACCGAAGCAACCACCGTGTTCCTCTTTTTCCAGGCAGAGGATCTCCCGTCCTGGTCAGAAAGTGAGCTACACAGGGAACAAGGCACCTGGAATGACAACCCCCCAGCAGTGCCCTGATGTGCTGACACGGAATCACAGTCTCAGGACCCAGAATGTTCTCTCGTGTCCCGAGAGGGCCCGTGGCACCTCCGGTGATCCCCAGAAGGCGCCCGAGAGCGATGTGTTCGCCCTGACGCCGTGTTCGCCCCGCACGGCAGTGCCCGCGCACAAGGCCGCCTCACGGGCGGGGTGCCCTCCCGGCTCTGCACACCGGGTTCTCTCCCCTGCAGCTGCCTCGGCTTTGGTAGGGAAGTAGGTGGGATGGTCTGGATTTTCTTGGGAGCCCAGATGTCTCCCGATGTGTTTCTCTAACTGCAAGGCTGTTGCTGCAGAAAATAACATCACACCGAGCGGGTACAGAACAGTGCAGGTATCTTTGGGGCTTGGACTTTGCTGGCAGCCAGCAACAGAATCTGGCATTTTACCATCTGGAAAGTGTTGAACTTTTTTTCGTTCATCTAAATGAAGAGCTTTAATTCCTTAATCCTGGGAAATGTCAAGGACCTTTTGTGTGCAGCTCTTCTCAGCCCCGCACAAGGGCTTTGGCAGAATGAGGCTGGTCGGGACTCTGGAGAGTTGCCTTGCGGCCACTCGGGGGTTTCCCTGTTCACCCAGGCCCTCCTCCCCGCCGTGCCCCACGACCTCAGCTTTTCCCACTCCCCAACCCCCTTTCGATCTGCTCCCCTAACGCCCCTGGCCAAAGGTAAATCAGTAGAGTCCCGCCTTCTCTCGCGTTCACTCAGGGCCCCGTCAGGTGCGTGGCACAGTGCAGCGCCACCTTTTTGAGCACTTTCCTCCCGTGGATGCCCTGAGCTGGGCCCCCGGAGGGTACACGAGCCCAGTGTGGCCTCGTCCTCATGGAGGGCACAGCCTGGGGCAAGGCCGGGCTCCCGGTCACGGTCAGGCAAGCACAGGGCTGGGCTGTCCACAGGTGCTGCTGGGGCTACAGGCCAAGGGGCAGGAGGGCTTCAGGGGAGGAGCATCCCAAGCTTGAGCTCAGAGTAGTCGGGAAGGCAGGTTTGGGAGGAGGAACGCTCGGAGCAGCTGGCTGTGTGGGAGCGTGTCATGGGGCTGGGGAGAGACAGAGCTGGGACCCAGCTCATTGAGTCCCTCACACCCTTTTCCATGGTGTTTTCAGATTCCAGGGGGTGGGGTGGCAGGGCGGGTTGTCGTTGTTTTGCCTCTGGAGGCCATCAGCCACCAGCCTGCACTCAGATCCGGGGAGTTCGGGGGCTTCCCTTCAGGGTGTCCGTGGTATCTTGGCTGCAACTTTAAAGAGATTGGAGTGAAACCCCCAAACCAAACCAGAAACTCCTTTATGGCAGCCCTGGCACGTGCCACAGCCTGTGTTCAGTACTTTATAGACAAGATCTCACCCTTCCCAGAGCTTGATCTCAAAACTGTGGCCACTTTTCCAGCAAGATGGAGCAGCAGGGTCCATCTTCATCTGTCCAGTTCCCACCCGGACAGCCCTGCCTCTGCTCTCACCCCCGGCAGTGCCCAGGCTCCAGGGGACAGTTAGAAGCCCTTCGAAGCCCATGCCGATGGCCCCTCCTTCGAGCAGAGAGAGAAGTATTGATCTTGTCTAAGTAATCCCCAGTCCCCCCGGACTGCAGTGCTTCTTCCTCAGGCCTCCAGGCCTGGTGAACCCGCAGCATACAAATCCAGGGTGCAGATTAGAGACTTGGGCCGCATAATAAAAATGAAACCACCTGCCTCTGCTCTACTGTACTTTTCTGCCGGTTTTAGAAGCGCGTCCCTGCTCCGTTCCCCATCGCCCCCAGCACTTTCAGGAGTGACTTCATAGCATTCCCATCTTGAAATACCAATGGCTTCTCTTTTCATGGAATGAGTACTCCTGGGACTGTTTTAAATATTCTTCGTAAAGCAAGTGCTTCTCCTCCGAGCAGTGTTGCTGGCAGGGATTACGGTCTCTTTAAACATTTAACACATGAGGTTCACATCTTTGACTCCTGGACCCACACAGAATGTTCTCATTCTGAGACGTTCCCAGTGCCCCTCTCCTTAAGGGTGGGTCTGTCCTTGGCAGAACCCTGAGTAGAGACTCCAAACTCTTGGGCTCATCTCCTTATGGAGCACTCAAGTATATCCAGTGAATGAAAGTTCATTTTTATTCTTTGACTTGCAGCATGTGTACGACCAAGTGGCAAATGTTTGGTTTGTGCTCCAGAGTCTCTTTGAAGCCCATCACGATGGGAAGAGGCTTCTAGCACCAAGAGCCGCACTGCTCTGACAGTCTCCCTGGTTCTGAGCTGGGTTCTCCAAGCTCTTTGTAACTGGCCCGGAAGCTGAGAACTAGGTGGGGCGATAGAAGGTCACATCAGAGCAGCGGGTGGGTTCCTGGAGTGGGGCAGATCAGCTCATCCTTTTTATTAGAACGAAGGGCTTTAATGTCACGGCTGGTTGGCCTGAGGGTGGAGCTCTGCACAGATGTACCCTCAGGGTGTGCAGCCAGGCCCTGCAGCAGCATCCACTGAGAACCTAAACCCAGGGGTGCCAGTGATCCCAGCCTCATGCTCCTTTACCAGGGCCAGCCGGGAGAGTGATGCGGCCAAGGTCACCCAGCTAATTAGCGATGAATCCTGGACTGAACCCTGTCTCCTGACAGCTCCACATCACCCTTCCCCGCACGCTGCCTTTGGTTATGTTAATGTGGGCCAGAGAGAATGTTCTCTCTGGAGTATGTAGAAGCAGGTATTGGCTGGAGGGAAGCCAGAATCTGGGTCTCTACCAGGCTTCTCTTTTAAATAAGCAACTCCTAAACACTTGGGTACTTAACTTTCCCTATTAATCTTGTGGGACACACTTTTAATAGAAGCCTCAGCTCTGCTGGCTTAGTGGGGGCGGCCGCGGGCCTCACGGGCTGTGTGCTGGCAAACACTTGGCTCCGTGCCATCAGCCCATCGCAGCAGGAAGCGTGGTGTGACCGCCAGAGCCCAGGGCCGGCTCAGCGCCCCCTGGCCACAGCCCTCGCCTTGCTGGTGGGAAGCAGGCAGTGGCCCACAGCGGCCCATTCCTCTGTGGCCCCTAGTGCTGCTGACGTCAAGTCACCTTGGGGAGCTTTGTGACCACACACATCCCGGCTCCCAGCCTGGACTCCCTTTTAGAAGCTGAGGGACGCTGCCTCCGTCACCACCTTACCTCTGTGCGCCTCGCCTCTGCTGCTCGGCCAGCTCTCCGCCCTGGCCTGGAGGCCCACGCATCGGCAGGGCGATGCCTACAGTCTGGGCGAGCCCAGGAACCCCTGAGGACAAGCCCTGGGCCACCAAGTAATGCAGAACAGCCGGTCCCTGACTTACCGTCTTTCAACTTGGGATTTTTCGACCTTCGGATGGTGCGAAAGCAACACACATTCAGTAGAAACAGTACTTGGAAGTTTGAATTTATCTCAAGCTAGCGCTGAGCGAGTGGTGTGATGCTCTCTCGTGAGGCTGGGCGGCAGCTGCGGCCCTCGGTCAGCCCCCCCTTCATGAGGTGACCAACCCTTCCGCCGACAACCATTGGGCGTGTCACTTTCGGTACAGTATTCAGTACATTACATAAGATGCTCTGCATTTTATGTCATCTTGCGTAAGATGGTTCTGCCCAGCTGTAGGTGAGTTAAGTGTTCAGAACACGTGTAAGGTAGGCCAGGTTAAATGCATTTTCAGCTTAACGGTGGATTTATCAGGATGTAACCCCGTTGTAAGTCGAGGAAGATCTGGACCACAGACTCTGTCTTTTTAGAAGAGTAAACTGCTGGGGAATGATAGCATATCGAGAGTTTTTGCCCCCTCCCTGTGTCTCGCTGACCCTTTCCGTTTGTCACCACTCCGTCCTTTGTTCTTCCCCAACAGATAAAGAACAAAGTCTTTGTGGTCGCCATGAAACCCGGGCCCTGTGGGGCTGACCTTCAGCACAAAGTAGCCTTGCCGGCTCTGCCCCCGTTCTCTCTGCCCCGCGGCTGGCCAGAGGCCACCAGTGGGAAAAAGAATTTGGACTTGACATGCCAAAATGTAACGGAGGATTCCCCCTCTCTTTTGCAGCCCCCCTTTATTCTTAAGCAGTGTACTTCGGGTTTCCCTTAATTAACATATGTGCACCCTGACCGAAGGCTGCCGGCTCTTGTTTGCCCCGTCTCCCCCTTCATTCTCCATGGCAGGGAGACTCCACCCAGAGACCCTCTTGAGGGCCCACCTGTGTCAGGCCCCGTTGGGTTGGGCACCTGGGATGTGATAGCGAGCAAGAGGCAGAGGGAGAGCTGTGTGAGTGGCAAGAGCTGGGGCATAAGTGAAGACACCAGCCCCAAGTCCTGCCTCCCTAAGAGTCCCGGGGGCCATGCCCTTCTGGGGAGGCGGTGGCCTGGGTGTGCGGCCTGTGTCCAGGCCCAGGCTCCTGCTGTGCTGCTCTGGAGCTGCTTGAGTGGGCCAGTCACTTAACCTCCCGTGACCCCTTCCTCTCTTGGAAACGGGCTCATCACAGCGCCCTCCCGCTGCGGTCGTAAGGATTAGGCGAGAGAAAGATCGGAAGACCCACAGTGGGGTGGGTGCTGCTGTTCAAGTGCTTTCCCTGCACTGGCACATCGAATCCTTGTCCAAGGTCATGCGGCTCGTAAGTAACAGACCGCGCTCAGACCCCTGCCGTCTGGCTCACAAGCCCCGACTCCTGCCAAGCCTTGTGGTGTAGACCACCTCATGCGGGGCTTCAGCTCCTACGCAGGCAGCTCTGCTTTGGCTTTGGCCAACAGAACTCGTGATCGCCCAAGCACCCTCTCACTCTCGGATTGAAGACGTCAGAAGCTCCTTGCACACAGTATGGTGGAGGAGCTTTGGGAGACTTGTTTTGACTGGCGTCTCCTTCACCAGTGTGTGGACTGGCAGCTGTTTCAAGGGCTCTTGAAAGATTCCTTTCTCCCTCAGAGCTTAGCTCCCCGCCAGTTTGGGTGCATGAAGACCTTCTCTGCTGGTTTGAGCTGGGGACAGAATTTCGGTAAACCCTGGCTGGCAGAGGAGGAAGAGGAAGCTGAAAGTGAGACTGATGAAGTCCCTCAGATGTGTGATGGGCCATGGGAATGTCACCCTCCAGCCATGAGCTGGGAGGGGGTGTGCAGCCCAGACTGAGCCAGAGCGTCCGCAGTGTTCCTTGGCTGGAGGTGAAAAGCCCCTGTGTGGCTGTCTATTCACTGCTTTTGTTTTTTTTGTTTTTAAGTAAGCTCTGCCCCCAGTGTGGGGCTCGAACTCGTGACCCCAAGATCAAGAGTTGCACGCTCTCCCGACTGAGGCTGCCAGGCGCCCCTGCCCACTGCTTTCTGAGTGGCCTTGTCCCTCTGTGCCTGAACTCTCCCACCCTCGCTGCTTACCTGGTGTCACTTGCCCTCTGCTCTTCTTTGTGGGGTCCCCTGTCTCGCTGGTGTGTTGTTATTTTGTCTGCTTCGTCTGCTCCTCCCTCCCTTGCTCTAGGTCTACTTTGATCTGTTCTTAGGGTCTCTCCTAACTCACTCACTGGAGGGATGAATGGCCTCCCCTCCCAGGAGCATTAGTGCCCTTCCTCAGCCTCCCCCGCCAGGCAGGGTGGCTCTGATCTGCCAGGGGAGTCTTAGGAGCTGTACCTTATGGTGGGGCCATTACATTGGGGCCCAAGCCTCAGCTGGGCTGGCACAGAGTAGATTTAAATTAGTTAATAGCAAAATGTTTTTGTTGCCCCGGGCCTGTTTTTTTAGATGCTGAGCAAAAAACAAAACAAAAAAGCAACTTTGTTATTGAAAAGTGTAAAACAAGGAAACAGCAAAGGTAGAATGCTTTGACAGAAGGGAAGATCATTGTAGGTGAATTTTCCCCACACTCTACAGCCATGCCTAAGCCTGGTGCTTTGGAGTTTGGCCACAGGAACCCCGGAACCAGGAGTGGAGGAGTTTGTGAGGAAGGGAGAGAAAATGTAACAAATCTGTCAGCTTTGTTTCCTTCTATTAAGATGTCTGTCATTAGTGATGGAAAAGTGGAGAAATTAAATGATCATATCAGCACGAGAAAAAACTGCCACCATTTGGCAAGTTAAGGGAGTAGTTTATACTGGACCTTGTGAAAAAGTGGCTAAATTTGGCCAGATTGCCAACCTAATAATAGAGAAACTAATTAGCTGCCCTGTCCGGGAGCCCGAGGCCAAAACAGCACTGTGGTGGATCTGGAGGACCTGGAGGACATTTTCTGGTTCATTCAGTTGTTCTGCTCTCGAGCGAACAGCTGTCCAGCAGCCACATTGCACATCTCCTGACCTGGGCTTCTCGTCGGGCCTCTGGTGCACGAAGGACTTCACTGGGCTGGGACGTGTGGCAGACGATACCCGGGCCCCTTGGGCCTGTGCCTTTTTCAGAACCTGTGTTGCCGGCCCGGGGTTCCTGTTGGGAGGGGTGTCCCCGGCTTGGGCCTTGCAGCCTCTGGGCTCAAACACCCACTGCCCCTCCCCAGCTGTGTGACCTAGCCACCTCCCCAACCTCTGGAAGTCTCCATCTCCTCTTCTATAAAATGAAAAGGAGAGAACACCCACCTCGGTTAACTTTCAGTTTACTGCTGGCTTTTACATGTTGGTCACATAAAATGCTTCCTGTTAAAAATTCTACAAAAAAAACACGCAGCCAAACAAAGCAGGCCAGCCTGGGCCGTGGCCTCTGGGCGGCCAGTGTGACCGGGGAATCCAGCCCCAGGACAGTGCTCAGGCTGCTGAAGTGGACGGATCTAGGCCCGTCCCAGGGGACTCCTGGGACTAGTGATGAGCTGTCCACATCTGGGGAAAGGAGCACACCCGCAGCTAGGGGACAGCAGGCCACCGGCAAGCAGCTAGCCTGGCTTCCCCACTATGACAGCATTCATGTGTGGGGCAGGGCCTGTTAGAAGCATTGCAAAATAAATAGCAGGGGCTGGAGAAAGAATTCTCCAGAAACTCTTTCTTTTGTAAACTTCCCATGAAATGGCACTTACACTGGTGGTTTTATTTAGCAGGGGGTCTGGGTGGGCAGGAAGCAGCCTCCAAGCTCAGGGGCCGTGGGGCCCAGGTTGCTTTGCTGTGTTCTTGTAGCCATAATTTCACCCCACCGATCACCACCCACTGTCTTGCCAAGTTATCATTACTACTGTTTAAAAAAAAAAGCGTTGCTCATTTTAGAAAGCTGTCTGTCAGAAATGCTTAAAATAAAAACAGTCTGCACTTGAAAGGATAAGTACCACTTATCTTGAAAGTCACTTGGGTAACAGTTTCTCAGCAATGTTGGATATGCACCTGGAATGTTGGAAAACACCTGTAGCTGTGTTTTCAAGAAAGCCGGTACGGATGTTCCTGGTATGTGGCCTTTAGTGAGTGGGCATTTTTAAGTTTATTTCTTGATTCAACAAATATGTGTTGAGCACCTGCTAAACGCCGGGTGATGTTCTAGGCCTTAGGGACGTAGCATGAACGAGATGGGCCTGATCCCTGTCCCAACAGAGCTAATCATCTTGTGGGTTCACCAGCACCAGGCAGGCCACAGAAGTCCAGCAGGGAGAGTGCTCATCCAGAGGCGAGAGGAACAGAAGGGAGAGGAGACAGGCAGGGCTGCAGCCTGGCTGGAAGGAAGGTGCTTCACATGCACAGCCATTTATTTAGGGAAAGTGAGGCTCAGGTTCTGTAAGCTAGGGAGCCTGTGTCCTCACTCTCTGGGGGTGTGGCCTCTCTGACCTTGGGTGTGGGCACAGCTAGACTGACTTCTGGATCCTTTGCAACTTACCATGTGGAGCCTGGAGCAGCCCCTCCAGGTTCCTTCCACCTGACTGCTTCACCTCTCCATTGGCGCACATGGTGTGTGGGGACAGCTAGAAACTGGGGAGGTAGACCCATGTTTACTCCTGCTCAAGTTGATCATTTTACCTGGGTTTTTTTTGTTTCATTTTGTTTTTTGACCACATTTATAATGACAAGAATCTCTAGTAAAGACAGTCAGCTAAACCACGAGTTTGAACATAGCTGTCAAATTAGGTATCTCTATTAATTTGCTAATTGATGGCAGGCATTAGCAATTTGAGGTGTCAAATTTCAGAACTACAAGGGATCTTAGATTACTCCCTTGTTTTTCAGAAGGGACATTGAGACCTAGAGAGATTAAGTAGTTGGGGGCTTAAGGCCAGTGTGCATTCTGTCTGGTCACCGGTTGCCTCTAGTAGGGCCTAAAGCAGCTGTGCCCTCAGCCCCACTGATGAAGCCTCTGCTTGGAGTTTGGGGACAGTGGGTGTGGCCCACCAGGATGCCGAAAATAGGCCACAACTTTGGGAGAGAAGACCACACTTTGAGTGGCAAGGCTTCTCTGAAGGGTAATAGGAACTGTGAGACCCAAGGGAAAGATCATCAGAAATGACCAGATCCTGGGTGACAGAATCATAAAATCTCGTACGACTACAAATTGTGAGATAGAATGAGAATTACAGGAAGCAGGAAGATCAGTTCCCCTGCCAGGGACATTGTTCCAATGTGAAGATGGAAGTCGAATGTGGACAGGTGGAAAAGCTTCTTTGCATCCATGCAATGTTATCCTGCGGTGACTTGGCTAAAAAACATCTGTGGTCTGCCGGTCTTTCCCTCTCCGCCAGCCTCGGGCCATGCCCCTCCTCTCAGGTGCTGCCCCTGGCCTGGGTTTCCAGTTGCTGGAACTCACCCCTCCTACCTCCAGGCCTGAATACTTGGCGTCCTCTCTGCCTACAACAGTCCTCTTCCCCTGTCCCTGCTCCCCAACTTTGCTAACTAATTTTCGTACTTGAGATTTTATTTTAGATGCCCTTTCCCCCAAGAGGCATTCAGAAGCACATTGGTTTATCATAGAAAGGGAATGCATTGGTTGAGTTTTCTCTGTGCTGGTTTGGACTGGCCTCTAACCCCAGTCATTATCCTTGGTTCCAGGTGACGGACCACGCCACCACTGCCCTGCTCCACTATCAGCTGCCCCAGATGCCTGACGTCGTGGTCAGATCCTTCATGGTAAGTGGACTTAAGAGTCAAGTCTCCTTCGGGAACCTTGGCTCCCTCCAAGTGAGCAGGCAGCTCAGAAGGTTGCTGTTCCATCTCTGGACCGCCAGGGCCTCACAGTGGGGGATGGGCCAGTGTAGAACTGATGCTTTCTTTAAACCGGGAAGGGATTTATGAGAAACCGTTTCCCACTTAATTAACTGGTGTTTTCTGTCAGGCTGAACAAATGGTGGTTTCAGGAGTGATCTCCCAACACAGTTTCCCACATTGATTTAGTCAATAGATATTTATTGAGCTCCTAGTCTATGCCAGGCCCTGTGCTTGGCGCTGAGCAGGTAGCAATGACTAAGACAGATCTTGCAGTGCCCCCCCAAGGCGTACATTGTCAGAGCTGGAGCTCGGGATGGGGAGTGACCCCAAAACAGCCAGACAGCCAGTGCCCTGGTGTGTTGGAGTCCGCTCCTGCCAACTCTTGTTACATGTTGAGAATTTTGCGACCTGGTTGTTCAACCATTGGTAGCTTGAAATTGAACCAGAATATTTGCACCACGGAAATCAGCAAACGCTGCAAGTCAGGACTTGCCGCCCGCCCCTAGGGCTGATTCCTCTGCACGCCTCTGCCCAAGTCTGTCACGTGACCAGCGTTTGGCCTAAGCAGGGCCATCGGCCAGCTCTGCTAGATGCTGCCGGGCAGAACTGGCAGCTGTGTGTTCAACGTCATGCGGACATGGCTTCATGCTCTCCCCTCGGTAGGCGCCATCTTTCACGGCAGCTAAAACTCCCTTTTCAGTGCATGCTAGGAAGGCTGCCAGTTAGAGACCTACTCAGAAGACCTACCTGTTGGCAAGTCCAAATCAGTGTTGACAGCCAGGCGGAGTAGTGCTTATCCGCTTCGTCCCGTCACGGTTTGCCTCAGCAAGTGAGCTTCTTAGAAAACCTGCAGTTCATTTCTTGGAAGACGCAAACCCGACTTATTGATCCACTTCACCACGCTGGGGAGGGCGAGCTAGCAAACCCGGGCACTCGGCAGAGCCGCACGTGAGGGTCTGTCTCCTGTGTCGAGAGGACGAGTCAGCTGACAGTCTTCGGCAAGCTCTTCCTTTTTGGACAGATATAGAGTCTTGCTTTTTAACCTAACATGTTGTCATGCCCAGTTTCCCTTTGGTAACTGACTCTGGGATTTGGGGAGGATCTGAATTTGATCAGCACTGGAGGATAAATAGTTTAGCTGAATGATCCATCGACCTCCTCGAGTTTATTGCCAAAGCCTCAAACACCTGGCCTTTGGAAGGGGGACAGTATCAATGGGCCACAATCTGCCACCACGAAGGCAGCTGTGATGTGATAGAAGGATTTGTATCAATAAACTCAACCTACTCTTCAAGGAACAATTTTCTCTTATCGACGTAATGCAGGAGGACATTAAATGATGAGATTCAGTGCCCCTGTCACAGTGAGAACTTGCTTAACTTGCTTGCCTATCGTTGTGGGGTTTGAGTTGGTTTTTTGTTGGGTTTTTTTTTTTTTTTTTTTTTTGGTAGCGAATCTCCTTGAGTTTGAGAATTGAGTTATGGGAGTCTCATCCTTATGTATGATGCCCAAGAGAACTCTGCACTCTGAACCACTCAAGTGTGTATTTGCCGCTTATTATGTTATTTGGTGGCACCAGGTTGTCCCCGCCCTCCCCCAGGTGCGCGTTGGGCCACATTTTGACAGTGAATGATGACCTCTGAAATCAAATTAGAAAGAAGGCATGTTGACCTCAGTGGAGAGTTTGAACATTGTCATCGATGCAAAGTCTTCCTCCACACATGTCCGTGCCCGCTCCTCGGTAGCGAACAAGGCGAGAATCACTGTGCATCTTCAGGAGACACGGGACACAGGAGTGAAACTTGATTCTGTGTGGCCCTGAGCCCCAGGCTGTACACTGTGCATGGCCACTCCTTTGGGAGCACTTCCTGCCCCTGAGAACCAGAATTCTATCTAAAACTCCCTCAGTGCGGGGGGGGGCGGGGGGGGCGGTGCTGGGGGAGCACCAGAAGTGAAAATCAGCAGCGTTGTGACCTTGTGGATTCTGCATGCAGCACTCTGGTGAAATCACAGGCCATCTTTTGGGTCACAGCCAACTTGAGTTCTCTGGCCTCGAGATCATTAGGCTTGACAGGAAGGATGACATTGGAAGCACCCGGATCCCATTTCTTTTATTTCTCTCCTCACTTCTCTTTTTAGACCTGGTTAAGAAGTTACATAAAGCTGTTCCAGGCCCCGTGCCAGCGCTGTGGGAAGTTTCTACAAGATGGCCTTCCCCCGACGTGGAGGGATTTCCGAACCCTCGAAGCCTTCCACGACACCTGCCGTCAGTGACCCAGCCCCAGCCCCAGCCCGGCCTGAGGGCCCCGTCCAGCACCTTCCCAGACAAGCCCTCAGTCAGATGGCTCAGACCTATCCTCCCCCCCCCCCCCCCAGACACAATACCGCCACTCGGCCCGTTCCTAAAGCATATCATACGTTAAGGCTGAGCCTCTTGCAGAGCAGATTCCATCTTGTGTTGATGGGACTAATTCTACACTGTAACTGGTTTATGGAAGGCAGAGAAGACCTTTTTAGAACTCAGAAAGTTAAGCAGCATGTTCTTCTTTGTATGTTAGCAACGCTGGTGAATTGATCCTCCTGGGTCTGTGTTCTAAGTCATTTTCACGAGCCATTATCATTTGAATGAGCCCATGTTCATATATATTGTCACGCTGGGTGTTTTGTTTCGTTTTGTAACTTATATATATTTTTTTTATATAAGCAGTAAACCTTTTGTACCCCGGACAAGGCTTTGTCTCCTGTTTTTTAAAGCACCTTCTACATTCAGTTGAGTGAACATGTGAGCAGGTCTGGGCCTTTTGAAGAAAAAAACCACTTAGTAATGTCTGCGTTTAAAACATTGTTCTTTCTGGGGACACATTTCCTTGCTTCTTGCTTTTAGGAGAGAGGCCAGTGTTGGCAAATACTCCATTTCAAAGACGTTTTTGCAGTTTGAAAAATGGATTGTTCTTTTTGAGGAAAAAAGCACACAGATGTTGCTTTCTGCTAAAGCAGTAACACACATACGTACCAAAGGGAAAGGAATCTGCCTGTGTTACCAGCTAAAACACATGTAAGCAGGCATGAGAGGGACACCTGGCTTGTTTGTCCCATGTTTTGTCCTAAATATCACTGTGAACAGATGCTAGCCCAGTCTGCTGAGTTCATGCAGCGCCTTGACCCCAACACTGAAAGCCATAACCTATTTATGTGAAGAAGCATTGACCTGTTGAAGGTCTTGAAGGAAGGGGGAGTTTCCTAGAGCTTTCCCAGCCCAGCCTACACTTCAGATATTCTCTTTGCAATGAAGATGCCAGAGAGACTCTGCCTTCTTGAGATGTCCAAAAGAATGGGTGGTTCCTACCTGGGTTCTGGTATGGCTTGGGCCCTCCCCACCTACCTCCACCAGGCTTAAAGGATAGGACCGTGCCTCTTGAGGTGTGGTCCAGCAGCAGGAGCATCATGGGGGCTGATTAAAAACCAACCAACAAAGATGCCCTCAAAGTGGGGTCCAGCCCCCCGGGGACTCTGCTGTGGGCCCCAGTGTGAGAACCCCTGTTCCAGGAGATGGGCATGCTTCCGGTGCCCGGTCTGGGGAGGTGTGATGAGAAGCAGCGAGAATGTTTCCGTACAGCCAGTGATTCCAGACTAAATACCACAGTCGTCACATTCAAGCTATTATCACTCATGAGAGGCACCATTATTTCATGAACCACTAAGAAAGAAAAACATGCTGCCCATTAAACCACGGCACAGACCTTCATGAGAATCCTGTGTAACACGGGAGTCGGTCACACCAGCCTTTCATTGCTCTGAAACATCTTTCATCTATTCCAAGGAGGCTGGCAACTTCTCCTGCCGGAGTCTCCTTGTCAAGCAGGGGACAGACGGTCCCTGGGAACAGACCGGAACACGGCTTCACTGGCTTGCGTGTCTCTTCCCTTCTTTGGTCTCGTGAGACACTTGTTTGTTGCTTTGTGAGAACATCCAGAATTGAGGATGTAGGGTCTGTAGCAACATCTTGTCTGCTTGCTGCCCATCTTTTCTAAGACATTTAAATGGTACATAGACTGACCCCCGCGGGACTCCAGGGTGCATTGTCGTGTGCAGTGAGGACAGTATGACCAGCTATGACCAGGTTGGAGCATGTGGAAATGACAAGTATATCGTGACTGCCAGCTGGCTGACAGCACCTGTCAGAGGTGTTGAAATGGGGGGTGGGGGGTGGGCCACTGATGAAATTATGGTAACGGTAGATCACCTTGGGAGAAGGCTATGTGGATTTTTAATTGTTTGAATCCTCCTGATTGCACCAGGTCTGAGAAGGTCCCCACTGGTACTGGGGGTCTGACTCCTGCCAACCTCCCAACCTCCGTGTTCAGGAGAGAGGGAGCCGGCCTTGAGTTCAGAGCCTTGGGCAGGCGGGAGTTTCTACTTAATGACATTGTTTTCTCTGTGTCATGTTTAGTGATACTTTCCATTCGTGACAAATGATGATTGTTTCCCATTTCAGGAAGCTATAAAGTTTCCATTCTAAACAAATGTATTTAGGCAGAAAAGTGGGACCATTAGAGAAAAATATTAAATTAATACAACCACAGGTGGAGTATGGCTATAGCAGTGGCTGGGGGGTGGGCCTGTGGCTGGGGACACACACGGCCAGGGTCTGAATTCTGGGCCCCTGCTCCCAGTGGTGGGGGCCGAGACACATCACCGTTCCTTGGTATCACCCTGTTTGAGCTTCTGTAAGATGAAGGCTGACAGTGACCGTGAGAGAGGCAAGCTGGGAGGGTGAGGTTTTATAGATGAAACAAGATTGGCCACGAGTTGATCATTCACTGCGGCTGGGCATTGTGTATGTAGGTAATACTTGTTGTTTTGTTCTCTATGTTTTATATACTTTTGTCCTTTCTTTTCTTTTTAAGATTTTATTTATTTATTTGACAGAGACACAGCGAGAGAAGGAACACAAGCAGGGGGAGTGGGAGAGGGAGAAGCAGGCTTCCCGCCGAGCAGGGAGCCCGATGCGGGGCTCGGTGACCTGAGACTCAAGCAGACACTTACCTGACTGAGCCACTCAGGTGCCCCTGTATACTTTTTTCTATATTTTATATACTTTTTAAAAATCTTTCCCTAATTAAAAGCAGGAGGAAAAATACAAGGGTTGGGCCAGTCAACCATTAAGGCCTTCCCGACTCTAACACTCGTGTTCTTCAGTCTTGAGAGGGAAAAGCTGAAAGGAAATGTACTGAGGTCTGGAAAGGTGAGCGTGGCTGGAAGGACGACTGCTTGGTGCTTCAAGGACATGAGGGGCGCCTGGGGGGCTCAGTCGTTAAGCGTCTGCCTTCGGCTCAGGTCATGATCCTGGAGTCCCTGGATCGAGTCCCGCATCGGGCTCCCTGCTCGGCAGGGAGTCTGCTTCTCCCTCCGACCCTCCCCCCTCTCATGTGCTCTCTCTCATTCTCTCTCTCTCAAATAAATAAATAAAATCTTTAAAAAAAAAAAAAAAGTCAAGGTCGGGCGCCTGGGTGGCTCAGTGGTTAAGCGTCTGCCTTCGGCTCAGGTCATGGTCCCAGGGTCCTGGGATCGAGCCCCGCATCGGGCTCCTTGCTCAGCGGGGAGCCTGCTTCTCCCTCTGCCTGCCTCTCCCCCTGCTTGTGCTCTCTCTCTCTCTCTGACAAATAAATAAATAAAATCTTTAAGAAAGAGAGAGAGACAAGAGGGAGACTGGCTTTTTGTCAACCATTAAAATCCAGAGAACGTGTTGACCCAAAGTCAGCAAAAGTAGAGGCCAGTGGGTCAGGACCAGTGCCAGGGTGGCAAATCGTGAGGGGAGCTGGAAGGCCTGCCGCCACCACTGGGAGTGAGGCGTCAGGTCCCCGAACTGTCCTTTGGTGCCTCTCACGGAAAGGAGCATGGCCATCACTGGGTATGCCACCCAGATACGACTTAGGCTGTCCACCATGACCCGTAGACCAGACCTACGAGGTATAGTACATGACGTAATCGTTGCCCGACAGCTCAGCGCCTGCTCTGTGCCAGGTGCTCTGTCCCAAGTGGGTACGGGGCGTTTCCCCTTGTCGTATAGACCAGGAGAGGGTCTCACACAGCAGTACGCCCGAGGGCTGGATATGTGACTGACCACATCATCGGGCCCTGTGGCTGCTGAGCGGCAGAGCCTCCTCCACAGAGGCAAAGGGACCAGTCCCCGCTCTGCTGGGGTGTGTCAGCTGATAAGTGCTCTTGGCCCGGGCTCGGACACCTCTGTCCGGCAGGTGCTTACCTGCCGTGATCAGCAGTGACGCATTTACCTGTACTTTCCGCCGGCCTGGCTACCAGTGATGAGCGGGCCAGCCGCGAGGAACAGACAGAGTGGAATGAGGACATCGATGCAGAGTTGTCCAGATTTTTTTCCTGGACTAAATTGGGAATTGGCCTTTTGGTATCGAGTGATATTTTTCTACTTCACACCACTGACGGGGAGCCGCAGGCACGAAACGATGAACTTTCAGTGTTAATGTGCAAACTTTCCATTGCATTCAGACTGTCAGAGTGAGGGCCTGATGCTAAATCAAGAGCCTCGGAAGGTCACCCTAGTTGGGAGGGGAAGGGACATCAGCCTCACCACCAGGATTCTCACGAGATCCGGAACCGCGGCCAACTTGACGGGAGGCGTCGTCAGGCCATCAGGTCTGTGGACGAGAAGACAGAGCAGGACGACTCACCTTGCTTGTCAGCGCCTCCCAGCTTCTGCATCTCTGCTGGCATGATCTCTATTGAGGATGATCTCGGTGAACTTTAATTGTCCTGCATTTGACAGGAAAGGGTGGGCCAATTCCATTGCACCTGCTCAGAGCTTGTTCAAGCCTGCACGATAATGCGCCTGGAAGATGAGCCAGAGCAGAGTGCTGTGGACCAGCCTGCCTGCCATCAGTCCTTCCAGTCCGTCTGTGTCTGCTCGGGGAATAATTAGGCTTCACTTTCTAGGACAGGCGGGTTTCTTTCCCCATCTCTGCCATCCTTCCCCCACTCTCATCCCCACCCCAGCTCCTTCAGCTAGTGGAAAGGAACCTCAGAAATCACTTTCAAGTTGAATTTTAAATTGCAGGTTGGCTGCTCCCTGTCATTAGTGCTTGAAGAGATAAACCTTAAAGTTCACGAGCACATCCAGGTAAAGCACTGTCTCGGCAGCTTTATGATGATTAGTTACTCAAGAACAGCTCCAGCCTGTCTCTGTGCTAATTGAGTTTGAAATTTCCACTGGGGATTGGCTATCCTCTGGGACCATATGATCTCTGGTTTGATGCGAGCTGAACAGGCAGGTCCTGCCGGCAGGGGGCTTCATCGGCATCATGCTTGCCCAAGCCTGACAGAGGCAAAACAGTCACGTGTCCCTGGGAAGCAGGGGGGGGGGGGGGGAAGAGGGGGGCAATGAGAGAGGCCAGGAGGACAGTGGCCATGAGCTTGGGAGCCGGCCTGGGACGCCAGCGAGCCTTGTCAGCCCCTGCGCCGTGGGGCGGCTTGTTACTTAACCTTGCTGCTCCATTTCTCCAATTCCTAGCTGTCTTCTCTCTCATCAGCTTGCTTTCTTAATTACTAGAGGAGTACGTGTGTTCCGTTTATAGAAATTAGATAATGTGGATGAGCAAAGGAGAAAATAACCATAATTCCCACTAGTAAGAGATAATTGCCAGAGCAGTGCACTTTACCGTCTATCTTCCCAGACCCTCCTATGGATAGGTTTGTGCGTGTCCATTTTTTGCCAAAAATATGAGCACACTGTGTACTGTTTTGAAACCTGCTTTTTCCCATTTAGCAAAGGCTAAGTTGCTGTAGCACAGAGGCCCCAAAATACAGTGGCTTAAAGAACGCAGACACTTACTTCTGTATCAGCGTGGAGCTCCAGAGGGCCTGGTTCAGACCCCAGGGCTGCTCTGCTCCACGCAGAGATCTCGAGGCTCCTGTTCCTGCTACACTCACTCCACCCCCCGACCGAGGACATGGTCTGCGTGGGGGAAGCTGGGCCACAGGCCCCTTCCAAGTTTACTAAAAGGAAAGCACAGACAGGAACACGTGCCCAGTGTTTTAAGAGCCAGACCCAGCACCAGCACGCGTCCGTTCCACTTGAACTTCATTAGCAAGAACTTAGTCACATGGCCGACCTTGCTGCCGGGACGGCTAGGACATGCGTACTTTTAAGTGTGGGGTGGCTGAGGGTCCAGCAGAAACTCTCTGACACAGAAGAGAGCCTGTTCTGATGGACGGCCTGCAGCCTCTGAACCTCCCCCCGCCTTGGGAGTGGGGCAGCAGTGACCCTGTCCTCTCGGCTTTGTTTCTGTGCTTTGTCCTTTGTGTTATGATCTCCTTCCACTGGCGACCATAGTGTAGACAGTGAATCTCCTATTGGGCTTCTTAAGCTTTTTGTTTTTATGTTGCAATAATTGTACATTCCCAGGAGGTTGCAAAGACCTGTATAGGGAGGTCCTGCCCTTCACCAGCCGCCTCCCCGCCACAGTCAAGATTGCTAACTGTATCCTCCCCACAAGAACCCCTCGTTCTACGCCATTCCACCCACATACACCTCCTCCCCCCATCCCCATCCTCTGGCAGCCTCCGATCTGTTCTCCATCTCTGCAGCTTTTCCACTAGCATTATATACCTGGAATCATGTGCTGTGTATGCTCTTGAGGTTGGCTTTTCTCACTTGGCACAGTTTCCTTGAGGTTCATCCAAGTCGTTGTGTGTGTCAGCAAACCATTCCTCTTAGTTGCTGAATAGTATTCTGTGCTGTGCATCGCCACCCTTGAGCCGTTTATCCACGGGAGGACGTTTGGTAGCTTCCAGCTCGTAGCTCTTAGGAACGAAGCTGCCGTGAGAACCTACATGCACGATCCTGCGTGAAAGACGGTTTCTGTTGCTGTGGGTGCCCAGGAGGACAGTTGCTGGGCTGTATAGGAAGTCCGTTTTTAGTTTTAAGGAACTGCCGAGCTGTTTTCCGGAGTGGCTGTGCCCCTTTCCTTTCACCCAGTTTCTCCACATCTTCACCAGCATTTGGTGTTGCCACTGCTGCTTATTTGAGCCACTTGAAAGGTGGCTCGTATCTGCGTTTCCCCAACAGCTAATGCTGTTGAAGATCTTACTGTGTGCTCAGGTGAAAGGTTTGCGCGGGTCTTTGCCCACTGTCCGTTTGGATGTTCTTTCCATGTTGAGTGTTGAGAGTTCCTCACACACTCTTTGTCCGTCACGTGATGCGCCCGTGTGGTGTCCCGGTCTGTAGCTTGCCTTTTCATCCTCTTAATGGGGTCTTTCACAGAATATATTCAGTTCTTACGAGGTCCTGTTTATCAGTTCTTTCATTCGTGGATCATGCCTTCTGTGTCGAGTCTAACCTGGTGGGTTTCAGGTGACCAGGGAATGTTAGGAATGTTGCCACCGCCTCCCCCTCCTCCCCCCCTCCTCTCCTTCCTCCCGCCTCCTCCTCCTCCTTCTCTCTCTCTCTTGCCCCATCTTAATTTGTAGCTCAGTCTATATCTCCATCTCCATCTCTTGGCAGGGGTCTTAGCTGCCTTCTGCCTATGCACTGGATGGATAGTCAGATTGTCCAAGGCCTGGAGACCCGCCCTCGCTCACCCAGCAGGTGAACGACAGTGTGAGGACCAGAGCCAGACTCCCCTCTGTCTGTATGTTTTCCCCTTCCCCAAAACTTCGTGGGATAGCATTTGACCTACAGCGTCAAGATGAAATAGATCCTGCTAGGGATCACTGGGGGACATCTGCCTGTGGTCGGATAGGCAGCTGCCTGCCAAGTCCTGATACTTAAGCAAGCACGTGTGATGTCGCTGGAGGCGAGACAAGGAGGGCTTCCTGGGGAAGATCCCCCCCACCCCCGCCTCACACACACACACAGTTCCTGGCCTCATGGACTGTCAGGCCACCTGGAAACCCCACGCTGACGGCTGTGCCTTGGGAAGGGGAAAGGGGAGCGTGGGAGTATGTTGGATGTGGGAGCTGTTTGCACCGGCAGACCACCCCCCACCCCTCTGCCCTCGGCACGTGGCCCTCCAGGCAGCACTCAGCCTGCTCAAGGACTCCAGGGAAGGGTGGAGTGCCAGCCCACAGGCTGCTGGGAGCCCACACTCAAGACGGGCCATCCTCACCTGTCACCCGAGCCTCAAGCTTACTGTCACCTTCCTTTGTGCGGACAGCATCCTAAAACATGGAAGGGGCAGGGGGCCTTGGGCCGGGAGTGGAAGGATCCTCCAGTATAGAATCCTTTCACTTCAGAGAGCAGCAGCTTGTCGTGTCCCCACCCCCACCCCCAGCCACTGGCTTGTTCTCAGCCCATTCTTCCTCCAGAAAGCCACATGGTGCTTGCACATGCGCACTCTCTCTCCTTTCCCAGTTACTAAGCGTATGCCCATCCAAACCATCTCCTGCTCCAAAGCACCCAACAAAACTGCATTTCCCAGGTCCCTTGCATCTAATGGGGCTCTGGAATGTGAGCAGCAGTTTTGTGTCACTTTCAGAGCCGAAAGAAGGCCCGCGTTTCCTATGCTCTCTCTTCCTTTTCTGAGGCGGTATTGGAAGCTGCACACAGCAGTGGGACATGAGGGAAAGATCCTGAATCCCCGTGTCCCTACCTGGAGAAGAGCTGCTCAGGTGAGCCTCCCCGCCAGGAGCTTCTGCGGTGGATTTAGTGTGAGAGAAGTTAACTTTCAAACCTTTCATTGTGTTTAAGTCACTGAGATTTAAGGTGGTGGTTGTTTTTTTTAGTAACTGCTAGTTTTATTTACCCCAAACACCATCTAAATACACTGGAAACAGGCTGTAGATAGTAAGTATTGGATCAATGGCAGAGGTTACTGTTTCTACTGCTACTGTATTTATTAGCTTGAGTCCAAATCCTCTCCACTTGGCAAAGAAGAGGACCACCTAAAATGTCACCTCAGCCTTGCAGTCTCGCTCCGCTGGGAAGAGCCACCCTATCAGACAGGCCCTTGACCGTTCGCTATGGAAGTGTGCACGTCCCCATCCCTTCCTGTCCCCTCCCTCAGTTCGTCAGAGCACCCCTGGCCTTGGACGTGAGCTGTGTATCTTGTCATTCGCACCCCCCCACGAGAGTGTCAGGAGGGCGAGGACTGGGTCTGTCTCGGGCACTGCTCTGTCCCCTGGCATAGCGTGGGCGCTCGGTAATCTCTGCCAGACACTGACGAGAGGAAGAAAGCCAGGCCCAGGAGTCTGCTCTGCTCCTAAACAAGTGACCCTGGGCCAGTCACTTGATCCCTCCGAGTCTGGATTCTTCCTCGGGGAATTGAGCCAGTGAGTTTGGCCTTGCAGGTACAGAAGTCTTGCGAGTGACCGCACCAGATGGGTATTGTGCGCCTACTGGGTGTACCTACTGGGTACAAGGGATAGTTTACATGTCAATTGGGAGAGGGCCAGACGGTGCAGGCGGCCTTGTCAGTGAATCCCTTGCAGGCATGAGCGCGGATGCTGTGGTGAAGTCGTCCATGCGGGGCCTGTTCCGTCTCCTGCCATGCCTTTGTGACTCCCGCCCGTCTCTCCTTATCATTAAAGAAAAGCCTCAGAGAAGAATCCAGAAGTAGGACGGCAGTGCCAGGGGATAGCCTGCCCCCTGCAGACACGGCAGAGCAGCCTCAGCTGGGCATGGAGACCATCTCTTAAGCACAAGAGATTGAAGACACATTTAGAAAGTGCAAGTGTTCGGAAGAGAATATCTGAATCCCAGGCCACCACCCCACTTCCCAATCCTATCTGCATTTCTGTGACTGTGCCATCCCTCCCTGCCTTGATTAGAACAGGGTCCCTTTTTTTGCCATGGCCTTTTGATATTTGACTTTGCACTCAATGCCCCTAAAGCTAATAGGCGCTGGCCTTTCATTTCCAAAGGGTAGTTGGTCAAATTAATGATCGCCAAAAGGCCATAGTTAATTTGCTGTCCTTCCAGTTTCTTTCCATTAGTTTGCAAACCACCAAAGTTTAAGAAAACTCCTGAGCATAAAAGAGTAGGGATCTAATTAGGAAGCAGGCAGGTAATTCTAAACTTTTTCAAAAACTTAGGGGCTATAGCCAAGGGAGGGCTGGGAAACCGTGCCAGCAAGAGAAAACCAGTTCACTGCGTGGCCAAGTCCTAGCCATGGGTCTGATGCACAGAGGCCTGGACAACCTTCAAGTGGTTGAGCGTGCAACGCCGTGTAACTTGTCCTTGGTGAGGGATCACAGCCTGGACCATCTGCCCAGGCTCCAGGGTACCTTGCTCAGTCTACAGGGGAAAAGGGCTGAAGGCCCTGGGGAACAAGAGCAGTCCTCCAGGCTGCCTCCTTCCTCAGAATATTAATACCGATGACCTGAAGCAAGTGGGGTGAGGTTAAAGTAGTTTGCACTTGTCCGAAGTGAACCGCACCTCACTGCATAAAGGCTATGGGTCTTCACGAGCCTCAGCCTGATGACAACTCTGTGCCCCGAGGCCGCCAGGCGCACATCAGTGATGCCGTCCTACCACGAGCCATGGTTGTGACTGGCACCTGCCCCCTGGGAGCACATGATTTACAAGAATCCAGACCCCATGGTGGTGTTACCCCATCTTGGGATTAAATAAAACCTCGCCTTGCCTTTGGGAAACTCCCCTTGCCCCCTCATCAGTCCACGTGCTTCCATTAGATTGGCTCCATCACTCACCCCTTTCCACCCCTCACTCCAGAGGAAGGAAATCCCAGTCTCAGTCCCAGACCCCACTCCACACACATGCGCATGCGCGCAAAAACACACACACTTGCCGTGATTGGTTCAGGGATAGCATGCTATCTACCCAAGCCACAGACACACTATTATGTCTTCCTGGGGAGCTAAGAGGAAAGTGGCCACTAATTTCCACTGAGCTTGAGCGGAGGGAATTGAGATAAGAGTTGGAGTAGCCTCCCTCTGCAGGAACCTAACTCACCCCTGCATGGCTCCAGCCAGGGTGGAGAAGGGGAACATGCCTTTTCTTGCAACGTCTGTTGTCAGTGCTTAACATCACACCAGTGAGCAGAGAAAAAAACATTTAAAGGGCCCCAATCCATCTTCTGGATCAGGCAGCGACGGATGAATTTGGAACCGAAAGGCCATCAGTTGGCAGCTGGATGAAGGAGGCACTGTGTTGGATACCTCTGAGGTATTACCAAGGATCGTCCATTCCTATCCTGGATTCGATGGCTGGGGATGAGAAACAGTTTGATTTTCAAACCCGGCAAGTTATGGCTCTTTTACATTTCCTTTCAATTTACTTAACAACTGAAAAGCTTCCTTTTTAACCCGTCCTTCCCTCGTGCATTTTACTGTCAGCAGCCAGAAGAAACGAAGCGGCTTCTTCAGCCCTGTGCCTGTGAGTCTCCTTCAGAGCATATTTGAGTCCCCTGGGCAGATTTCCAGGTTTGTGCGTTATCCCAGGCCCAGCACTTGAGCTTCCCAGCACTACATACACAGCAGGGCTCCCCTTTCTCCTCCTGCCAGTGGCCTTCCCCTCGCTCCTGAGTCCCTCCGGGGGCCCCCTCGAGCCCCCTCTGGCTTCTGCCACATGGCCCCCAGCCCACTGTCTCCCAGAACAGGCCACTTTGGGGCACCACGATCTCAATTGTCACTTACTGCCACTCAACAACCCCTCCAATTTAGTGGTACATCCCCCCATTTTGAGTGTGGGCTGAACTTAGTGACCTGCTGCTAATGAAGACATGGAAAGGTGGAGAAACCCAGCAGGTGCCACCCTAACCATCAGCAAGGTCACCAGAACCAGCTGTGGTGTAGCTGGGCTCTGACAGGATGGAAATGGCACTCCACCTCTGTGGGGTTCTTCCCCAAAATCTATACCCCCATCTGATCCTGGGGAAACACTCAACAGACCCAAATTGAAGGGCATTCTACAAAATACTTGACCTCTACTCTTCAGAAAGTGTCAAGGTCGTGAAAAACAAGGGAGGACAGAGAAGCTGTCCCAGATGGAAGGAGACCAAGGACACAAGGCCGTATCCTGGATGGGGTCCTGGAACAGAAAACCAACGTTGGCAGGAAAAGAGGAGAAATCCTAATAACATCTGAGGGTTAACAACAGTACATCAACGTTAATTTCGTACTTTTGATGAACGTGGTTATTGCAAGACATTAATATCGGGGAGCTGGGTGGAGGGTACATGGGAACTCCGTCTACTGTCTTTGCAACTCTTCTGTAAATCTAAAACTATTTCTAAATAAGGTGCGGGGGCGCCTGGGTGGCTCAGTCAGTGAGGCATCCGGCTCTTGGTTTCGGCTCAGGTCATGATTTCATGGTGGTAGTTCCACGCTCAGCACAGAGTCGGCAAGTCCTTTTAAAAATAAATCAATAAAAAGGTGTGTGTGTGTGAATTGAGTGGCTCAAAATCACAACCACCACATCACTCACTGATTTCCAGTGGGGGCAGGCTCAGCTGGGAAGACTCCACCACATGGAGCTGGGTCCCGAGTATTAGCATCCCAAGAAAACCAGGTAGACACCGTATCATCTTCTACACCCTAGCCTCAGAAATTACGTAGCATCACTGTTAGTCATCCAGTCACTAACAGCCCAGAGTCAAGGGAGGGGACCCAGACCCCCACTCTCATTAAGAGGGGTGTCAAGAATGTGTGACCTTGTTTGAAAACCGGGACGGGCCCACCCTTCTCTTTTCATCCTCATGCTGTGGGATATGGAACTCCCATCTTGGAACATGAAGTGGTCTTGGGAATAGAGGCCACACATGCAGAACAAGATAGAACAGACTCGGTGTCTGATGGCCCCACAGAGCTCCATGCCGGCCCTGTCTGCCCACCTCCAGGCTCAGATGAACGAGAGGAGGAAAGTCTGTTGTGTAAGTCGCTGCTCCCTTGTCTCCGTCCCTCCTGGCCCAACCCCCTCCTGACTAACACACCCTTCTTCCTGGCATTCTTGGCCCTTACCACACTGGACATGTATCTATTCCTGTAAGTATTTGATCAGAGTCTAACTCTGCTACCTACCCCAGGAGGTTCTAAGCACATAGTAGGTGTATGTTACGAACCTAAGCTTTTTTTTTTATGGCTTGTTTCATGGTTAACTGGGGGTTATAGGAGTAATAGAAAATCCTTCCCATGCTGTGGAGCCCAGGGTCCAGACTGAGGACCTCGCAGAGTCTTAGGTGCAGTGAGACTGAAATACTAGGGTGCTGAGGGCGCACTGGACTGCACATTACTTGGATCAGTCAGGGTAGGTTTTGGTTTTCTGTCTAGATAAAGGTTAGCATTTTTACACTGTGTAGCGTGAATAGCACCATGACTGAAATGTCACAATTTACATGACTCGTTCCATGTCCTTTTAACACTCTGTCATGTTACATTTTGCCCCTTCCAGGGTGGTTCACACTCCCTGATTGTCAGTCTCCCCAGCGCTGCACTCAGGGTAGTGTGTTCTGACCTGAGCCCTCGCTTTGATTCGAACTGACTGTATTCTGACTTCAGGACATGCCAGAGTCCCCTATCTGCCTTCCCCATAGCCGCACTTCCATTCTTCCTTCTAACCGAGCTCCCCATTTGAACCTGAGACAAAGACTTCCTGTCCCAGCTCCTTTACAATTAGGAGTGGCCATTGAGATGTGACTCTAGTTATGTACAACTGCTGAGAAGTATTCCTGAGGAGGTGGTGAGAGAAGGGAGCTCATTTCTGCCCCTTCCTTCCTTCCTTCCTTCCTTCCAAGTGCAGCCCCGAGCCAATCCTGCCCTCCAGGATTGAAGTGTGGGCATGATGGCTGGCACACACGCAGCCATCATGGACCATGAGGTAGAAGCCACATCCTGAGGATGGCAGAGCAGCAAGATGGCTGTCTGGCAACTCTGACGTCCATCCCTGGTCGTCTTTTGGGTGGGAGACAAGTAGGCTACCTTGATGAAGCCACCATTGTTCTGGCTCTTGTGTCACAGCTGAATTTGATCCCAATTGATATAAGGATATCTGATGGAAGTTGGCTTTTTTAAACAGTCCTCTGTATGAGCTTGTTTTCCTGTGTCTCTTTCTTACCTTCCCGAGGAGCTAATTGAGAGTTCCAGTTAATTGCCATTGTTTTGTTCTTGTATGTGGTGTTTGTTGTATGCCCGTGTTGAGAGGTCTCCTCCTCTGGTGTGTTGTTGGCTGCCGTCCCCAAGATCATTAACGCCCTGATTCCATCAGCCTCTTTTGAGACCTGCACAATTCCGGTGTCTGCTGGTGTTTAACTCTACTAAAGGTTATTGAATCCATCTTTAGTCAAAAAAGCGATTTGATGAGCATGTTTCTGCCTCATGAAGAGAAAGTGGCTGCACGCGTGTGCTCTGAGCTGCAGTCAGCCCCGTAGCTGCCCATCTCTTCCTCGCCGATTTAATTTCTCGGCTAGCGTTGGGCAAATAGAGCAAGCTGGCTTTTTCATGTGCTCCTCCCAGGCCCCCCCGCGCCCCGGCCCCTCATGCATTTTTCATCTTGGCTCCCCACTCCCTCTGCCCTGCGAACAGTATTGATCGGCTGATTAAGCCATCAAGGCACAGCAAACACCAGGGCCCCACTCCTTCCTCCCCTGCCCTGTGTACCTCTCTCACACGTTACAACAGGCAGATGCTTCTGCAGCCCACCCACCCATGACATCTGCATCCCCCGCCCTTATTTTGTGGTGTTGGGATAATCAGCAGATGAACTTACCAGAAACCAGGTCCTCGGCACCTGTCATGTAAATAGAATATTTTGAGGCTTTATTTTTAAACCAAGCCTCTGAAGATCCCCTTGTGGGGTCCTCTTTAAAACAAAATTCAGCATTATCTATTGCTGTGTAACAAATTGCCCCAAAATTTAGTGGCTGAAGAAAAAACCTGGAATATATCGGAATATGTCACATTTTCTGTGGGTCAGGGATTCAGGAGCATCTTTGCTAAGTGGTTCTGCCTCCGAGTCCCTGGAAGTTTCCATCAAAATGGCAGATGCAGTCACTGGAAGGCTTGACTGGGGCTGGGAGATACGTCTCCACCCTCACCCACGCGGCTGTCAGCAGGAGGCCCCAGTTCCTCCCCAGTGGGCACCTCCACTGAGCTTCTAGAATGTCCTGCTGGCATGGCAGCAGGCCTCCCCTGGGGCGAGGGATCCGAGAGAACAAGCAGGACCCCACAGTGACCTGGTGTCACCTAGTGTGCCTGACACCTGCCAGTCACCTCCACCTTCAAACACACAGCTCTGGGCGTCTGCCTGACCCTCCTGGGCTCCCCCTCTCCCGGCCTGGTTGCTCCTTCCCCGCCTTGAGCCGCGGGTGCATCCTGCCCTCTGCCTTCCCCAGCCCACGGCAGTGCCTGGTAGCACAATCCGGTGTTCCCCAGATACTGAAAGGCAGGGACCGTCATCCGTGCGTCCCCCACACCTCCTCTGGGGCTGGCCTCTGGTGGGTCCATACTGACTGAAGGAGGCCTTCCTCTGGCCTCCGTGGGCACCCTGTAAAATCTACATGTGTATTCATCTGCTCCTAGTAGAGCAGGAGACAGAAACTGGTGCTGGTGTGGAGGGATCTGGACACCAGGACGAAGAGCTTATTCCTGAGTATGCTCCCCAACTCCCTGGAGGGGCCCGAAGGGGGGCCCAGTGTCTGCCTGGATTCAGGATGGAATAGGGAGGCAAGAGGTGCCGGCAGGGTTGGTCTTGGTGGGTTTCTATGGCTCCACACCCCGGGGACGGCCCAGCACAGCTCCCCGCTTCCCTCTCTGGGGACTTCCCTCTCTGAGACTCTTCTGCAAGTCCATGCTAAGGCAGGCAGCTCCTTTTCTGGACATAGAGGCGCAGAGAGGGCTGGGACTGCACTTAGGCACACTCACTGCGCTTTGCTGGGCAGCCCAGCATATTCTGGATCGCCCACATTTTCCTAAAGGGAAACACAGAAGCAGAAGAGCCTCACCATCGATTTGCCCATAATTAGTAGCTGTTTCCCAGGTTCTCAGGGGAGCCACCCCCTCCTCCCCCGAGGCGGTTCCCCACAAACCCCCTGATGGCTCCCCATCACTGCATTTCTGTATGGAGCTCACTCTCCCGCAAGTGCAGCCCCGAGCCAATCCTGCCCTCCAGCTCCCTGAGGAACCTGCGCAAGCAAGATCTTTTATGGCCAATTTCAAGGGGTTAATGGAGGACGGAGTGGAATTTACTTACAGCACCGACTCCACTAAATGCTTTCACCAGGCATTTTGCGGCAAAGTTCTTTGATTTCCCGCCCCCCGCCCCGCTCCGTGTCCTTTCCCACCATTACTAAATACCAAGAGATATTCTGGTCCGAGTTCCCACTCCCCCAAGCCCTGATTCACGCAGTTGTATGTGCTGGGGAGTATGAGACTTGTCACCCTGCCACCGTGAACTCAGATGGGCGGGTGACACCGCAGGAGTACCAGGAAAGAAGCTGGCATTTGAGCTCAGAACAACTTGGCTCTGCAGACATCACCAGTGCCCCTAACTTCAAACCCTCGGAAGCCACCCATGTGACCAATGACGTCACCTCCCATTTAAACCACTTCTTTCTCTGATCTTTTTCTTACCTCAATGTATGTGTGTTTCTAACTGCCTGGCAGGCTCCCAGGCTGAGTCTCCGCCTTTTTTAAGGGCAGATGCCCCTAAGCACCCCCGGCCCAGACAGGACTTTTTACCTGGTCTTTGGACATCTCACCTTGTTTGGGGCTCTGGTTTTTCATTTCCACCCAATTTCAAATTCACCTCCTCGTCTTCCAACCTGACATTTGAGTTGGGATAGGCTTCGTAATAGTAATGATAACATAGTCATAGTAGTAATAACGCAGTAACAGGATACTCCCGGGGGTCCTGCCGCGTGCCTGGCACCGTGAGAAGCCCCCACTGCAGGTGGGTCTCTGGAAGCAGGTGCTGACACGGGATGCAAGATGTTTATTAGCCAGCAACACCCGTGAACAGGGGAGGGTGGAAGCAGGATTGGGCAGAGGGGTGGGGGACCCGTGATGCAGGCCAGCCCCGCGCGGGAGCTCAGGGTGAGCACCCTCTGTCCAAGTGTCCCACATTGGTCCATGCCCCACATCTCAGTCTCTGGATGCCAACTCTCCTCGAAGGACATGGACTGGCTGAGGTGGGTCTCCACAGCCCAGGCCCACCCTGGAGGAGCTGAGAGCTGGAGCCCTTCTGCTGACCGCCCTCCTGCAGCCGGGTAGCAGGTCCTTCCTGAAGGGGATGGGGACAGAGCCTCTCCATGTCCATGGCAAGCCTTTCATCTCCACAGTCCAGCTTGCACCTCACAGCAGTGCCCTGAGGTGCTTTTGCAAATAAAAGAGCAGGCTTAGAGAATTTAAGTCACTCGCCCGAGGTCACACGGCTCAAGTGCTGTTGCACATCTTCCTGGCTGCAAGGTTCAAGTTCACAGCTACCACCACGCTGCCTCTCAGGCCGAATAGTGGGATTTTAAAGATGAAATGGAGATGAGTGGCCCTCCCTTATCCTAAGGAGCAGACACTATGCTCTGCTAACTTCCTGGCTCCCTTCTGGGAGAGTTTTATAGTTCTGAGTTTCCGTTTCCGCAAAGCAGGTCACGCCAGCCGGTGATACCACCTTCCTTCCCATGTCACGTCTTCATTCTACAGTGAAGCCTGAGATGCTTGGCTCCTCTGCTGCTCCCGTCGATTCTGGGAGCTTCGGGTGTCCCTCCAGTTCCCCTTTTCCTGTAGAAGATGCTGGGGTCTGTTTAGGCTGTTGCCACTAGGAGCACTAGCTATCTGAAAGCTAGAGAGGTGTGACCATGGCCAGCACCCCTGGGAAGACACTGGACACCTATACCTGCAAAGTTTTATACAGATCAGCTGCTCGAGGTAGTAAGTTCCCTGTCTGGAGAGGCAAACAAGCACAGGCTAGAAAGAGCGATACCTAGATTTTGAGCAGAGTCAACAAACACATTAGATAAAAGTTAGCTGATTGCCAGCTGTTCTTGTTTTGTTATCCCTACCGCCAGCCGGCCGTAGCTTGTGACAATACTTTGGTGTTGGTTTACAGCAAAGCGCTCACCTTGTTAGCCCAGCCCCATGTTTGGTTTCCAGGCTGAAATGGAATGTCCTTCAGAGGGAAGGAAAGGAGTGTGTTTGTCCTTGGCAAAATCAGCATCATTTTACCCAGGGATGTGGGATGATGCTCACAGGGCTGGCTCCATCCCGAACCACCTCCAGAGGAGCCCGGCTTTCAAAACATGTGGATGTTTTGGTTTTTTCACGAAGAGAAAGGGGGGGGAAATAAGAAGTGAAATACCAGATCTCTGTTTTGTCCACCGGATAATCAGTTGTCATAAGAGCCAGAATTTTTCATGAAGCTATTGTGAATGTTTTTCCCCTTTCAAGGCCGGTGTTCTTAACAAAACTGCCTTCTGTTTCTCAGCTGCGCAGGGTTGGGGGGTCTCCCTGAGGCCGTGGAGGAGGAAAAGATACAGAGACACGGGGGCCTGACCACTCCCAGGGAGGTTTCATCACTGGGAAGCACCATTCATGGGGAACTATAAGCAGGCAGCAGGCGCCCCAAAGCTGTGCCAGGCCTTCCTCCCCAAGCTCAGCTCTGGCCTGGGTCGGCGCAGGACACAGGGCTCGGCCGACACCAGCTTAAGGCCTGCCTGCCCCCTGGGGCCTGCAAGCTACTGAACAGGCCAGAACCTTGGACTCCTTCCTCCCTCCCACCCAGTCCTGGCATGTCCTCCACCCCCACCCTGGTACCCACAGCCCTCCCTGAATCCGGGTCCTTCTGGCCTGCAGCCCAGCAGGGTCGGCCGGCTTTCCCTCTGCATCTCTAGGGAAACCTTCCCCTTGCCCACAGTCTCACGGCCCACAGACAGATACAAGACCAGTGCTCTAACCACTGAGCTATGGAGCCTACCCTCCCACAGACAAAGAACTTGCCTCAGGTCACAAGCTACAAAGTAGAGAAGGTGGGGTTCCACCACAGGGCCATGTGCCCCCAAAGCTATGCTGCTTCTGGCGTGGGGCCTTCTTCAGGATGCATCTGGTCCAGTGGGGTCACAAGGCCCCCAGAGAGGAACAGATAGCAGCCCTCAAGGAGGGCTTCCTGGAGGTGATGGCATTTGAAATGAGCCTGGAAGGACAGATGGGGTTTGAGCAAGAGAGCTGGGGGATATGAGCATCCGTGGGAAACCCGCAGGCTGGTCCAGGAAGTTGTGAAGAGAGCGGCCAGGGCTGAGTGCCCTGCCCTTCATGCCTGGCACACCCCCCACCTCCCAGCAGAGGCCAGGGTGTCTAGGATGGAGAGGAGGCAGGGTAGCAAAGAAGCCCTGTGTCTTCTTTGAGGCGCCCCTCAGAGTAGGGAGGCCATCCGAACTGGGGCCCTGGGCCCCAAGGGTCTCCTCCAGCTCCGGGGCTCTGTGGCAGGCAACCTGGCATCATCGACAAATCTGTGAGATGTGGGGGAGGGTCTGCAGCCTGCATCGAAGGGATCCACGGCCCAGAAGTTTCCACAGCCCTGGGGTGAGAGAAGGGTCCAGACACTAGATGGGCTGTGACTAAGGGGAGAAGGGTTCTATACTTCGAGCCGCTGAAGGTCGGGAATCTCACCACCGCACATTCTCGCTTCTTCAGAAGCTCTGGGAGGGGAGCCGCCCCCAGCCAGACGATGGCTTTTCCAGCCTTTCTGGGGTTCCTTCCCCTCTTTCCGGAGGGGCCTCGGCCGTGATCAATGATGGGCCTCTCAGGCCTGACACAGCCTCTCTTCTGATAAAGTTTGCAGCTAAAAATAGCTTCGGTTTTCCTGCCTCTCCCCCCAGAGACGGAGTTGCTCTCCAGAGCTTCCTCCCAGAGGCCCGTGGCTGTGCCGACCTTCCTGTCAACGGTGACACCTTCTGTCTGCCCCCCAGGACCCCTGCACATCTTTAGGTGGCCAAAGGCTGCTCATGCCTGTGAGGGGGACAGTGAGGTGGTGGCCAGCAGGAGCCCAGGGGGAGAGGTGAGCTGCCAGGCCCAGGGGCCTGGGGAGCTGGGAGCTGCACCCAGGGCCCAGGCAGAGGACCCACAGCTCACCTCCCCAGTGGGACGAGAACTCACAATGTAGAAGAATGGACAACAAACAAAATACCCAAGATGGGAGATCCTTGTCACACAAGGACTAGAGTGTTAAGAGCAGGTCCTGAGGCATCTGGGTGGCTTAGTCGGTTAAGCGTCCAACTCTTGGTTTCGGCTCAGGTCATGATCTCATCAGTCATGGGATTGAGCCCTGCGTCGGGCTCCACGCTCAGCGGGAATTCTGCTTGAAAGATTCTCTCCCTCTACCCCTCCCCCCACTCTCTCTCTCTCCAATAAATTAATAAATCTTTAAAAAAAAAAAAAAAGCAGGTCCTGATTCCTCCCCTCCCCATGACGGTGCTGTGTGTCCTCACCCTCGCCTGCCTCACAGTGGGCACAGTCCACTTCTCCGCCCTTTGTTTTTTGTTTTTGTTTTTTTTAAGATTTTATTTTTTTATTTATTCATTTGAGAGAGCGAGAATGAGAGAGAGAGAGAGCACATGAGAGAGGGGAGGGTCAGAGGGAGAAGCAGACTCCCTGCTGAGCAGGGAGCCCGATGCGGGACTCGATCCCGGGACTCCAGGATCATGACCTGAGCCGAAGGCAGTCACTTAACCAACTGAGCCACCCAGGCGCCCAACTTCTCTGCCCTTTGATTCGGGCGTGGCCACGGGACTGGCTTGGGCTGGGGGATGTTAGAGGACCCTGAGCACCGGCTTGAAGTGTGTTTGCACAGCGGGGCTTGCCTTCTGCACTCAGGTGATCCACCTTGAAAGGAGCTGCCCCAGAACACAGATCAGACCTGGATCTACCCAGCAGTCAGGCCCAGCCAGATGAACAGGAGCACTCGGCCGCTGAGCCAGCCCCATCAGACCTCCTGGAATAGATTCCTCACTGTGCCACTTACCACCTATCTGTCAGCTTGGGGGAGCTACTTGGACATCCTGTACCTCACCTGTAATACGGGCCTAATCAGCATCTCCCAAATTACCTAAGGTAACCAAACTCCAAAATATTCATGCCATAATACAATAGAAATGTATTTCTCATTCACGTTCTGGTTATCTACTGATTTTTTTTTTTTTAAGCTACTTTGAAAACCAACTTAAAACAACAACCGTTTTATTAAATCTCACAATTTTGTAGATGAGGGATTCAGGCAGAGCTTGGCTGGATGATCTTGTGTTCCGTGTGGCTTTGGCTGAGACCATTCACGGTATTCAGCTGGTGGCTGAACTTGTCTGGAGGATTCAAGACGGCTTTACTCGCCAGCCTGGTGCCTTGGCATAGCTGCCCGGAGGGCCGGCCTCTGCTCGCCCTCTCCCTCTCGGAGGTCTCTGGGCCTCTCTTTGTGCTCACAGGGTCTCTCCTTGTAGTTGTATGGCCTGTCTCTGTGGTCTCTCCAGCAGGGTGGACACTCTGCACAGGACAGCTCAGTCCCAAGAGATGGGAAGTTTAGTGGGCCCAGAAATGGACAGTGTCATTTCCACCGTATTCTATTGGTCGAAGCAGTAACAAGGCCATTGGAGGGGAGGGAATTTAGACCCCTCCTTTCAGAGGGAGAAGTCACAGATTTTGTGACCCATCTTTAATCTACCACACACATGAAAAGTACAGTCAGCACCCCAGAGGGGCTCTGCTCCACACGGTGACTCAGAGACCCAGGCGAACAGGCACTCTGACGTTTTCTGCGTGTCGCTTCCAAGCTTGTCCTGGTGTCGGCATCCAGCTGGCAGATACTGGGAAAGAGAAAGCAAGCATTCCCACAGGGCGGTCTGTGAGCCAGGCCTGGAAGAGGCGTTTATCACTTGCACACACATTCTGTGGCCAGAACTCAGCGCATGGTCTCACCAGACTGCAAGGCAGACTGGGAAATGTGTCTGGCCACAAGCCGGGAGGAAAGGGAGACAGGCTCGGCCCGTCCACCCATTTCCCCTCTTGAGGTATGTGAGGAGTAAATGGCTCAGTACGTGGAAAGGATGGCTGGCACGCCATCAGCAGCCCTGCGTAGCCCTCCTCCCCTCTTCCGAGTGCATCTGGATGTGTTCAGGCATGCATCACACATCTGCATCACTTCACGGTTTGCTTGAACGTGTTGGTACCTGCCAACACCCCAGCATCTTCAAAGGGAAGCATGTCCCTGTGGGTGGACAGCCATGGGTGTCCATACCGAGTATCTCATGGCTCCCGCCTTGGCCACAGCTGAGGGGACCAAGAGTGGCCAGGCCCTCGCTGGTCACTGGCCCACAGAGGGCCCTGGTGTAAGAAGCTTTGCCTGGATAGGCTGGACCAACCCGACAGACATGAGCTGAAAAGAAGCAGAGAGAAAGTCATGAGGTGGAGTGTGGGGTGCGAAGGGCCAGGAGTGGCTAGAGTGATGCGGAACCAGAAACTGTGAGGAAGCAGAGACTGAGAGCTACAGAGGAAAGCTCTAGAGAAGAAGGTAAAGAGGTGGGTTGGTAGCAGGAGTTTTGACAAGATGCAGAGTGAGAAGCGGAGACAAAAGACAGCTGAGGCGTGCTCATGGCAGCTCCAGAAACACGAAGACCTGGCTCTGTCTCTGCGAAGCCGTCTTACATCCTGCCCTGGGCACAAGCCCCACAAGATGTCTTGGTCAGGGGTCAGCAAACTTCCTGTAAAGAGCTGGATTGTCGGTATTTACAGCTCTGCACATTTCTGTCGAAATTGCTCAACTCTGCCATTGTCGTGCAAAAGCAACGATATGCAAACAAATGAACATGGCTGTGTACCAATAAAACTATATGGACACAGGGCGCCTGGGTGGCTCAGTTGGTTAGGCGACTGCCTTCGGCTCAGGTCATGATCCTGGAGTCCCGGGATCGAGTCCCGCATCAGGCTCCCTGCTCGGCGGGGAGTCTGCCTCTCCCTCTGACCCTCCCCCCTCTCATGCTCTCTATCTCATTCTCTCTCTCAAATAAATAAATAAAATCTTTAAAAAAAAAAAACTATATGGACACAAATTTTCATTTCATAAAATTTTCACATATCCAGAAATAGTTTTAATCTTTTGGTTTTTTTTTTTTTTTTTTTTTTTTACTGTATTTAAAAATGTAAAAGCATTCTTAGCTCATGGACGGTACAAAAACAGGCATTTGGTGAAATTTAGCCCATGGGCCATAGTTTTCTGACTCCTGCTCTTAGTTCATAAGAGCTGAAGGGTGCCATTTTGTTTGGTCACCAGCACCCAAACCCCCTTTCTGGGTCAGCAGACAGCTTCCCCTAATGAGGCAGAGCCCACCTTCTACTGTCAGAGCTGAACACACAGAGGTGCCCCAGACCCAACCCTACCCATCTGCCCCGACCTCCATCAGAGGCGAGTGGTGAGAAGGAGAGACCTTGCAGGATGGGTCCCGGGGACGGGCAGTGACCTTCCAAAGATGGGTCCTGGTGACGTGCAGTGACCTTCCAAAGATGGGTCCCAGGGACGGGCAGTGACCTTCCAAAGATGGGTCCTGGTGACGGGCAGTGACCTTCCAAAGCAGGCGTGGCAGTGCCTGTGAGTCACCCACAGCATCTCACCCCAGTGGCACTGGTGACCTTGTCAATGAACTGGTCCTGCTGGCTTCAGTTCTCCGGGCTCCGAGCCAGGTCCTCAGGCCCTATCCGGTGAGGCTGTGAGCCCCAGCGCCCTTGTGATGAATCCAGTAGATGAATCTACTTAAATCAGCTAGCAGCTACTCCCTTTGCTGACGAATAAGAACCCCAGTGGTTGTGGGAATTTCTCATCATGGTTTTCTCTGGTGAGGTCCCAGGACGGTAAAATGTGCTGTAAAGATCTTTTCTAACAAGTTATTTTTTAGAAGTTATCACATCAACATTACATGTTCATTTTTTTTTTAGTATTTTATTTATTTATTTATTTGACAGAGAGAGACCTAGCGAGAGCAGGAACACAAGCAGGGGGAGTGGGAGAGGGAGAAGCAGGCTTCCCGCAGAGCAGGGAGCCCGACTTGGGGCTCGATCCCAGGACCCTGGGATCATGACCTGAGCCGAAGGCAGACGCTTAACGACTGAGCCACCCAGGCGCCCCTACATGTTCATTATTTTAGAAGGGAAGAAATAAAAAATGCCACAGAGGAGAAATAAAAACTCCTCATGATCACAACACATGGAAAGAAGCACAATTAGTCTTTGATGCAAACCCTTGCAGATAGAGATCCAGATTTTCCTCTTCACTCGCCGGCATCTTGGAAGAGTCGTGAATTGCTAGTAAGCATCAAGAATTGCTAGTAAGCATGCGTTTCCATCTCTTTATAAATAACTGCCTGATGCGCCATCAGATCCATGTATCTGATGTGTCCACCAGTCCCCCACTAGTGGGCACGTGGGCTGTTTCTAGGTTTCATTGCTAGAGATAATGCTTGGATAGGAGAATGCCGTGGACTGCCGTGCGCCCCTCCCTCCCAATTCAGATGGTGACATCCTAACCCCCAGGACCTCAGAATGTGCCAATTTGGAGATGGGCCTCTAAAGAGGTAATTAAGGTAAAATGAAGCCATATGGATGGGCCCTCATCCAATATGACAGGTGTCCTTATAAGGAGGATATGGGGACACACGTGACACAGACTGATGGGAGACCGTGGGAGGCCACGGCAAGAAAGTGGCCGTCTGCAAGCCAAGGAAAGAGGCCTCAGAAGATACCAACCCTGCCTCCACCTTGATCTCAGAGACTGTGAGAAAATAAATTTCTGTTGTTAAAGCCACATAGACTGTGTGCTTTGTGATGGAACCCTAGGAAACAGATACACTGTCCTTTTAACTCAGCCTTTGAGTACCTTTCCTGAGGCTAGAATCACAAAACAGCAATTACGAAATCAAAGGGTATACATGTTTTAAAGACTTTGTATTTTGAAATCATGATAGACTCACGGGAAGTAGCACAAAGGATACAGAGCCTGTGGGGACATCTTACGGAACTAGAGTACAGGATCCAAACCAGGAAATTGGCGTTGATGTGAAGCTGTTGCATGGTCCACAAGCTCCATTCGATCTAGTGGTCCTGTATACTCTTCCATAGATTGATGCCCCAGCCTTTCATCTTTGTATGCCATTGCAAATGTTATTTTCTGTTTCATTTCCTTTTCCTGTGTTCCTGTAAGAAGGAAACTGAATGATTGGTCTTGCTTCTGCCATCTTGCTAAATTTGCTTATTAATCCTGGTAGTTCGCTGTAGATTCTACTGGAATCTTAACGTATGTGATGATACTGTCTATAACTAATGGCAGTTGCTCTCCCTTCGATCCTTATACTTCTTTCCTTGCTTATCGCATTGGTGAGGAATCCAGGATGACATGGTATGAAAACGATGATGGTGGGAAATCTCGTTCACTTCTGGTCTTGGCTGGGGGAGGGGAGGCTCTATAACCGGCTCTCAAGTGTGATGTCTGCTGTAGATTTCCATATCTATATTTTGTCAAGTGATGGATGCTCCCCCCTGCTCTAGTTTCTCAGAGCTTCCTTTTTCATGGATGGTACTGAGATTCATCAAATAATTTTTCTGCATCGATGGAGATTATTTTTCTTCTGGTTTTTATTATGATTGGTTTTTGAATGTTAAGCCAGCCTTGCATTCCTGAAACAAATCCCACTTGGTTGTAACATTGTTTTATTTGACTTGCTAACATTTTGTCAAGTATTTTAATGTCTGTTTTCACGAGGACAGTTGATCCATAGTGTTCCTTTGTTGTGATGTCCTTATCGGGATTTACCACGAAGGTTATGATAGCCTAATAAAAATGACTTGGGAAGTAACTCTTCTTTCTGTATTCTCCGGAAGATCTTGTGTAATATTGGGGGGTTATTTCTTTTTTAAATGTTTAGTAGAATTCACCGGTAAAGCCATCTGAAAATTTCTTTGTCAGATAGTTTTAATTTTGGATTCAATTTCTTTAATAGATAAGGTTTTTTTTTCTTACAGCAGTTTTGATAAGATTTGTTTTTAAAGTATTTTTTTCTACTACATTTAATTTTCAAATTTATCAGCATAAAGCTGTTCCTGATATCTTCTCCAAGGCAGCATAAACGTTAAACCTCCATATTATTATGGTACACTTCTGTGTGATTACCAATATTACTCCATAACACCTCCATCATAGCACTCAATGACTTACATCGGCATGTTGTGTGCATGTGTCTGTTTTGGTCACACACACACACATGCCCTTCCCGCATCCCTGAGCAGTCGCCAGATGGAGCTCATTGCCCAGAGAGACACATCACAGACAGTGCTGAGCCGGGGCCACAGTGGGCAGCTGCCCCCCAAGATCCCAAAGCGACCAAAATGACTGACTGCTACTGAGTGTCTCAGATCTCTTTGAAATGAAGCTTCCAGATGCAGTATGCACTGAAATGTCTATGGGTTCCCCAAGTCCACCCAGCCAGAGAAAGTCATTGATAGATTAGTTTGAATGAAGATTAATCAATAATTTATGCTGATGTTTCTCCTCATGCAGCAGGGAGACCCATTTTGAGGGGATTTGACAGGGTCAGGCACACCTCGGTTTAATTAAACCTGATACAGAAAATTAAAAGGGAAAAAAAAGTGCCCACCAACCCTCTGGCGATTGGTTACACAAGATGGACTCAATCTACAATCGATGAAGAGGGATTGAGGAGCAGATGGGGATGTGGCAGGAAAGTCCAGATTCAGCAGATGCTTCTGCGTGGCCGCCCTGATGGAGCACAGCAAATGTAAATACACTTATTGGCATCTCATAACGTGGCCTTTAGGAGGCAGTCCCTTTGCACGAGATGATGGATGGTTCTGCTGGCCGGAGTGTACGCCATATCTGGAAATCAGCACTGCTTAGGCCTCTCTTAGAGGAGCCAGAATGCCAAAACTCACATCCCCAGAGTGGCCATCGAAAGGAGCAAGTAGAAATTAATGAGCATCGGTCTTCCCGACAAACAGGAGATAGTCTCGGGACCTGGTGGAGAATCAGCATCAGGGTGAGCCTCTTGGTGGGACCCTCCATGTTTTCTGCCCGCCCCCCCCAAGGTTCTCAGCAGGATCTCCCTCCTTTTTGTTGTATTCTGTTAGAGAGATCCCAGCCAAATCTCATCCGAACACTTGGGATCTTTCTGAGCTAATGGAACTGCTCTGACAGTTTTCATTCATAGCCTCCCTGTCCTCTGGATGTGGGTGTAAATCTTTGAGGAGTTAGGCCTAGGGTAAACTCAAGTAACTGTCCAATTCAGAATGGTATCTTTGCCCCGGGCCACTGAGACTTGCTGAGTCAGGCTAGTCACCTAATGTCCCCTCCCAGAGGACTTCTCACCCAGGGGATCCTCAATCCCACCCAACAAGTCTGCTGGAGGTGGCCAGATATGTCTGAGCCAGACATGGATAAGCCCCAGGTGACAAGTGAGTAGCACACAGACCTCTCTCCGCACTGCTGTGTCCATGGCAGACATTGCTAATCGATCCCTGCATGTTCTCCTGGTGCTAGGAAGTAGGAAGCCCAAAGCTCAGCCTTCCCTGCCCATGCAAAGTAGCCGAAGTTCTCGTTCCAAACTGGACAGGGAGGGGCAAAAGGTGAAAAGAGACAGAGGAGAGGTAGGAGGTGAGCATGTGTATCCCCATGCCTCCTCTCCAGACTTTGGCCCGGAGGGATGCTGCTTTGGATAGGTCAAAAGGAAAGTTGGGAGCAGGAAGCTTTCTGTTCAGATTCACATTTGGAACTCTGGAAGGAGATCACCTCCCAGGCAGCACCCCGCCAATCCAGAAACCCAGTCAGGGGAAACTCAACAGCATGGTGAAGGGTCCAGTGAGCTTTCTCAGACACCTAAAGCTCCCCCAAGGCCTGAATGGGCTGCAGAGGCCCCCACATGCCTGGAGGCAGTGGAGAGTCTGTGGGACACGCTGACAAAGGGGATGAGGACCCTGCAGCGGAGGCTGTGCTGGTTGGTAGAGACCAGGGGTCACATGGAGGACATGGGGGAGACACAGAGGGGAAGGAGGGCTGAGCCAGCCAAAGAGCATCCCAGGGCCCAGGCAAGGAGGACCCACTGGGATGTTACCTACAGCCACACCAACAGTAGGGTCTCAGTCCTGGAGCCTCCTGGGCAGCCACGGCCAGCAGACAGCGGCCAGGATGAGGCCACCATGTGCCTGCAGACACCCTTCCCCTCAGCCACCACGCATCACCTGCACTGCAAGCTGCCATGTTGGGGAGGAGCAGGGGGGAAGGGAATGGCCTGGGAATGGGAAAGATCCTTTGCCCAAAGCAGCTATTTAATAGTTGGATCAGATTGGGTTTAGGAGACTGGAATTCCATCTCATCCATGCCATGCCAGCCAGACATTATTCCCTGGCATGTCGACCCCTGAGCTGAGTGACCCAAGGGTTGAACATCTGGAGCAGCTTCTCCCCCACTCAGGCCCGCCAGGCCCCCACAGCCGCCTGCAACCTGTCTCATCCACCACTGGCTTCTTCACCTTGGCTTTTTTTTTTATGTGGCAACGTAGACATAAGATTCACCATTTTAACGATTTTTAAGTATGCACTTCAGTGGTACTACGTACCTTCACACTGTTGTGCAAGCTCACCCCCATCTGTCCCCAGAACTCTTCATCTCCCCAAACTGGAGCTCAGCCCCCAGTGTGCACTGACGCCCCAGCCCCTGGCACCCACCGCCCTCCTTTCTCTCTCTGGGAACATGATGTTCTGGGTGCTTCACATCAGAGGAGTCATACAGCATTTGCCCTTTGGTGTCTGGCTCAGCTTACTTACCTAATGTCCTCCAGGCTCATCCCTGTTGCAGCCCACATCAGGATCTCAGAATCGCCTTCCTTGTTAAGGCTGAATTTTGAAGACTGAATCCATTGTACGGGTACACCACCTTTTGTTTATCCATCATGTTTATCCACTCACCGATGGACGCTCGGGTCGTTTCCACCTCTTGGCTGCTGTGAATAGTGCCGCTGTGAACATGGGTGCACAGATACCTAGCTGTCCAAATCCTTGCTTTCGACACTTTGCGGTAAACACCCAAAAGTAAGGTTGCTGGGTCCAATGGCAAGTCTGTGTCTCCTTTTCGAGGAGCCGTCGTGCTGTGTTCCTCAGCGGCTGCACCATCCTCCGTGCTCACCAGCAAAGCACAAGGGCTCCAACGTCTCCACGTCCTCACCGACACTGGTTACTTTCTGGTTTTTTGATGATAACCCTCCTAGTGGGTGTGAGGTGCCTACTGTCACTTTTAAATCTGTGAGCCCCGTTTCCTTTCGCAAACCCTTCCGTGTTCTTCCTGCTATGAGCCAGAGTTGCATTCTGGAACCTGACCGATCCAGGAGGGGAGACTGCACGTGCGTCAGAGCCACAGGGCCGTGGGGAGTCCGCAGGAGTGGGCACTGTCCTGGCACGTGTAGCCCCGGCTGTGTGCAGGGCCCCGGGGGGGGGGGGCAAGGGAAGGGGCCATGCGCTTGCGCAGAGGATGCCCCTGCTGCAAAGGAACACAAGACTGTTTGGAGGATCAGCTGTGTGCCAGGAAAGTAACTCAGCCCGTATTTGGTGAACACTGGGTTCTTGCCAGGCACTGGGTTATAAGGGTGCTAATTTAGAACTGGTCTGTGGTATAGGAGGTGACCCACCCACGAGACACTGTCCTGCCTGTACTTCCTTCTTGTTGTTGTTGTTTTTAAAGATATTATTAATTTGAGAGAAAGAGAGAGCACAAGCAGGGGGAGAGGGAGAGGGAGAAGAAGACTCCCTGCTGAACAGGGAGCCCGACTCAGTGCTCGATCCCAGGACCCCAGGATCATGACCTGAGCTGAAGGCAGGTGCCTAACGGACTGAGCCATCCAAGCACCCATGCCCTTCCTTGTTATTAGAGCCTACATCCCGAACTAGAGGCTAAAAATGCCCAAATATCTGCCTCCCAAAACTTCCTTACATGTAGGCATGGGCAGGTGGCCCAGTTCTGTCATTTGGGACCTGGGGTCTGTTGGGGGCCTCTGGGAAAGTTTTGAATCCCTAACAGGAATAGTAGGGAGCATTTTTTTCTCCTTCCCTACAGACCTTATTGTGGAAAGATGTGATGTTTGGAGCTGCAGCAGCTATCTTGTCACCATGAGGTAAAGTCCTGTCCTCATGCTGGGAAAGTGGGAAAATAGGAAGATGCTAGGTCCTTGCTGCTATCACTGAGCTCCTGAACCAATGTCAATTCTCTAATTGTGTGAGAACAATAAGCCCCTATTGTTAAAGCCACTTCTCACTGAATATTCTATTACTTGTGGCCCAGGGCATTCTATCTGATACAAAGAGGCTGACTAAAACAAAGAGTCATATATACAAATGAAAAATTCTAGCTGAGCTGCATCCACTGAAGGAGCCGTACATGGTGCATTTAATAGGAAGTGAAGACCCTGTCAGAGAGGTCAGGATAGCCTCCCCAAGGAAGTGACCACTGAACAGAGGTCCAGATGAAAACCAGTAGATTTTAGGCAAAAGGAGCAGCCTATGCAGAGGAATCATGGGAAGTCCCTAGGCATGCATTGGGGTCACTTAGGGAGCTTTTAACAGTTACAACATCCCCCCCCATTCAAATTAACTGAATTTCCAGGGTTGGGAATCCAAATGCACAGCAGGCTTGAGAACCGTAGACTAAGGGGTGGGGATGGCTGGCCTGCAGGGTGTGCACGAGGGAGCGACGGAGGAGGCTGGGGGTGGGGACAGCTAAAAGCATCACAGACTGTGCTCCACCACATGACGGATTCCTGAGGGGCCAGAGCACAGCCAGGGAGCCTGGCACAAGAGAAGGTGATCTCGGAGTCACAGCGACGCTCGCTGATCTTCACCCAGCCGGCCACTCCCTGGCATGGGACCCACTGAATTTCACATTCCCGATCTGCTCATTGGGGACCACAACATCCCGTCCAACCCGGAGCAACTGGAACCTGGGGACGGTGGCCTGCATCAGGGAGCCAAGCAGGTAGTGGTTCCTGGAGGTTCCCTTTCGGGGTCTTGGGACTCTGTCCCCAGTGGGGCTTTGGACCCAGCTGTGCCCTGGAAGGAGGAGGTCACAGCAGCCATGAGACTGGGCAGCCCTGTCCCTATTGTCCCTTGTGCTGCTGTGTTTCGCGCTGAAGTGAGTTGAACGGTGACCCCCAAAAGATGTGGCCACCCAGAACCTCAGAACCAACCTTATTTGGAACAAGGGTCTTTGCAGATGTAATTAAGATAAGGCTCTCGAGATCACCTTGAATTAGGGCGGGCCCTAAATCCGAGGACATGTGTCCTTATAAAAAGAGAGGAGCCACAGATACGGAAACACAAGGACAGAACACCAAGCGAGGACAGAGGAAGAGACCAGAGCAATGCGTCTACAAACCGAGGGATGCCTCGGATTGCCTAGCCTCCAGAAGCTAGGAGAGAGGCACAGATCGGATTCTCCCTCAGAGCCTCCAGAAGGAACCCCTCCGCCGACACTGGGGACCCTGGCCTCCTGAACTGTGAGAGAAGACGTTTCTGTTGTCCTCAGCCATGCAGCTTGTGGTCATTTGTCAGGACAGCCCTGGACCCTCCTCCACCAACCTCCCGGGTCCCTCTCCCCTCCTCTGCCCTGCCGTCCCCCCCACCCATCAGTGTTGGGGCCTGGACAGAGCGAAGCAGAGCATCCTGGTTGAGCCAGACCGCCAGCTTGCCTGGCACCGGGATGGTGGCCCGGGCAAGGAGGGGCCGGCTCGTCAGCTCCACGGGAAGCTTGTGATGCTGTGGCTGAGACCGCCCCCACCCAAGGTGACCTTCTCACGACAAACCCGGCGCTGGAATCAATTATTCAGTGGAGCATCTTAGAAGGTGCTCCAAACATACGGGCCTGGGCTTTTTGTGGTCACCCTCCCCCCCCCGCCTTTAAAGACATTTGTCAAATCCGCGCCTGGCAGCGAAACAGAGAGCCGGGGCATCAGGGAGGGGCAGGGAGCTCGGCGCCCGTGGGGCCCTGCCAGCTCGCCAGCAAAGGGCTCTCAGCGGCGGCCCCACGGCGGGCCTTGGAAGCTCGTGTCTCCTCGCGGACAGAGCTGTCGCCGGCCGCCGGGGCCTTTGATTCCGCCCTGACAGGGCGCTGACAGATTGATCTGGCGCCCGTACATAATTCATGAGCCCCCGAGCAGCTGTGAATTCTGAGCAGGCCTTTTCCGCGGTGCAGACAGAGCCGGCCGGAGAGCAGGGCTGGGGAGTGGGGCGCAGGGGGTGGGGTCGCCATAGGAGGAGCTTCATCAGGAGGTGAAGAGCTAAAGGGATGCTCTGGGGCTGGGGGAAAGCAGTCCCCTCGGACGTGACAGCCACCTGTCCATGATCTGCCGTCTCAGGAGCAAGGGCTTCGGGGCACATGCCCCATGCTCCCCTCTGTGGTGGCCTGAGCACACCCATCCGGGTGGCCTACAGGGTAGGGGCTGCAGCGCCTGAGGGGCCCACCGTCCTGCAGACACAACTAGCTGGGTGACCTTGGGCAGGTCACTCAGCCTGCCCGGGCCAAGCCCCGTCCCCGTGGAGGCACGGTGATAACATGCTGTAGGCAAAAGGCGCTGTCCCCCCGCATCAGAGCGTGTGGGGTGGTCACTGTTAGAGGCGAATCTTCTAGCACATCGTGCCGGTCTTCCACTGGCCTCCCTGGGGGTGATGGCCCCACTTCCCGGAGCGTGGCTACAGGCGGGCCCTCAGAACCTGGTTCACACTTGGACTGGATATACAGAGCAGGATCCCAACAAAACAGGAAGAAAGCCAGCAGCAGGTGGAGAAAGGCTTTTCAAACGCAGTTTCTCAGAACCCGGGGATATGGGCTCCCAAGAACCACCTAGGGCTTTAACAGGGCAGCACCTGGGCCTCCCCGGGGACTCCAGCTCGGGGGTGCAGGCGGCCAGGAGTCCATCAGTCCTCCGGATCCTCACCCAGAAGAGGCCCTGGGACCGCTGCAGAGTATTTTCCAGTTGGAGCATGGCTTGAGGTGTTTTTGCAAAACAATTAGGTTGTCCTTGTTTTCCCAATATTTCTGTTTGGTTGAGGACATTGATTCCCCCCCCCCATAGTATTTATTGTTGATGGATTTTTTTTTGTCCAATTGCAAAAGTAATACTTATGTAGATGTTTGTTCTCTTTTTTTCATGCTTTTCTGTAACTTTTTTAGCGTGGAAAAAAAGCAATATATATCTCATGCCAAAAGACATGGAAAATAGAGAAGCAGGAAGAGATCAAAATCTCCCACAATCCCTCCCTCCAGAGATGATGGCCACACTGTGCGTGTTGGTCTGGGCCTTCCCAGGACTCTGCCGATGTGAACACAGAGACATCCTATTTTATTGTAATTTTTTTATTGTGCTAAAATATACATTAACACAAAGTTTACCACTCTAGCCGTTTTTAAGTACCCAGTTCGGTGGCATGAAGTACATTCCATCACCGTCATCCGTCTCCAGAACCTTGTAATGTTCCCCAGACTGAAACTCTGTCCCCATTAAGCCCTGATCCCCATTTGTCTCCCCCACCCCCACTCCCCGGTCCCTGACAACCACCATTCCACTTTCTGTCTCTACGACTTTGATTATTCCAGGTACCTCCCATGTGTGGGATCACACGGAATTCGTCCTCACGTAGCATAATGTCCTCCAGGTTCATCCATGGTGTGGCAGGTGACAGAATCTCCTTCCTTTTCAAGGCCGAGAGAGATACCCTGTGTGTGAACTAAAATTATCCCACGTGGTACAGAAAGCTCTGCACCCACTAGTTTTTCATACAACATTAGATTGAAAACATTCTCCCATCAGAAACTGACACATAGCTTCTTCCACTTCTCCCACCAGTTACACCCTCCCGGAAGCAGCCTTGGGTTGGGAGCAGGAAGCCTGGGGCCCCTGTGGGGGGCAGGGAGGGGTCCCTAAGACCGCCCCCAGGATCGGTGATTCGCTAGAAAGGATGACAGGAATCAACGTATAGTTGTACCTCAGCAGAAGGATATGAGGCAAAATCAGCAAAGGGAAGAGGCACTGGGACGAATCCCAGAGGAAGCCAGGCATGAGCTTCCCAGAGTCCTCTCCCAATGCAGTCACACAGGACATGCTCAGCCTTCTCCCCAGCGTGTTGAGACAACACATGTGAGGTGCTGTCTGCCAGGGAAGCTCTTCATCACAGGCTGGTCACCTAGGCACCCTCTGCCTGACACATGCCAAACATCCAGACTCCTTGAAGGAAAGCAGGAGCTCGGCATAAACCACGAGGTTTGCACCAACAACAGAGAGCCATTCTTAGCAGTTAGGGAATGGTGGGAGCTCTCCCGAAATCCAGGTTCCCAGATGCCAGTCCAAAGCCCACCTTGCAGGCAGGCCTTTCAAAGGAGAGCTGTCTCAAGCCTCCTGTGTTAACTCTTTTCTGGGTGTATACCACCAAAGTCCAGGATTTTTTTTTTTAAGATTTTATTTATTTACTTGACAGAGAGCAAAAGAGCACAAGCAGGTGGGGAGGGGTAGAGGGAGAAGCAGACTCCCCACTGAGCAGGGAGCCCAATTCGGGGCTCAATCCCAGGACCCTGGGATCATGACCTGAGCTGAAGGCAGATGTTTAACTGACTGAGCCACCCAGGCACCCTAAAGTCCAGGATTTTGAAGGCCCAAGATTTAAAACAAAAATGCAAAACATCTGGTCACCATGGGCCTCTCATTCACAGGCCTGCTCAGCTGGGGCAGAACAGCCACATCTTTAAGGCAAGAGGTAGGGGCTACAATTGGTCATCGTTCTAATCTTGTAAAGTAGCTGTAGGTTTCAGAGTAGGAAGAAGTCTGATGAAGACATGCAGGACCTCCATGCTGAAAACTACAAAACATTAGAGAAATTAGCAAGGGTCTAAACAAATAGAAGAATAGACCATGTTCATGGGTTGGAAAACTATAATACAGTAAACCATGTTCTTTCCCCCTGATTAGTATCTAAACTCAGTGTAATCTCAGTCAAAATCACAGTAGGTTTATTTTTGGTGGAAACTGAGAAGCTGATATAAAATTTATATGAAAAGGCAAAGGGCCAAGGAATAGCCAAGAAGATCATAAAAACAAAGAGCAAGGCTGGCAGACTTGTGCTACCAGATATCAGACCCATGATAAAGCCACAGTAATTAGGACACCACAGGATTGGCACAAAGATAGACAAACTGACCCATGGAGCAGAGTTTCCAGAAGCAGAAGCCCCTACCCACAACACAGTCAACAGGGCCAGCCCTGGACAGTGAGGATAGAAGGGTCCTCTCAAAAACATGCCTCACAATTTATTTAAAAAAACTACATTCCAGATGGACTGCGTATCTACATGTGAAAGGCAAAGCAGTAAAACGTTTAGAGGAGACATCTTTGTGACCCCCAAAGAGACAAAGATGTTTTAAATAGGGTTCAAAATGTACTATCTGTGCATGAAGAAAATTAATAGATTGGACTAGCGTAAGCATGTCCACTCAGCAGAGATGCCTACTGAGAGAAGGAAAAGGTAATCCACAGAGTCAAAGTTATTTGCTATATAAGGACTTGTGTTCAAAACACTCCTACAAACCAGTAAGAAAAAGACAGACATCCTGGGAGAAAAATAGGCCTGAACAGCTACTTCACAGAGGGGTTAACAGCCTTCTCAAATGGCCAAGAAGCATATAACAAGAGGCTCAACATTGGCCATTGGGGAAATGCAAGGGCAAGCCACAATGTGATGCCACTACCCCACCCCCCCACCAGAACAGCCAAAATGAAAAAGGTGGAGAATACTAAGAGTTGACAAGGATGTGGAGCAACTCGAGCCCTCCTCCACTGCAGCAGGATGGGGATCACAACACCACTTTGGAAGACTGTGTGCCAATCTCTAATAACATATACATACCCAATGGCCCAGCAAGTCTGCTCCAACCAGAAATGTACAAGCACGCTCAGGAGATGACATGCACCAGCATGTTCGTCCCATCGCCGTGTATACCTACCCAGAAACCCAACGACAGGAGAATGGGTGAAGTGTGGGATTCCCAGCCAAAGGAATACTATACAGCAATGCGACGTACCCATCTGCCACTGTGGGCGGCAACATGGGTGAGTCCTCTCAAACATGATGGCGCAGGCTGGAAACCAGGCACAGGGACCACGCGCTGTGTAATTCCACTTACACAAAGTGCAACCAGAGACGTGAGGGGACTTCTGAGTGATACAATCAAAGAAATGTTCAACTTTTAATGTCTGTGGGCACAGCTCCTGGATTCCCAGGGAAGCTATACTTGAACATTTACCAAGGTCAAAATGATCTGGCACAACCTCAATGCATGGGCTCTATTTCTGCCCCGAGCACACATTGTACATCTGCTTCATTTAAAAAATAACCAAAAAGCATTCCAAACATAAAGATAAGAAAAAGGAAAGAAACCTCCCTAATCCCCATAAGGTTAAAGTCATACAGCCCTGCATGAACTAGAAACTTAAGATCGGCAACTTTCTGAAATGTCCTCTGATTTGTAACTTTTTTATATAAAGCATGTATACAACCCTGCACCAAAGTTCCTTCTCTGGAGCATCTTTTGTGAAGATTGTATATCCCAGGCAGCTGTCCCAACTTGGGCTCGAATGAAACTCTCTCACTTTCTTTTAAAGATTCTAAAAGGTTCTAATGCTTTTGTTCAATTTGGATTGACATGAGGTGCTGGTTACATGGGTGTTCAGTTTGTGAAAATTCATATGCTCATGGGCACTAACTCATATACTCCTGTATCCTCATGGGCCCTTTATTAGGTGTGATCTCCTTAAGAGTAAACAAAAATTTGGGGAAAGAAAAGGTGGGGCATGGCCCTGGTTTACCATACCCCACCAGGGCGCTTCTTCCTCATTTGGCATTGTGACCCCTAACCTGGGTGACTTCTAAGGTTCCTCTACCCTGCCCCATGAGGCCTCCAATAGAGTGTATTTGTTCTCAACTGCAACCCAGAATCATGCCAATAAGCCAGTCAATACCATGTTACCAGTGGATCCAAGTGCCATTGTTATTTGCTAAATTATAAAGGTTCTAGCAATTCAGAAAGTCTAAAATCTCCTGGGTGAGACCCAGCCCTGGCTCAGGGTCCAGGTCCAAGACCAGGAGTCCAAGAAGTACCAAGGGAAGGGATTGGGAAGCCCATGCCCATGCCTCCCCTGGGGTAGGTGCCCCAGCCCCCTTCCTGACCTGACCAGGGCCTGGTACTGTGGCCTCCACACACCAAAGCCATGGCAGCCCAATCCCACCACGGATGGGTCGGAAGCAGAACGGCACTAATCCCAGCTCTGACTCTTACTGACTGCATGAGCCTCTCTGGACCTCCATTCCCTCATCTGCAGTGTGGGACCAATAGCACTCTTTGGTGGGGTTGTTGCAGAAATTAATTGGAATCACTTAGCACAGACCCTGGCACAAGGCCAGCCCCTGGCAGGTGGCACCTGCCATTGTTACTGTCGTTAACCATCGTTGTTGTCTTTCTTACTCTTCTGTTCATTTCCACTTTAGATGTCATCATTCTGGATGAGGACTGTGCACTCCCCTTCCTTCCCTCAGACCCAGAAGGTAATACAAACTGTTAACCTACAAAATAAAACCACCAGTTACTTTACCGATAAAATGGGTTTAGTTGGGAATAGCAGAGAATTGCAGTTCGGGACATGCAAGCTATGGCAAAACCACAGGCAAGTCCAACAAAGAAAGGAGAGGAGAGTGATTTTATGGAGAAGGTAGAGGACATTGAGAGGGGCTGTCCCAAACCGAAGTCCACTGGAGAAAGGCAGGAGTTCAGGGCGAGGGTGGATCCTCACTGGCTGAGTTGCTGGGGTCGTGGATTTCTCGTTGGAGAAGCAGCGTCCGTCCTTCCCTGTTGGGTCTGTAGTCATGATTCCCTCCTGTGGCGGGGGCCTCTGCTGGGGTCTCTAAGTGATGGTTCTTCCTGTAATTGACATCTGGTGATACCGCATGAGAACTCTCCTTTCTGGCCTCCTAACTTCATTTTAGTGAGCTTTTCCTTTATTAAGTTTCACCAAACAAGGGTAGAAAACCAATTTCTCAGATGAACTAATTTTTAAGCAACCTGATCCACACAGCTAACCGGGTACAACACGCTTTTTGCTCACTCACTCCTTTCTTTCTCCAGCACACACCCAGTCCACACTCACTATTACCAGGGCCTGGGCTGCTCCTAGCACCCACAGCAGGTTGATGAGAAGCACCTCTGCAGGCTCCGCGGAGGAAAATTTATTTTTGCAGCTTTGAGATGCAGAAGCAGCCAAGGTCATGGGAGCCAAAGGCTGCTGGAGCTTGCATTTCATTTGGCTTTTATGAAAGTGGTGCACCACATTCCAAAGGCCCTCTTCATATCCACATCCCAGGGGAGTTCTTCTACAATAATATAGACCAGCTCCAAAAGGTGTTCTCTGGAAAGGTTTATTAAAAACCCCAGCAATCTCCCTGTTGTGGGCTCCATCCAAAATCCAAAATGCATAAAGCCTTGAGCATTGGGGCATCACTGCGAATGCCCAGGGGACGTACCAGCTAGGTCCTCACAGTGCCTTGGGCCCCTCTGTGAAGCCCCCAGACTGCAGCTCTAGGACCAATGAGCCTGTAAGGCCTCAGGGAAATCAAATGGACTTTTCAACTTCTAGGGCAGGAAGGCACCTACCAGCTCAGGGCCAGTAGGGCATAGTCATACGAGGCAACAGGTAGCAGGCAGGCTGTTGCTCCCCCACCCATACCCATGGCAGACATTGCTAATCGATCCCAGTGCCCTTTCCCACTGAGCCCAAGCAAGGCTTCTGAATTCTTCTTAGCGCAGGGCTCCCTGTCTGCCAGACAGACTCATGGGAGCTAACCAGTGGAATGTCTGCCATCCCCAGCTGGTGGGAAGGAACCCCGGCTCTAGCCCCAGTTCTGCCCAGTCACCATGATACCTTGAGGTGGTCGTTGAGCTCACTGGGCTCCATTTTCTGGCCTATGAGGTGGAGAGAAAAGCTCTCTCTCATTCATGCCGCTCAGTCAGCCTACAACAAAGACCCTAAGCCCCTGCCTTCCCCTCCAGCCCCTCCCTGCCCCCTACATGTCAGATGCGTGCAGAAGAAAGGCTAGTCCCATCAGTGATGCTGACCGGGAGCTTGGGAAGCTTCTCGAACACAGGCCCTCAGACCTGGCTCACTGTGAAGGGCTGGCTGTTCTGTAGATGTAAAATGACCCACCACACTCATTGGGGCTGGGAGAAATCCAGGAAGGCTTCCTGGAGGAGGAGGGAGAGACATGGCCAGGGGATGGGGGAACATGGTCAGAGGAGCATGACAGTGGCCAGTTGCTCACCTCATTACTTCTCCCACCAGGATGATGGCAAACCCCAGAAAGAAATGGTTTCAAGGGAGGGGAGAGGAGACATTGGCCATTTCATGGGAAAAGATCTGCTCCCTGGCCATGGCAGCATGGGATGCCACCCATGGGGGCATAGCCAGGCCCCCTCCCTCACTCATACTTAATGGCCACGGTGGAGTTCCCCCCACCTCCTGTCTCTCCTTCCTTCTTTCCCCTCTCCATCCCTGCTGCTTTCCCTCCTCGTCTTGTTCTGCTTGCCTGTGGGCATGGGAGATGGGGTGCAGAGACACTTTCTCACCCAGCTCTGCTCTTGTGGTCCCCTTCCAGCCCAGGCCCTGCTCAGCCTGCCCCCTCCACCTGTGGGCAGTGGCTGGCTCCCTCCCACTGGATATCAGCCCAGTGCCCCCAACGCTGCTGCCCCCAGACTAGGAACCAGGGGAGCCTGGGCTGGCTTCCAGTGCCCTCTGTCTAAAAGCATTTGGAAGCTGCCTCTGGGTCAGCGCCAGAAGCTTCCACACAGACTGGCAGTTTGGCCAGGGTCGCCGCTCCTGCTGGGAGGTCCTGGAAAATTCCAGCCCTCCCTGGCCTCAAGTGCTAGCTATCCCGAGAGGCCTCCCACCCCCACTCTCCACCCCGGCTGGCCTGTTCCCTGCTGCAGTCTCAGCTCACATTGTCCTCACTGGCCGGGCCCTCGGGAATGCCAGGGCGGCCCTGGGAGGAGGCAGCTTGGCTTATGGGGGGACCAGGGGTTGTGGAACACAGTGACCTTGCCCAAGTCCCTTGGCCTCACGGGCCTCCACTCCGTCTGGAAGCCAGTCCATCTGTGGACATGGTGAGCCAGTCCAAGGGCAAAAAATTATGTATGTTTTCAAAGGAATCAGGTTGGTAGCAGTCTGGAAATGCCTGCCGGTCCCCAAGCTGCAAACTGTATTCCCTCAGCCTTGCTGTTCGGGGAGACAAGGGCTTGAGGCTTATGAATTTGTCGAACACACGGCCAGCTCCTGGTAATGAAAATAAGAACATCGCGGTGGTGACTAAGAGGAACAGAGCTCATGCCACGTGCCGGGCACTGCGCTAAAGCCTTCCCGTGCAGAGCCCTCACGGGCCTCGGCGCACCCCTGTGGGGTGGGAGTCCGCACTCCTCCTCACCCACGTCTTACAGAGGAGGAGACTCAGAGAGGTCGAGAGACTGGTCCAAGGTCACGCAGCCCGAGAGTGGAGAGGCTGGGAGTTCGCGCCTCATCTTGAGGGGACAGCGGCTCTTCCTCTCCTGCCTCCCACCAACTCGTTCTTCACCAAAGCCCTTGCCTCACGGGCAGAGCAGCCTCAGCCTGAAAATCTCCTGCGACAAATGCCAGTCCTGAAATGTCACCATTGTCCCTCAGTTCCCTGGGCTGATGGTTTCTCTTTCACCAATGCTGCCTGCTCCCTCTGTGCCTTCGCTCTGCCCTCACAAGGGGACTGGAATTCTTTCCTAAGCCTGGAGAGGAGGCTTCGGCTGCTAGAATGTGGGTGATGGGGTGGGAACCCCCCAGGGGGAAAGTGCAGGGGAGCTGGGCGCAGAGACAAGGGAGCTAGGACTGTTTGGGATCCATTTCACGCCAGGCAGTTTCACGAACATCTCATTGTGCCCGGTAGGGATCACGACCCCAGTTTACAGATGCGGAAACTGAGTCTCCAGCAAGTAAGTGAGCCACTTGAGTTTGTGCTGTTGATGGGTGAGCCAGCCGGGTGTCTCATGGGGTCGGATGAGGGGAGGAGAGCACCTGTGGGGAAGCCCCGGGGTCCCCGGGAAGAGCTCCCGGCAGGTGTAGGCAGCCGGCGCACAGGGAGGGCTTGGTGTCCTGCAAGAAGCCCAGTCCCCCTGGTTTCTCCTGAAGGCTCTGCTGGTCGTGGGGGTGATGGCAGTGCCTCATAGAGTCACGGGGCCAGAGTGGAGCCGCTGCCGCCAGCTATGTCTGCAGCCCGATGCCTTCCAGACCTTGGCAGGGCCCCGTCAGCCCTGCCAGCTCAGGGCAACTGCTGCTTTGGACGTCTCGGGGCCAGCCAGAGAAGATTCCCCCTGCCCCCGTCCTGGGGCAAGGGTGAGTGGCCTCCCGGCCTGGAGAACACAGGACTGGCAGGATGGCTGGCCCCCTGCCTACCGAGCCCACCCTGTGCCGGCCTCTGCACCTAGGGCTCCCTGTCCCGATGTCCTCTTGCTGACTCCTCCCTGTACAAGGAACAGGTGACAACACCTGCCCAGAGAGGGTATGTCCGCTTCCTCAAGGCCACCACTAAGCCAATCAATGACGGAATGGAAATTCGAACCCAGGGCTGGATCTAGAAACCCTCCAGATGATTGAATCCCCTTGTCAGGCGTTCTGGCCACTCCACATAGCCCTGGTTCTTGTTCTGATAAGCATCCTGAACTATCTGGACTCATTCTTTCCTTTGAGCGAGGGTTCGTGAGCACCTCTATGAGCCAAGCCCCATGCCGGCGTCTGGCGATGAACCAGCGACCAAGCAAGACAACAGCTCTGCTTCCGGGCCTCCTGCGGTCAGGCGGGGCAGTCCCAGGAACTAATGTGGCAGTTCAAGCTGGGAGTCGATGAGAACCAGGACACGGGGCCTCGGGCCGGCCTGGGGGTCAGGGAAGGCCGGAAAGGAAGCCTAGGGTTGACATCTGGTCAGCGGGCATAAGAAGAGAGAGGTCAGCAGCTGGGGGGAGAGCAGGGAGAGCCCTGGGGCAGAAGGAACCGTGTGTGGTGATGGGGGCAGGGCACGGAGGAGTTGGGGAGCCACAGGCCAGGGTGGCCAGGGGCAGAGGGAGATGGAGACGGGTAGGGCCAGTCTCTGATCGATCGAGAACGGTGAGGGTCCTGAGAACAGTGGTGGGTGCTTGTCAGAGTAGGTTGGGGTGCACAACGTGACGAGGGCATTGGTTGACAACTGAGCGGTCTGCTAGGCGGTTCCCCTGCATAAATGACCCCCAAATGGTCCTCTGCCCACTTCCTTTGTGAACAGCTGTTGTCTCTGTGCCCAGGGGCCGCACCTAATAGGAGCCGACGCCTTCTCAGTAGCTCCTCTGCTCCACTGTGGGCAGGACGCAGACCCTGCATGTCTGCTGATCGCTGTAGTAGTCCACCTGAGCAAAGCACCCGGACTTCGGGGCCGCTCTGCTGACCCCCTGAGGGGTTTTGCTTGCTCTTTGCTGAAGTCTGGCCTCTGGGTGCCCGCCCCCATGAACTTCTCATCTTCACACACACCCCGTCCCTCGGAGAGGGAGGTGTCCGGCCAGCAGCAAGCATGCCCCTCTGCACCCCCTCCGGCAGCAGCCTGCGTGAAGCCTGGGGCGCTGTCCAGTGCTGCCTGTCAGCTGAGGGACAGACGCCCTCCCGGAGCCCCACCGAGAGGCTGCAAACCCACGGGGGACCAGTTCTGCCAATGCCCCAGCACCCCTGGCCCACTGGGCACTATTGGGTCATTCCAGTTATTAATGACCTGTGTCTGGCACTGTCCTTGCGGGGTGGAGTCCCCACAGGGAGACGTCCAGGCAAAGCAAGGCTCACCCCACAATGAGCCAAGGGCTAAGACTGCTGCGGGTCCTCCCTTCCTGCCTGAGCACCTTGGTGAAAAACGCCTCCCGTACATTCAGCTCATCTCCTCCATCTCCTTGTCACTTGCCACCTCCTATGACTAATTCAGACGCTATCCAGGCTCCTTGGCTGCAGGATTCTAGATTCATCCTGGAGGCAGGACCCAACCCAGAAGGGCAGTCAAGAGGCCTCTCTTCCACTGAGGGAAAACAGAACATTCACCAAAACTCGGCGTTGAGCAGATTCATACTAAGCTAGTTTGGTGTTTTCAATTGGCCAGGGGCCTAGAATCCGACTGGCAGGGATGGAGAGGACAGATGGGATCCTATATGAAGCTACTGACTCATTCAACTTCGAAAGAGAAGAAAACCTTATTAGTCAATGTTTCAAAGGACTGTGGTTTCACAGGAAGCTTCTCTGGCCCAGCCCAGCTGGGGCGGCCTCCCTCACTGGCACCCCTGGCTTTGCCTGGTCCCGCTGGAGGCCCCCGGCCCCCCCCAAGCCAGGCGCCCGCCAGCCCGTTCTCGTCCCCAGAGCTGCTGCTTCCTTTCCCAGGGGCACCGGCCGCATCCCCGCTCTGAGCTCAGAGTGACCTGTTCTGGGTTGAAATGTGGCCCCTCCAAATTCATATGTTGTCATTCTAACTCCAAGCACCTCAGAATGTCACCGTATTTGGAGACAGGGTCTCGACGAAGGTAACTGAATTATAGTGGGGTCTTTGGGGTGGGCCCTAATTCAACGTGTTGTCCTTCCAAAAAGAGGAGACTTGCACACAGAGATACGCACAATGAGAAGACAAAGGGAAGAGACACAAGGAGAAGGGGCCCATGTGCAAGCTCAGGAGAGAGGCTGCACCGGGTCCTCACTGCCCTCCGAAGGAGCCAGCCCTGCCAGCACCTGGATCTCAAGCTCTTGGCCTCCAGAACTGAGAGACAATAAATGTCTATTGGTTAGGCCACTGGGTTTGTAGTACTTTGTCACAACAGCCCCAGCAAACTCTACGTGACCTCACCCCGGAGGCTGCCGATGCCGCAGTGAGCACGGACATCTGCCCAGCCCAGCCTGCCGCTCACCAGGCCTGCTGTCCTGCCTGGCCCCCTCCGTGGCCCCCACGACCATCCACCGCTCCACGGATCTCCCTTCCGAGGAGCTGGAGCGGGTGGTCGAGGCTTGATTTTGTTCAGCCATGTCATCTTCTGAGAACGCTGGTCACAGAGTGTCAGCATCCTAGACTGAGCCCAGGGGCAGCTCAAGGCTGAATGCGTCCCCTCGCCCAACATCTGCATACCTGCTATGTCCTGGGCTTTGTGCGCACCATCGATGATCCCAGGATGCAGGTGATGTGTTCCCTGTGGTTACAGAACTATCAATAATCCTTTACACTGGTTTTCAAAGCGTGTGCTTTCAGGAGTTCGGTAAGGAAACCACAGGACGAAGCATATATAACTGCGTGGCCCACCGCTCCCTGCTCCAGGCCCCCTGGGCCAGTGATCTCATGGGAGCCTTTCAAGGATCCTTTTAGGATAGACCACATCATCCCATTTCAGGGATGAAGGGGCGTGAGCTTGCAGAGGGTGACAAAGCTGCTAAGTGACCAAGCAGGATGCTGGGACCACCAGGCACACTCTGTCTCCAGACCCAGCCCACATGCCCCGCACAGGGTTGTTCTGAGGACCAGCAGGGACCCTGTCCAGGCTGGGCGACTCCCCCCTGCCCGGGGCGGGGCTGGGGCTCTGGGGGTGTCCCTCCCAACCTCTCCCAGAGTGCTTCTGGGTTTTGCTTTATGAAAAAGTTGCGATTTTTACTGCTGCCGAGCATGTAGAACTATGGCTTCATTTTATGGTGTATGGAGCTAGTTTTATGTACTCTTGACAGTTTCAAATTCGCTTTCCTCTGAGGGTTGGGGGGTGGATATGTAGCCCTTACCTCGCTGCGACCCCACTACTCCACACTTGTGCCGAGCCTCCGATGTAGAAAGGAGACAGCCATCCTAGTCCCAAGTCCTGAGGTGAGCAGGTGGTTGCTTGCTTCTATGGGACAATGAGGGCGAAAGTACTTTGGAAGTGAGAGTCCTCAGGAAGGAGAGAGCTCAGCTTAAGGGGGCTTCCAGTCCAGGCAGACAGGGGCTGAGAGGGTGGGGAGACGATGAAGGCTTTGGGGAGGCAAGGGCCCCCCCCTTCTGACTCCAGCAAAGCTTTCTTAGGAAGCATTGCATCCAGTCTCCCCATTTAGAAGAGAGGAAAAACCGAGGTCCACTGGTCCCAGTGGAAGGTTCTGGGCCAAGTGAGGCGAGGGGGCCTCTGGGCCCCTACTCTCCCTCCTGCCACCCCCTCCCCTACCTGACATTGGGAAGCCTCCCCGCCCCTGCCCCTCACCTAGCCCCTCCTCTCACTGGGTTCCCATTTCCCATCTTGCTCACTGATCCATTCAGGTCAGAGCAGAGGCCAAGCAGAGGGGTCATCGCTAACTATAGGCTAATGACAGCAGGGACCAATCAATCTCCCCCTTAATCAGGCAATCAATGTGCACTGCAGGTGTGTCCGATCCTGGCCTGGGGGTGGGGTGGGGTGGAGCGCCAGCGGAGGGAAAGGAGGAGAGGGGAGGGGAGCCAGAAAGGAAGGGGAGGGAGGGGCAGCGCCCAGGCCCCAGCCCTGACCCCAGCACGTGGGGGCCCTGAGCTCGGGGCCCTGCCTCCTCCCCACCCCGGAGAGCCAGCTGCAAATTGAAATCACTGCTCGGGTAGGAACCAAGAGGGAAGGAAAAAAGGGGGGGAAAAGACAGCATCTTTTTAATCAAGGCTCAGAGCTATAGCCACTAATGAATTCAAGGCTGTCGGGAAGCCCAGGGCAAGTCTGGGTGGAGAGAAGCCAAACGACTTCTCCCTCCCCTGCACTCCCGCCTCGCAGCTCCCCGTCCCCAGAGGCGAGGGTTGGGGTCAGGCTGGGAGGGAGGGCTTTTAAACCTTCCCCCCAGAGGACCTCAGGTCTCTGGTCCTGCCTTTTAGAGATGGAAAGGCCGGCCAAGGTCACAGGCAGGGCAGAGGCTTTTTCATCAGCCCTCACGCCCACTACAGCTCCCATGCAGGCTCCCTCTCAGCCTTGGTTTAGGAGGGGCTGTTCTGATAAGAGATGCACATGGCCGTTTCCTGGTCCTTTCTCTGAACAGCCCTCCTGTGCCCCCACTGGAACTACCGTTCTTTACCCGATTGTGCACCAGCTTTAGATACAGTAGCACCCTGGATTCTCACAACACCTTAGTTGTTATGATTATGCCCATTTTATAGGCAAGAAAACTAAGGCTCAGTCAGGATCATGGAATCTGCCAACATTTCAGCCAAGTTGGGAGCGGGGAGACACAGCCTCTTGGCCTCCAAACTCTCTTCCGGGGAACCCCACGGTGGTTCCTGCTTCAAGGTCCTGGTTAGGGCCAGCCCCACCCTGTCCCTACCCCTCCCCACCCTCCTCCCGCTCTGGGGTGCCCTGATGCTGCCCCTATCTCTGCAATTCCTCAACCCCCATCACCCGCTGCAGCTTTTTACCGGTTACAGGTCAGCTTTGGATCCAGATCCTGTTTTCAGAGTGTGAAGGCGCCAGGTTATGGCAGGTTGGAATTTAGCCTTTTGTCCCTTACTGGCTGTGTAATGCTAAGTGAATTGTTGGCTGTCTCTGGCCATGTGTGGCATGACCCAGGCCATGTGTGGCATGACCCAGCTACTCTCCCCTCGCCCCCTGTAAGGCCCTTCCTGTGGCTCACGTGCCTTTCTCGACAGATGAGTCAACTGAGGCCCAGAGGGGTTAACTCACTTGCCCAGGTCACCCAGCAAACATGGCAGGGCACTTGAGCACATGGCTCTGCCCCAGCATGCCCCGCACCCTGCAAACCCTGAGAGCCCCCCTCCGCTCCCCCTCGCTCTTTGCCACCTCCAAAGAATCCCGACGGAGAAGCAGAATGAAAGGCTGGTCTGAGGAGGAACAGGGTAAATGATGCTGGTTAAGGAATTCATGGCCTGGGAAGCATATTCCCAGAACAGCTCGTTTTGGAAGTTCTGCTGTTAGGAGCTCTGTGTGGTGGGAACTGTGGGCGGAAACTGAGGTTCAAGGCCACACCCACGGAGGAGAAAACAGGGGCCTCATCTGCTTCTCCCGCATGGCCTGCCTTCCGGCTTGGCGCTGGGTCCCACTGCAGGTGCAGCCCCGGGCGCCAAGCTGGGCGGGACCTGGGCCCTGAAGCTCCAGGTTTCTGGAGAAACCCCACTCGGGGTGGCTTCCATCAGAGGGCGTGGGCTAGGAAAGGTGAGAGAGCCCCCCTGCAGCCGAGGCCTGGAGGGGTTGGCGGCAAAGCTCTAGAACTGCCAAGACAAGGGCCACTGGCCATATTTGAATTAAAAGTAATGAAATACATGTGAATCAAATTTAAACCCATGTCAAGTAACTGAAGTGCAAAATCCCGATCCTCCATCGCCCTTGAAGGGCTCAGTAGCCACCTGTTGGGAACCAAGGCTGCAGCCCAGGGACCTGCCGTCCGCCCCAGCAGGCAGGTACAGACGCAGAACCTCAGAAGGTTCAACTTCACAGGTGTCTTCCAGGGACATTGGGTTTTCCTTTCCGTGGGTTGGATCCTCCCGTCTGCGCCTCTGGTGCGTGGCCCAGCGCGGCCACCCACAGCATTTCCGTCCTCGCAGAATCCCGAGAGAGCAGCCACAGGGGGCTCAGCCCAGTCTGCAGATGAGCCCTGGGTCCCTTGTGCAGCTGTGCCCAGGGCATCGGGGCTGTGGGCTGGGGGTTTCCTCGGAGGGGACATGTTTCCAGGAGCCAGAGCCGGGACAATGAGAGCCAGAGAGAGGTAACATTATGTAAGTGCCTCTCTGCTGGAGCCTTCCTGTCGCCAGCAACCCTAGGCTGGAGGTTCTGTTCTATAGATAAGACTACTGAAGCTTGGAGAGAGGGTCAAGTAACTTATCTAGGATTGTGCAGCCAGTGATTGACAAACCCTCAAGATCAAGTTTCCTAAGATGACTATCCTGAGAGCAAGGCTGTCTCTCCAAGGCCAGCAGGCTGGCACCAGTGTGGGCCACCCGTGGGCTCCCCTTTCCCTACCACCAGCTCCCCTACTCCTTCATCACCCCCTCAGGAGAGAAGGGCCCCCACCGCTCCGTAAAAGTAACACCCAGATCACTGCTGGAGGTCACAGGGTCTGAGTGACTGTGGTCCCGCATGGACCCTGCCCGGGAGACAGGCCTGCTTCCTGGGGTGTGCAGGGCACAGAGTGAGGAAATGGACTGGCAGCCATGTTTCTGCTGGTCCCAGAATCATAGCTCCTTGTGCAGTGTATACTCAGGGCAGATAGACTGCAATAGCAAAGAGCCCCCAGGTCTGAGTGACTCAACAGAATGAAGGTGTCCGCTCATGTCACAGTCCAGTGGAGCTTATTGCAAAGGGGGAGACTGTGCTCCATGGAGTCATCCAGGGACCCAGGCTCCCTCCAACTAGTGGCTCCACCATCCCCCAGAGCAGGGGCCAGCAAGCTTCTATCTGTAAAGGGCTAAATAGTAAATATTTTAACATCGTAGGCCATGCAGTGGCAGCTACTCGATTCTGCCATCCCAAAACCTGTGTGGTTTTTTTTTGCTTTTTAAGCTCCTTTATTGCCCCTCACATGAAGTAGGAGCTGGGCTAAGGGCCTCACGTCCTTCGTAGATTATCTCCTGGGAGGAAGTCTGTGATAGATCATAAAAATGGAACTAAGGCTTCCCCCTCTCCCTGCATCCACATCTTTTGCCATGCAACCTGGCAGTTCTCCACACTCACCCTGAAATCTCCAAGAGGCTGTCTCTTGCCCAAAGGGATTTTAGCAAACTGATGCAAGCAGAGCTCCAAAATCTCTCATGTAATGGGGTCTGCACTCACTCTGGCACTCTGCCATTGCACTCTGAACATGCATGGGCTAGCCTGGCGGAGAATGAAAGCCACATAAGACAGAGCCAAGCCTCCCGAACCACCCCAGCTGCCAGTCCCCTGAGCCCCAGACATGAGAGTGAGCCCAGCTGAAGCCTGCGGAGCTGCAAGACCTGTGGCCCACCAGCTGACTCCAGGGGTGTGAGAAATAAGTGCTTATTGTTGCATGCCACTGAGATTTGGGGGTTATTTGTTGTGGGGCATCACTGCAGCACTAGATAACTGATACACTCTTGTTCCTTCCATTCTGAAGATGGAAAACTGAGGCTAGGAGATGTTAGGTAATTTTCTCAAGGTTCAGCATTTGGTAAGTGGCAGAGCCTGGGTTTGCCCCTGTATCTGTCTAACCATTGCTCTTGCTGCTAGAGCAAATAGCTCCATGAAAGCCAAGGCTTTTGTCTAAAGATTTAACAACTGCTTGATCCTCTCAACGATAATGGTGTCTGGCACATAGTAGGTGCCAAGATTTGTCCAGTGAGTGAACAAATTCTTTTGAGTGGGAGCAACCGAGAGGCCCTTCTTGTTCTCAGGAAACACATGAGGGCATTGACTCTTCTACAGCAGGGAGAGAAGGAAGCCATTGAACCAGCAATCAAAATCTTCCATCAACAGGAGCCTGAAATCAAGGCCAACACTAGGGATACGTTACCACTCAATCATGCACTTTGTTCTCTAGAAGGCCCAGGAAACCAGGGCAGAATCAAAGGGTAAGGAGAGAAAGGTTCTTTAAAAAGCACTGGGCTTTTGACATGATGAGAGCCCCTTTGGGAAAGAGGTAGGGAAGAGGGTGCAGGATGTAGCTCGAGGGGTAGGCTCGGATCAGGGAAGTTGCTGCTTGGTACAAGCCAGGATGTGACAAATTGAGGCCAAGGCAGTGCCCAGAGGAACATCTTGGGGGATGGTGGGGAAGAGAGTCTTGATCAGGCCCCTTCACAAGCATCCTACTTGCCCCTGTGCACCCCAGCCTTGCAACTCCAGGAGCTCCCCAGAGAGCCCCTACTCTGCCCACCATCAGCTCTGAGGGCAAGGGAAGCAACAGTTTTTTTTCACTGGCTGGGGTTTAACACACACAAACGCATACACACACACACACAGGAAAATCGATTTTCACTTATCTTATTTCCCCCATCGTGCACCCATGCTCCAATAACCTTATGAGTTCATCATGTTCCTGCTCCTGTTGTTTGTCAGCATTGATATGTCTCTAATTGAAAATAAAAATGCAGGAGTGCATAGGCATGCATGTGCACCCATCACCACACAAACACATACATGCACACACAGAAAATCATCCTCGTGGACCAGCTTGGCTCTCTGGATGGTCTGATGTTATCCAATAGCCTGACAAAGCAAAGCAGCCACCAGATAAGGCATGTCTTTGGTTCGCTGTCTCTTGAAAACTCTAGAGATCCAGCCTCAAATGTCCTTCTTTTCTCCCTTGGAGCCCATGCAATTTTCAGACTATGACAGGGTCTTTTTAAAAGCATAGAAGCTGGTGTCACCTATTGATTGGGCCCCCAGAAGAGAGACAGGGCTGGGCCACTGTATCCTTTTCTAGTTCTTTCTCTAAAAGTTTTAATCACAGGGTGACAGTGTCAGCTTGCATTATATTATGACTGTCTATCCCGGTGCTCATTGTAATGCATGCTGCATGGCATGCAGTGGGTGCTCAATAAATGTTTGTAGAAATGAATGTCATTTCTAAGTGATGAGAATGTTCTTAGAATAAGGAGGAAGATTGCAGTGCTCTCTGCTCCAGTCCATTAAAAAAAAACAAAAAAAAACAAAAACACCTTGCCGTCTCTGACTCTTCTAGTACTGGTTCTTTTGGAAGTTTCACCATAGCAAGCAGCAGAGCTGGGCTTGTTTCAGTTACGGGTCATTGCTATGAATCAGTTAGACTGGCAGTTAAGAGCTGGACTCTGAGGCCAGACAGACCTTTGCTTGAACCCTGGCTCTGGCGTATGTATGGCTTCAGGCAGGCTACTCAATCCCACTGAGCCTCCTATTATAAATGATAATAATAATATGACCTGCTTCAAAGATTTATTGTGTTCTCAGTGAGACAAAGCATGAAAAGGATCAACACAGCTCTAGCACAGCATTAGTGCTTCTTCATGGTGGTGGTGCTAATGCTGATGTCGATGTTCATGCATAGTCCAGGCTTGGCTCTGCTGAATAGAGATGAGAAAAAGCAAGAGCCATGTCCCCTGTGGGCCCACAGTTGGGTGGGGAGACAGAGAAAGCGTGTGAAGAACTAGAGAAGCATTGCTTGCTAAACTTGGCTCTAAGTTTGGTAGGAGGTTGGAGGAGTGAGAGGGAAGAGTGGGCGGAAATGGTCAAGAGAGGCTTCCTGGAGGAGAAGATATGGGGATGAGCCTTGAAGCATGTGAGGGGTGGATCAGATGATGAGCTGATGGGGAGAGGGGCAAAAGGCCTGGGGCTAAAAGGAAGGGAATGTGTGCAATGCCTGCAAAGAGCTGCTGGACAAGAGGAAGGGGTGTGAGCACAGATCATAGGTCTGGAGACATGTGGTGAGTTTGGCTTTCACCATAAAAGTGGCATCAGCAGCACAGTTTGTGTGGGAGAGGTGCCCATGCTTCCCACTGGGGGAGTTATTGCCTGGTGACTGCAATAATGTGAAAACAAAAGTCTCTCCTTCCAGTAGTCTGGCAATGGTTGTGTCTGACCAGAAGCCTTTGTTTGGTGTCACTTCACACTCTCTGCCCCATCTCCACTGCTTCTTTTCTTCCCTGGCTCAGAATCCCTGAAAGAAGATGGCCAGGATTCACTGAGCGCAGGCAGAAGTGAGACGGCTGGGCTCCCAGCCAGCAATGGTTGATTCAGCACCATGGACAGCGCCACGGGCCACCGCCGCACCTTCAGCCTCAAAAGGCCTGTGATTTTCCATGTTCCCATAAAAACCCTCCTCTCCTCTGGGTAGCAATTACTGCTCTTCTGCTGTGCCCATTCTCAGATCTCCACTCCTGCCTATTTTTTTTTTTGTACCTCATATTCTTTTTTTTTTTTTAAGATTTTATTTATTTATTTGAGACAGAGAGAATGAGAGAGAGAGAGCACATGAGAGGGGGGAGGGTCAGAGGCAGAAGCAGGCACCCTGCCGAGCAGGGAGCCCGATGCGGGACTCGATCCAGGGACTCCAGGATCATGACCTGAGCCGAAGGCAGTCGCTTAACCAACTGAGCCACCCAGGCGCCCTGTACCTCATATTCTTAAAGCCTAGTTCTATCTTCCAAGAGGTCAGCTGATACATGTGCCTCATTCATCCCATAAGCCTTTCCCAGTGTCCTGTCTGGGCCAGTCTCTGTACTGACATAACATCTAGGCTCATCTCCGATGGGAGTGGGGGCCGGTGAGGGCCTCTCTGCTATCAACTAATGTGCACTTCCCTAAGATCTCCTGAGGCCCCTGAGTACCTTCACCAGAGGCACAACTTCAAAGAAGTGAATGCTGGGCACCAGTCAGAGGACAGTTGCACCCTCCCAGTGCCCCATGAGTTATTAGTCAATGTGGAAGCAGCTGCTGTTGAGAGTGCACTGTTACTGCCCTGGCCACTAAGGTAGGCACAGCTGCATAGAAACCATATGCCCTCCCTGCAAGGTGGCATCCTGATTACCTACACTTGACAAGTGTACCCAGAAAGTTGGGTCACTCTCCCCATGCCACACAGCTAACAAGGGGCAGAGCAGGATGGGACACCAGTTTCCGGCTCCAAAGTTTGGCTCTTTCCTCTCTTCCCTCTCTATAGGAGCAACTTCAGATGGTCCTATTGAGTTGAAATGCCCATCATTCATTCTTATGGGTCAAGAAATGGCTGAATATCAGAAATATCACCTTAATTTTTTCCCATTGAGGACATCCCTCCCCCTGCCAAGTGTCTGCTTCCTCCCAGCAGCACACTTCCCCTCTGTGGGCAGGCTGGGTAGAGCTTTTCCTCCAGGGCAACTCTCTGCTCAGAGGTGGCCCCACTGAACCAGCCAGACTGCATGACCCTTGCAGCAGCTAATGAACACAGGTCACAAAGAGAAAAGCAGCTTTGTGAAATAATCCTTGATCTGGGAGCCTGCTTGGTGTGAGCACGCAGCTTCATCAGAACATTTCTGGAGGGGAATTAATCATGAAGCTCAGTGGCATCGCCGGAGGTGGGAAGGGGTGAGGAAGGTGGTAGGGTTTGGGGGTACGGAGGATATTTCATGCCAGCAATCAACGCTGGAAAAAGTTCTGTGAATATCAATGGTCCGAACACAGTCTGGAGGCTGGGCGAGGACACCAGAAAGCAGGAAAAGCCAGGCTGAGAGAGAATTGCATGAATGAGAAATCACCTATCTGCCTTTGCAGCTGGAGAAAAAAAGGATTGGTGGCATTTGTTCATTCATTCAACCTTTTGTTCAATCAGTCGGTATTCGCAGAGGTCCTCCGTGTGCTGGCAACCTGTGCTGTGGGCTGGGACTGGTACTATAGTGACAGGACAGATGTGGCCCTGCCTTCACGGACTTGCAGAGACATTCAGAATTAGGGGTTCTGCACTTATTTCCAGAGTTCCCCCCACTCTTCTGACCTCTATTGTGTAAGATCATTAATACTGAGCCTTTGTCATGTGCCAGGCACAATGCTATGCTCTCAAAAAATCCCGACGGTATGTGGGGCGCCCGGGTGGCTCAGTCGTTAAGCGTCTGCCTTCGGCTCAGGTCATGATCCCTGGGTCCTGGGATCGAGCCCCGCATCGGGCTCCCTGCTCAGCGGGAAGCCTGCTTCTCCCTCTCCCACTCCCCCTGCTTGTGTTCCTTCTCTCGCTGTGTCTCTCTCTTTCAAATAAATAAATGAAATCTTTAAAAAAAAAAAATCCTGACGGTACGTTGTGGAAATGGGTGCTATTTTCTGGTATTACAGATGGGGGATGAGGCTCAGAGGGGATACAGAATTCACCCAAAGTCCCTGAGTCAGTGGGTGGTGATCTGGGTTTCAAACCCAGGCCAGTCTGAGTTCAGAGCTCACTCTCTTAGCCACTTCTGTTTCTCTAAGGAAACAACTTTGCCCAGACTCCAGTTCCCTCGGCCTCCACATCCCCACATCCTCACCTCTCCAAGCTCAAAGCCTTGATGCAAGGTCCTCTTGGCCCTCCTTAATCTTTCGTGTCCTCTCACTTGCTGTGAGGCTGGAGGATCATTAAGCAAAGTGAAAAATTTAAAGGAAAACTGAAGGTCTTTGAAGACACCAAGAGGAAACCTCTGATGGCTAAGGACGTGGGAGTGCCTGCCCTGGCTGAACACCGTGGAGGCAGCAGGAATAGCCTGATCCAGTCCTTGCTCTCACAGACCTGAAAGTCTGACCAAAAACACAGACACCCGACAGATCATGACAACCAATAACTGCTCATTTCCAATTTTGATGGATTCTTTGCAGACCGGCTATGGGTTGAGTAGCATCCCCCAAAGTTTGTGTCTACCTGGAACCTCAGAATGCAACCTTATTGGGCATCAGCGTCTTTGAAGATGTAATTAGGGTAAGCGTCTTGAGATGAGAGCATCCTGGACCAGGGTGGGCCCTAAATCCAATGACAGTGTCTGGAGGGGACTGAGAAGGAGAGAGACACACACAGAGGAGAAGGTGATAGAGGACGGAGGCAAAGGCTGGAGGGAAGGCATTACTAGTAGCCACCAGAAGCTGGGAGAACAGTACAGAATGGATTAGCTCTGAGTCTGCAGCCCAGCCCTGCCAACACCTTGATTTCGGATTGCTGGCCTCCAGAACCGGGAGAGAATACATTTCTGTTGTTTTAAACCACCCAGTTTGCGGCAGTTTGTCATGGCAGCCTAAGGAAACTAAGACAATGTCTGAGGCTCTGTTCTGATCTAGGGAGTCAAGGACCGTCCCTTGAGGAAGTGACATTTGATCAGAGACCTGAAAGGTGTATAGGAGTTGGCGGGAGAGTGTGTTCCAGGCAGAAGGACCAACAGGTACAAAGCCCTGAGCCAGGAAGGAGGACCCGAGAAAGGACCGAGAGGGCTGGTGCTCTGGGAAGAGAGGAGGTGATGCCAGCTGTGTCTGGAGAAGTGGGCAGAGGAAACCCCAGTGGAGTGTGGACTTCTTGCTGAGAGAAGCAGGGTGCTGCTTCCGGCTGGGAGCCCAACAGACCTCAGCCCTATGGCATCCGAGCTGTGCTGGTCTCCGCCCTGCAACACAGGAGGTGCTGGGGGGATATTAGTTCATGGGTTCTGGGGGGTGTGTGTGTTTGGGGAGTGCAGTTGGCCATGAGTGCGTCTGTCGTATACATGCCGCCTCCCGGGACAGCATGTTGCACCCGCTCCCAAGCCCTTGCTTCTCCCTGCAGGCTGCTGCTTTATTTTGCCCTTCCAGACACGTTGTCTGGAAGCCCCCTCCCCATCCCTGCCTGCATCCTGGGTCCTTTGTCCATGTGAGACAACCCCCCAGGTTCCCGTCACCCGCCCCCCCGCAAATGCCTGTCTGCCACGCTCGTCATGTTAACAGGGCACTTTCTCTCCTTTGGTCACCCTCAGCCTGAACTAAAATAGCATTACCACGGAGCCATGTCTGATGTGCCCAAGGAATTCCGAGTCTCCGGTGACTTCATTAGCTCCAGCGCCTTGAGTCATTTGACCACGGTGCTTTCTGGTCCTGAGCGCCCCACCCCACCCCTGCAGAGAGGTCCTCATTAGCTGGGAAATATGAACCACTTAGTAGTTCCATTAACTTGGTGCTTCTAACATGTTCCATCTCTGCCTTTCTTCCCCCTCTGCCCCTTCACCTGTGATTCTCTGCCTCTCCACTCATTAGCCAGAGGCGCCTCCTGTCTCTCCACCCCTTCCTCCGCACAGTGTCAGGACACCAGCCCAGCCTACCTGGCTCCCCACGTCTCTGGGAGTTGCTGAAGTGGGCATCACGCGTGCTCTACACCTGTCTGTTAGCTGTGGCCACCACGGGGCATCTTGTGCCGCCCCCCCACCCCAGCTGTCCCGGCTTCTGCTTATCTACGTCCCCTGCCCACACACCTGCCTGGAAACCCCTCAGCCTTGCAGCCTCGCCTGGAAGAACAGCAGGGTTCCTGCCAAGGGGTGGGGGGGCCACTCCTGGGGACTTCCAGATCTCCCGTCCCCCAGAGCACAAGATGATCCTAGTGTCCCCTGACCCCACAGCAGCGTGGCTGGAGTGCAGCCTGCCCCAAAGGCCACCTGCACTTGAAGTTTAGCGTGATGGAACAGTGGGTCTGGGTCAAAAAGGCCCGGGTTCACAGCTTGTTTCTGCCACTTACAGGCTTGTGACCTCAGGCAAATCGCTCCACACTTGGGACCTCAGTTTTGTCATCTGTAAAATGGGGGTCCTGAATGAGTCCTCTCACTTCATTCTTCCAACAATGGGGTGGGTGCTATTATTACCCGCCGTCACAGTGGTATACGTGCGAAGTGGGGGTAGCTGTGGACATGAAGGGGGGGTAACTTTCTGACTGGCATTTGAGCTGAGCTTCTGAGGGCCTGGAAGCTTCCATCAGGTGAGAAGCATTTGTGTCCCAAGCTCACAGATCAGTTGGGTAGGGTTGGCAGGTCTGAGCATGGCGGCCTGAGTGTTCCCTCCTCTGTTATGCATTTGTTGAGTTCCTGCTGCGTCCGGAGACCAGGGCTGCAGAGGGGAAGCGCGCTCCCTGGGGTTGTGTCACACCCCCCCGCCCCGGGCTGTGCTGGCTCGGCGCAGGGCAGACCAGCCCCTGACTCATGGAAAGCTGAGGCTGTGTGCAGGAAGGAGGTAGGAGAGCCGGGACAGAGACTGAGCCGGGACTCAGCCTGGACTCACAGCTTCCCCGACACTCATTTCCTGAGAGTGGGCACCGCCCCCCTCCCAGCATCCCTGCAGCTTCCTTGCCTCTCCCTGGAGAGATGGTTGTTCTTCTTGTGTTTTGGTTGTGTCCCCGCAGATCAGGGAAGTAATGAGCAAGCTTGTCCTCCCCTCACTTAGCTCAGGGCTCTTCAAGGCCAATTAAACTGCGTGCTAATCACCTACACAGGGGAGAGCAGAACCAGGGTCGATTGAAGCAAAAATATCTCTGTGCTCCATCGTGGAGAGGGGAGCTGTCACCCCAAATCCAGCTCACACGCTCGTGCAGAAACACAGGCAGCTGAACTTCACAGGGGTCGTGGTATTGCTGCAGAGGGCAAGCAAGCATCCAGCCAGCTGGCCAGCCAGCAAATGCAGATGAGGGCTCTTCTGTACCGGGCGTGGGGGACACAGCCCCGCCTCAAGGGCTCACTTCTAGTTGGGGAGGAAGGCATCAATAAGTCAGTGAACCTCAGAAGGTGATTCGCCCCAGGGAGAAGACTAAAGAAGGGCCAGGGGGAGGTCAGGAGTGTGGGGTTTTGTGGTGTTGAGATTCTAGCAAAGTCTCGAAGGAGGCAAGGGAGTGGGCTGGTAGGCTCCACAAATGGGGTAGCTTGATACAACAGAAAATGATTCCCAGTCCAGAGGGCCAGAGCCCAAAACCAAGGTGTAGACAGGATCAGTTCGTCCAGGAGGACCTGAAGAACGATCTGATCTGGGCCTCCCTCCTGGTTTCTGGCAGCTCCAGACGCTCTGGTCTGTGGACACATCACTCCCAATGCTGCCTCCACGCCACATGGCCTTCTGTGTGTTCCTGTGTCTTTGCTTCTTCATATAAGGACACCAGTCACTGGATTTAGGGCCCACCCGGATCCAGCGTGACCTCTCCTAAGCTAATTATATCTGCAAAGGCCCTATTTCCAAATAAGATCACATCCACAAGTTCTCGGGAGTTACAACCTAAACATACACTCGGGGCAGAGGGGTGACAGTTAACCCACAGCACTTTGGTTTTCTTGAATGTGGCTTCAGCCTGAGACTGGCCTTGGGCAAGCTGGTCACCCTTCCGGTTATGAGGCACTGATGAGGATAACCAAGTCCCCGTTCCCAGCCCCCTCTCTCTGGGCCAGGCCCTGTGCGAAGCTGCCCACATGGACTCACTCAGGGGGAGGCAGAGCATGGGTGCCCCCCAGTAACCCTGTTCCTGGATCTATAGAGCTCAGCAGACCCCAGCCTCCCTCTCCCTGACCCCATGCCTGGTGCAAAGGAGGCAGGAGGTGCAGGGAAGCCGTGGTTACTGTTATTATCAGCTCTGGTTCTGTTTCATCCATATGTGTTTTAGTTCCTGGGCACCATGACGGAAGGGATCTGAATTGTTCTCCCCTGAGTCCCAGGGCCCAGAAACCTTTATTGTATTCTTAAACATTCTGGGCCCTCGGAAACATTCATTATTCCCTACAGTGCTTTCACGGGACTGCCCGGATTGTGAGCACCTTGAGAGCAGGGCCCTGATTCTAACCTCTGCGGTCTCCCAGGGGGCCCAAGACAGTGCAGGGTCCAAAGAGCTCGAGCCTATTAGCCTGAGAGCAGCACCACATGGGACAGGAGATGCCGGAGTGGGTGCTGCAGAGCTCCCCACCCCCGTCACTGCCTCTTTTATAAATGGGGTTCCTGTCTCTGCCTTGCCTCTCCTTCCCCTGGCAAAGCCAAATGAGCCCAAACCACTGGGCTGCATTGGGGTCCTCCATGTGGGAGGGAGACACATAAGGTGCACCCTGAGGACCCCCCCCCCAGGTCACAGCCTGTGGCCTGGCTGGCCACAAGGCCCTCCTGGGTGCTGACCACATGTCCCGACCACCCACCACTCCCCGCATCCAGTGCCCATCCCGTGTTTCTTGCCCCCCATGCCTGGAATGCCCTCTTCCCAGCCCCTCTGTATCTCCCAGGTAACTCCAAGTCGTGCTTTATGACTCTGTTCAGCACCCACTGGGTGGCCCAAATCCCAAAGGTTGACAACACCAAATGTTGGCAGGGAGATGGAGCAACAGGAACTTGGCTTATGTTCTCGACGGGGTGTAAGATGGAAAACCACTTGGAGGACTGACTGGCTGTTTTCTGTCAGGTTCGCCATCCACCTGCCCTCTGGCCCGTAATTCCGCTCCTGGGTCTTTACCCAAGAGAAATGAAAACATGTTCACGGAAAGACTTGCTGAGAAATGTTCATAGCAGCTTTAGTTATAGTGGACAGAAACAGGAAGCAACCCCAACTGTCCACCCGTAGGTGCATGTTTAGGCAAATTACAGTCCATCCTTCTGGTGAGATGCTGCCGAGCCATGGAATGACCTGCTTGCTGCCTCACAAAGCAGCATGGAGGACTCCAGAGATGGGCTCAGTGAGTGTCCGTGTTCGTTTAAATGAAATCCTAGAACCAGCAAAAATAGATCTAGGTGTTTAAAAATCAGAACAGCAGAGGAGCGCAGTTGGCTAGAAGGGGTATTGGGAACAGTTTCTAGCGTATTCTGGATGGTGGTTACATGGGTGAGTAAAACATATTGAAGTGAATATATAAGATCTGGGCACTTGATTGTACCTTGAATATACCTCAATTACATACGTGTGTATATGTGTCTACGTGTGCGTGCATGTACCCCGGCCTTCCCCCCCGCCAGGACCCCTTCCCCAGGTCCACCCACACTCAGCCCAGCGGAGCCAGGAGCACCTTCCTCCCAGTCCAGTCGGCATCTCTGTCCCGCATTTGCTGCAGGGCAACCACCTATCCGGTTGCTCGGCACCCCCCGGCCTTCAGGGCGCCCCTGTGGATCCTTTACTCCTGTGTGTGTCTCCCTGAGCCCAGCATCGCTCCTCATGCCTCTGGGGTATTTACAGATGTGTGCTGAACAAATGAGGAAATGATCACTGGGTCTTTGTTTATGGTTGTAGCTACAGTCTAGACCCAGGTTTGCATCCACAAACCCCACTTCTACCTCCTCTGTACATCGATCTCCATTAAACCCATATCGATCCATAAACTCAATTTCTAGTGCGTCTGTATCACTAACTCTCTCTATGAACCTCCCGAGCTCCTGGGGAGGTGTAAGCAGGGGCCCCCGCAGGCTGACAGCTCGGCCGCCTCTGCCAGTGCCTCCCCAAAAGCTTGCCCGCTCCCAGAGACCCTCTGCGGCCTCGTCCTTCTGGCCCAGCTTTCCTTTCCCAGTGTGTGCTCTGCTTCTATTCTGAAAGACTGCAGAGAGCTCAGGGAGTCCAAGGTCAGGCTCTGATCTGGACACAGCTGGGTTTGGTTTCTGGTACTGCTCTGCGACCTTGAGCAAGTCACTTCTCTCCAGCCTTGGTTTACTCATCTGTGAAATGGGATAATATTAGCGCCTGCTTCATAGGACTGTCAGGGAGACCCGGTGAGGTTTTGTGTATAAAGCACTAGCTGGGTGCTTGAGGGAACTGGGCAGCCAGGCAGCCCCTTGTGTCCCCCAGGGCTGTGCAAGGTGAGTGGGTCACCCAGCCAAAGACCGAGTGATTCCAATCCTACCATCCCTGCACCCGGGCGGCCTCCAGTGGGCCTTCTCAGCTCAAAGGGCATTTTCAGCTCAGGGGTGTCTGGCTGGCTCAGTCAGAAGAGCATGCGGCTCTTGATCTCAGGGTTGTGAGTTCGAGCCCCACGTTGGGCATGGAGATTACTTAAAATAAATAAATAATTAACATTTTTTAAATGGCATTTTCAGCTCAGACCAAATAGCCCTAGGCTAATTTAAAAATGAGATTCTTGGTGGAACCCCAAATACCAGGGAGGGGAGGCGAGGCAGGGCAGATGCCAGCCACAGAGGAGAGGGGTGAGTGGGGAGATGTTAGTCAAGGGCACACATTTCCAGTTAGGAGACAAATATAGTCTGGGAAATCCAATGTACAGCATGGTGACTATAGTTTATGATTGCCTGTATTATATACCTGGAAGTTGCTAAGAGAATAGTCTTAAACATCCTCACCAAGGAAAAGAAATGTAGCTGTGATGTGATGGAGGTGTTTACCAACTGTGTGGTGGGGAGCATTTTGCAACATAGAAGTTTCTCAGGCCACCAAGTTGTAGACCCTAAACTTACACAATGATACATGTTAATCATATTTCAATAAAGCTGAAGTGGAAAAAAACATTTTAGTACAAAAAATTAGAAGGGCATAATTTTTTTAAAGATTTATTTTATTTTATTCACTTGAGAGAGATATACAGAGAGGGAGAACATGAGCAGGGGGAGAGGCAGAAGGAGAGGGAGAAGCAGGCTCCCTGCTGAGCCAAGAGCCTAATGTGGGTCTCGATTCCAGGACCCCAGGATCATGACCTAAGCCGAAGGCAGATGCTTAACCATCTGAGCCACCCAGGTGCCCCTAGAAGGGCATAGTTTTTAATGAAAGGCAGTTATTTAAATTTTAAAAAGCAATTTACGTTTCAAAAAGAAAAGCAGATTAGAGATTACAGAAACTGCCCTGACTGCAGGAAAAAGGAAGAAATGAGAACTTTGCAAAAGCAAAAGAAGGACAGTCCCAGCTGGACTGTGTTCTGTGCTGACAGAGTGGGGAAACTGAGGCACAGAAGTGCTGACGGTGACTCCGGTCATAAGAGGGACACGGAGACGCAATGCTAGATTTCACCCCACATGCTCGAGGCAGGGACCCTGTGGGCATTAGTCCTCTCTGTCCTGTGGACCCTCCAAAGCTTCTTCACATGCAAGTCAGTTTACTCGCCTATTAATCGCACAAGAAATACATGTTCAGAAGAAATTAGGAAAACACAAAGAAAGGAGAAAAACCACTCCAAGTCCCAGCACCCCACACCGACATGGGGAAGGCACTGACCTGTGTGAGCCTCACTTTCCCCTTCTGTAAAATGAGTTTAGTAACAATATGGGCCTCGGGCCACGGCGAGCATTTCCAGGGGCTGTCCCTATAAACCACTTAGTTCAGGTCCAGTGCCTGGTAAGGACTAGATAAATGCTAGATGCTGATACTCTCCGTGGCCCGGAATCCCTATCTGGGAGGATCCTGGAGGACAGGCTCAGCGGGGCTGTGGAGGTCTCACCAAGACACCCCAGCCCTGCCCCCCTGCCCCTGGCCATCAAAGGCCCGTGACGAGCTCATCTCCTCTTGAGGGGAGGACCCTGGTGGCTCAGGGAGGAGGGAGAACAGCAGACACAGCGGGATCAATACATTATTTAATAGCAAGAATGCAGATGAGGAAAAATTAATGAAGGGGCTCCCTCTGCCCCCACTCCCCCCAGCCCCCACTCTTCCTTGACTCCACGATTGCTGACAAATTCTCCAGAAAATATCAAAACAGCCTCCGGCTGGAACCTGCCACAGCGATGCACCATTATCTATTATTGATGTAAACCTTGACAAGTTCTCTTTTTAAGGAAGGTGAACAGGGGAGAGAGCTGCTAATCTGTGTTTAAAGGGATAGATTCTCAATCCCCCCTCCCTGGGGCTGCAGCCAGAGGAGCACCTGCAAACCACAGCCCCTCCATCTGCCCCCCTACCCTAGCCGTGCGGGGAAAGGAGGATAGAGACCTGGAGAGCTAGAGGTCGGGAGGGGCTGGTGCATCTCACCAACTTGCCCCGGGGGGTGCCTCAGTTTCCCTTTGTGTGCATTTTCCAGGCCAGCAATTATGGCATGGCTTGGGGAAGGCAGGGCAGGGCGGGGAGGATGATAGGAAGCCAGAGAGCTCAGACTCGTGCCTCGGGCGGTGGAGGAGAGGCATGCCTGAGGCAGGGGGCCATCCACCTTGAAGCAATCTCTCACCACGCCAGGACCCTAAGATCCATTCTGCAAAACGGAGCGAGTTCAAAGCTGGTGATTTTAAATTATTAATACTGGAAATACCTCAGTCATCTAGAAATCACTTGATGAACAACTTGAGTCATCCAGAATATTGACAAGAAGAAAAAAAAAATGCAAGCTAAAAAATTTTCAGAAGGAGTCATTTCAAGCTTGCAAAACCCAAGCATCGAAGATCATGCACTTCACCCACAGGGGAGTCCTTGGGTCCCATGACTCTTGTTCGAGAAGGTTTCTAATCAGCACAGCCTGTTCTTTTCTCTTCCTCAGGCAGGTGTGAAATGGTGATACTTGGAGAGGGTGAAGGGGAGGTAAGACTTTGTCAAAGCACCACTGGGCAGCAGGTAGCCAGACAGGAAGGGGGGGGTGAATGGGGTGGAACGTGAAGAGGCAAGAAGTGAAGAAGCAGAGCCATCTGGGGCCATTTAGTGTGGGGGCAAGTGCCCTTGTGGGGCTTCCAGTTCGGCAACGAGTTAGACAGGAGTCTAACTTGCTTACATTTAAAGCAGTTCTAAAAAGCGCTTCAGGGAAATGGCATCTCTGAGAAATGCAAGATCACACGCTCCTTGCTGTGTTCATGGACGATCACAGTGGGCAAAGATCGAGAATCCGAGAACATAGCAGCCAGAGGGTCACATACTTGAATGTTTTCATGGGAGCAGCCGGGCCATATAAATGAGAGACACAGGAGGGGGTGCGGTCACTGTGGCAAACAGGAGACCACAGCCTGAGTCTGCAAAGGATGCTCTGGCCCCCTGGCAACAGAGGAAGTGGGTCCACTTTTCAAGAGAAGGCAGAAATAGAATTTTAAGATGAGATGACCCAGGGTTCCGATGTGAAGTTGGGGAGATCCATCCTAGGACTCGACCATAAAAGGGAAATTGGGGGGGGGCAAGTACAAAGCGGGAGAGTTATCATATCCGTTTCCTGATGCTGCTCTAACAAATTACCCCAAACCTGGGGGCTTAGAACAGCCACATTTGTTATCTCACAGTTCTGGAGGTCAGAAGTCCTAAAATCCGGTGTCAGCAGGGCTGGCTCCTTCCAGAGGCTCCGGGAGAGAATCTGTTCCTGGCCTCCTCCAGCTCCTGGAGGCCATCTGCCCACCTTGGCTCCCGGCCCCTCCCTCTGTCTTCAGAGCCATTTCCCCCATCTCTGACCTCTGCTGGGGCTCTGACCTCGCCTCCTGGCCCTCCCGCCTCCCTCTTATAAGGATCTTTGTGATTACACTGGGCCCACCCAGGTAACCCAGGGTCGTCTATAAATTCATCTCATCTGCGGTGTCCCTTTGCCATATCAAGTCACGTACTCCCAGGTCGCAGGGACCCAGACATGGGCATCTTCAGGGAGCACTGTTCTATCCCCCATAGCGGTCCACACTGCAAAGGCCATTTGTCCTCACCAAGTGGAGGGGTGGCGAGGAGATCAACAGCAGAGGGTTCTTTAGAGAGCACTGACTTCAGGTTGAGGGCAGGCAGGTCCCACTGAGAGGCTGGAAAAGCCTGTGCAGGAAGCCAATTGCTGAAGACCTCTAGGAGCAGCTCAGTAAAAGCTGGATGGGGAGCTGGTACCCCGCATCCTGCTGACCCCACCTCCGAGGTTGGAATGATAGTTCTCCAGTGTCAGGGCCAGGCCTTTATCGACTACATACCCCCTGCCAACCCTGAGGGTTCACTTCCTGGGAGAGGGGCTGGGGCCTGGAACCCGGCACTCCCTGTCCCTACACCCCCCACCCCTGGGCTGGAGACCTCATCTGAGTCTGACTCACTGGCCCCCGACAGTGCCGAGGACTCTGGGGTTGGGCAGGGGGCACGCATCTGCCCCCCAGCCCGTGCGTCAATGGTGGAGTACCATTCCCTGCTTCCTTCAAGACATATTGATCAAGTCCCACTCTGGGCCAGGCCCCACGCCATGCCCTAGGGCACAGCTGTAAGCCTGGCAGATGGGGCCCACGCCCAGGGGAGAGCTGGTGGTTTGGCAGGAGAGATGGGGATGAAGCACATAATCATTTGATTGCAGATATGAAAAAGTGCTTTGGGGACATGGACTATTTGAGAAATGAGAGGCCTCGTAGGGTGCATTTTCTGGAGAACTGAAGGTTCCTCCTTGAAGGGATGCTCTAAGGAGGTGGAGGAGGAAGGGGAGAGGGAGAAGGAGAAGTGACGTCCCCCCCCAGTACACCTGTCAGCACTGTGGTCCGACCTTTGACCTCTGATGCTCCTGGGCTGTTGCAGACTCCCTTCTTTTGGGTTCTCTCCGGTTTTGGGGTTCCACATCTCTTTCCCCTCCACCTGACCATGGGTACTGCTTCTCCCCGGGGGAGAGGGCCTGGCTCCTGGAGCAGCACCCACCCCCCTGCTTTGCTGTACATCTGGGGCTGATGCCCAGGAGGTGGGGGGGAACCTCCAGGTGAGTCCCTCCAGGCTAGGGGAGAGCAGGGGAGCCCAGGGTCCTGGAAGTTATCCCGGGCCGCACCCTTTGAAACCTGACACCCATGTCCCGTACCTGATGGTGGACAGTGGCCCTGGGCAAGCCCCACCCCATGTCTGAGCCCTGGGCTCTCCACCTGGAAAGGAGCAGAACGGATCACTGTGTCTAAGGCCCCTCGCCGCTCTGCCTTGTAGGGCTCTTCCTTGATTTCTTAAAGGGGTCTCGTGGTTCTCACACTGTCTTCCTGGACCGGATTGCTGGCACTCTGGGCTCAGAGCGGATGCCCCACAGGAATACTGGCATGAACAGCCCTCAAGCTGCCGCAGGGAGCGCAGGCCTCACCGACGTTCTCAAATGATGCTCGCAGTAAGGCTGGCACCAACCCCGTGGCTGTGGCCCAAGGCTGCAGGCACCCCGTGGGGATGCGCCATTCTGCCACTCTGTGGGGGAAGCGCGGACACTCTGTCCTTGTCCAGGGCCAGGCAAGAGCAGAGGCCGGTGGGGGAGTCCCAGGGTGTGCTCGCTGAGTTCCTACGGGGTTCTCATCCCCCTGGAGAGCGAGCTGAGTGGGGCAACCTTCAAAGCGTGCACCTGGGAACCTAACAGCTCTGTGTTCAAGTCCTACTCTCTGGCTTGCTAGCCAGCGACCTTGGGTGAGTGGCATGAGCCATAGACTCCGTTTTTCTCATCTGCATGAAGGGGGCACCCACCACCCAGGGTCACTGTGAGGCTAAATGAGATCACCACATCCGGCAGTGTGTTTGGCGTGTTGTAAGTGCTTGGTAAATAAATGGTGCTTAATGAAATGATTAAATTGACCAGTCAGTCTCCTAGTCAAGGTCGGCACTAGGAACTCACTGGCAGCCTTGGGGTAGGCCCTCTCCCTTAAGAAGAGGGAGGGGCAGCGGTCCCAAGGGTCTCTCGAGTTCCTCTGAGTTCGGTGGTCTGTGCTAGCAGGTACTCTCCCGTCCCTTCTCTTTGTGGTGCTAGATTGTGGCCTTCTGGAAGGTGGGACCATCCTGCCCCCCTGCCCAGCCAACAGTCCACCCCTGTACGGACCGGTGGGCAGAAGCAGGTGCAGCTGCAGGTGGGGAGGTGAGCGAGGCTTGGCTGGGACAGGAGAGATGGCCAGTGCCACCATAGTGAGGGCAGGTCCCAGAACAGAGGTGATTCTTGCCCCCAGGCCAGCGGTCATTCCTCTGAACGTCTGGGCCCAACGTTCAGATAAGCCAGAAAAGCTCCCTGGATTTAAGAGCTTATGGAGGGTTTAATTAGAGAACCTCATTGTTACTTTTGAAAAAAAAAAAAAAAATCCCTCTGCCTGCATTGATCGTCCTTTGAAAGATGTTTGCTCCAACAGATATTCAGGCTGAGAGGGAGGAAGAGGCCTCACAAAAGGGCCACAAAAGGACATGCTTGGGCAAGAGGCCCAGCTGCCTAGATCTGTGGTCTGGTGACCAAGCCCTGACACTTGGGAGGGGTCGGCCTCCTGGAAAGATGACTGAATTCAGAGAGGGCTGAGGGCCTCCCTGGCCGGTCCCCGGGGCCCAGCTGGCCGGCCGGCCTTCTCCTGGCTGTCATTCTGTCTGTCATCTCTCTCCAGGAGAGGCTGGGGTGGCCACGGTGACAAAGCAGACAGCCTGGGCCCTGGGCGAGAAGCCCGGGACAGTGAGCTCTGTCTGCTGCTGGGAGTCTCCTGAGCCATCACAGATGGCCCAGCGGACCTCGGCATGGTGGGAGTGCTGAACCGTGAGGCTGGGCTCCCACACAACACCACTGCACCCCAGAGTTATTGCGGCATGGGGCCAGACTGCTACTCCCAGCCCCCCGCCTGACTCCTCCCTCAACACCCCTTCCATCAACGCCACCCGGGCTGCCCTGGGGCCCCCCAAGCCCTGGGGTTGCCATTTGACCTCTCTGTGTCTCAGGAGATGGAGTCATCTGTAAAATGGGGGTTTTCGTGAAGTCATAGGGAGAGGAAGTGGGGCACCGGGGGTACCAGGTCAAAAGCGGCAACCCTCAGGCACAGGGGGACAGTGGAAGATGTGGGTGTCTCTGGGAAATCCAGGCTCTGGACAGGGCAGCATCTAAGATCTGGAAACCAGGCCACAGGCCCCTGGCCCCCTCCTTCCCTGAGAAGGAACCCTCAGCTCACTAACCCCAAATGGACCCAGTGCCCTTTTTGGTCCTGCCCCCAATCTCCTGGTAGGGCGAATTGACTCAGTCCTTATGCCTGCCCTGTCCAATCAGCCCGGAACAAAGGCTGAACTCTTGGCCGGGAACACGTCCCTGAGATGAGGAGAGTGGGGTTCCCAGAGGCTTTCCTCAAGCAGGAAGTCACTCCCAAGGAGTCCCTGACAGGTGGCCTCTGTCTCTGGTCTGTGGTCAGGAGTCTGGAAGAACAGGCACCGGGGGGGGGGGGGGGGGGGGGGGGGGGTGGAAATCTAGCCCAGTTCAGCACCTTGGACAAGACCCCCAGTTTCTGATTCGGCAAAAGGGCATCATAATACCACTTGCCTTGCTGTTTTGCCTTCCTCACAGCAAGGCCAGCAAGGGGACACCAAATGGCCAGAAGTGGGACTCACATCCTCGGACTCCTTGCCAAGAGCAGGCTATCGGCTGTCTACCCCGGGCGGGGACAGAAGCAGGCATTCACAGATGAAGGTGCTCTAAAATGCAGGTTTTCTTTATATTCAGGTATGGTGAGGCCAACAGATCAGGAGACAAGCGCTGAAAAGCTAGTTTGTAATACTCCCAGATCCCAAGAGGAGGGAGGCACACACCATGCAGGGCCAGGCGGGGAAGCGCCAGGAGGGGGCAGGAGGCAGAGAGAGTGAGGGAGAAGCACGGGCAGGAGACTTCATGGTGGTTTCTGTGGGAAAGGCAAGGCAAGGCAGGGTAAGCAGGTTTAGGATTGACTCGTTTGAATCATTTCAGCACGCTACGGGGCACAGGGGGCTATGGGGCTGCCCCTAGTTATCTGGTACCTGGCCCTGGAGCGATGAGGGCAGGCGGAGAGTGACCCAGAGCACGAGAGCTGGATATGCGAGGCTGAGGATGGGGGCTTGGGACCAGGTTTGCACAGGAAGAACATGATCACATCCTTTACTGTTCTAAGACTTGGCTAACCCTGGGAGGGGCAGTCCCCTCCAGGGTCAGCAAGACCCCGAGATGATAGCAACAACAATACAGAAAATTAAAGGGGATGATTAATACAGAAGGATGGAAGTCTGGGCAGAGAAGCCCCAGGGCCCAAGCTCCTGGGCAGCAACTGACCCCTCAGAGGGTCCCATCTGCCCTGCTGAGGAAGGATTGAGGTGCCCTGAGGAAGGATGCTGGCATGGGATAAGTCAGCCCATCCCAAGGCCCCCTCCATCAGCCCGACGTGCTCTCATTCAGCTCTGCACAGCCCTGGCCTCCGTCTCCCCCTCCAGAGTGGCCTCATCTGGTAGTACCCAGGCCAGTGGGGTGTGGAAGTTGGCGAGGGCAGCTGCCTGACATGCTTCCTGTAACCCACCGGTGACAGCATGGGCTCGGGAGTCAGACCTGGCCCTGAGACGAAGCTTCATAGCTGGGGCACCTGACGTGAATTACCTAATCTCTTTAGACCTCGGTTTCCCCATCTGCAAAATGGGATGACTGAGAGCACCGTCTTCTAGGGTTGTGCTGTGGGTGAGATGAGATGGTACTTGCAAAACTCAGCACAGGATGCAGCACAGAGGCTGTGCTCAGTAAGAGGTAGCTAATAACAGGATTATTTTAAAGGCATTTTATGATCTGCCCGCTCATCCTGCCCTCCATCCTGGACCTTCCATGGCTTCTCCATGCTCTACGCTGTCATTTACCTCCAGACCTTTGCACCTGCCATTCCCTTTGCCCAGGATGCTCTTCCCTGCTCTTCTCTCCCTGACTCCTTCCCCGGCTAACTCCCACTCTAGCTCAGATGTTCTCTCCATCAGGATGTCTTCTCTGCCCCCGACCCCTCTCCTGGGGAAGTGTCCTCCTCACAGGTACCCAGCACACCCTGTCTCCTCCAACAGGGCACTGACCACACTGGATTGTAACCTCCTGCTTTCCCTGAGAGCCAACTAGACTGAGAGTTCCTGTCTTTGTATTAATTTCCGGTGGCGGCGATAACAAGTTACTCCAGACTGGGCACCTAAAAACAACAGAATATGTATGCTTTCACGGTTCTGAAACCCAGAAGTTCAAGGTCAGTCTCACTGGGTCAAAATCAAGGTGTCAGCTGTGCTCCCTCCTCCCTCTGGGGGAGAATCTGCTCCCTGCTTCTTTGGTTTCTGGTGGCCAGCTCCGAGAGCACCCCATCACCTTCGGTCTCTCTTACAAAGACACGATGACATGTAGCGCCCACCCGGATGACCCAGGATGATCTCATCCTGGGATCCTTAACTTAATCACATTTATGAAGACCCTTTTTATGATGTCATTCAGTCATTTGCCTTATAAGATAATACAGGTCCTGGGGATCGGGATGTGGATACAGGTTATCTCTAGCTTTTCCAAAGTTCACATTGTGCCCCTTCACTTCTACCAAAAAAAAAAAACAAACCTATATTCATACCTGGTTTCATTAACTGAAAGAAATCCAAAAAGAATTTTTGCTTTTTTTTTTTTTAAGATTTTATTTATTTATTTGAGAGAGAGAATGAGAGACAGAGAGCATGAGAGGGGGGAGGGTCAGAGGGAGAAGCAGACTCCCTGCTGAGCAGGGAGCCGGATGCGGGACTCGATCCCGGGACTTCAGGATCATGACCTGAGCCGAAGGCAGTTGCTCAACCAACTGAGCCACCCAGGCGCCCAAGAATTTTTGCTTTTAAAAAAAATTTTAAAAAGGCAAAAGAGCGCTCAGCGTAGGTTTTTCGGTGAGCGGTTATTGGGGGCAGCGCACACCCAGCAGCGAGAGGGGCCCCACCAAGCTCCTTCCCTGGGAACGACACTCGGCAGCCCAGCAGCAAGCCGCCATAGCTTTGAACTGTGCCAGTGAGCATCTGGGCTTTCTCTCCATCCATATCACACATCCATTAGCAAGATATATCTTAAGGTTATCAGAAAAGCCTGAGAGATTATTTTGGGGGGTCTGGGAATTCTCACAAAATTTTCCGTATAGGGGCGCCTGGGTGGCTCAGTCGTTAAGCGTCTGCCTTCGGCTCAGGTCATGATCCCAGGATCCTGGGATCGAGCCCCGCATCGGGCTCCCTGCTCCGCGGGGAGCCTGCTTCTCCCTCTCCCACTCCCCCTGCTTGTGTTCCCTCTCTCGCTGTGTCTCTCTCTGTCAAATAAATAAATAAAATCTTTAAAAAAAAATTTTTTTTCCGTATAAACTGATGGTAATTGTTTCTTTACCTTACACCACTGAGGCTTATGAAGGGTCTCAGAGGAGCATGCCACTTGGGCACGGTGCTGGGCACACAGTGCTCACTGCGCACCTGTCACCAGACCGGGTTGAGGCCGGTCGGGCGGGGCAGCCAAGTCTCTCCCCTCGGCCAGGCTGGATGGTCAAGCATCACAGCCTCATAAAGCTGGAAAGAGCATTTGCTTCAACCCCCTCATTCTCTTCTTTTGAAGCGCAGACAGATAGACGGGCCCAGGCTGACAAGCTCGTCTGTGGCCCCGGTACCAGAGAGCGGGTTTCTGGGCCAGGGCCCCATGTCTCACAATTTTGCCGGCCAGAGGCAACACAGGCCAGTCCGTCACCCCCCACGGGCAGCAGAAAACAGGTGAGCAGAGCCTTCCCCTGCCACTCTCACTGGCCTCCCTGCAGCTGCTGGTTTCCGAACCCCATTTTTGTGACTTCGCTTTGGAATATTGACCGTATTCCCTGCTGGCCTTCCTATTTGTTACTCAGGCTTTTGTTCAGACGAGCCGTCCCTGAGGCAGCCTGGGTCACCTTCACACCCTGCCGGCCCTGCCAGAGGGTCTCCTGGCCACAGAGAAAGGCAGGGAAGAAAGGCAGGACCCTGGGGAGACCTCAGTCGATAAGGGCGTTTCTTCCGGCCCAGCGGCAGCCCAGCAGCAGCCCCGGGCTTCTGGGCAGAGGTGGGGAGGGGCCCCAACACCTTTGTGCAGCTGTGGCTCTTCAGGCCAAGGGGGAAAAGAGCTGGACCCCGCAGAGGAGCAGAGCATTGCCCTGGAAGCTTCAGTGCTGGCCAGGTGGGAGGGGCACCCCCGCCCCAGACCGGGGCCTGAAGGCTGGGCATGCCAGCCTCAAAGGCTCTGCCCTTGCTGCCCGGTGCCCTTGGGGCTCCATGGAGGCTATGAGCTCTGGAGTCAGGCGGGCCTGGAGCACAATATGGGGCAAGCTGCTCCTCCACCCCTGGTCTCAGTTACCACGTCTGTAGAATGGGGCTAATAACAGTGCTTCCTCCTAGGCTGCAGGAGGAAGGAATCAAATGATAAGGTCCTCGGCTCACCATGAGATCCACTGAGTTGTTACTACGGCAAGAATAACATCTCTGACTTCCCTGTTCGTTCCTGCAACACACTCCCCACTCTGGCCCTGAACTTCCCTCTGCTCCTGGAAGCTTCCATGCCCTCTCACTCTTCCAGGCTTATGCACGTGCCGTGGAATTCTCTCCCTGCTCCTCTTACCCAGCCTCTAGGTCTCAATGTCACCTGCTCCAGGAAGCTCTCCTGGGTTAGGCGCTCTTGCTTTCTGCCCCACCATGCGCCCTGCAGCGCCTGCGATTCCTGCATCTCAGCACTTCTCACGGTGGATGGATCGGTTGGCCATCAGTTGATTGTCTGTCTCTCCCACAAGGCTGTGAGCTTCCCACGGGTGGGAGCATCTGTCTTGCACGCCCCTGTATCTCTGGCACCAGGTGCTGGAATGAATGACATTGCGGATCACCAACGAATAAGCTTGGCAAACTGGAGCTCCATCCCAAGTGTCAGGGCTGATTATGACCAAGGAGGGGCTGACAAAAGTCCCTGGTGCCTTGGAGAGGGGGTTGGCAATGACAGCTTATTTGCTTGGAGTTTTCAGGGGAAGGTAAACTATTTCCTGGGAGAGAAGGTTGTTTCCCATGAGGTTCAAGAGGCTGCATTGCCCCCAGAGAAGGTGAGAGGTCTGAGCCCAGCAAACCGGGAGTCAAGTCCCAACTCCCTCACCTCCTCCCTCAAGGTGGATGGGCTCCCCTTTGATAAATAGTACTTGCCATGGAGGACTTTTGAGGGAATTAACTGTGATGCTCCAGTTCCTAGCACAGGGTTTGGCTTGGAGCAGGTGATCAATTTTTTAAAAGCAACAATTGTTAATTTTTTGAAAGACACTGTAAATCAAAACCATGCTTTGCATCTTCTCCTCCAACTTTTTTTAGCCGACCCCCAATATACAGGTCATAATTCCTTCCCCATGACATTATCTTCAAAATAATGTGTTCAATTTATAATTTATTGAGAGTTTCTTTCCCCCGGGACAGACATCTGCAAGTTTTGATCTAAAGAATACAATCAACAAAATTAATATTTAAATCCAGAAAACTCCAACTTTGGTGACTGATCTCAGGGATTTGAATCGACAGCAAGATTTTTAGACCTTCTAGGTTCTGCATGAGGCACTTCATTTTATATGAATCTCCTGGGCCAAGGAGGACAGGGAACTGCCCCTCCCCACTGCCCCCGGCCAGAGTGCTTGACAAGGAAAGGTGCAATTAATAATTACTCAAAGATGACAGCCTTGAGCCAGGATGGTGGTGGGCAAATGGGGAGCTCTGGTTCCCCTCCTGACAGCTGTCATCAGTGAAGAGTCCAGCCTTCTCCCCATGGAGCCCCACCGGCCTCAGAACCCTCTCTCACCCCAGGCAACCTGTCTTGATTCATCTTCCAGACCCACGAGACAGGATGCTCCATGTGGTCTGCAGTTCTGCCCGTGTTGTTCGAAGCATATCCCCAGAACGTGACCTAGAATGGTGCCTGGCCCATGGTCATGCTCAATGAATGTATGCTGAATAAATGAATGAATCGAAGTTGACTTGCAAGATGAAGCCTTATGCCAAGCCTGCCAAAAATGGTGAGTTTTGTTTTAAAGTCATCACTTCTGGGGATGCCTGGGTGGCTCAGTTGGTTGAGCGTCCAACTCTTGGTTTCAGCTCAGGTGGTGATCTCAGGGTCATGGGATCGAGCCCCGCGTTGGGCTCTGTGCTGAGTGCAGAGTCTGCTTCTCTCCCTCTGCCCCTTCTCTTGCTCTCTTGCTCTCTCTCTCTCTCTAAAATAACCAAATCTTAAAAAAAAAAAATGAAAAACCTAAACTCATCATTACTTCTAATACACATGGTATTTCATCTCTTTGGGGTTTTCCTACATGTACCTTCAAACATATTTATGAAAACTGAGGTTAAAAAAAAAAAACTCAGCAGCCAAGACGTCCTTCCGTGGATGCGTGGATAAACAGACTGTGGTCCGTCCAGCCAGTGGAGCGTGACTCTGAGCCACGGGGTCGTGAAAGTTGCGTCCACGTTACTAAGTGAAAGAAGCCAATCTGGGAAGAGTACATACGATCTGACTCCAGCCATATGACATTCTGGAAAGATAGCACTCTGCAGAGAGTGAAAAGACTCTCCTGGTTGCCAGGGGTGAGGGAGGCGGGAGGGATGAATTAGGGCAGAGAGACGACTCTGGATGATGTTATCAGGGTGGATTCATGTCACTACACATTTGTCCAGAGTCACAGAATGTACAACAGCGAGAGCGATCCCTGTTGTAGAGTATGGACTCTGGGTGATAATGACGTGTCACTGTAGGTTCGTCAGTGGTCACAAATGTACCTACTGCTCCAGAGGGGGATGTCCATGGTGGGGGAGGCATGCATGCGTGTGTGTGTGTGTGTGTGTGAGAGAGAGACGGGGTATATGGGAAATCTCTGTACTTCCTGCTCAGTTTGGCTGTGAACCTAAAACCACTCTAAAAAAAATAAATAAGTGAAGTCTGGGGTTTTTTTTAAACCCAGTTCTTACTCTTATTTTCTAGCCAAAATTGGAATGAGTGTAAGAACTCATAAGCCCCGCAGCTGTCCCCTTTCCCTCTTTTAAAATGCGTCTCCCCATTCAAAATATGAAACATTTTGGCTTCTTTCCAGCTCTGCGCGGTGGGTCTCCTCCCCCCTCACAGCACAGATATTCGTCTAAGTGTGATATGTTTGTTTACTTGTTTTTCTAACAGCTTTGTTGAGGGATAATTGACATACACATCCTTAAAGTGTTCCATTTGATACTTTCTACGCCTGTGAAAACATCGCTGCCATCAAGATAGTGAACATACCTGTTACGGGCTGAACTGTGTTCGTCCGAAAATTCCTATGTTTTAGAGTCCGAACCCCCAGGACCTGAGAATGTGACCATGTTTGGAGACAGGGTCTTTATAGAGGTGATTACATTAAAATGAGGTCACTAGGGTGGGTCCTAACCCAACACGACTGGTGTCTCCATAAGGAGAGGAGCTCAGGACATAGACACACACTGAGGGATGACTGTGCGAAGACGCAGGGAGAGGGCACCGCCTGCACGCCCAGGGGAGGGACCTCGGGAGGAACACGGCGTTTCTCAGCCGTGTCCGGAGTTGAGGCCGTGTCTCTCTCCGGCCAGGACTCACTTCTGCGTGTTGGAACCTTTGATTTCCTTACACCTCCTGTGTCCCCAAAGCACCCACCACTACGTGGCCCGCGTGGGGCAGATAATGGACACTTCTGGATTGAAGGGTTGCTGATGCGGATTGATCATCTCATTCTTTTTTTTTTTTTTAAGATTTTATTTATTTATTTGACAGAGAGAGACAGCTAGAGAGGGAACACAAGCAGGGGGAGTGGGAGAGGGAGAAGCAGGCTTCCCACCGAGCAGGGAGCCCGATGCGGGGCTTGATCCCAGGACCCTGGGATCATGACCTGAGCTGAAGACAGACGCTTAACGACTGAGCCACCCAGGCGCCCCGATCAACTCATTCTTATGCAGGGGAAGGGGAGACATCGTCAGGAAGGGCACTGCGTCCTTCGGGGACCGTGGCCTCTGAAGAAGTTCCCACAGAGAGAATGAGACTCTCCTTCAGAGCTGGGCTGGCAGAGAGTTTACTTACAGGCAAAGTGGTATTTCTCGCCACCCCACTCTCTCCCCAGTGGAATAGGGGCTATTCAAAATGTTCCTGGTGTGCGAGGGTCCAAATTCACCCTCTGTCTCATACACCTTGAGAACGGCTTAAAATGTGGAATTTATTCCAATAACTGGGTTTATCTCTGCATTCAAAGGAGAGGGTTGGAAGCATAGACCAGAAAAGGGTAATGAAAACAACGTGCATGTCTCTATGATGCTCGTTTTCCTTTTTGTCATAGGAGTGGCTCCTTCCTGTCTTGCTTGTTAATAACACATTCTCTCCTAGCAGACCCCGGTGCCCTGTCCCCGAAATGCCACATGGTCACCTCGTTGCTGTGTACTTTAAGAAATACCACAGCTCTGGGCTAGGGAAGGGATCAATAATGTCACAGGGTGATCATGTGGGCCACCCCAGAGGGAAGGGTAAGGCTGCCACTCCAGAGTGAGAAGAGACTTCATAGAGGACTTGGCAACGCCAGACCTGGATATGGGGGTGGGGAATGCCTGAGACTTAAGATTAAAAGCAACAACAACAAAATCTGCACCCAATAGGGAAGAGGTAAATTGAACTTACCAGCTAAAAATATAAATAGGCTCAAAAAACGTTTTCATAAAATATTTAAAACTAAAAGGGACTTCAGGAATTATGTAGTCTAGTGGTTTTAAACATTCGTTTGGTTAATTTTAGCATCAAACCTCTTTTTTCAGAATAAAATACACGAAGCCTATTGGAGCTACTTTGGCAGGCATGGGGTAAGAGGGCTTGAGACCACGGGACCCTGCGCCTGCTGACCCTGACCCCCAAGACCGGCAAGCACTGATGTTCTTCTATTCCCTCCCACGACAGGGAAGCAGAGGTTGGGGGAGTGAAGGGACCCCCCCCCCAGGATGCCGTGGACATCGCTGCCCTCCAGCTTGGTGATAGCAGGTACAGATGGCACCTGGGGGTGACAGCCACGTGTGGAGGAGGGGCCTGCTGCTTCCAAGTGGCCACTGAGCATTGCCCTGCGACTCTGAGGCCAGACTGCCTGAGGTAGAGTAGGGGAACCCCAGCCTGGCTCCTGCAACTTGGATGGGTTGTCTTGCCCCTCGGTTTCCTCGTCTGTCTAGGGGGAATAATGACAGTACCTATCGTGGTGGGTGATGTTATGAAGGAAGGGCTCAGTGCACTGGAGCGAAGAGCAGGACACCCAGCCCGTGCCAATCCACCTCGCTGCCCGTCCTTGCCCTCTTCGGCTTCTCGGGGGGCAGCTGTGAGGATTGTATAGGAGAGAAAGCTTTGGAAGCACCTGCCCGGTGTCCGGCACAATGTACCACAGTATCGTTAGTGTTAACACTGCTTATGTCATTACTAGAATTAAGGCTCTCCGGTGACCCACAAACTGGGTGAGGCATTATTGCCATTGTATAGGTGTGGAAACTGAGGCACAGGGGGTTGAATGATTTTCCCCAAGTCTCAAAGGTAGTGAGTGAAAGAAGCCAAGGGGCCCTTGGACTTCCTCCCCAGGACTCAGCCCGCCACAACCAGGGTCTGAGGTGGGGGAAGAGCGGGCTCCGGACAGTGAGAATGGAGATGGGCGGGGCCCTGTCCGCTCCCGTCCCTGGGCACCGCGGTGGGACCCGCCGCGCTGTCCTTCTGCGGGACCGTGCTGCCCTCTAGTGGCTGGCGCGCACGACTCTGGCCAGCAGTCGGGCGGTCCAGAGGGGTGCTGGTCCCTGCCCGTCTCGTCCCAGGGCTGTGGGCTTGTCACCCAGTGCTGCGGGGGAAGGACCAGACAAAGACCCCCGCTCGGGACCGATGTCAACCAGTGTGCAGGCTACAAGAGCTTAGATGCGGGGGAGAGGGTGTGACTAGAAATCGGGCTGGGTCAAGGAGCATCATGGACTCCTTGTTTAGGTGCCTGAGCTCAGGTGCGTGTGTGTGCGTGTGTGCATGTGCGTTTGCATGTGTGTGCCATGTCATGACAGCCTAAATAGGTGGGAAGGAAAACAGACGGAATTCCAGCACATACCATGTCCCTCGTCACCTGCCAATCGGAAGCAGCACTGCAGTGGAGTTTAGGGAAACACTGGCACTCCTTCTAGGTGTACATCTTGCAGCCGCCTGCTCATCACACGTTCCGAAAGCCAAGAGACAGGCAGGAGTGTACCTTGATACGACGACTTGGGGGACATGTTTGAAAGTAGCTATTGTCGCTCATAGGCACATACCCTAAGCCCCAGCCATCCCTCCGTGTGCACCTGGGAGGCTGGAGACACACTCACTTGTGTCCACTGAAAGACAGGCACAGGGATGTTCACGACTGCTTTCGTGGTGCTAGCCCAAAGCTGGAAGCACCCCACCGGTCTGTCAACCGCCGAATGGATGAGCAAGCTGTGGTCGTACACCTTTCATACGGTGAAGTCCTACCCAGCAGTGAAGAAGAACTACGCGCAGAGCATAAGTGAATCTCGCAGACATAACGTGGAGTGATGGAAAGACCCAAACTTTCCATTTCTATCAAGTTCAAAGCCAGGCTAAGTGAGTCTGTAGTGGTGGAGGTCAAAATAGTGACTACCCCAGGGGGCAAGAGGTTCTGGTTAGAAGAGACACAAGGGGGTCTCACGGGGGCGGGGCGGGGTTTCACTGAAAATGTTCTAGATTTTGTTCCAGACGATGGCTATGCAGCATACACAAATGGAAAATTTCATCCCGCTGTATACTTAAGATTATCCTGCTTTATTCCATGTCTGTTAAACCTTAAAAACAATCTGGAAATAAAATAAAGCCACGATATTGTGAGGGACAAGAAAGGGGGCAGGCTTGCTGGTGGTGACCGGGACGCCAAGGACAGGCGGACCTGGGGATCGCCGTGGGGCCTCGCTGAGATGATTTGTGTGCCGCCCAGGCACAGAGAAGGTCCCAAGCATGCTGGCTTTTATTTGTTGTTTTCAAAACCCCAGAGGATTCTCTGAGATGTCTTCTTTTCTCAAAATGTACTTAGCTCCTAGTTCAGAGCTGTAGGATAAAACTATGGCTCCTTTGCCTGTCCCCCCTTTTTTTTGCTTATCTGTATTTTTACATTTCTTTCTACAATGAAAGTGTTATAGTATATTTTGTAATATGAAAAAGAGCAATACAAGCTATTTTAATTAGAGGAAAAAAGCTGTGAGTGCAGATTCTAGTTTGTGGATTTTGCAGAAAGGCACATTTGGTAGCAAAGCCAGACTCTGAGAGCATTACAGTCGTGGGGGCGGGGGTGGGGGGAGGTGGCGACTTGGAGTCTTTTGTCCAGAACTGCCCTTGCCTGTTTGGTCTGTCTAGAAGGCAGCAACCTTTTTATTGATACACATGCAAAACCATAGCACGACTTCATGAATCACCATGCTATGTCATTCCTCAGGTGCTTCCTCAACCAAGTGACTTTCCCTCCCTTGGCTTTATAACAAGTTAGAAAGCTCAGAGCGGCTTCGGCGACAGTGGCTTAGATGGCCACAGGGGGGGAGTCGGGAGCTCTGTCTTCCGGTCCTGGCCTTTCCTTTGACCAGGTGGTACTCTGCGAATCCACCTCCCTTGCTTCGGCTTCCCTTTGTCTGGCCTTTCCTGCGAAGGCATTGAACTAGAGTATAAATATTTTCTCCCTGTCTTGTGCGAGCAGTAACTATTATTATACTGATTTTACATTCAAGGACACAGGTGTAAAGCATTTAAATAACTTGACCGAGACCATCCAACCCGTACGTGACAACATAGGGAGTCAGTGGCCAGAACTAAGTTCTCTGCCATCTAGCTGATGCTCCCTCTGGCACTAACTGTAGGGGTCCCCTTATTCTGCTGTTTTGGGTGTGGGAGACCGGGGGCAGGGTGGATAATTTTTCCCTTCTAGGAAACGAGGGATTCCATAGTTTATTTTTCAGAGCAGCAAATCAGAGCATAGAAAGGATTCAAGAAAGCTTCTCAGGTAAAGATGAAAGGAAATGTCATATCAAAACTAGGAATGGCTGATCTTTTTTTAAGTCTAAAGCATTGTCTTTTTGTTCTAAAAAAAAAAAAAGCAGTCTAAGTGATGAGTTGATGTATTTGCCTTTCAGGAATTTGGTAAATAAGGAAGGCATGCCTTTGTTTCTCATTCTGACATCCTGGATAGTATGTAATATAGAGGTTAAGTTTATCCAGGATTGTTACTGGCCGTACCCTTTCTTAATTTAAAGTGTGGATTAGTGAGGAGAGAAACGGATTGTTAGAGCCAGAGGTTGAACCTGTCAGGGAAAGCGTAAATTGATACACTCTTTCTAGAGAACAATATGGCAACATGTATCAACATTTCACAAATGCGTATTTCCTGACCCAGAAATGTCACTTCTGACGAAGGTATATACACAAGGATGCTCATAATAACATGGCTTGTAACGATGACAATTAGAAATGGTGTAAACTCTGACAATATGGAATTGGTCCAATGAAATATGGCACATCCACCCAGTGAAATACAGCACACCTTTTATGAACAAAGATGTGGGAACTAATAACAGTGGTTGCTCCCAGGGAGAGTGGAAAACCTACTATTCGTGGGTCTAAATACTTTAGTGATTAAAAAAAAAAGTTTTATTTTGAGATCATTGTAGATTCACATGCAGTTGTAAGAAAAAATACTAAGAGATGCCAGGTATCCTTTACCCAATGGTAACATCTTGAAAAACTATATTGTTTTGCAACATCTCAACTCCGATATTGACATTGACACAGTCAAGATACAGAACATTCCTATTGAGGCAACTATGGGTTGTTTGTTCTTTTGCTACTGTTGAGTGTGGAGAATACTGTGTATATTCTAGATACTAGTCCTGTGCGGGATATGTGGTTTGTGAATATTTCCTCTCAGTCTGTAGCTTGTCTTTTCCATCTCTTAAAAGAGCCTTTATAGCCAACGGCTTTTTTCCCTATTTCCCCTAAAAGTTTTATACTTTTACATTTTACATTTAAGTCTGATCTGTTGTAAGCTCATTTTTGTATAAGATATGAGACTTAAGGCGATGTTCATATTTTTGCCTGTGGGTGACCAGTTGCTCCAAGACCTTTGTTAAAGGGGCTCTTTCCTTCTCTGAATTCTTCCTGTGCTTTTGTCAAACATGGGTTGGGCGTACTCGTGGGGATCTGTATCTGGGTTCTTTATTCATATGTGTTATCTATCAAAAATTAATTTTAAAACTGCATTGATTATATAGCTCTATACTTATCAATATGGGGAAATGTCTATAATACATAGAGTAGAAAAAAATCTATTTAGTAGAATCTGATTTTTTGTAAAACTTTAAGAAGATGTGCATTTGTGCATATGCATGAGGCCAATTCATAGGAGAAACCCTGAAATAGCGTTTTCCAAACTGTGTTCCTGGGGGTACCTCTGAAGGGCTGTAAGGGGGAGACTGAGTTAAAACAAAGCTGAATTTGGCACCTTTACTCTGCTAATGAGCTATGATCTGTGGTAAGCAAAATGCAGCTCTTCTCGGGGACTTTTGACTATGGAATCCCCATTTGCTCCATAGGGCTCATGTGCAAAGTGTTTTCCTTTGGGAAACTGGTCTAAAAGGCTTTCTGCCAGAATATTAACAGTGGTCATCACAGAATTGCAGGATTTAAGGTGGTTTTTCCTTTTTCCTTTCTCCTTCTAACTTCTGTTCACTGAAAAAAAAATTTTTTTTTGCAAGCAACAGGTGTTCATTTTATGAATGAAAAAGGTAATAAAGATGTTTGGGCGGGGGGGGGAGGGCGGGAACAACCAAGTGCCAGAGGACTAGAATGGAGAGGCTAGAAGCAGGAAAGAAAGCGGGAATTCCTGGACAGCAGCGCCAGTTCACCGACAGGAGCGAAGGAGAAAAAGATGGGAACCGGAATTCCCACGGGCCTCAACAGTGCTGCTTGGTGATGGCGGGCTTCGTCTGCCTCACACTCCCAGCGTGTCCTTGGGAAGACCTTGCTGTGCAGACAAGAGAGGAGCAGGTGCTGCTGGGAAGAGCAGATCCTGATGCCACCCACTTGGGGGAGGGGGCGAGAGTACGAAGGCATGTGGAAGGCTGAGGGCTGTTACATCTCTGAGACTTTGTAGAATACTATTTTGATTAAGTCAGCTTGGAGAAGAGACTCCGGCTAATTATATCCACAGACAATTCTTTTTTCAATTTTTTCATTTATTTATTTATACCCTGCCTTGTTCTGGGAAGAAAAAAAAAAAAACCCCGATTAAGAATGGCTCACGGGTTTCACAAAATAAGACAAGATAGCAGAAAATTAAACACAGATGGAAGAAGAGAGGAGAGCAAGGATGGGTGCCAAGTAGAGCCAGCAACAGGCTTATTCTTGGCTCACTCCTCATTATCCGGCGGAACAAGATGACCCCATGGAATTCCTTTCATGAACTGGGGTAGCCAGGGACCACCATGCATCCAGGTCCAATCCTGCAAGACATATCACTGAGTGAATTTGTGTTTGACATTGAAACATCAAAACTGCTTCAGGTTTGCATTGGTGACTCTCAGGTTGTGGAATCGCTGTGGGGACAGAGCTGAGATTTCCCAGCACTGAGATATGTATGGCTTAGAGACCAGGGTTCTCTCAGGAGGAGAGTTTAGAGAGGGATAAAGCCAATCCTCGGAAAGTGACTTTCCTTCACACCCAATAAAATGGCTATTATTAAAAAAATAATAATAAGGGGCACCTGGGTGGCTCAGTTGGTTAAGCGACTGCCTTCGGCTCAGGTCATGATCCTGGAGTCCCAGGATCGAGTCCCGCATCGGACTCCCTGCTCAGCAGGGAGTCTGCTTCTCCCTCTGATCCTCCCCCCTCTCATGCTCTGTCTCATTCTCTCTCTCAAATAAATAAATAAAATCTTTAAAAAAAAATAAAAAAAAAATAATAATAACCAGCGTTGGCCATGATGTGGAGAAATTGGAGCCCTTGCTCACTGCAGTGGGTATGGAAAATGGTCCAGCCACTGTGGAAGACAGTATGGCAGCTCCTCAAACAAGTGCACATAGAATTTCCATGTGATTCAGGATTCCACTTCTGGGTATACAGGTCTTCCTCCCCTTACGATGGGGTCATGTGCCCACAAATGCATCATTAAGTTGAAAACACTGTAAGTCGAAAATGCATGTAATACACCTCACCTACCAAACATCATAGCTTAGCCTGGCCTGCCTTGAACGTGCTCCGAACGCTTACATGAGCCTACAGTTGGGCAAAATCATCTAACGCAGAGCCTATTTTATAGTAAAATGTTGACTATTTCATGTAATTTATTGAAAAGCATACTGAAAGTGAAAAGCAGAACGGTTGTGTGGGTACAGAATGGTGGTCCGTGTTATTGGCTGTTGACTCTCGTGGTTTCGGAGCTGCCGCTGCCCAGCATCACGATGAGCAAATATCATGCTGCATATCACTAGCCCAGGAAAAGATCAAAATTCAAAATTCACAGCATGGTTTTCTACTGAATGTGCCTTGTTTTCACAGCACAGTAAAGTCAAAAAACAGTAAGTCAAACCGTCATAAGTAGGGGACCATCTGTATACCCCAAAGAATCAGAAGCAGGGTCTTGAAGAGATATTTGTATATCCGTGTTCATAGCAGCACTATTCACAATATCCGAAAAGTGGAAGTAACCCACGTGTCCAAAGAATGGATGGATATGCAAAACGGGAGATACACACATGCACACACACTAGAATATTATTCAACCCTAAAAGGAGGGAAATTGGGGCGCCTGGGTGGCTCGGTTGTTTAAGTGTCTGACTTCAGCTCAGGTCAAGCCCACATCCGGCTCCCTGCTCAGTGGGGAGTCTGCTTCTCCCTCTTCCTCCAACCCTCCTCCCCCTACCTCACCCCCCCGCCCGCTCATGCTCTCGCTCTCTCTCTTTCCCTCTCTCAAATAAATAAATAAGTAAATTTAAAAAAAAAAAAAAAGGAGGGAAATTTCTGACACCTGCTATAATGTGGATGAATCTTGAGGACATTTTGTTGAGTGAAATAAGCCAGGCACAAAAGGACAAGTACTATATGATTTCCAGTGCTTGAAGCATGGAGTAGTTAAATTCATAGAACTAGAAAGTAGACTGCTGGGTGCCAGGGGCTGGGGGGAGGATGGGGATGGGGAGTTAGTGTTTAATGGGCATGTTTCAGCTTTGCAAGATGAAAGAGTTCTGGAGAGGGATGGTGCTGATGGCGGCCCAGCAACGTGAATAGGCTTCACGCCGTTGAACCGGGCACTTAAAAGTAGTTAAGATGGTCAATTTTACATCGTGTGGATTTACCACAATTTTTAAAATTTGAAGGAAAGAGAAGTAACTTGACTTCCAAAAGGAATCTGTGCACTGGGAAATGTGAGACCACCTGCTGTCCAGGAATGAGATGGGGAGCCTAGGGTGCCAGAGAGGGCAGGTGGTAGCTAGACCCCCTAAAACAGAGGTATCCCAGAAGATAATTTTGTGCCAGCAAGCTCCCTGCTATTTTGGCTGGCTATAGAGAATCAAGAGCTCCCTGATCCAAATAGCTCCTGCCCCAGAGACACTCCTGAAGGCCGTAATGTGTATTGGTTTACTCAACAAGTATTCACTGAGCACCTATCACGGGCCAGGCCTTGGGCACAGTGTGGATGTACCCGAGACACTCTCCCTGTGTGTCTGACATGCTTGTCCCAAAAGCAAACAAGAAATTATAAACTTGAGATAGGACCAGAAAGTACACACCATATGATTCCATTATATAACATTCCAGAAAAGGGGCGCCTGGGTGGCTCAGTCGGTTAAGTGTCCGACTCTTGGTTTCGACTCAGGTCATGATCTCAGGGTCTTGGGATCGAGCCCGGGACCAGGGTCTGCGCTCAGCTCAGATTCTGCATGTCCCTTTCCCTCTGCTCCTCCTCCGCTCTCTCTCTCTCTCCCTCTCCCTATCTCTAAAATAAATAAATAAAATCTTAAAAAATAAAACATTCCAGAAAATGCAGAGGAATCTAGGGTGACAGGAAGCAGAATCGTGGTTGCCTGGGGCTTGTGGTGGATGAACAGACCCACTGCCAAGGACACGAGGAAACTTTTGGAAGTGATGGAAATGTGAAAATGTTCTGTATCTTGACTGTTGGTGATTTCACGGGTGTGTACATCTGTCAAAACTCATCACATTGTGCACTTCAAAGGGATGCAGTTTACTGTGCACAAATTCTATTTTGTTTGATAAAATACTGTTTTAGCTGAGTGACAAGCTACAAAGTGGTGGATTTCTCAGAGGTCACATTTCAAGTGAGACCTGAGGGATGAGAAGAACCACGTCGACAAGGATGGAGGCAGGGGAGGATGGGGGGAAGAGTGTCCTCGACAAAGGGAACAGAATGTGCAAAGGTCCAGTGATAGCAGGAGAGCCCAGCACGTCAGGAGAACCCAAGTGGCTGAGGATGCCCAGAAGGTCCCGCACGTGCCTGGTGGCTTGGTGAAGGAGAGCAGAGGTTGAAGATGAGAGCAGGTGGTTCTGCTTTGTGCCAAGGGGGAGGGGGAGCCCTTCACTGGCCCCATAACTTCTGCTTACAGGCTCTCAGAGGCCAGCTGCCATGTTTGTAGGGTATCTTCCAGAAGACCCCATGCCATGAGCAACCCAAGCCACGTGGAGAAGCCCTGGAGAGTGAGATGCCCCCTGGAAACAGAGAAGTGGCTACAGGAGAAAGAGAGAGGCCAAGGAGCACCGAGGCCCCCAACACGTGCCAGAAAAACCCACCTGCAAGTGACGTCCCCAGCTCTACCCTGGCTGGTACTGCCAGGAGCAGACGTGGGCCACCCAGGAGAACTCCTCCTGGCCCATGAAAGCTGCACAGGTTTACACCACAAAGTTAGAAGGTACTTTGTTATTCAGCAATGTAGACGGTGTAGACAACAGCAAGTGGGCTCATTTTGGGAAGCAGGTGGAGGAATGGCGGGTCCACGCTCTGCTCTGAGAATAATCCCAGAGCCCGCAGAGGAGCATTCTGGGGTACGAGGGGTCAACAGCATTGCCTCGTCTTCATTCTTACCCCACTCTTTCCTTTTTTTTTTTAAAGATTTTTTTTTATTTATTTATTTGAGAGAGAGAGAGTGAGAGAGGGGAGGGTCAGAGGGAGAAGCAGACTCCCCACTGAGCAGGGAGCCCGATACAGGACTCGATCCCAGGACCCCGGGATCATGACCTGAGCTGAAGGCAGATGCTTAACGACTGAGCCACCCAGGTGCCCCCCTATTTTTTTATCCCTATTTTATCATCCCCGTTTTACAGATGGCAACATCAGTATAAGGCAGGCACTAGTGTTACCCCCATTCCACAGATGAGTAAACTGAGGTCTAGAGAGGTTAAGTGACTTGTATAAGGTTGCTTAGCAAGTAGCAGGACCAGAACTTGGACCTGGTTCTTTCTTTCTCCACAGATCTTAAACAATACTCTATTATCGCTCCAAATGCATGCCATAACCAAATATAATTTTTCCAGATCTTTCTCCACTGCCCAGGTTGTTGTGTTTCTGGGTCCTTATCAAAAATGATAGGAAATAAGAGCCTGCCCTCCAGAAATACTGGCATGAATGCACACAAGAAATACCAGCCTTGATATTTATTACAGCTTATAAGTTTTAAAAATTGGAAACAACATAAGTGCCCATCAAGAAGGGAATGATTAAATACGTTTTGATACATCCATAAAATTGAATGTTATACAACTGTTAAAAAGTATCAGATTGAGTGGGGAGCGCCTGGGTGGCTCAGTAAGTTAGGCTTCTGACTCTTGATTTCAGCTCAGGTCATGATCTCAGGGTCGTGAGCTCAAGCCCCACGTTGGGCTCCATGCTGGGTGTGGAAAAGTATCTGATAGATTCATATGTATTGGCATGAAAGGCGTTCAGTATATCTGTATGTATATAATTTAATGAAAAATGCAAGTCATGGACTGCATGGCACAGGGTAGGCTCACTGCTAGGGCACATTCCGTTCAGCTTTAACTCTGGCTCTTGTCACAATCCTACAATCCTACGCAGGTCCATGGGCAGGGGCAACACTGTGCAGCAGGCAGCCATTTCATTATCAACATATCATCACAGCAGAAAGAGAAGAAAGAGCGGAGGATCAGGTGTGGGAGATTTTTATGGGCCGGGCATGGCAGTGGAGATATATTATTCCATTGTCTGGAGTTTGGACATGAGGCTACCCCTACCTGAACGGGAGGCTGGGAGAGCTCGTGGGACTGTGTGCCCAGCAAATGAGCCCGGCGAGCATTTAGCTAGCCCCTGTCACGCACACTGAGATGTACCATGTAACCCCATTCGCGTAAAAAACCACAAATGTGTGCGTGGATGTATTTTTAAAAGGGACAAGTCTGGAAGAATATACATGAAAACTGTTACCTCTCCTGAGTGAAAGGGAGACTTCTGCTTTTATTTTATTTATCTCTGTTATTTTTTTTTAAGATTTTATTTATTTCTTCGACAGACAGAGACACAGCAAGAGAGGGAACACAAGCAGGGGGAGTGGGAGAGGGAGAAGCAGGCTTCCCGCGGAGCAGGGAGCCCGATGTGGGGCTTGATCCCAGGACCCTGGGATCATGACCTGAGCCGAAGGCAGACGTTTAACGACTGAGCCACCCAGGCGCCCCTGTCTGTGTTATTTTTTAAATGATGACACATAACTTTCTGTGATAACATTTAAAGACTCGTAAAATGATAGTACATTGCTTTTTTTTTTTTTTAAATGACTTTAAGGCAATAGAGTGTAGAATTCTAAATGTTCACTAGGGGGCAGGAGAGATGCATGTGAGTGTGTGCATGCCCGCGTGCGTGTGCCTGGGCTCTTTGCTAGTAACCGTTTACTACATTTCTTACACAATTTCCTCGTTCAACAGGCCATCTGTAACATTTACCAGATTGTCTAAGGAAATGACAGCCACCAGACCTCACCCTGGCAGGCTTCAGCTGTGGGCTCAACCGTCTCATTTTAACCTGATTCTCAAGGCTATGTGTCCTTAGAGAAATTCATCCGTTTCATACCAGCTTTTGAGCACTCAGAGCAAGAATTCTGTTAACTGGCCCGAATCCCCGCGGGTGAGAGAAAAGGCCAAAGGTACCACAAAGCCAATCTGTTACCTGCTCTGCCAGGGGTCAACCTGGGAGATGCCCCGTTTAGATTGTGGAGTGATGATCAGACATCTGTCCCCACCTTTTTGAGGATGTCTGCGGACATTTCCCCAGTTCCCTGAGCTCTGGCACCAGATCAGGATTAAACTATTTGCAGGCCTGGGGCATGAGGGAACGTGGGGCCCTCATGCTCACATGAACAAATAATGAGAAAATCTCAAGGAAAACAAAATCACTGATGCTTTTAAAGTCACTAAAGTATTTGTCTCCTCCTTTTGAATTTTCCTAGAGCTCCAAATTGACATGAATACTCCCACACCCAGACAGCATGGTGGGCACTGCCTGCTGGAACATTCTTCATAGTCAGTCTCACGGGAGAGCTGGCTGGGACCTGAGAGACCCCCAACTCCCTTGAAGCTCCTAAAGACCAGAGCCCCAGTCTTGATCATCTTTGTTTTCCTCATGAGGCCCAGTGCACGGAGGACATACACTCTACAAGGATGGCATGGCATGGCATGGCATAGGGCAGCATGGAATCAGATGGGATGAAAAGGGATGGGATAGATGGCATGGGATGGCATGGGATGGGATGACATGGCATCAGATGGGATGGGAAGGATGGTATGGCATGGGATGTGATAGATGGCATGGGATGTGATAGGGTGGCATGGCATGGGATGGCATGGGATGGGATGGCATGGCATGGCATCAGATGGGATGAGAAGGATGGTATGCATGGGGTGGGATGACATGGCATCAGATAGGATGGGAAGGACGGTATGGCATGGGATGGCATGGGATGGGAGGGGACCGAACAAAGACAGAGCACCACGTGAAATGCTGTTGGGCACATATGGGTAAACTGGGTTAGGGAGGTTGTAGCACAGTGGTGAAAACAAGAGTTGGAGCAGACTGACGACTTACTAGAAATGGGTCTTTGTGTGACCCACTCAGCCGAGGGGGGGTTAATAATCATCGTAGAAGACAGAGAACTGGACCCACAAAGGTAGACCCTAGCAGGTGTTTGTACTGTGGAAGCCCACCAGCCTGGCCATCCTGACTGGACCTGGGGTGGGCCCCTGACTGGAGCCAGGTCTGGTCCGCGGGCTGAGGAGGGAGAGGAAGGGATGAGGGTTGGGGGTGGTGTGGATGAGTGACTAGGGGAGCAGTTCAGGGGCTGCGGATGTAGGGCACTTCCTGCCCGTCATTTCCACCCATGAGACCCCCCTTCTGTGCTTTTCAGTAAATTCCTCTGTCTGCCAAGCCATGATTAGATTGGTATCTGTAACGTGTGACCAAACAGCCCTTGCTACCATCACTCTCCTGTCCTGCGCTCCACCTCTTCCCCTGACCTGCAGTCAAGATGCAGTGAAGCGATCGTCTCCGTCCTCGGCACCTCTGAGCTGATTGCCAACCATCCAAGCTGAGCCCTGGAGTCACCCCACTTGCCTGTTTTCTGCCTCAGCCTCACTGACTTCCTGTTGTCCCAGTGGCCGAAGGTAGTCTGCAATTGCCAAGACAAGAAAGTGACCCTTTCAGAAAGGGCTCCGCCTCCGCGAGGCTCTCGGGCAGCCTCCTGGCCACCTGCCTGGCCGTCCCTCCCACGGCGGAGCCGAAGAGATGCACAGTGGTCATCTGGCTTGTCCCTCCCGGAATGTTGGGAGAAGGCCCTGCGGCGCTCATGCCCAGGCTGGCCCAGCTCCTTCTCTCTGCTGGAGATGGTGTTGCAGCAAATGAGCCAGATATGGTCCCTGTACCAGCAACGTCTTTCATTTTCTTTGTCTTATGTTTTGACATCTCAAAAATCTGCTGGCCTGGGAGAGACTGCCCTCCCAGGGCTGGTCAGTTCTCAGGGGTGGGAAAGGGAGCACGCCTTTCTGCACCTCTCACACACCCAGTCAGGATTTTCCCCTGCCCTGAATCATCCCAGGGGCAGGCAGCTGGAGACCACCCCCATTTCCCAGAGCCCACTGGGATTTTTCGCACAAGTCAACCCTAAACTGTTCACTCGACCCTGCCTTGCCTTTCCTGAAGAAAGCCCAATAAAGGCTCTGGCCTAAGCTCCCCCCCCCCAACCGCCCCCCGCTGCTTCTGCCCCCTGACCACCCGGCTGCCCCACGCGGCCCTGCCTGGGGTGCTAGGCCCCTTCTCTCGGGAAACACAAGGAATACATTCTTCCAGTGGCATCGAGTCACCTCCATGAATTAAAATCCTGTGGGTACTAATGAGCCCTGAAGGAGACAGACATTAAGCAGATCTAAGAAACTAGAGAACTCCAGGGAGGCACAGGGTGTGGGAGAGAAACACGAGGTGCCACGAGCCTCTCAGCCATCTGAGACGGGGAGATGGTCACCTGCGGGCTTTGCCCCATCAGCGTGTTTCCCCCGCAGTACTGCTTTGAGCACCCATCCTTCCCCCTCTCCCAGATGCTGGGTCTATAGCATCCAGTAGGAGCTTTATTGCACTTGGAGCTGTTCCCAGGCCTGGCTAATTTCCATATTCTACCCCCTCCCCTGCAGTCACTGGCCCAGGATGGACGTGTGACCCAGGCTAGGCTAATGAGTCTGTGGGTGCCCAACTCGGCCACTGTGTGGAGAGAGACTACCCCACCGGCGAAGAGAGCCAACCCAGAGGCGTGATGCCGTGGTCTCAGAGCCTAGAGGTAGCTGTGTGGGTCCTGCCTGTTTCTCCGCTTTGCTAGCTCTGACGTCCAGCAAACTCCCTTTTGCTCCAGCCAAGCTGAGCTGGGTTTCCAATCCTGGAATCAAGCATCCTCACCAGTGTAGGGAGCTGGCCCTGCTGGGAGTGGCAAAAAGCAGTCTCCGTGGAAGTGACAGATGGAGAAGTGAAAGATGACTAGGAAGCAGCCAGGCGAAGAGGAGGAGAAAGAACGCGGCAGACAGGAAGGGCAGCGTGAGAGAAGGCCCCCAGGTGGGAAGAACTGGGCTTCGGGAATTTGTTTGCTTCATGACCCTGTGTGTCTTCTGTCATAGCTACACACACCTCTGATGAATAACCTTTGTTAAGTAAGGTCCATTCGTAAAGTAATCTATTGTTTTAAAAATCCCCCTTGCCATTGGATATGTCATGATTTATTAAATAGATTTGGTTTTACTCTCATGAACTCCTGACCGGGCCTACTTATTTATTCAGTCTAGTTTTCTACTTTGCACCTAGGATTTGGGGCCTGAAATCCTGGCCCGTCTCAGCGCAGAAGCCTAGAAGGATTGGGGCGGCTCTGGGAGTGTCGGGAGTTGGGTGTGGAGCCAAGGGCCAGTTTTGCCTGGCGATGCAGCCAAGAGAGCTGAGCGGGGCCACTCTGGCTCAGAGCAGCCATTCATCAGCTCGAACAGAGAAATGAATTTGTCAGTCTTTGGCTTCGCCTTTGACCCCCCGAAGGCCAAAACTGACAACTCTAGAAACATGGCTGCCTCCAGTGACAGAATCAGTAAGCCCACCAGAGTATGCAGGGAGATGGAAATAGGAATCTCTTACAACGTCAGTCACCCCCTCCTTCTCCCTGCACCTCTTCCAAATCCTGTCCCCATCACCAGATTATTTAATTTACCTATACCAGGGGAAACAGGAGGGAAAACTAACTGAGCTGGTGTTGTGTTCCTTCTTTGTGTTCCACCTCGGGCCAAGGACAGTGAGCTGGGGGAAGGAGATTGTCCCACCTGTGAAGATCCAATGTATTACTAACATTTGTTACTAAGATGTATACTGCATTATATGATTTAACTTTGACTCCCCAAGTTTGATTTCTTTGGAGGAAAGAATCGATCATGCACATTTTCATAGGACACAGAGCACCCAACACAATGCCTAGCCCTACTAGGATCCCTGATTCTTGAATCAATGACTTTTACTTAATTTAAAATCACCACGAGAAAAAATGTCCACACCTGAGCTCCAGACTGGATGATGCATCAGAAGTCCCTACCTGGGGATCAAATGGGTAGGGCAGGCAGGGGTCACTTATCCTAATGGTTTGGGCCCAAGCCTTGGCATGGATGGAGACTCTGAGCCTTTGGGGACACTGAGCCCTAGGCCGTGTCAGGCCCAGACCTGGCCAGGTGGCTCCTGCCCTCAGGCTGTGCTGAGTGTCAGATGGGGGAGAGCAGGGAAAGTAAGGTCAGTCCAAGGCCTGGAGCTCCTGGGATGGCAGGGAGCACCGAGTCTGGAGTGGGTCAAGCCTAGGCCTGGCCAGGTGAGCTGCTGAGACCCAGGGGATGCCGGGGGGCGGGGATTGGTCTTATGACTTGGCAGGGACTGTGCGCCAGCATGGGGCTCTGAATCCCGGGTGGGGTCAATCATAGGTCCTGGCATGGGGGCTAGAGTTTGGAAAGGGGCAGTGTGTCAGGGGGGCGTGCCAGGCTCTGGGCAAGGGAGGACACTGCACTCTGGGTTGGGGATGTCAGCCCCCCACCCTGACTTGGAGATTCCAGGCCAGCAGGGAATGCTGTATCTCTGGTAGGAGGGTCAGGTGCTGAGAGGGTGCTGAGACCTGGCTGGGGGCGTCCTTCCCAGGCTCCGGTGAGGAGATTCTGGCCTACAGAGGCCTCTGAGTCCCACATGATGGGGGCAGGGCTGTTAGTCCCAGGCCCCGGCTTGGACACTCTGGGTCGGCAGGGAGCGCTGTGCCTCCGGTGAGAAGGTCAGGTCCTGCGGGCAGGGCCACCGACTCCTGGCTGGGGTCCGTCTCAGGCCTCGGTGTGGAGTGGAGTCGAGTCCGGTGGCGGCGCAGGCCGCGTGGCTGGCAGGGCTGCTGGCGCGGCTCGGCCCCTCGCCCTGGCGTGGAGACTCCGGACCGGCAGGGGGCGCTGCGTCCCAGACCGGGGGTGGGCCCCGGCCGGCTCCGGGCCGGCAGGGGGCGCTGGGCTCGCGGCGGCGTGGCGGGCGCCCGGCAGGTGGCGCTCTGGCCGCGGCCGAGGCGGCCGAGGCGGGCGGCGGCGGCGGCGGCGGCGGCGGCGGCGGCGGCGCGGCGCTGCGGCCGGCTCGCGGGGCCCGGGGAAGCGGCGGCGGCGGCGGCGGCGGCGGCGGCGGCGGCGGCGGCGGAGCGGCGGCGGCTGGCGGCGGGAGCGGCGGCCCCGGGCGGGCGGGCGGGCGGGAGCGCCGCTGGCCGAGCGCACAGGCCGCGGCGCGCGGAGCCCGCCATGCCCGCGCGGGTCTGAGGCGCGGCGAGCCAGGGCCGAGGCGAGCGGCGGCCGCGCCGGCCTGTGGCCCCGCGGCGGCCGGGCCCGGGCCCCATGAGCGGCGGCCTCGGCCTCCGGCGCAGCCCGGAGATGTCCGGCAAGCTCGAGAAAGCAGGTGAGCGCGGCGCGGACCGCGGGCGGGGCGGGCCTGCGGGCGCGCGGGCGGCGGGGCGAGCCGCCGCCCAGGCCCGGGGCGCGCCGGCCTGCTGGCGCTCCGGGGCGGCGGGGCGCGGGGCGCGGGCTCGGTCCCGCGGGGCGGCGGGCGCGGGCGGCTGCCGTGCGCCGTGGACGGCGCGGAGCCCCCCAGGGTGTCACTTGTGCGGCGCCCCGACCGTAAGCGGAACCGGGAGGAGCCGCTCGGCCGGCTGCGGACGAGGCGGGCAGGACGTGTCTGGGCGCCCTCGGGGCTCGCTCGCTCTCCGCCCCGGCGTCGAGCCGAGCTCCGGCGGCAGGGCCCCGGGGAGCCTGTGGCCTTGGGGGCGAGGATAACCCCGTCCCTTTGTGTTCTAGACTCCGCGGAGAGCCGCGTTCCCGTTGCCGGGCTTTGAAAGCGCGTGCTGGGAAGGGAGTCCCCGCAGACTCCGTTAGGGCCGATGCCTCCGGCGGGGCCCCGGCGTCTGCAGCCGGCGGCACCCTGCGGGGCGACGCCCTGGGGCCCAGCGAGACGGGCGGGCGGGCCAGGGCTCCTGCGCAGGGGGGCGCCGTGGGTTGTCACAGCCTGGGTGCCAGCCTAGCTCGGCGCCGACCTGTGCAAGGCAGGCTTTTAGGGGCTGCAGGGGGGCAGGTGGCGTGGGTTGGGGAAGTTGCTCGCCTCCCAGGTGGAACCAGGACACTCTTCTGAGAGCGGCCTCCGGAGTGGCCTCAGAAGGCGGGGGGACTTGCAGCCTGTGGTTAAAGCACAGGAAGGAAATTTTCCGTTGCCTTTATTGAGGCTTTTCTGTACGTCCGGCGCTGTGCTGAGCACCTGCCATGTGACGCTTGGTAAATCCTTGCAGGTTCTCCGTAAGAGAGGACTTGACCCTGGATTTACAGGCTCCAGCCGGGCAGTGAGTTCCTTCAGGCCACCCAGCGGGAAGGCAGCGGGCCGAGGGACTGGGAGCCTGGCTCCGATCCTCGGGGGAGGGCCCTGGGCTTCAGGGCTGTTTCCTGGGTATTTTTCTCAGGTTTTCAGTCAGGGCCATGCCCGGTGACCACGAGCTGCTCCTCTGCCCACGTGCCAGCCCAGAAATATCTTGGGTTAACTTGGACAGCATTTCTCAGAAACTCCGAGAATAGCATCTCCGCACAGTACTGTGGGGGAAGTTGGATTATTTATTTTACGTATAACGTTCATGGGGGTTTTCTTTGATTATGAAGATACGTTCGTTGTCAAAGACGTGAAAGTTGTGGCAAAGTAAAAAGCGAGCTGAAAAGCACCTGTCATCCGGTGAGCTGCGTCCCACAGCTCAGACGGCTCCGACGAGATGAGTCTTTGTGTTCTGCGTTACCTCGAGCAGGGAGGCCTGAGGCCCGTTCACGTCGGCATGGGTTCTCCCTTGGCCCTCTCTGGGCACCTCCTCCTGCTGGGGGCTGCAGCAGATGCAAACGCCAGCAAGTGCCTGCTTCAGAGAGGCTTGTCTGAGGCTGGAAGAGCCGGGCCTGGGCACAGGCACGGGGGGCTTCATCGACGAGGCAGTGGGGGAGGCCCTTTGTGCTAGGCCCCAAGGAGAGGGTAGGGGGTCCCCGGGTGGAGTGGAGACGGGGGAGAGGGCAGACTAGAAGGGGCTGACCAGGGGCTGTGGGAAACTCCGGAGGCAAACGCGTTGGGTGGGAGGCAGCTAAGCAGGCAAGCTCTGAGGTTGGCAAGAGCAGCTGGCGCTTCGTGTGGAGCGAGCAAGAAGTCCATCCTCGCGGTATAAGGCCTTTGGCTGTGACTCACACACCGTCATCAGGGGAGATTAGGACACTCCCGGAATGAAGGGTGCATCTTCCTGGTGGTTCCTGCTGATCATTGTAGGTGGACTTCCCTTTGCGTTTCCACGAGATCTCTGTTGGAGTCTTCTGAACGGACCTCCTCCTCTTAAGTCGCCAGCAGGGTGTTTCATTCAAAGGAAAGGTCCTTGGGCGAAGCAGGGCCTCCTGTTAGCAAGTGAACAGGCTGGTAAGTTTTAGACCCTGGTACCCAGCACGCAGTCACTGTCAGCCTCTGGGGGAGATCTTGAGTCTGTTCTGCTGCTCCTCAGTGTACTTACTTACTCATTCATCAGTGCCTGGCTGTGGGAGGGGTCTTGCACCCTGCCTTCCCCTGAGAGCCTACTAGGGGACACGGAAAGGCAACCCTCAGTTCGTGCTGTCCCTGGTCATCTCTGCTCCAGGCCCCATGCAGGATCGAGACAGTTGGGGTTCCAGACAGTGGCGGAGGGTCAACTTGCTGGCTGGTGGGGGCCCGTCCAGTGAGGCTTGGTGGAGGAGGGTTGAAAGTGGAGGACCCAGGAAGAAGGCTAGGGTCGAGGCTGATGTGGATCAGGGAGCTCCCTGGGGTGAGCTTGTGGGCAGGCCTAGCAAAGAGAAGAGGCTCTTCCCTAGGAGCCAAGAGGGACCTGTTTTGAAAGACCACACTGGCAGGAGATGGGCGTAGGTGCTCCAAGGCCACTTCGGAGGAACCAGTGAACGTGGGTTCCTGCAACGCTCCGTGGGCGGGGGCCCCACCACTCCCGCTGCCGGCCTCGGTTCTGATTCCTGTTTCCCACTTGGGCTGTTGACATTTGAGTCTGCATCCCCTTCCTTGGAGAAACCATTTGTGTTTGTTTGCTTTTCCACTGGACTTTGAAATCTTCGCCCCATTCCTTCATTGATTCATTCCTCAGTCCCTCCGCTCAGCACTGATTTTGCACCAGCTCTGTCAGGCTCCGCACCAGGCCCTGGGGATGTAGCGTTGAACTCAGCAGACATCACAGTGTAGCCCAGGCACCGGCTCTCGCAGTGTGGGGAGCCCTGGGGAACTTAGGAGGGGTCCCATCAGACTTACGGTGGGGGTGGAGTCAGGGAGCCAGCCCTGTGAGGAATTGAGATTCAAGGTGAGACTCGGAGGGTAAGTCAAGTCAGCGGGGCACAGCGGAGGGATGGGGAAGAAAGTGGCTTCAGTTCTCCTCACCGTGCTCATCAGAATCTCTCTTGCTCCTTCGTGCATTCATTCCTTCGTCAAATAGTTTATCCAGCATCTCCTCAGGGCCTGGACCTGTTCTGGTCCTTGGAATACAACAAAGATCACTGCCTCCTGAGCCTGACCGCCTTCTAACTGGGGCAGACGATCAAAATAGACATCACGAGGGCGCCTGGGTGGCTCAGTTGGTTAAGCGACTGCCTTCGGCTCAGGTCATGATCCTGGAGTCCCTGGATCGAGTCCCGCATCGGGCTCCCTGCTCGGAGGGGGGTCTGCTTCTCCCTCTGACCCTCCCCCCTCTCATGTGCTCTCTCTCTCTCTCTCAAATAAATAAATAAAATCTTAAAAAAAAAAAAATAGACATCACGAAGATGTAAATTGTGCAGGTTTTTGTTGTTGTTGTTTGTTTTTTAAATTCGCTTTCCCTGGCCTGTGTTCCCAGCAGGCCCACCCGTCTAGGAGGTTTATCACTCACCGAGCCCCTGGCCAGTTCTGTAGGCTCCCCGTGACCCCGAGCTGTCACTGGGGCTGATGTGGTGGCATTCTGACCCGTGCACCACCTGAGGAACAGAATAACTTTGGGGTCTCTGACTCAAATGTGTGAAGAGGCTTTTAGTAAAAAGAAGATTGCTTGCTGACTGCATTCACGGTAACGTTCTGTCGTTACGTATTTTGTCAGAACAGAGGAAAAATTCAAGTCCTGTCACATGAGGCAGTAGACTTTTTCGGCCGAGGAAAGAGTCCTTGTAGATCAGCGGTCAGTGTATTTTGATCAATTTTAAATTTCTTTCAAATTTCACACTTCCGTTTTTCCCCACAATTAACAGTCTCTGTGGTCAAAATGAATCCAGCCAACAAATACAACATTTTTATGGCCCCCGGGAGCCCTTCATTCACTCACACATTCGACACTTACTGAGTCCCTCCTTGTTGGCAAACACTGTGACGCATCACAGGGCACAGAGTCCGCAGGAGACCGGCCCTTCCAGGGTCACAGTCCGGAATAACATCAGAATGGTCTTGGACGTTTCTGCAGTGTCCTGTGGTTTTGGGAATGCATTGAGAGCCTGCCTCATTTCACTCCTTCCTCAGGGCCGGCCCCAGAGGCAGGAGCAGGACTGGTCATGTCCATTTTGCACCTGAGGGCAACTAAGATCCGGGGAGGTTTGGCCACTTGCGCGGGGCTGCAGCTTCATTGCGGGGAAGTGGGGAACCGACCCCGGGGGTCTCCAGCCACCTTTCTGCCTTCACAGAGCACCGCTTAGGGCCTCCATGGTGCTGGACACACAGCAGCTTTCCATCTTGATTCTTTTTTTTTTTTTTTTTTAAGATTTTATTTATTTATTTGACAGAGAGAGACAGTGAGAGAGGGGACACAAGCAGGGGGAGCAGGAGAGGGAGAAGCAGGGAGCCCGATGAGGGGCTCGATCCCAGGACCCCGGGACCAAGACCCGAGCTGAAGACAGACGCTTAACGACTGAGCCACCCAGGCGCCCCTCCATCTTGCTTCTTGTTCATGTTTCTACATTTCTTTTCTGATCTTAACCAAAGTGGGGGGCGCTTCAGTTAAATGAAGGTAAGCCCAATGCAGTCTTTAGGCTGCACATGAGACTAATGATACCGCTAACATTAGCAGTCCTGTAAGGAGATGAATGGCATGAATGCAGGTGATGTTTCACAAAATTAGCCACAGCAGCCCCAAAGGTTTCCTGGTCTCCTGAGCAGCTCTGGGCAGAGGTGGTTTGAATGGGATTCCTTGTAGCCGACAGACCTGATGGGAGGCCTAGAAAGATGAGTCATGTGTGAGCTTGCAGAAAAATCATTTCCCAAATTAGCCCGGGTTGGAGAATGCCTTGAGCATGGGGCTGTGTCTTACCTCAGGCCAGCTGGATGTGTTCCCCGTTGCCATAATAAGATGACGCACTGGAAAGAGCAGTGGAGCCCGGGAAGCATCCGAGCAACTGGGCGCCGTGCTGCTGGGACAGGTGTTCCTCTACTTCGGCACCCACCTTGCCCCAGAGCCTCTTTTATGATTAAAAAAACAAACCCCACAGTTTGCGAGTTATTAAGGGATCTGTCATCTTAGTTTCTGGCTATTTGTTTCAGGCCCTTTGACTAAAAATCTGAGGCCCGCTATCATGACCTTGGGCAGCTCTTTCCCTTTTCTGGGTGTCATTTTCTCGGTCAGTGCTCTGAGGGGGCAGACTCTCAAATTAGTGCTTCCCTGTTTTGCTTGAAAGCAGCAGGTCCTTTTCTGTACGTGAGAGGGCCATTGGATAATGGGCAATGGGGAGCCACTTTGAGGACAGTGAAGCCTGTGCTCAGCTGTGGCCCCCGAGGATCCTGCTTGGGCCCTCCACCAAACAGTGTGGAAACCCACTCCCTGCATGTGCTCGGCCTGCTCTGCCAAAACCAGCTTCCTCCGGACTCCTCGTGCCTTCTCTTCCTCCAGCAGATAACGAATTCCACGGGAGGCCCCAAGTAAACACCTGGGTAGAATGGTATTGTTTAGCTCATTCAGAAACCAGAGCTTCGCTTTCCTTCCTGAAAGTTAAAAATCAACAAATAGAGTCTTGACTAGATCGTTAGCTTCTTGAGGGAGTGTGCCTGTCTGGCCCCGACCGACTGGCCATCGCTGTGCCGAGTGTGTGGAGAAGGTGCTCAGTAACTACTTGCTGGGAGAACGAATGAATTTAGTTGATACGATCATAGAGTGAACTTAGGTCTCTGATTCCAAGTCTCAGAATTATCTTTTTTTTTTAAGATTTTATTTTTAAATCATCTCTACGCCCACTGTGGGGCTCGAACTCACAACCCCAAGATCAAGAGTCACACACTCCATTGACTGAGCCAGCCCAGTGCCCCCAAAATTACCTTTAAATGGAGCTTATTCTGGGTTTTGAGTTGCCAGTTAGGTTGTTTCTTGGTGAATTAGTAGGACCAATAATCTTGACCGGGATCTGCAGATAGTTGGGGCTTTGTGTTAACCATATACGTTGATGGCTGTTTCAGTGTAGTTTCCTGAGAGTTCTCATGGTGAAGCTGAGATGAGAGTCCCAGAACACTGTACTGAGAAAGCTCTAGGACGCGGGGAGAGACTGAGCCACACTCAGCTCTGACGCTGTGACAGTCCGGCAGCTGCTGATCGTGCGGACGGTGCGGATCTGTGACTCCGCCTTTCATTTACCGACCACTGGTATATGCCGGTCCTGCTCAGCCTGCTGCCCACAACGAGGCCACGATTAGAGTCCCTTTGCCTGCTTGTTATTTTTTTCAGTTGGCCTCTGAGTGTTATTTAGGACACGCCGCCTGCACCATCAGGTCTGTTTATGGTACACGCTCCCCGAGGGGGTAGGAGAGGTGGACTGGCGGGGTTCTCCTGCACCCCCCCCCTTCTTCTTTGTCAAGGAGCTTAGGCAGAGGCTCTCATGTCATATCCTCCTCCTCTGTGGGTGAAGGTGTAGTGGAGAGGTTTACTGACTGGACTGAAAGTCTGCATCTGATAGCCACCTTTTTTTTTTTTTTTTTTTTTAAGATTTTATTTATTTATCAGAGAGAGAGAGACAGAGGCAGGCAGAGGGAGAAGCAGGCTCCTTGCTCAGCAAGGAGCCGGATGTGGGACTCGATCCCAGGACCCTGGGATCATGACCTGAGCTGAAGGGAGACGCTTAACCAACTGAGCCACCCAGGCGCCCCTGATGGCCACCTTTTTCTTCCGGGCTGTGGTTCAGAAGACCCATGATGGTTCTCTGAACCAGAGTCCTGACCTGCAATCCGGACTGCGTCTTCCTAAAATATGGTGACTGTCTCTCAACAGCTTAGACCCTCTGTTCTCAGTAGTTCCTTACAGGTGACCTTTCTCTTTTCTTCTCACTGGCTTGTTGGCCCCCACCATCATTTCACTGCAAATTAAGTTTTGTGATCAGGAAACTGTCCCACTCTTGGAGCATAGAAGACATGGAGCTGTCGAGCACAGGGTGCGTGTGGTGCTTCCCAGGCTGCGAGACTAAAGTGCAGCGTTCGGGCATCTGCTTTCTGGCCTTTCAAAAATGTGTGCCATCGGCGTGGTCTGGACAGGTGTGGCTCCCAGCCGCATGCCGTGCTGTTGAGAATGGCAGCCCGCCCGTGGCCTCCCTGAGCGCGGGCGGGTGACGGTGGCTGCCTTGGGGAGAAGGTGGGTGCGGACGTGCAACGAAGGAGAGACAGCCGAAGTCCGCTGGAATGGGATGGGTCCAGACTGCCATGTAGTTGGCCCAAAACAAGCAAACAAAAAATCAGAACTTCTGTTTGGAAACAAGGGTTGTGTTTATTTGCTGGTTATGGATAATCACATGTGCCCCTCTCCTTCATGCGACTGCTCGTGAATAAATAGAGGGCTGATTGTGCGTGGGTCATGGAACTGGCGACTCCCAGCTCCCCCTCTCAGTAATAAACGCAAATAGTAGCGGCTCACTTTCGTTGACCACTTACCACGTTACCCGTAGCAGGCTCTGTGCGCCTGTGTCACACATGGTCTCATTTACTACTTACAGAGGAGCTTCTCATTCTGCAGAGCAGGACATGGAGACACACAGCTTTTGTTTTGTGCGTCGGGTCCTGAGATCGAGAATAGCTGAGGTTTGCCTGTGGTCACATGCCGAATGGGGGCCAAGTCGGGACCTCAGCCCATAGGACTACTTCCCATTTATCTGTATTTTCATTGGCTGTGAGGACATGAATTTCTCGACTGTTGTGACTTGGGTCGAAATGAGCCTCCACGTCTCCAGGGACCCCTGTGCCACTGAGGCAGCCGCCGTGCTGGCAGGGCCGCTAGATGAGGCTGGAGGGGATGTCGGAGGAGACAGTGGTGCAGGCTCTCCTGCCCCAGTTCGCGAGGGGCCGGGAAGCCCGGCTTTATGCTGGGGGACCTGGGGCAAATGGCGTAATCTTTCCGAGCTTCTGGCTCCCCTGTTGTAACCTGATGGGGTGGACAAACCCATCTCAGAAGGCTTTCTAATGCTGGTTCCTTGTGAGCCCCGTCTGCAGTATAAAGGGGGAGTTGGATGTATTGGGTTGTTTGTTGGTTTTTAATGACAGTGATATTTCGGGACACTTGACTGTCATCACAGTAAAACTTACATAATCCTTTATAGCTTTCAAAACACTTTTGTAGACATGGGGTGTTTGTTTGTTTTTGCTGTTGTTACGGGTTTTGTTCTTTGGTTATGATAAGCTTTTGGATCACGGTGTTTTTTCTCTGTGGAAGAGGACAACAGCTCACAGTTGCTGGGTACTTCTGTGTGCCAGGCGCAGTGCGAGGAGCTTTACCTTTAGAGAGTGTATGGTTTTATTAGTTCTGTTCTTATAAAGAGTGAAATGGCAGGTATTGTGCCCATGTGACAGTTGAAGAAAGGGAGGCGGCAGGGCGAGAAGTGACTTGCTGAAGTCACCTGCTGAGTGAGAGGCAGAGCCAGTTGGGGACCGTGGGTTTCTCTCATTGCTTCTCTTCCCCTCTTCCTCTGCATGTGTTCCACGGACCCAGGGTCTAGTGCTGGTCCTCTACAGAGCCACCAGGAGGCTGGCGTGGAGCCACCCTCAGTGTCTTTTGTTTGGGGTCCCCTGGGGCTTTCCAGCCTCTCTGAGGACCGTGAAGGTGTGTCCGCGTCTGTCTGCAGGGTTTTGAAGCCGCTTCTGGTTTCTCGGAGGTGACTTAAAAAGCGAATTTGCTAAAAATACCGTACGGGAATCTGCTTTGGATGTGCACAGTGCGGAGAAGCCCTTACTTAAAATAGCTCCATCCACCCACCTCCCCACCCACCCGCCGTCCACCCATCTATGTATCAATGGCGCAGTGCTCACTGAGTGCCAGGTTGTCTGCTGGGGCAGTGAAGGGTACCGAGAAGATCAGAGGCATCTGTGCCCTTAGGGAGTTGACAGTTTGGCCACCACCTGTGTTATGTGCAGGAGACTTTTGATTTAGGCTTTCATACTTTCTTGACACTCATCCGTGTCGGAAGCAGTGTGGGCCTGGGCTGGAGGTTAGGAGACCTGCCTCCTGGGCCCTGGCTCTGCATGCAAGCACCGGATCGGTGCATCTCTGAGCCCTCAGGCTCCCCATCTTCGAAAAGAGAGGCTGGACTCCTATGGAACAGTGATGGAGGCATGGGCCTCCCAGTCCTACACCTGCAGATTTGGATCCAGCTCTCCCATAGGGTGGTTGTGGGATCTTGGATGAGTCGCTTTGCCTGTGTAAGTCTCCGTTCCGTTATCTGTAAAATGAAGAAAATCATCACCATGCCTACCTTTCGGTCTTGAGGGAGGATTAAATGAGATGATGCACATAAAGCATATTAACAGAGTCTTGACACATAAGTGCTCATAAACACTAGCTTTTGTTCTTCCCTAATATCCCCTTCTGCTCTAAAATGACAGTTTCTTTAAAAAAGGTCATATGTAAGTGAAATTCAGACCTCCATGTTCACAGAAGAAGGGGATGTCTCTGGCTTTTGAGGTATTTCCTCCCAGGGTCTCTCTCTCTTTTTTTTACATTTGAGAAAGCCAAATTCCAGGGAATAGATTTTTATAACTAAGTAATAAACCTCCAAAAAGATCATTTAAGGAGGAATAGATGGGGTTTCATTTCAGCTACACGTGGCCACAGCACATGTGGGTAGATTGAGGAAAGTCCTGATTATATTCTTTTTTTTTTTTTTTAAAGATTTTTTTATTTTTATTAGAGAGAGTACAAGCTGGGGGAGCGGCAGGGAGAGGGAGAGGGAGAAGCAGGCTCCCCGCTCAGCAGGGAGCCTGATGTGGGACTCGATCCCAGGACCCTGGAATCACGACCTGGGCCGAAGGCAGCGGCTTAATCGACTCAGCCACCCAGGCGCCCCTGTCCTGATTATATTCTTAAGTCTATGTAGAAGGAACAGGCCCATCCTCATGGGTGGCAGCTTATCTCAGGGTCAGAGCAGGGCTGATTACCTGCAGGTGTATCTTTGCTTCATCCCAAGAGACGCTGCCTCAGTTTCTCCTAGCAGGGATGACGCTCAGGATTCATTAAACCATCTTTGTTCAGCTCTGAAGGTGAAACGGTCACGGTATGGTGCGTTTGTCTTGTGACAGTTAAAATGCCACATGCCGTTCGAGGTCCTCTTGTACAAGTCACTTACAAATTGTGCCGAATGCCGCAAGCAGGTCATACCCTTATTTTTCCTCCTTGATAAATTTTTACAATGAGGATAAATTGAGAAATCCTAGTGTATTTTTCTGAGTCCTCCCTCCCCTGTGCCTCCCTGGGCATCTGTGACAGGTGAGAGGAAATGTGCGTAGTCTCTGTGCGGGTTTCTCAGCATAGCTCGCTCCGAGTACAGGGCTGTTTGCAGAGAGCCCAGAGACCAGTCAGCCCTTTTCACTTTCTTTAATCGCTGGGTCCTGGAGCTACAGAACCTCTCACTTAATTAGCATAACCACACTAATTTGTGCTCCTGCCTCAGCTTGTCAGGAGTGCCTTACAAATATTAATTCTCTGAGCTCATCAGAAAACCAAAGGCACAGGTCAAAAGCATGCTTTCCTGCATGATCCGTCCTTGTTTTTTCTGTTCATCGGGAGCTGTCTCTGTTAATTACCTTAAATGTGCAAGGTTGTAGAATGCGGTCTTTATATTTGACCAAGATAAGAATTGGGCTAGGGACCTGGCCCACATTTCAGCCCTATGTCGCAGGGAAGCCCAGAGTTCCCCGGTTCCAGTTTGGCAGGAGAAATGCACCTACCAGTGAGGAAATTGTGTGGACTGAAATCACGGTGGGGAGCATGTCACTAGGAATGCTTGGAACTGTGGCATCTTTGGGCGATGGAGAGAGAACTGGCCTGAGTGTCTGGCATTGCCACAGGCCTCCTGTGCCCTGTGGGGCAAGCCACCATCCCTCCCTGGACCTTGGAACTGGAGCAGTGATTCCCGAGTTTTTTAAGATCATTAAGTCCTACTAAGGATCTGGTGGGAGCTCTGTAGACCCAGTCCCCAGGGAGAAAGATTCATTTATGTGCGGACATAGTTCTACCCACTCTAAATTCGTGCTACTATAGGAGAAATAATAATTAGCAAATACTCCACGTCTTGGAAAGCTTAGAATGGAATCTCAGGTATCCAAAATAATCAGGACTTAGTTTCTCCTAGTGCAGTCAGACCTGGGTTCAAATAACAGTTAATAATTACGTATTCCTGGAGTTTTGTGAGGGTTCCATGAGATATGCTTCAGCATAATGTCTATGTGCATAAGAGGAGAAACCCTTTTGCCTTCTGCATGAAAACTTTTTTTAATTTACATGCAGTGAAACGACCTTCTTTTAAAGGGTGTACTATTCTCTTGAGTTTTACCTCATCTCTACATCTGTGTAACCACCACCACAGTCAGGGTTGAGACCAGTTCCATCTTGCTCTCCCTCTCTGGTCAGACCCTTCCCCCACTCCGCCAAGCAGGGAGCCCGATGTGGGGCTTGAGCCCAGGACCCCAGGACAATGACCTGAGCTGAAGGCAGCTGCCCAACCGACTGAGCCACCCAGGCGCCTCATCCAGCCCTGTAGTTTTGCCTTTTCCAAAAATATCACATAGTATGTAACTTTGGAGATCGACTTCTTTTACTCAGTGTAGTGTCTTTGAGATTCATAAAGTTGTTTTCATCAGTTTATTCCTTTTTATAGCTGAGTAGTATTCCGTTGTATGCATATAGTCAGTGTTTACTTAGAATTTGACCTTGGTTAACTAGCTCTGTTTTCTGGAAATAGATAAAGATGGCATTTGACCCACAAAAATCAAGCAACCCAACTAAAAAACTTGAGTAGACATCTCCAGAGAAGATACACAAATGGCCAATAAGCACATGAAAAGGTGCTCAGCATCATCAATCATTAGGGAGATGTAGATCAAAACCACAGATACTACCTTATACCCATTTAACATGACTGCTTTCAAAAGAAAAAAAAATACAGGAAATAACAAGTGTTGGTGAGGATGTGTAGAAACTGGAGCCGTTCGTGCGGGCCGCCATCCTTCCACATGCACAGCTCCGGAGGCGGACCTCTGACCCTGGCTCTCGCTCGCTGAGCCTCCTGCCTCGGGTCCAGGGCACCCTGGCACTCTAGCTTTTGCCCTTCGTGTGGCGTGGTGGCCACAGAGATGACATGCAGAGACCACACGGGGACGGGAAGGCCCTGAGACGACACGGAGGAAAAGAAGGGACCCAGTTACCATCAAGAACCTGGTGAACCCATCCCAGCGGAGGGGACAGTCATTGAGGAAAGAAGCCATCTAGCTTGTTCCATCCATCTGAGCGGTTCCTCATTACCTAGAGTAGAGTTTTTATCATACATCTCTCTGTAACTCCAGATCCTCTCAGGCTCACCTGTCCTCTAATCCAGCCATTGCTGCCACAGTCAGTTCTGCATAGGCTCCAACCAGTTGCGCACAGGGGTCGTGTGGCTCCTCTCCCGGGCTCCTCTTTAATGCTGCAGTGTGGGAGACTGTAGAAATCTGCTTGGCGAGCGCAACCCAGAAGTACCAGCGACTTAAAACTCTTTGAGGCAAGCTTGGACCAGTGGAGGTGAGCACCGGTGGACAATTGCCTTCTCTTCCATCCTCAGATCAACAGTCTGAAGACAGAGTACCTGCAACTTCTCAGAAGGTCTGTGGGATTAAGGAACAGATCTTTTTTTTTTTTTTTTTTTTAAGTGGAGGCCACCGAGGTTGGAGGGGGCTTGAACTCACGACCCCGAGATTAAGACCTGAGTTGAGATCAAGAGTCAGATGCTTAACTGACTGAGGCACCCCAAGAACAGATCTTTTATCATGCCTCCTTATGCTTCCCTGTGCCTCATTCCTGCCCTGAGATCACACACTTCCACTCTTCAATAGTCTTTGCACATTAAAAAAAGAAAGAAAGAAATCGGAACCATTGTGGACTGTTGGTGGGAATGTAAAATGGTACAGTTGCTATGGAAAACAGTATTGCAGTTCCTCGAGAAATTAAAAATAGAATTATCATATGATCCAGCAATTCTTCTGAGTATGTAGCCAAAAGAAATAAAAGCAGTATCTCAAAAAGATATTTGTACACCCAGGTTCATAGCAGCATTGTTCACAGTAGCTGAAAGTTGGAAGCAACGCAAGTGTCCACTGATGGATGAATAGTTAAAGTGTGGTGTATACATACAACGCAACATTATCCAGCCTTAAAAAGGAAGGAAATTCTGACACATGCCTCATCTGGATGAACCTTGAGGACATTATGGCCAGATGAAATATGCCAGTCACAAAAGGACAAATACTGTAGGATTCCACTAGTACAAGATAAGAGTAATCAAAATCATAGAAACAGGAAGTAAGTAGAATGGTGGTTGCAGGGCCTGGGGGAAGGGAGAATGGGGAATTATTGGTTAACAATTAATGTTTAAGTTCAGTTTTGTAAGACAAGAAGAATCATGTGGCTGGATGGTGGTGATAGTATGCAGCAGTGTGATTATACTTACCATCGTTGAACTGTGCACTTAAAAATGGTTAAGATGGGGCGCCTGGGTGGCTCAGATGGTTAAACGTCTGCCTTCGGCTCAGGTCATGATCTCAGGGTCCTGGGATCGAGTCCCACATCAGGCTCCCTGCTCCTTGGGAGCCTGCTTCTCCCGCTGCCTTTCTCTCTCGCTCTGTCTCTCACGAATAAATAAATAAAATCTTAAAAAAAAAAAAAATGGTTAAGATGCAGGCGCCTGGGTGGCTCAGTTGTTAAGCCTCCGGCTCAGGTCATGATCCCAGGGTCCTGGGATCGAGTCCTGCATCGGGCTCCCTGCTCAGAGAGCCTGCTTCTCCCTCTGCCTGCCGCTCCCCCTGCTGTGCTCTCTCTGTCAAATAAATAAATAAAATCTTTAAAAAAAAATGATTAAGATGGTAAATTTTATGTTACATGTAATTTTGCCACAATTTATAAAAAATTACTATGGTTAACATATTTCTCCGTATTTATTTACGTAATCATTTAATCCTGAATGTCTTTATAAATTATATTAAGACGTTAAAACCACTATGGCGTATGACAGCTGTATTCCTGGGCAACAGTGCTCTGGTAAAAATGACTTCTGGTTTAATTAATCGCATCTGAGCTGGGAGGAACTAGAAATAGTCTGTAAACACTGGTGGGACACCATACTTTGGGCTTCCCCGAGTACAGCGACTCCTGTAATTGGGCATGTCCCTTGAGGAGACCTGTGTGATTATGAGATGTTGGTTCCTGTGGGGCAGGCAGCTTTTAAACCAGGGTGGATCCTGTACCCACCGAATGTGGATCTTGTCGCTTTGGACCCGAGTCTTTCAGCTGCGTTAGGCTCCTTCAAGGACCCTCACAGAGGGTGCTGTCCAGCGCTGCCCCCTGGCAACCTTTCGTTCCCACCCTGTATGTATCTGAGTAGACTGGTGCCGAGAGTGGCCAGTGGAAGTCGAGGGAGCCTGAACATCTGGTTGAGCCCCGGAGCCTGGTGGGTGTTGTAGACTGGCACATGGTGCGTGCTTAGGGCACGTCAGCTCTTAATAAAGACTCTCACGCCCCCCCGTGGCTTCCATCTGAGACTCCTAGATAGCATTGTCGGCACTTCCTCTGAATTGACAACACAGGCGGCATTTACTCCAGCACCGTGTGGCAGGATTCCAGGCTATTGGCCCCATTCGTGAGAAGGTATCACTGACCTGGGGAGGGGGGAATGATCTATGGAGAAGCAAGGTCAGGGCTTTCTCCAAGAATTTTCAGGCCAGGCAGACTCTGTTAGATGAAATGGTACTTCCATTTGGGAGCTGCTACCTTGAGTTGCCATGACTCTGGTCCCGTGAGTATCATGAACATGTCTCTTTGAATCTGGGTTGATGGGCCGTTACTGTGTTGTTTTGCTCCCCTGCACCAACACATGTAAGACAGATTATTTCATAACAGTTCTCGGGAAGCAAAGAAAAAATACATCAGCAAGAAAGATGATAAAAGAGCACACCCTGATTTCAAAAGTTAAATTGTGAAGAAATACACATCTTAGATTCAGGGAAATACAATGTGAAGCATTGATTCACTCTTTCAGCTGGTTTCTTGAGCACCTACAGTCTGTAGTTCACGGCAGTAGCTGCTGGGGACATGGTGATACGTAAGCCAAGGCTCCTGCTCTCATGGAGCTCACTGCCCCTGGTTCAGCCTCTCCCCTCCAGTCAACACCTAGCCTTTGATCGAGGAGTCAGACTCGGGAGCTTATAAATGCAGCTCTATTCTCGTCTCACAGTTAGGTGTCTGGACACCAGAGGAAAATTGCTTTGAGGATCACTGTGCTCATGTCGACTGTGACAGATGGGGTGATGATCACGCATTCCGGCTTACACCTGCTGTCCTGGCGTAGTTATTAATAGCACCCTCCCTATCACTCTCAGAAGTGTCCTGGTTTGGATGGGAAAACACTGAGGGAGGCATCATTTACAACTGCTGAGTTCCACATTTGTGTTGGAGAAGGTCTTGGTTTGCAGTGAGAGAACTATTTCAAAACTAGGGTCTGTTCCAACACAGGATCAAGCCCAGAGAAGCCACAGGAGGGTCAGCTGAATTTGGCTTGGGTCCCATTCTCCTTGTGGGCATCTGCCACTTCGTATGTTCCAGTCACTCAACTCATGGAAGCATCAAAATCTGGGACAATTTGGTTTAAAAAACAATAAAAAACAATATAAAGACATTAAAAGACATTTTGGTTAAAAAAATACAACAGTCAGAATGTGTTTTTCTTATAAAAATTAGGTTAAGCAGATCTAAATTCATATTCTTTGGAATGGCTAGAAAGGATATTAGTATTTGTGTCAAGCCTTACAGGGAAGGTTGGAAAAATAATTATATGGCAAAACTAGGTTAAGTTGGGGGATTTTGTTTTCTGTGTTGCTATAGAAAGGAGTATGGGGATTGAATTTTTATAAGAAGCCTGATTTTTATTCAAGTGATATATTTGACGTTTAAGGAAGATAGCTGGAAAGACGGGAAGCTTTGCGTTCATAATAAATCGGTAACTTGCAGCCTGTTACGTTAGCAGGTATTGATGACAGGATCCTCTGGGGCCAGGTGGTCCCTGTCCTGAGGACGTAGGGGTCTCCCAAAATGCTGCCCACCTTTCATAGTGGGTCTGAGGCTTCAGCACCTGGAGGTGCTGGGCTCCAACCCCCGGTTTCTGATTCACTAGGTCTGGCGTTGGGCTGAGAATTGGCATTTCTAACACGCGCCCCGGTGATGCTGCTGCTGCCCGTAGGGTGGATGAGCGGGGACACCCTCTGGAATCACTGCTTACAGTCAAGTGTGGAGAGGACAGGAGGGGTCTCAGGAATTTGGCCTAAAATGTCGTCCTCAGAATAGTAGGGGAGTGGGGAGCTGAGAGAGAACTTCCAGGCACTGATGCCGCGAACTGCGCCGCACCCCCGTTTAACCGCCTCGACAGCACTGCTGGGAGGTGGTCGTGGCCTCACTATACAGACGGGAAAGTGAGGCCCAGGAAGGTGTGTATGGGACTTGCCCAGCTGGTCTGTGGGAGAGCTGGGCTGAAGCCGCTGCTCGGTCCCGAAACCCTTACAAAATGAGGAGGCGCCAAAGGCGTCAGAGAGTGAAGATGATTCTAGTAATACAAGCGCGAGTGAATGGCACGAGAAGGACCGTGTTGATACCACTTCTCCTTGGCAGTCCGTGCTTTTGTCCGCAGTATTAGGAGGTAAACAGCGGCGGTCTAATTAGCTCTGATAAGATGGCCAGAAGATCGGCAGTGATGAAGAAACTCTTTGATGAGTCTCACACCAAATGGATATTGTGCCTCGGAATATTAGCTAATTAATTAGGTTGATATATTAGTCATCATTAGCAAGACATTTTAGAACTATGCATCTGGAACTTGAAGACCAAACACAAAAATTTAAATGAAGTTTGAAGTCACCCAGTGTTCACTGTAGGCCTTTAAACACATGGTGGTAAATGTTCCCAAGCTTCTCGTGAGCTGCCTCACTGTATGCGTGTGCCCTAGTGACATGAAGACACAGCCATCTCAGCCCTCCTTTTCTGGAGCCTCTCTTCCAAATTCAATTTGGAACGTTCTAGGGCGGAGTCCTCGGATTTCTTCCTCAGCAGTCTTAGGCCCATGTCTTTTAAGTGCCATCTAAATACTGGTCATTTCCAAAATGTCTATTTCCAGCCCCAAACTCTCCCCTGAATACAGACTGCCCACCTACTGTCCCCTCGGATGTCTCGAAAGCTCAGAGCTCATGGTTCTCCCCTTCACTCCCTGTCTAACTGGCACCCCTGGGGTGCCCATGACAGTAAATAATGCCATTTTTGACCTATTTGTTCAGGCTCAGAAATCCTGGAGTCGTCCCTGACTCCTCTCCCAGCCCATGTCCCTAAGTCCCCTCGGTTGCTTTTGATGTACCTGCCTTCTCCCTGCCACTTGTTCCAGGCCACCGCCGTCTCTCCTGGACCGCAGATGCCCCTCCTAACTGGCTTCTTAGTTTCCACTCCTGCCTCACCATCGTCCAGTCTTTATTCAACTGCCAGAGCGTTCAGTAGATCGAATCAGGCCTATTCACAGTCGTTGAATAGCTTCCTCTCACGTTGGGGGGTCAGGCCGCAGTGCTTACCAGGGCCGCTGGCACCCTATCCTCTGGCCCCCTTGCAGCCTTTTGAGCTTTTCTTTCAAGTGTTCCTGGAATATACCAAGTTTACTCCTGCCTCGGGGCCTTTGCACTCACTGTTCATTTCCCCGGCTGATGCGGTGTGCCTCCCGAGAGCCTGTGGTCGGCGGCCGTGTCCAAAGGCGGCGTCTGTCGTTCGCTGGCTGTGTGCCTTGGAGAGTTCTCAGCCCTCCTCCTCTTAAAATCTGATTTCTCATTAGAGAAGTGGAGCCAGCGTTTGGGTCGATGTGCCTTCCTGACGGGAAGCACTGAGACCCTAAGTGCCCACGAACCCAGGGCTGCTGTTCTGTGTGTGTTTGTGCCCTGACTCCTTCCGGCTCTTGTTTTCCTGTCACTCAGAGGGGCCTCTCCGACCCCAGGGGCTGAGGTAGCTCTCCTGGCCCTGTCCCCTCACTGGCCCCTCAGCCCAGCCTTTCTTCTCCTTTCTTTTAACGTTGCATTTGTTTGCTGCTTTTTTGGTGATCTTTTCCCTCATTAGGAGGGAAGCTCCTGTCAGGTGCTGTTTCTCCAGAGCCCAGAGGGTGCCTGGCCTGTAGCTGAAGCTCATTTTTCAGCTGATTTTTGTTGAATGAGTGGTTAAAGGCACATGTTGGATGTGGGCTTAGCCTCTTAACTGGACAGGGGTGTGCTTCTCGAAGAGCGTAACGAGGGCTGACTCCCCTGTGCCCATCCAGCTCAGGGTAGAGGCTGTAGCGAGTCCGTTGCTTAGTCAGGTTGGGTGACTCTGTCTCTGGAAGTCAGGAGCTGTTGAGGGCAGGAGGCAACAGATCCTGGAGGGCTGGTGGAGGGGGCGGGAGCCGTTCCGCAGTGAGGGCTTTGCCTCGACTGCCGCTGTCATGGTGCGAGCAAAGCAGAGGCTGTGGGACCCTGTTATGGTTGCCCTCTGAGAGTCCACTGGACGTTGACTATTTGGTTTCCGTGGCTTAGCTGGAAAGGAAGGAGGCGAGGCACAGGGCTGGCAAGCCGGAGTGGGTTTGGGCATGATATTGAGTCCTTGGCCAAAGTAAAGGCCCCAGAGTGGGGAATGTGGGACACTAAGATGGGAAAGGTCATTTGGGGGCCAGACTCCACAAGGCGTCGAATGCCAGTCCAGGCACTTGAGAATTCCTCCTGTAGGTATTCTGGGAAGCGTCAAAAGTTTCGGAAGTGTTCTCCACACATATTTAGACTTTTCCTGAGTATTCTAAATATCATGAAATAAGTGGCAGAGAGGAAAATGACTATTGTTCACTTAAAAAAATAGTTTGTCTCCTTTCCCAGTGGAATTATATAATTAGGGGTGTAGGCTTTCTTCCTTTCATGTCCTGTGGGCTAGATTTTATTCCCGGACCAATCCTGACTTTGAAGAACAACAAATGAACAGCTTCTTGAGAAGGCCGGGTGTTGGTTTAGCAGTGAGGGGCCTGCTGTGATGGCCCTCTCTCTACTGACCCAGCAGGCCTCACTAAGGTCCCCAGCACCCACATGGCCGTCTCATGAGGATGCCTTGGAACCAGAGGCTCTGATCCCCTGTATTTGGCAGGTTCGGTTAGACCCGAAGAAAGATGGTGCAGCTGACTTTACAATTCATGTCTGTGGAGTGTCTCTTCTAGGCCTGCCCGAACAGAAACAAAGCAGCCTTGTTTTGGTACAGTATCAATATTCAGTGAGGTTTAGTACTTTGTTGTTGTTGACACACCCCTGCCAGAAATAAGGCAGTGGCTAGATGTGGAAAAACACCAGACTGGGAGTCTGTGATTTGGGCTCTCTGCCTGTCTGTGAAACCTTGGGGAAATGTCTCCCTCTGTGGATCTCAGTTTCCTCATTTTGGAATGTGAGGGTTGGACTGACTTTGTGCTTCTTAACCTTTGGAACTCTTTTTGTTTTTGTTTTTGAGAGACAGAGATCACGAGCGGGGGGGTGGGGGGGTGGGGGGTGGCGGAGGGCGGGGGGAGCAGGGCAGAGGGAGAGGAAGAGAGAATCCCAAGCAGACTCCTGCTGAGCATAGAGCCCGAAGCAGGGCTCCATCTCAAGACCCTGAGATCACGACCTGAGCCAAAACCAAGTCTTACACCTAACCGACTCCACCACCCAAGCGCCCCTTAACCTTTGGGACTCTTTGAGACTTTGATGAAATCCATGGACTTTTCTTCCCCCAAATTGAACACTCGTGGTTTGGCCAACACTTTAGGAACCCCTGAAGCTCGTGAGATGACCTATAAGGCCCTGCTCCAGCTCTACCTCCCCACATTTGTGTACCTCCACCTACAGCAGGGCCTTTGCACGTGCTGCCCTGCACAAAACACTCTTCACCCCTTTGCTTGGTCAACTTTTGCTCATCCTCTGAGTCTCACCCTTCCCTGACCTCCCAGATTAGATTAGGTTGCCCGGCTAGACATGTTTCCCTTACCCTGAACTTCTCAGCACTGATCACAGTGGTAACTAAGTGAGCCCTAGCACATGTCATCTGGCTCTCCCTACACTCGGTGTTGGTATTTACTGGGTGACTCCCTCAGGTCCCTCCGGCCGTGACATTCTGTGACTGATCTCTGAATATGTGAGTGTGTTGTAAGAAAATACCAATCGGTGCTTCTTGTGACACACAGCACAAGATGTGCCTTTGCCTTGGATGAGTTCCTCTGGGGCTGAGCAGGGAAGTCACTTCAAAGCGGGACCTAGAGGGCTCAGAAGACTGGCTCCCAGACTTTCTGCCTTAGTGCTCTACTGGGCCTGACCTCCAGGCTGGTCATTCCCCTTTGTTTATGTCCTGGACTGAGCTGGAACTCCCACTTGGAGCCTTCCCACAGTGCTTGGCGCTTCCTCATATTGTTGTATTTTTCTCCAGAGGGGAAGTGACCAACATCAGACTTTCCTCCTGGCAGACAAAGTCCATGTACGAAGCCTCGGGTCAGCTGTTGGGCACCTGTCTCTGTCTCCTTGCCTCTGGGGGAGGTGAATGTGCACAGTACAGCAATCACTTGCTTTTCCCATGATTTCTCTCTTAATTTCCCTCAAGAAGTGATCGGTGCCCTGCAGGACTCCTGACTCACGTTCCTTCTGAATCCAGTAGTGTCTTGTATGGAGGGGAGGGTTCTCTGTAAAATGTTTCATTCAAAACTTCGGTCGTTACATATTACCTCCCTGGTTTAGGTCACTTTCCACAATCGAAATGTGATTCTGATGGTCAGATGTTGTAAATGAAACTTTATTTGCACTAAAGGAATGAGTTGTTTACCAGAATATTGCAGCAGATCTTACTCTGATATGGGGGAAGAAAAATCTCTTGTGAGAGTAGATAATTTTTCTTTAATATATCTAGAGCTGGATGTTTACAGATAATGAAATAATAAAAACAGTAAGAGTAGCTGTTCTTTAAGAGGGTCTGCTGTGTGCCAGGCACTTCTTCAATATCATATTTAACCTTTAAACTGCCCTGTGAAGTAGGCAGCATGATTTTACACATGTTGCATAAGTGCAAAAAATCAGGTCCAGAGAGGTTAAGTTCTTGTCCCAAAGGTGCCCAGCTGGGAAATGCCCACAGAGATTCGGATCAGGCCAGCTTCCCTCCAGGGCCAGCACCTTCCCCCGCTCTCCTACCTTCTCCAGTCATGAGGAAATGGGTGGTGGCTTTCCTAGCCAAGGATAGAAATGGAGCTGGATCCAGCCGTCTCACCAGCTCTGTAGCCTTGATCCACTCCTGGTCCCATCTGTGGAACAGGGGAGGAGTTTGGTGGGCCTTGCCCTTCTGTGAGTGATTTGGGCTTGTGGTAGTGATACCTCAAGGAGTAACTGATAACGTGTAGCCAAGTAGGATGTGATTCGAAGCAGTACCTACGTCCACGGCATCCTTGAAGCATTAGTGCGAAACATGGACCACATCATACTGGCCGTGCAGGGAGCGTTCTACTTCTGGTAGCGTTTCACTGTTGATTCATCTCATCTGTTAGAGTCCCACGTTGCCTCCCTAACGTGTGGACTGGAGATGGGTCCCTTGCCACATAACCTAACCTAACCTAACAGTGAAAATGCATCTCAATTTAGAAACAGTTGATTTACTGATGAACCTTACAAATGAACTAGAAATTTCCTTGAGGGAACAGCGCTGAAATGAGGACCTTGTGGTTCAGCTGCTTCTCAACTAATCATGGCCTCCCCAAATGATTCAAATGTAAACTTTCTGGGGGTAGGTAAAGATAAATAGAACAGCCTGTTCTTCAGAATTCCTGGCTAAATCTCAGCTTGGAAAATGTTTCTCATGGCACACCCCAAATTGGTCCATTTCTAGCTTTCAGCTCTCTGACCACCTGATTCCCCACTCCTCCCCCAAGGAAAGGCAGCATTGAAAGTGTTTGGAAATGCAGTTCACTCTGAGGCCGCTGCTGTGCCGATGAGTAATAGAGTGTCAAAGGAAGGCCAAGGAAGAGCTTCCTAATATAGACGGACGGACGGATGGGGACGGAGACCCACCCGTAGGTCGATAACAAGCCTTTTCTTCTAGCTTCCTCCCTGGGAGTGAAGGGAGTTTGAAAGGCAGGAGGCAAGGACGTCTCTGAGCAGAATTCAGGCTTTTCTTGGAAGGGTTTGCCAGGGCTTGCTGCTGCTGGGTGATTGGGATGTGGGAGAGATGAAGCCCCTTTCAGCCGGTGCCTCGGTCCTTACTCACTATTCAGTGAAGACACCTAGGCTTGGAAGGGCCCTGTGAGCCCCTTACTTTAGCATGGGCAATGCTGCTGAGAAACAGAAGCCCCGGAAACGAAGCCGTCTGTGCCCCTGGAAGCAAGGTAAGCAGGCCCTGGGCTTCGTCTCCTGAAGGAAGGAGGCAGCTTTGCACTGGGATATTTTGGCTCAGAACCAAAGCTAGAACTGCTCGGGAAACACCTTCCACGCCAGAAAGCTCTGCAGGTCAGCACAGTTTAAAGAAAATGAACAGACAGCTCTCCCAAGGAATAAAATGATTCATATCTCAATGTGATATCACAGCTTGGCTGAGAATGAAGTTCGGTTTGAGGTTTGTGTTCAGTGCAGCATGTGTCCGTTGATTGAACATTTTCAGCTTTAAAAAATATCCCAAATAAAAATTTTGATATCCAGGGATGCCTGGGTGGCTCAGTCGTTGGGCGTCTGCCTTCGGCTCAGGTCATGATCCCAGGGTCCTGGGATCGAGCCCCGCATCGGGCTCCCTGCTCCGCGGGAAGCCTGCTTCTCCCTCTCCCACTCCCCCTGCTTGTGTTCTCTCTCTCGCTGTGTCTCTCTCTGTCAAATAAAAAAAAAAATTTTTTTTTTTTAAATTTTGATATCCAGGAGTTTGAATCTTTTGTAACAGTTTGGTGAGAGAATGTTATTAATAGCTTTTAAATATATAGCATCTTTCTTCCAAAGAATTCAGAGTGTTTTCTGTAAGAAATCTCATGTTTACCCATCCTAGACGCCCATGGTGCTGGCCAGCATCCACCGACACCCACTCTGTGTCTCTTAGGGCTTATGTTAGTGTCAGCTCCGGGGAGGAGGAAGCCAGTGGGACCACAGGCATTGCCACGGTGCGCTTGAAACTGGGGGCCCATGTAACCGTGTCCCAGGGCAATTTGGCCTTCCAGCCGCCCCCGGCTGCCTTTTTCACTGTCATTAACCCCGCAGGCCAGCCCTTGGTCTTCCGGACTCCAGGTCTTGGCTCTTACACCTCCACTTGTCACCTTTAAAAGCAGAGCCAGCACTCAACCCACAGCAAGACAGTTTGACTGCAACTGTACGTATGGGTGTGTGTTTACGCAGAAAATATAACCTGGAAGAGAACATAGGGAAATGTTAACAGCAGTTGTCTTTTGTGGTCCGGTTATGGGTGGTTTGTCTTTTTAAAAGGGAAAAGTAGGTAGGCTGCTAATTTTATGTCAAGTTCCTGTGCCTCTGACTTTCCATCACTCATTCTTTGTCTCCCATGTTACCGTGAAACAAATATTCCCCAGCGGTCTTTGGGTCCTGGTTTGAACAAAACAGTGATAAAGACATTTGGGGGACCGTTCAGGAAATTTGATATGAACTGGGTTGTAGATGATATCTGGGGACTGTTGCTTCTTTTATTATGTCCGATAATGGTAATGAGTCATACAGGAGAATATCTTTCTTCGGGTAGTCATGCTGAAGTATTTAGGGGGAAGGGTTATACTGTTTGTAATTTTACTCCAAAATGGTTCAGGTGAATGAGTGCATACATACATACAGAGAAGCAAAATAGGGTAAGTTTAAGACACGTCAGAATCCAGGTAATGGATATATGAGATTTGTTATACTTTCTTTAATGTATTTTTACTAATGGGGGGGACCTATTAAAAAAATGGTTGCTGGTCGCATCATAGTACTGTATCCTTCAGAAGAATGAATCTTAGCAGACATGTTCTTTACGGAGGTGGGTCAGGATCCAGCACTCTTACTCAGTGCCACGTGAGCTGGTATCTCTAGCCACCAATAAGAAAATCGTCATAAAAATCTGGTAACTCAGAAGCACCACTTATTATAACAGGAATTTAATATATTTACTTTCAGATAGTCTCTGGTTTTCCTTAGAAAAATGTATAAGAGTTAAAACTTCTTGGAATTTCCATTGGAAGCAGCTGAGTTTACAGACAAAATTAAAGCCAGCCTCTGTGTTTTATTCTGCAGTTTGTGCATTTGTGTTCAGTAGTTCCAGCAGAGGAGTTGTGGGAGCACGGTGAGTGAGAGCAGTCATTGCAGGGTCCACGGTAAGTTGGGGTAAAAGAAGGAGCAGCTCCCTGCCCTGATTTCTAAGTCTGCATGGATCCCCTTGACCAGGAGTATGTCTTGGCCAGTGTCAGGATTTGTTTGTTTGTGCAGATTAGACCCTGGGATAGCAGTTTGTCTCCCTAATCCAGAGTCCAGTGAAGCCCTGCCAAGGACTCAAAGTAGCAAGGGCGTGGAGGGGTCTTTCCTAGTTTATCTCTGTCTTTAAGGGTTGTTGATGTTTTGGAAATAGGATTTTAGAGCAGTATTTAGGAACCAAATTTAGTGAATCCCAGACACCACTGTGACCCTGATCTGGGTATGTTTTCCGTAGTCCACACTCAACATGACTGTGAAATCTCAGTGTGTGACTGATGACTCCAGGCTCCAAGGCAAAACAACATGGTGTCAGTGTCTGCTTTGGGGGCAAGTGAACGGTAAACACATCTTTGTGTGCATTTGATACGAACAGCCCAGGCTGCCCCTGACTTCTCCATCCTGTCTGTTGCCATGTAGTGGGAGGGGCTCCTGGGAATACAGACTTTAACCAGAGTCAGATATTTGTGATTGGGAAGGTCAAGCCCAGAATACATTCCGAAAGCAAATTTAAAGGAAATCGTTATCTGCGCTTTAGGTCATTTACATTTCTGTTTCCAGGATGTGCGCCTGGAAAGTTGAAAAATTAAAGTGACAGAATACTAGTTAAAAAACGTAAATCGTACCACCTCTGCCGGCTGTCCCCCTAAGGAGCATTTTATACCTGGCAGAGAAATGTCTCTGTAATGATTTTAAACAGTGTGCGGTGTGCACCCTTTGAGGGGACTCACATTATGCTCTTTCTTACTGTTTTTCTCATAGCTCTCAGAACCCAAAACATAAGGAGAAAGCGGTACTGCTCTTTTTGGTTTTACAACACCGGGTGCTTGCAGTGGCTGATAAATGTGAGTCATCTGTAATTGCACAGTGAGTTCTAGCCGACCCCATGCCAAAAAAAAAAAAAAAAAAGAAAGAAAAGAATGGGAGGTAGGAGAAGGCAGTGGCTTCCAGCATGATCCTGGGAAGCCAGCCGGCCAGAGCTCTGCCCCACACTTGCTGTCCGACCTTGAGCACTCGGGTTTTGTAATCCCAGATCACCTCATTCCCTAACGGCACCCACCTCCCACGGCTTCTCCAAATGACTGTGTTTTCCTGTGTGAGTTCCTTATAGCCCTCACCACAGGTATTTTTTTTATTGATCTGTTTATATACTACCTGATTGTAAACCGCCTGAGGGCTGTCTGTCGTGGTCGTTGCTTGTTACCGGGTGCCCTCCGTGAGTGCACTCGGTGACGAAATGTGCTCCCTGGCTGTGTTACCACGGCTGTAAGTGAGGTACGAACGGGGAGCCTGGTTCCTGGTGTGTGGTAGGTGCTCAGTAAATGCCAGCTACCAGTGCTGGTGGGCGTATGGTGGTTACGTGGACCTGGAAATGCTCATTCATTGTCTTTCTCGGCTCAAAGAGGAGACATGGGGGTTGAAAATAGGTACACCTTCCTCTATTCCACAGCAGTTCTGAATTTACCAAGAGTGAAGCTATTGATGGTTTTTCACATTTGCAAAAGATTGCTTTACAAAAAGCACTTAAATCATAGTGAACATTTAGTTGCTGATTCATTGAACCAGGCACCTGGTGAGACCTTCCATTTAGGGCTAAATTGAACTCCAAAGTACACCTATAATCCTGCCCTCTCAGAAGACTTGTTCATGGTTCTTGAGAATTAATTTGAAGGGTTGCTTACAATGGTCGTTTTGGCTCCTGGGAGTATAACACAGGCAGAAGTTTCCTGGGGAATTAAAAATTGCAGCAGTAATTGCAAATTGAATTGTTATCTCCTTCAGAAATCCCGGCAGCTTGGGGCCATACCAGCCTGGTAAATGGAAATGTTGATGATTTACATGTTTGTACACAGTTGGGCGTGAGCGAATAAAATTAACACCCTCAGTGGAAGAGCTGGGAGGAAAAGTGTCTTTCCCCAGGGCTGACTGGGGGCTGACTGAGGGGGAAGGAGATTGGCTGGCTGGGGTGGGGGTGGGGGTGGGGGTAAGGAGTCCGGGATTTGCATGAATTCCTCTCGATCCCTGGTCCCTCTGCTGGGGCAAAGACAGCATTGTTTGGATTCCAGTCAGCAGTGGTGTTGAGACTTGCCACTGCAAGCTAGGTAGTGAAGAAGCATCCGGGGCCTCTGGATGCCAGGTGATTAATACTGATGGCTTTTCTGGCCAAAGCTGAAGCCGGCCCACCTCCCACCATCCACTTTCTGGTCTTTTTTCCATTGCTTTGGGGCCACAGTGGTGTCTGGTGTCGGCCTCTCAGCCAGGACACCAGAAAGCACAAGGGCTGGGTGCTGCCCTCGGGCCACCCAGCTCAGTGCCTTCTAGGTGAGTGAGGCGGGCCATGTGACTTCACGTTTCCAAGCCCATTTCCTGGTCTCTACGTGAGATTAACAAGAACGTGTGCCTCGAAGGGCTGTTGAGAGAATTAGATGAGATAATACAGCCCTTAGTGGACAGCAAGCACTTAATGAATGATAGTAATTCTTGTTACTGTACATCCACACATGTGGATCATGGGCCTGGCTCTGTTGCAGCCCCAACTAGCCGTGTGACTTTGCCTAATTCTGCCTGTTTCCTTCTCTCAGTGTAAGAGAGCGCAGGTCAGCTGATCACAGAGATGCTTGGGAGGTCTGAGTCAGTGACCATCTGCACTGGCCACTGCCGTTCCTGTCTGCAAGCTCTCTGGGGGTTCAGTGTCTGGAGTAGGCATCCGTTATGCCGAGCACTGTGGGCACAGGGATTTTTATGGCGTTGAAGTTCTCTGAAAATGGTTATTGCAGGACCCACCGCAATCGAACCGTTCCTACTTAAGTAGGGTATTAAACTAATCAGGACTGTCCGTTTTCCTGTTCTAGTACTGTGGTGTTGAAATGTTTTTTTTATAATGACATTGTTACTAGGAGCTTGGACTCTGGAGCCTGGATGCCGGGGTCGAATATTTGCTCCTCCACTTGCTAGTTGGCTGATCTTGCATGAGTTGGTTAACTTCCAGACCTCATTTTTCTCATCTGTAAATAGTACCTGTAAAGTGCTTAGGACAACTCCTGGCACATAGTAAGTGCCCCATAAGTGTTTATTATTGGTGTTATTTTTAAGTTAAATACAGAGGAATTAACCTTTTAATTGAAAAGATGGTACTTTATTAAAGGTTAGAAAAAATGGGCAGATGCAAAAAAGAAAATGCATGTTGCATGTGTCTAAATCTAAAGGGCCTGAAACATAGTGAGCAGAAGAGTGAGCTGTTACTATTAATCTTTTCCAGAGCTGCTGCACATGCATGTGCATTTTTCAGAGTTGTGATCATGTGCAAGTCATTTTTTTATTTCATGCTTTTGTGTGGTCTTCATAGCTACTGTAATGACTGTAACATTTCCATTATGTCAATATTCCATAACTTATTAAGTCATTTACCTGCTGCTGACTATTGAAATTATTTCCCCTTTTTGCTGTTCTAAGCGAGGCAACGATAAGTAGCTTCATTCATATATATTTGTGATTCTGTTGCATGATTTCCTTAGGATAAGACCCCAGTGTAAAATTCCCAAGCCAGGAATGTGGGAATAGCTTGCAGGCTCTAGGGGATGTACCTGTCAGCGTCTTCATGAGTGATCAGTTTATCTGTTAGCCGCAAGCACCTCAGCACTGAGTGTTACCATTTTGAAATTGTTTCTCTTGTAAAACTTATATTTACTAATGCCATAATGATGAGTTACCTAATGGCATGGGGCTCAGAGATGGGCATGGGAAGTTCAAAACCCATTATCAGTGTTAAGAATCTGGTTTTGGGGGCGCCCTGGTGGCTCAGTCCTTAAGTGTCTGCCTTCGGCTCAGGTCATGATCCCAGGGTCCTGGGATGGAGCCCTGCATCGGGCTCCCTGCTCCGCGGGAAGCCTGCTTCTCCCTCTCCCGCTCCTCCCCCTGCCTGTGTTCCCTCTCTCGCTGTCTCTCTGTCAAATAAATAAATAAAATCTTAAAAAAAAAAAAAAAGAATCTGGTTTTGTTTTAAGATTGTTTTTCTCATAGTCCTTTGCATGGAACTTGGCTCATCCTCTTTCAAGTGCTGAGTTTCATAGAAAAGAGGCGTGAGATTTTATTTAAGAATAGCCATTTACCATCACAACTTTTTGTCTCCTGCCTCCCAGGGAGCAGTGAGTATTAAATAGTTCGGTTAACTCATGTGAAAGGGACAGAGTGAGCCCACGAGAGTTGTTAACATTGTTAGTGTAATGATTACCGTTAGGCAGTGTGGCTAATGACCCAGCTCTTCTTCCTCTCCGCTTCTGTAGGGCTCACTCCCCTACCATTTTCTCCCAACTGCTTGCCTAGGATGGGCCACCAACTCAATTGTTGTTAAAATCGGCATACTGCTATTAAACGGCATGTTGCCAAGGTGGTTTGAATCAGCAGGCATCGGGGTGTTAGAGTAAATACAGCGGACAAAGGTGATGTCTGAGCCTGTTCATCGGTGAGGCTCTAAGCCATGGTTGGATGGGACCATAAATGGGGTGGTAGAAAAAGAGTTTTGGAAGCCGCGTTTATTTACCATGCTAGTGGAATCACAGATGCCTTGAGCTAGAAGAGAATGATAAAAAAAATTTCTAAAATGATTCCCTCGTTTAACCAATGAAGAAATTGAAGCTTAGAGAAATGAGGTAACTTGTCTCAAGTCCTGCGGCTAGTTTGTGGCTTGTCCCTCCTGTGTTAGGATAGTGACATACCAGTGGTGTAATAATATGTGTAGTAAAGGTACAGAACAGCACAACATATTGTGTATATTACGATTGTGTATTTTATGTCTAATATATTTTCATGCTATAGAATTTATGTTCAATACATTGTATATATGATACATTACTATATCATATGGATGGCGTACAGCATGATACAGTAACGTATGTAGTAATAATCCAATAGTAATATGTTGGGATATAATGTTACAGTAACACTGACGGCTTCGTGTATGCCAGGTGTGGTCCTAAAAGATCTGTATTCATAATGGACTTCCATAAATCGGTTTTTTGTTAAGTGAAAGATCAGATGTAGGAAATGGAAACATAAGTGTGAGGAATTTTTCTCGTGAGAAGTGTGGGGTGTTGTTTTGGGTGGGGTAAGAAAAGGGAAGGAAACTTCGCTTTGTCGTCAGATATTTCCAAATTTAGAACAATATCTATCCCTAGCCTTTGGCTTTAGGGTATGCTTCACCCTGGGAACATGCATACAATACGTTTCCGTGTTCGACTACTTTTCCAGCTGTGGGCAGGGTGTCACCATTACCTTAGATCATAGCAGTGGCCAGGGGCCACTTCATATCTAATTACATTTTGGCAAGTGCCTCTAGGGCACTTGATTTCAGAAGTCACTTCATGCTGAAATACCAGATGACTGTTTCTGGAGACTTTGTGGACCACAGCTGAGTGTGTGTGGGGGGGGTCATCGAGGTCAGGGACCGGTCAGTTTCGTAAAGGGCCAGATAGTGACTGTTGTCGACCTTGCAGGGCCAAGAGGCACAATCAAGACGATTACGTAGGTACTTACATAACCAGCAAAAAATGAAACCATCTCCAAGTGTGGAAACCATTCTTTACTTCGCAGGCTGTAAACAAGCAGCCCGCACCAACAAGCAGGAGGCTGGTGGGCTTCAGGCTACCGGCAGAAGTTGGCCAGTCCCTCCTCTGTGGGGTCATTTTCCATCTGGGTGCCCTCTGCTGTCCTCGTTATGACTCTGGAGCTCTGAAACTGGTCATTCATTGGTTACCAAAAAAAAAAAATCTTTGAATTTTCAGGCCAGAAGAAGACTTAAATAGCATCTTCCAGCTGTCTCATTTTTATAATCGGGATTACTTAGCTGAGCCTTTTGGCTTCTAGTCTTCCACACACACATTCAGGTCTTTATTGATAAAAATAGTCGTCCTCATCACCACAGGGATGAGAAGATAGATGACGGAGGTTTGAAGAACCTGGCGCTATTGAATATAGACGCCTTAAGTAGGCTTCCTTTACCGTTAAATGGGACACTGTACTAAAAACAACTCCATTTTCTATAGTCATTCATTCATTGATTGATGGGTGTTCATTCACTCAACAAATATTTATTGAATGGGGCCTGTGTCAGACACTGTTTTAGACACAGGGGAATGCCGAATGAAAAAGTGGGACCTCACTGCCCTCTGGATTTTACAGTGTATATAAACAGGTAAAATATGCAGTCTGTTGGATGACAGGCATTGTATGGAGAAGGCAGGGAAGGGGGTCGGCAGTCCAGGGCTGTGGGAGTGGTTGTCCGCTTAGGAGGATGGAGGCGAGGGGTGGGGGCTGCTCAGCAGTAAGACTGGAAGCTGCAGCTGAGCAGGAACACTCTAGGAGAAGGCGTAGCGCGTGCAGAGGGCCTGAGGAAGACCACAGGCCAGCGCGGCCGGAGTAGAGTTGCCTCAGAGAGAGTGGTAAGAGATGAGGTCAGGGAGTAGCAAACCACGTAGGGTGGGACTTGCTGCAGGCCTGAGCGTTCTGTGTGTTACGAACACAAGAGTGCCAGTGGAGCATATGGGGATCGGGGGCGGAGACCAGGAGCTGTGTGTAGAACAGTTTGGGATGAGTTTGAGTTGAGTTTGGGATGTCTTTTAGAGAACTAAAAAAAAGGAGATGGCTGTTAAGCAGTCGAGTGTTACGCATCTGGAGTTCAGAAAAGCCTAGGCTTTGAGTCTTTGACCTAAAGATGGTATTTAAAGCTATGAGACTGGATGAGATTACCAAGGAAGTGAGTAAGAGAAGAGAAGGGGCCATGGACTGGAGAGCCCTGGAGTACTCCAGCATTAGGAGGGCGAGGAGATGAGAAAGACCCTCGGGTAAGGTAGGAGGAAACACTGGAGCCTCTGGTGGCCCAGGAGCCAAGGGTGGGAAGTATGATAGGGAGGATGGAGCAAGGGGGACAGGTCATGCTGATTAGAGTCAAATCACATGAGGACTGAGATGGACCGTGGTGGTCACTGGGAACCTTGACATGAGGCTTCAGTGCCTTGTTGGGAGCAAGGAGGCTTAGAAGAGAATGGGCAGAGAGGAATTAGACATGGAGCATGGCCGATTCTTTGAGGGGTTTTGCTGCAAGAGGGAACCAAGGCAAGGTGGTAGTTGTCGAACATAGTGGGGCCAAGGGAAAGCTTTTTTTTTTTTTTTTTTTTTAAGATTTTATTTATTGGGTGCCTGGGTGGCTCAGTTGGTTGGGCGCCTGCCTTCGGCTCAGGTCATGATCCTGGAGTCCCTGGATCGAGTCCCGCATAGGGCTCCCTGCTCGGCAGGGAGTCTGCTTTGTCCTCTGACCCTATCCCCTCTCATGTGTTCTCTCTCTCTCAAATAAATAAATAAAATCTTTAAAAAAAAAAAAAGATTTTATTTATTTATTTGAAACAGAGAATGAGAGCACGAGCAGGGGGCGGGGCAGAGGGAGAGGCAGGCTCTCCAGCAAGGATCCCAATGCAGGACTCGATCCTAGGAGCCTGGGGTCATGACCTGAGCCGAAGGCAGATGCTTCACCGAGTGAGCCACCCAGGTGCCCCCAAGGGAAAGCTTTTTAAAAAGGGAAGAATAATGGCATGATTAAATGTTGGCAGGAAAGACCCAGTAGAGAAGGAAAGCCTGATGGATTGGGGGGGAATTGCTAGACAAGAGAGTGTCATAACTGTCACGGCTACTTTTTATCGAGCACTGCTCCTGCAGGTGGTCAGCACTAACACATCCCGCCAGTATTTAGTGAGTAAAAACAACAACTGGTTATTTAGTTCAGGCTTCTGCAGATGGCAGTTTAGGCTGGGGTTCCTCCTGGGAACCGTCAGCTCTGGGAGAGCTCATTTCCGGCAGGCTAGGCCGGGTCACTCACCTGGCACCCGGCAGGTTTCCTAGGAGGGAGGTGCGCAAGGCCTCTTGAGGACCAGGATCAGAACTGGCCCAGTGTCACCACCAGCTCCTGTCATCGGTGGAAGCAAGCCCTAAGGCCAGTCCAGACTCAAGGAGAAGGGAGAGGGTCCCCACTTCTTGATGGGAGGTGCCTCAAGTCACGTTGCAAAGAGGTGTGGATACCAGGCGGGGAGTACTTTGGCCATTGTTTTCAAACAGTCTCCTCCAGCCATCTGCGAGCTGAGCACGTGCATTTGATCCTCACTGGATTTCTGTGTGGAGGGTGGGATTCTCTTCATTTCACAGATGGGGAAATGGCTTCGGTAACTTGTTCAGGATCACACAGCTACTGAGTGGCAGAGTTGGGACCCAAACCTTTGTCCTTGGTCTCCCTGATGGCAAAGCCCCTTCTTTGTCCTGCCTTCCTGACAGTGTTGGTTTACAAGAGCAGACTAGAGTGTCGAGTCTTCTCTTTTCTTGTTTGGCAAGGGAATATTTTTGTAAATGATTATTATCTCAGAATGTACTGAGGGAGGTGGTTATCTTGTGTGGTTTACGTGTTTACTGTGTGGGAACTAGACAACTGTATTTATTAGAATCCCATTGAGGACACAGTGGTGTGCGTAATTAGGTCTTTCGTTGACAGAAATTCATGTCCCCTCTCTCAGCTGGACCCTCCAGGCCCTTTGACAGTCTTTCCTCTTGTCCTTGGTTCTCTGACCCTCCTGTTCCTCGTAGCAGCCTCTCGAGATAGTCACGACTGCGTGCACGACCTCCTTCAAACCCCTTTGCCGCCAGGCCTTCTGACTTTATATCTGCTGTCATCCCTGACTCTTTCTGTCTTTGGCATTGGGACCCCTGCCTCTAGTCCAGGGTTAGCCCCCTCTGCTCAGGTCCTCCTCCCTCCAGAACACGCTATAATCAACATCAGTCTCCTCCTCAGCCAGCTGGACTTCCAAGTTCTCCCAAGAGCGGACTCCAAAAAGCAGAAAAAATAGCATCGGCCTCAGGGAACTTTGCCTCTGTCACTGGTCGTGTAGCCTTGGGCAAGTCATTTTCCCTCAGGTTCACGAATCTGAGAAGAACAGACCACTCAGGGAGAACAGGGTTTACTCGTGTCCACACAGGAAACTCTCGGCCTAGAGCGCAGTTCTGTGCGCAGTGGCTTCCTGTGTGTCCTGGGTCCTGACCGTGTGTGTGTGTGTGTGTGTGTGTGTGTGTGTGTGTGTGTGTCTCTGTCTCTCTCTCAGCCATGCAGCCTGCGGCCGCCCTCATCACTCCAGCATCAGAACTTAGTGGGCTGCGTGGCTAGAGCGGCCGCCCTCTGCGTCGTGCACTGGGAAAGCAGCTGGAGACGGGGCTGTTCTGAGTGCTGATTGTACAATCTCGGAAAAGACGGTATTTGGTTTGAAAGCAAAAACCACAGTGAAGATATATTTTTTAAAGCTCTCTTGGGTAAAGGGAGCAGATAAGTGAGTTGTTAGATGAAACCAAGCATTTCCAGTCTCTCTAACCTTGCTGATGGGGAGCCTGGGAGCTTTGCCCTTCTTTAAAGTCCCTGGTTCGGATCCCATCGAGTTGAGGGGGAGGCAGGGCTTCTGTCTGTCTGCTGAGCTTTCCGCAAGCTCGTGCACGGGCTTGAGATTCCGGATGCAGCATTGGTCTTTATTCTGATATACTTTGCTGTAAGATAAATAGTCCTGCTACTTATTTATCATGTAACCTTGGGGAAGTTACTTAATTTCTGTCAGCTTCTTCGATCTGCTTGTCTGTAAAAGGAAGGCAGTTAATGACACCTGCCTGAGAATGTGAGGAGTGAGTAAGGGAGGATTTGGCAGACAGCTAGCCCTCGGTACAGCTCAGCTGTGACTGCAGTTATTATGTAAGAGTCCCGTCTTGTTTATGTTGTAAATCATTTGTAAAAGATTTTTCATACTTCCATGATTACTCTCTACTTTCAAGATGTGTCCTTATAGTTCTTACTCATTTAGTCATTCATTCACTGAGCTTGTGTTTATCAAGCACCTTCTTAGGGCAGGGTACTGTAGATCATTTTCCTCCTGCTCAGGTTCATTTCTTAGTGGTTGACATTATAATAGCCAGAGCTGTGGTTTGCTGAGCACCCATGTCAGTAGAATTGTTTACCTAGGTGTTGGCTTCTAAAATCAGGGTATAAGGGGAACATTGCGTATAGTCAAAATTACCCTTGAAACCCCTTAAATCTGTAATACATCTGGGGGTGATCAGACCTTTTCTCTACGGAGCCATGTACTAAATACTGGCTTTGCAGGCTACATACCGTCTCTCACATATTCTTCATTTTCTGTGCCTTCCAGAAACAAGCCTTGGTCTGTGTGAACAGCCTGTGGTCGGCAGCCTCCAAGACAGCCCAGAGTTCCCTGCCTCTTGGTATCCACAGCCCAGACGTAGTCCCCTCCCGTTTTGTCTTGGGTTGATCTTGTGACTGGGTGACTACCGCAGAAGCAGCGCATGGTGTGTGATTTCTGACTGTGGGTGGGTTCTGCCTCGCTGCCTTGGATCCTCTGCTCTGGGGAAGGGCAGCTGCCAGGTCGAAAGGAGAGGCCCAGGAGGTGAGGAGCTGAGGCTCCCTGCCAACAGCATGGGGGTGGGCGGTGAGCTTGGAAACAGCTCCTCCGGCCCTGGGTAAGTCTCGGGTGACGCAGCCTGGTCAAGACCTGAGCCAGGACCTCCAGCTCATTGAAACCATCCTGTCTGTGGGTGATTATCAAATCCTCAACAGTGAAAGGAAACAGTGAGGAATTTTATTTTTATTTTTTTTTAAAGATTTTATTTATTTATTTGAGACAGAGAGAATGAGAGGCAGAGAGCATGAGAGGGGGAGGATCAGAGGGAGAAGCAGACTCCCTGCCGAGCAGGGAGCCCGATGCGGGACTCGATCCCGGGACTCCAGGATCACGACCTGAGCCGAAGGCAGTCGCTTAACCAACTGAGCCACCCAGGCGCCCTCAGTGAGGAATTTTAAAGAACGCCTGTTTGCCCGCAAAGTTCAGTCAGTTCCTCTGATACTAAGTTTCACCATGTCACCAAGTCTGTTTATGGATAGTTACGTGACCTGAGAGTCAGATGCAGCTCTTCCGGGTGGGCCAGTCATTGAAGACCACCACTTAATAGCCACAACTCCCGCCAAGGTCCGTACCGGCAGCTAAGCGTCTGGTTTGATCTGCCGTGCTCCAAAGCCCTTCTAGGCTTTCACTGGTCCTCATCCTGGCCCTGAGCTGGAATACAGCAGTGCACTCGTCGTCTGTGGAGAGCTTGTGCTACCGCACTGAATGGCTCCAGATGGCCTTGCTCTTTTTCAGTTTCACCCAGACGACCTTATGTACTTAATGGCTCTTCCCCGGGCAGCTGGCCATTGACCTATGTCCTGTGGCCTGTCTTGGAAAGATGAGCTGGGTCAACTGGTTCTGGCTCAGGAATTTGATCCAGGAGTTAGACTGTGTGATCACTGGTGGGCACTTGAGCTAAAGAGGCTTACAGAATTGGAGGCAGGCAGCCATGCTGTAGTCCCAAATTGTGAGGGAGTGGTAGTTCAGAAGAAGTGTCTTGTGCATGTATTTAACAGATACTGATTTGAGCACCTGTTGTGTGCTGGGCATTGTTTCAGTCACTTAGATTACAGGCCTCCATCCTCGGGGCACTTAGGTTTCTAGTAGGGGGAAATGGACAAGGGATAATACACACTATACGTGAGTGGGTTACAAAGAACGTGAGGAGGGGAGAAGTGCCGTGGGAAGCAGAATGAGGGGCATCAGGAGTTCCCAGGCCTGAGGGGTTAGACTGCAGAGTTAACTAGGGCAGACGGGGGCGGCCTCGTTGGGAAAGTGAGATGTGTGTCAAGTCTTGGAGGAGGAGAGGATGTTGGCCAAGCAGACATCTGAGGGACAAGCCTTCCAGGCAGGGCGATCAGGTAGGTGTGTTCAAGGAATAGTGAAGAAGAAGTAGGACCAGAACAGAGAGCAACATCTCATCAGGCCTGGAGGACCATTGTAAGGGCTTCGACTTTAATGTGAGAGAAGTGGGGAGCTCTTGCAGAGTTGTGAGCAGAACAGTGAGATAATGAGACTTACATGTTCCTGTGATCACGCTATTATGTGTGTAGGGGAATACAGGGGAGCTAGGGCAGAGGCGGGGAGCCCAGCTGGCAGCTGGTACAGTAATCCAGGCCACAGCAGTGCAGGGGTGGAAAGTGGTTGGATCTGAACGTATTTTCAGGACTAGAGCCAAAGGATTTTCTGACTGCTTGGATGAGGGTTGTAGGAGAGAAAGAGGAGTCAAGGACAACCCCAAGGGTTTTGGCTTGAGCAGCTAACTATAAGGATGGAGTTGCTATCAGGTCATTCAAGGGGGAAGGCTGCAGGGGCACCTGGGTGGCTCAGTTGGTTGAGCGTCTGCCTTTGTCTCAGGTCGTGATCTCGAGGTCCTGGGATGGAGCCCCGCATTGAGCTCTCCGCACAGCAGCGAGTCTGCTTCTCTCTCTGCCTCTGCTTCTCCCTCTTCCTCTGTGATCACTTTCACTCTCTCTAAAATAAATAAAAATCTTTAAAAAGGGGGGGGAGGAGGCTGTGGAGGAAGATTGGAGGTCAGTTAGAAGTGCCTTCTAGATACCCGAGTGGAGATACTGAGTGCATAGCTAGGCAAAGAATTCTTGAAAGGAGGAAGATCCGTACTAGAGGTACTTGGCATAAAGATTGTCTTTATTTATTTATTTTTAAAGATTTTATTTATTTATTTGACAGAGAGAGAGACACAGTGAGAGAGGGAACACAAGCAGGGGGAGTGGGAGAGGGAGAAGCGGGCTTCCCACTGAGCAGAGAGCCCCACGTGGGGCTCGGTCCCAGGATCCTGGGATCATGACCTGAGCCAAAGGCAGACACTTAATGCCTCAGCCACTCAGGTGCCCCTAAAGATTGTCTGAGGGAGTGAGCCTCAGTGGAGAATAGAGGCAGGGACGGAGAGATGGATAGAGGCAAGAGATGAAGAGTGCTGGTTCTCAGGACCTCCGCCTTCTTCATTCTTGGCCTTCCTGACAGCTGGATGTTTAGCTGTCCTTGGATTCCCAGGAGTCTCCGTGCATTCTTATTTATCATAAACCTTCCTTTTTACTTGAACATGTTCATTGGATTTCTGTTCCTTGCTACCAAAGAGCTGTGGACAAAATGGTGGCATCATCCCCATTTACAGGTAGGAAACGGGTTTAGGGGTTAAACTTACTCAAGGTTATTCCAAGTGGCCTAGCTGGAACTCGCATCCACCCCCCCTCTGGCTTGTGCACAGTGCACAAAGCTTGTGCGGAGTACTGGGATCCCATTGTTCTGAGCTGTGGGTGACTGTTGTGCGGTGTGTGGTGTTTAGTATCATTGGAATGGTTTCAAGTGTCTCGCGCAGATGAGGAGCTGGGGGCTGCAGTGCCCAGCCTGAGAGATCATTGGGTTGAGCTTGAAATTTCAGGGGTCCCAATGCAGTGCAAGGAATTGAAGCATTGAGTGGGTAGCTCATTGACAACAATTTCAGCATCTCCGTGTAAGATACCGTTAGGCACAAATCTTTCTGAACCGGAGTTCCTCATCTGAACCACAGAACACAGAATTGTTTGAGTGACTGTTCTCTCAGGTCTTCCAGGGATGGCACACAGCTGGTGTCATTCCAGTTGCAGCAGAGAGAATTGATTCATTACATCCAGTAGATGCCTTAGGATCTTAGGCTTTGTTCCCCCCTGTTACCGTCCTTAGTTGAGAAAGGCAGAAGCCCAGATAGCCCCCAGGTTGGTTCATAATTGCAGACCAGGAACCACCATGAAAGGTCAGAGCTGAGATCTGAAGAGTTAAGTCAGGGTTAACCAGGTGAAGTGAGGTGGACCTGTGTGTGTGTGGTTGGGGGGGAGGGGGGAGGATATTGTCTAGATGAGGAAACCATGTGTAAAGGTCCTGAGGCCAAGGGGTGGGGGGGGAGGGGAAGATGTTGTGGAGCCTTCTTGACAAGCTGAAAAGCCATCAAGTGTTTTGTTTTTTTTAAGAGTATACTTTATTATTATTATTATTTTTTAAGATTTTTATTTGAGAGAGAGCACAAGAGTGGGGTGAGGGGCAGAGGGAGAAGCAGACTCCCCACTGAGCAGGGAGCCCGATGTGGGACTCAATCCCAGGACCCTGGGATCATGACCTGAGCAGAAGGCAGAGGCCTAACCGACTGAGCCACCCAGGCGCCCACCATCAAGTGTTTTAAGTGGGGTGTGTGTGTGTGTTTGTGAAAGATTGAGAATGGACATCAGATTTGTGCTCGGACAAGATGACCCCAGCTTCAGTGGGAGAATGCACTGGGGCAGCAGGAGGGGACCTGGGGGCTGAGTGAGCCGTCCCAGTAGGTGATGCGGTGTGGATGGGGCGGCGGCAGTGGACAGATTCACTGGTTTGGAGGGTGAATGGGCAGGACTTGCTAACGATGGGATCTGAAGGATAACAGGAAGTGAAGTGGGTCAGGGAAGACAGCCAGATTTCTGGCTTGTGTTAACGGGTGCTCACTGTCCATTGGTCCATTGAGATAAGAAGTATGGGAGGAAACCCCGTTGTTTATTTGGTTTAAATATAAACAGTGAATTATGGTTCCTTTAGGGCTTTTTCTTTTTCTTTCTTTTTTTTTTTAAGATTTTTATTATTTATCTGACAGAGAGAGACACAGTGAGAGAGGGAACACAAGCAGGGGTAGTGGGAGAGGGAGAAGCAGGCTCCCGGCCAAGCAAGGAGCCCGATGCGGGGCTCGATCCCAGGACCCTGGGATCATGACCCGAGCCGAAGGCAGACGCTTAACGACTGAGCCACCCAGGCGCCCCCCTTTAGGGCTTTTTCTATTTTTGTTAACCACAGGAGCAAAAAGTGTTTGTTGCAGGTGTTTGCAGGTTAGTTCTCCTTGAAGTTCCTAACTTGTGGGATTTGAGGGGCTGCTAAAGTGAGCGATTTGGAGGGATGGTGCTCCAAGTCCATGTTGAGAGGTCCTCCCTTTGCCTGGCACGACATCTCTAGTGCAGCCCATCTACGGAGCTCTGCCCAGGGAGATAACTGGGCATATCCTGACCTTGAGAAGGGGCAAGAGACCTGGCCGTGGCTCATTTTTATTTCTTTGCATGGACAATTGGGCTCCTAATGAGAATGTTTTCCATTAGGCGGTCCCAGGAAGCCTCCATTCACGAGTGACTCACATGATTTATCGGCAGAACTGCTGTGTCACATGTGCTCCTGTGGGTAGCTAACACTTGCTGCAGGCAGCCACCAGGGTGTTGCCATCCAGTGAATGGGACCCGTGGTGATGGAGCATCAAGGTTGACAAGTTGATCTTTCTGTTTAGCTTTTAAGGCATGAGGGTGGAGACCCTTGGATGGATGGTGGGAAGGGAGGATCCAAGACAGGATCTCTGACTTGGCATTAAGTATTTGCCAACTACATTTAAACTTGTCATCCTTGGCGTTGTCCCAGGAGCTGGGCACACTCTGAGTTCTAAAAAGGGTCACTGGAAGCTGGTTGTACAAATGGGCTGATGTCCTTCCATGTGTCCCCTTTGCTTCTTCCAATTAGGAAAGCTGAGGACCACCTTACACTTTACTCTTGAGACTTTTTTTTTTAAAGATTGATTGATTCGTCAGAGAATGAGAGGAGAGAGCGCGGGCAGAAGCGCAAGCACGGGGAGCGGCAGGCAGAGGGAGAGACAGGCTCCCCGCTGAGCAGGGAGCCCGATGCGGTACTCGATCCCAAGACCCAGAGATCATGAACCTGAGCCAAAGGCAGGTGTTTAACCAACTGAGCCACCCAGGTGTCCTGAGACATATTTTAAAAAATGAAATCTAAGGGGAACATACTCAGCTGAGAACAGGTGTGAGGGGAGGGTGAAGAGAATTCCCTGTTGTAGGTTACTTGATTGGCCACTAAAAAATTGATTATTAATTGAATCCATTGCTTGGGCTTGCCTTCTCAGATTTTCCAGTCTTGCTGAGAAGCCAGTGGCTAACAGTTTGATTTAATGTGTTGAACAAAATCCAACTGAGTAAATGAAGATCTGATTGGCTTTACTGAATATTCATGAAATGGGCAGCATCCCATCTAGCAAGTAGAAAGGAGCTCCAGGGAGCTGTATGAAATGGAAGGCCTTTATAGGCAGAAGTAGGACGGGACAAGGATGCTATTAGTAAAAGAAAAGAAAGGATTGTTTCAGGCTAGGTCATCTTCCTTTGGGGGGAGGGTGGGAGTCTGTCATGCAGATTACCTTTCCAGGGTGGATCAGGAAATTCCAGATTGAGTGGTTAATGGTCACATTCCTGATGTCACATCTTGGTTTGCCGTCTCGGGGGTCAGTGACTCCGTTTGGGGCCTGTTCTTTCTTTCTTTCTTTCTTTCTTTCTTTTTTTTAAATAAACATAACTGATACTGTGGTAATTTTATTATTTTTGTATGGTTTTGAACCTCAGCAGTTGAAATGTTCGGCTTCTTTTGTATCTTCCTTTTTACCAGAGCCCCACTCGTAGTTTCACTCAATAATTACAGTCTGCCAGTGCAGTTACATTTAAGTGCCGAGAATAGAGTTCCTGAGAAAGCATGTGATGGGACCCAGTCTTTTACTTCATTCAGCAAATGTTAATGAGGACTTTCTATGTATCTAGCATTATCCTGGGCACTGGGAATACAGCAGTGAGCAAGATAGACAAAGCCACGCCTCACTGCCCAGTGGAAAAGAGAGGCCATCAACTTAACCAGCAGCACAGTGGGGTGGTCACAGGATCTCTGACCTAGTTACCTAACCCAGGAGGTCAAGAAAGGTGTCCGAGATGAAACCGTTGCTTAAGCAGAAGGAGCTGAGCATATTCTAGATGGTCTGGATGGCAGCTTTACATTGATTCCAGGGCTGATTTGACAGCTCTTTGTGTCGATGTCCAGTTGTGTAGTGGAGTTGTACTTGGTAATAGGCAGAGGGGTTGGGTATGAATAAAAGTACATACGCGAATCATGGAACACTACATCAAAAACTAATGATGTAATGGCTGGTGATTAACATAACATAATTAAATTTTAAAAAAAGTACACAAGGCGATAATAGTGTATAGGCATAATTACTCTTGAAAATCCCAGTTGAAGACTGACAAAGTCAGTTATCCCTTTAAAATTAAAACAGGATGCTATTTCTTTAGAGCAGGGGTCAGCACCCCTTCCCCCCTCCATCAGGGCCAAATCCACTGGGCTCCCTGCTTTTGTAAATAAAGTTTTATTGGAACACAGCCATGCCCATTTATTTACAAATCATCTGCGCTGCTTTCCCACTAAAATGTCAGAGTCAAGTAGTTTAACAAAGATTCTGTGCCCCACAAAGCTGAAAATATTTACTCTCTTGCCCTTTAAAGAAAACATTTGCTGACTCCTCCTTTGAGCAAATGTAGGAATTCGTTTTATATTTAGGCACCATGTTCTAAAAAGAAAACTGTTATCTTTAAACACTGGAATCCTATGAGTGAGGTGAGATGTTCACAGCACAGAAGGCAAGAAGGAATGGAGGGAATCAGTCTCTGCGCCTCTCTTGCCTACTGTCACCTGGGGTCATATGCTTATTAACGGAAGAGAGAGTGATTTGCCTAAAATATTTATCCTTCTCCCTCTCCCTTCCTTCCTCCACTTTCTGCCTGTCTCTCTGTTTTTTCAAGTGCACATAATTAGGTTGATCTGAGGTCAATGGAATCCATTATATACTCTTTGTACTTCAAATGTGGTGAACTGGTGAAGAAAAGAACAGCAAGACTTAAGACTTGATTTGCAGATGATGTGGTTCCACTACCCGGAAGGTAAAATGTGTCCTAGTGATTTCAGGAGAGAAAAGTGGTAAAGAACAAGAACCCAAAACACTGTCCTGCAGCTCTCACACTGTGTTCACGTTGTGCCCGGTGATGCGGTCTCAAGAAACCGTTGTCCATACGCTCAATCAGTATTGTTCATCTCAGTGTTGGGAAGGTTTTAGTTTTATTTGCTTTGAATTATAAATGTGATTTGATTTGATAGTTGTAAAGAAACTAATGTGGCTGACGGACTTTCAGGTGGCTTCATCATAGCTGTCTCCTCATGTTCACACCTTTGATCCTTGAGTGTGGATGGACCCATGAATAGGTCCAACCAATAGAGTATGGTAAAGGTGATGGGATGTCACTCCCCTAATTATGTTGTGTTATATGTGACTCTTGCTAGTGGACACACTTGCGTTGGAGAAGTAAGAGGTTCCGTGTCGCAAGGAACTGAGAGCAGCCTCCAGTCTCCAACCAGCAAGGAGCCTCCAACCTTACAGCTGCAAGGAAGTTAATTCTGCCAGCTGCCTGAGGGAGCTGGGACACAGGCCCTTCCCTGGTTAATCCCCCACATGAGACCTCAGCCCTGCCAACACCTTGACCGCAGCCTTGCAGAGGACCCATCCAAATGCACATCATCAGACCCTGACCCACAGAGAGTGTGACATAATAAATGTACATGTTTTTTGTTACACAGCAATAGAAAATTAATACAAAGCATAAAGAGTTTACCCCAGTTGTTATTGGTTCGTATTGAACATTATAAAAATCCAAGCTAATTCCAGGAATCTGCAGTAGGTTTGGCCTCCCCTCCCCACTCCCCGAAAGTTGTCCTTAAATTATTGGGTCACTTGACCAAACTGGAAAATGAATGGTAGCTTAGATAATAGTATTATATCAATGTTTAATGGTATTGACAACTGCACTGCAGTGATAGAATATCCATATTCGTAGGAAGTACTCACTGAAGAATTTAAGGGAACACACTGTGGTATGTGAAATTTACTCTCACATGGTTCAGAAAAATATATACATGTAAGTATGTCTGCGTGTGTGTGTGTGTGTGGTGGTGAAGCCCCTGCTTTTTAAAAGTTCAATCAGAGAAGGTCTAGGTCTTTCCTCGTAGGGTAAAGCATTTTACCTTTTACTTTTCCTCTGTATACCTCCTGAAGCAAAGTGGGGTGCTAAAAATATCACTTGGTGTTCGTTACCTCGTGCTGAAGCAGGGCAGGCTAGCAGATGTAGGACCCCTATCTGCTGTGGTTACTCTTGTAAAAAAGCTTAATTCTCAGGTAAATGTTTTCTCATTTGCTACTCACAACAGCCCTTTGTTGTGGGTGCTGTTTGTCTCCATTTTGCTGGTCGAGGGTGTTACTAATTGTCCAAGTTTTCTGAGCGAGTCAGCGGCAGAGCCAGGCCTGACTGCAAGCGGGACCCCCGGTCCTGTCCCTGACTGGTTACCACGGACCTTCGCTGCAAGAGCGCTGTTCCTGTGTTCCCCTTCAAAGAAGGTGGCCCCCGAGAAGAGGCCGAACTACTGGCGTGACGCCGAGCCCACAACCCGCCTTCCGCTGGGAGCTCTGGTCACAGCCCTGGTGAGCCTGTAGTCCCTCGTTAGTCCGTGTCTCGGCTCACCGGCAAATCCACAGGTGGCTCCTGCAGCCATTTCCGTGGCACCGACTAGGGATCGCTGACGAGACACGGCCGATGCCCTGCTCGTGGCCACAGGGAAGGGGTGGGCGCGCCACACCAGCCAGCCCAGCGTTCTTTTATGAAGCACACGTGGAGGACGGGGCCTGCCCTTGTGCTTGTCCCCCCAGAAATCAGCCTCAGCTGCCGAGCTCACCATCCCTCCTTCATGCAGCTGCCCACCTGCCCCCTTCTTGTCCACACCGAGTTCCCATTTGGGGCCTTCTTCACTGGAGCTTCAAAGCAGGGGCCGGGGGTCCTTCTTCCAGCACTTGGGGGCCGTAGGGACAGTGGCATTCTCATTCACTCTGTTCTGCCCGTGACGCTCCTCCCAGCTGAAGAATTCCTGACCTCGTGGTTTGTCTTGAGCCTGCTGGCCTGTTTGGCTGGCTGCTGCCCTTCCAGGCCTTATCCAGTTTTCCTCATACGCTGGGGAAAACGGTACAACCACACCTCTGCAGTCTCCCTCTGTAATCCTGGCTGCCTGACTGAACGTTGGGGTCTTTGAAGGAAGAATCTCTGAGGGGGAAGCGGGCTCCTGGTTCTACTGCCCCAGTCCCCCACCTTCCCCAGCCGTGAGGGCTGGCCTCCAGAGGAGCTGTCCAGTTGGGCTTGCTTCTGCACCCTGAGGTTCTGCTGATACCCAGAGTGCGCTCCGTCCCTGTGGGCACAGGCCACATTGGGCCTTAGTCATCAGTGCTTTGACCACACTGAGTTTGGGCCTCAGAACTCTGTCGATGTGACTGACACCTCAAGTCTGCCAGAAATAGGTAGGGAAAACCCCTGTTTCCATTAGCTCTTTAAGGGTGGTTTCTATATTAACTCAGGGCTCCTGGAAACAACAGGGTCATATTAATAATTGAGATTAAACATAGAAATGTATTCACAGATATAAAGTTCTTGAGCTATTGATTCTTTTTAATAGAGAACACATATTAAGTGGCTACTTGAAGAACGTTGTAGATTGTGTAAAACCAAGATTGAAGACCCAATTCACAGTGTTACTTTATATCCTCCCCGAAATTTCTTGTGGAATGTCGTACCAGGAAAAGTTCCCCTCTTCTGCTGAGTTCATATATTTTCTTTGGATGGTCAAATTAATCCCTCTTGTTTACCTTTTTACCTTCGCTACTAGGAAACTCAGAGCCAACCGGCCATGGCTCAGTTGCAGTAAATCTTGTGTTCCAAGCTTCTGATTCTGTTCTCTTTTAAACCCTCTTACTTGTTTTGTGGTTCATGTTGCCTAAAGAAATACCTACAGTTGGGGGGAGAATTGCTTTGTCACTTTGTGCGTTAGTTCTGTGGTTTGCTTTGACCCCCGCTTCTGGGTAGAAGCAGCTGTGTGTTATGTCAATGATTAGGTACGTGTTTTAACCCATGTAGACAAGAGCTTGTTGACCTGTGTACTGGGGGAGAGCTCTGATGTCCGCGTCTCCTCTAAGGAGTCCAGTCCCATGGCACAGTAATGACTGAGGAGAATTTTGTTCTGACTGAGACTGAATGTGGGACTGGTACCGACCGAAGACTCTCTGCAGGGTGTGTTAACGACTGATGGTTGTAGCTGCGCCACTCGTTTGCCTTCTGGCCATGTTTCCTTTGCCCTCCTTGGTCGCTGGACAGAGGGGAGAGGAGGACAATTCTTGGCAGATGCTTTTAGCAGGACCCTGAGGCGTGACGGACGAAGCTAATCTTAGTTCCATTTTTAATGTTAAGGTAGTTTGGTTGCGTCTTTCCTCTTAGGGTAGAGCATTTGAGCTTTTGTTTTTGCTTTTGCATTTCCTGTGTATACCTCCCAAAGCAAAATGGCCTGCTAAAAATGTCACTTAGTGTTTTATTTTGTGCCTAGAATAACATTCAAGACTTGTGAACACTGTGAGTCACTAAAATAGTTTTAGGAGAAAAGAAATGTTATCTGTGTTAGTCTGTATTTCCGTCTAGAAATTTTCCAGTTGATTTTGTGCGCTTATTTAATTGGACAAACATAAACTATTTCTTTCATCAATAGCAATATAATAACGTTTTATTTGCTGGCACCATGCATCTCTCCTTGTAAGCTGCACAGCTTATTTTTAAAAGTACAGTAAGTTTTATAGGAAGGCCACAGTTAAAGAGGAAAGTAGCTGGAAAACAGGCCGTGTGCACGTCCATCGTCATTAGAGCTCACACATGTGCCTGTCGCGACGTGGGCTCGGGCTTGTGCCCCAGGAATCCCTGGCTTCTGGCACAGTGTAGACGCTCTGTCAGTACTTGTGGGATGAATGAAGTCAGTAGCAGTACAGGCAGGGAAGGGTTGAAGAAGGATGGTTTTCTAAAACGAAGTAGGGAAATCAGCCAGGCCAGTGCGTCTCAGACTTAGGGTGTGTCAGAATCACCTGGAGGGCTGGTGAAAGCGGATCTCTGGGCCGCACCCCCGGAGTTTCTGATCCAGTGGGTATGGTGGGGGGCCCAAGAGATTCCGTTGCTAACCATTCCATGGGTGAGGCCGCTGTTGCTGCTGCTGTTTCAGGGCCATACTTTGAGAACCACCGATCAAGGCTTATTGGCCTTTTCCAGATGAGAAAAGAGCCTAAGAGGAAGTGTGCTTTGCCCTAACTGACCAAACCAGTTCGTGGCAGAACGTACATGAAAAGCCAGCCTCCCACTTCCTAACTTCCAGGGGAGAGAAATGTGTCCTGATGTCCTTAAATTGGCCAACTGCTAAGGTGACCCCATGCCCTAGTTTCTTTCTTGGGATTGAATCCCAAGTAACTGACAACTTTGGGACAGGACAAGAGGAGAAGAGGTGTTGTTCCAGATGTTCATTAGTTAATCCTGCACACGTGCCGGGTACCAGCTGCCCATTTGTGACCAGACGACATCCGACACCCATCAAAGGAAGTGGTTTGTTTGGAGGTCGATTAAAGTCTTCTCACTGTGGCCAGTGGTGTTCCTGCAGTGTCTTGCCCGTCTTGGAGATCTTAGCACAACCCTCAAGCTTGGTCAGCTGTGGGTGGGACACAGTGCGTCCGGGCCACGTCAGCCGCCCACACGGGTCATTTCCCCACAGCATGGGAGGCCCCGAAGTTGGGGTGGGAGGTGTGCTCTCGACAGACCCCTGGGCTTCTGAGGCTCTTTTCCTCCTGGCCCTTCTCTCTTTCCCCTGGGTGAGATGCTAAGAATCTCTGGTGGGCAGGGAGCCTTGGAGCAGAAGCTGTTCGGTCTGGGCAGGAGGTAGCTGTAGGCATTTCCTGCCCATACTTTCCTCTTTCGTTTCCCATCCATCATGTGTACTGTTGGCACCCCTCACGCTAGCACCACCGTCCTCTGACCGACGCACGCACTGGTGGCACTTAAGGAGGACATGTGAATGTCATGAGGAAGAGGGCGAGCTGTAGTCACGGTGAGCGGAGTCTGAGTGCAGGCCGTTTCCAAGCACGGTGTAACTCTGCGCCTGGTTACTCGCTCTGAGCCTTGGGTTCTTCATCTGTGAAATGGCCCCTGAGATACTGCCTGCCTGTCAGAGCTGACATAGTAAGTACTCAGTAAACTGTGGGCTGTTTTACGGAGAACATGGTGTGCCATAGGGTGGAGTATAGGCAGTACTTGACTAACACTTGCCTTAAATTGCTCTTTCCCCTCCCTTCCTGTGGCCTCTGTCAGTGTAAGCACCAAGCCTGCCCGTTTGGATTTCGCCTTGTGGCAGCTTGCTGTTAAGACAAGGCTGGGGGAGTTCATTTTGTCTAAACATCACCCACACACTGGGGAAAGGATCTTGTTGAAAGGAAGATGACTTCAGGGTGGCTGCCTTCTCACCCTGCGGGTAGCATGCTTAGATTTCTTTCTCATGGCAGGTGAAGGAGGTGTGTGTTGAACGCTGTGCTCTCTCACCCTCTCTAGAACGCACTTCCCAGCACCACTGGGAGGCAGGCAGGCTCCTGGATCCAGCAGGACTCACCTGCCTGGCCCAGGCTGGCCCCGTTCCCTCTCCCCACTCCCTCCCTCTGCCATACTGAGTAGGTCTCCTGATTCACCTTGACCCTCCTGGCCCAGGGCCTTCCAAACATGCTCTTCCCTCTGCCAGAAACTTTTCCTCAGTCCACATCCCCCCTACCCCCTCAAGAAAATGAAAATCTGGCCAACTGCTGTGAATCTTTCAGGCTTTGGTTTAAATCAGGTTTTTTTTGCAGGGTTAAGGGTGGTTGCCCGGGTGGAAGATGGCTTTAGAGCACCCTTTCCTGCCTTACTCTCCCCTCCCCCCGCCCCCATCAGTGTTCCTGCACTTCCACGTCAGCTGCTTGTGCTAGAGCCCTGGCTCCACCAAGGTCCAGGCCTGCAGCACTTGATCTCCGTTGGGTAAGGGGGCCTCGGGCCACTTGCAATGGTGTGTTTCGGGTCCCTTCCCTGTTCCTCCCAAGCATTGGTGTCCTGTCTGCCTGACTCGCTGTTGCACCCCGGGCACCGAGCATTAGGGGCTTGAAAAATGCACTGGGCCATATTACCTCGTACAGTCATCCTCCACAGGGTTCCCTTCTGTCCGAAGAGGAGAGCGGGAATGTGACAGGATCCTCCTTGGCACACAGCCAGCTCAGACTGGGCTTTGCTTATCAGGAGGCTTCCTCACTTGGGGCCGTGTGGAAGCCATCGTCATCCAGGCAGGTGGGGGCAGTGCTGGGGACACTGACATGACTGAACATCATCAAAGGGCTCACGCTTCTCCAAGCTCTGCCATCCCTGAGCCAGCAGGGTTACATCGCTGCCATGTGCCGTTCGTGGCCACAGCCCTGGAAGGGAAAATCCCATAGGAGGAAAAATGTGTCAAAGAAAGTTGGAACCAAAAACACTTTAAAAGGTGACCTTCAAACACGTGCTGAACTTCCTGCAGAGGGTAGACCCGTTTATAGATTCAATCCACTGATTTTCATGCATTTTTCAAACATATCCACTAGCTTTCTGGCAGCTGCATATTTTTATTATTAAGGCGCCCTTTGTTCTGAGGACATTGGGGCCGGCAGAACAAAAACTGTCTTTAGGAGATTTAAGTCAGGGTGAGTACACGATGGGCCCAGACGTCCTGGAAGAAAATGAAGTGACATGGTTTTCTCCATGGTCATTTGGTAGCTCCTAGACATTTTTGGTTGAACATCATGGGACTTTCCCCTGTCATTCCTCCTCCTTCCTAAGGAAGGGTTTCACAGACCCCACACAGCTCACATAATAGGAACCTGTGCTTGGGGATGCAGGATCCTCGGCAGACTGCTTTCCTTCCCAGTTGGCTTTGTTTTCCTGTCCAGAAAATTCAGCGTTTTCCATTTTAAATATAAAAATGTGGTTATCAATTTAGAATGTGTTCTAAGGACTTTGAAGATACTTTTGTTTTCCACTAAGAAAACCTTACTTCGTGGATTGGGGTCAGCATGGAACAAGGAGCCAACCCATTAAGGACCCAGCAGAGTTCAGGCCAGGCCCCTAGGCCAGGCAATGGTAGCTTTTCAGCCAACCCTCATCTTGGACACTCTGACACCTCAACCCCTCCCCTTTTAGCTTCTGTGCATTTTGTCCAGGTTTGCTTTCTTCTCCTTCTCCTTCTTCTGAGAGAGAAAGAGAGAGGTGTGAGCTGGGGGTTGTGAGGGAGAGGGAGAGAGAGAATCTTAAACAGGCTCTACGCCCAGCGTGGAGCCTGACCTCACGACCCTGAGATCATGTCCTGAGCTGAAATCAAGAGTCGGATGCTTAACCTACTGAGCCACCCAGGCGCCCCAGGTTTGCTTTCTTCTGATTGCAAATATGAACTTGTGTATGCTTTTGACGGACACCTTTTTGTTGACCCACTTCTCTACCCTTGTGAGAATCAATCACTGCCTTAGAGCAATGACTTGAGGACAAAAACCATTTTTTTCCAGCACAAAGTAGATGCTAAACAAATATTGCAGCCAGATATAAACAAATATAGCATAAAGCAGAAGGAAGAGCAGTGATTGATCACTTTGGTCCACCACTTCTGGGTGAAATTTGTTGTCCGAAGCACTCATGCACACAGTAGGTCTTCAGAAATATTTACCGGCTTACTTGTGCTCTGAGCCTTGTATTAAAGAGACTTGTTTCAGCCAAATGTCTTTGCTTGGGGTGGCTGGTTAGTTAGAACTTGGTGACTGGGACTAGTAGTCACCCCTTCCCTCCAAGCCCCAGGGCTGTGCTCATGCAGGCCTGTTTTAGGCACAGTGTTTACAAATCCGTCTCCCCATCAGAAGGGGCTTGTCCCGAGGAATGTTTTGATGTGAGATTTGAATTTCCCTGTTAGAGTCCAAGGATGCACCTGCCTGTCACTTTGTGTGTGTGCTAGGCTCTGCTGAGCTTCCCCATCTCCCACTCAAGATTTGGAATTTCTTAACAGTTTCTCTCTTTCCCCCCAGACCTTTGTTCCCCTGGAGGACTAATTAAAGCCCAGGTTCCTGGTTCCCTCCCCCAGAGATCTTGATTCATTAGGTCTGGGTCTGTGTTGGGGGTTGGGGTGGAGAACTGGTATCCTGACCAGCTCCAGCTCATGTTGATGCTTCTCTTCATGACCCAGACCCTTCCCTGCCCTTTACTCTCAGTTGGGAAAAGGATCAAGACACTGTCAGAGAACTAATTCATAGGATTGCAAAGTGAAATTGAACTTAAGTCTTTTAGATTTTTGATACACTTTGTGTACATGATCACAGTATTTCTTACTGTGGGTTGTGGTCAAAAAAGGCCGGAAAGCTACCGTTTGCCTCCACCTTGGAAATGGCCCACCTGCTGACGCTCCGCCTGTGCATGACCCTTAGTTCCAGACCCAGAGCAGCAAGGCAGTCAGGGTCCTGCTGACTCTGGGAAGGGACTGGATTTGCAGTCTTGATCACCCCTACAGGCCCCCTGACCAGGAGGATGTGCAGCGTTCTCACTAGGACATGAGGTGTCCTAGTGAGAAAATCCTCCATTCCACACTCCCCAAGGAGAAGGGTCTTCAGCATTTCAAGTTAGTTATGATGGAAATAAATTTCATGAAGTGATATTTAGCCTTACTGCCTTAGTGCCCTCTGATCGTTTCTATTCTGTTTCATGTTTAATCCACGGAATTGGTTTGGGGACTTGCTAATGGGTTGTGACTTGGAGTAAATGTGAACAGGAGAAATAGACCACACATCTCCCCACCTGCGCAGCCAGTGCCCTTCTGCTGACGCTCACTCCGTTCCATCTCTCAGAGATGCCTCTCTTACCCAAGGCGACCCTATCTCTTCACGTGTTTCATGGTCATATCCCATAATGTCTGCTCGGCTTACAGCCTTAGGGCTTTCTTCATGAACTTTTCCTGTATCTTTCCGGAAGGAAACCCTTTATTTCTTCAGCATTTGACTTGCTCTGCTGTGTGTTGGAGCTCTGGGTGTATGGTTTTATTTCTCTGTCAGCTTATAAACCACGTGAGGGCAGGGCCCGTATTCCCGTTCAACTGTGGACCGGACCAGATCTTCTGTGGCACCAATTGCCCAGATGGGGCCGGTGGGAGGAGCTCAGCCAAGTTGTGCTCCATTGTGTCAGTGGCATCGGGGCCCAAATTCGGTTTCTAACCTTGTTTCGCTGGGGAAGTGTATTCTGATTCCAAGCAACTGACTTTGAGCAGACGAGTCTCTGCCTCCCTCCTTCTCCCCTGTGTGGCCTGTGCTTGTTCTTCCTCCTTGGCGTGCTGAGACAGAGGCCTCCTCCTGTGGAAAGTTTTGGTCCTTTACAAAGAACTTCAATTCTGGTCGATGTAAAGGATACATCTGCTCAGAGAGAACAAGGGAAAACGAGATTCCTTCTCGAAAAATGCACATAGTGTCCTGCTCTGAGGATTCTAGAATGAAGCAACTGGATTTTTCCTAAAGGCATTCTTTGGGATGGGGTGGGTTTTTGGAGAGTTCTGAACAAGAGAAAGACTTTGGAGAGAGTTAAAGGAATGTTAATTAGCTGAGTCTAAGACCCAAGAAGGGAGATGGCCAACCAACGAAGAACTGTCTTTTAAAAGCACACATTGTGGGCGCCTGGGTGGCTCAGTTGGTTAAGCGACTGCCTTCGGCTCAGGTCATGATCCTGGAGTCCTGGGATCGAGTCCCGCATCGGGCTCCCTGCTCGGCAGGGAGTCTGCTTCTCCCTTGACTTTCCCGACCCTCCCCCCTCTCATGCTCTCTCTCTCTCAAATAAATAAATAAAATCTTTTTTTTTTTTAAAGATTTTATTTATTTATTTGAGACAGAGAGACTGAGAGACAGAGAGCATGAGAGGGAGGAGGGTCAGAGGGAGAAGCAGACTCCCTGCTGAGCAGGGAGCCCGATGCGGGACTCGATCCCGGGACTCCAGGATCATGACCTGAGCCGAAGGCAGTCGCTTAACCAACTGAGCCACCCAGGCGCCCTAAATAAATAAAATCTTTAAAAAAATAAAAAATAAAAGCACACATTGTGACGCCATTTTGTTATTAATCACAGACTGGAAAGGTATAAATTCATGAGAACTGGGAGGCCTTTTTGACTTTGGAAAGTCCCTTTCTAATGCTTCCTAGCCAAACGGCAACTCCAGCCATCACTCAAATACATATTCTTCCGCAACCCATTGTTTTTGGAATTGTTTAAAAATAGAGTCTTGGGTTCCATCTATAATCCCGCCTCCCAAGGTGAGAGAGCTGGTGCTGTAACCTTAGCCTCTCCCCCATGGGCTAAGAGACTGCCTGAGATTTCACCAGCAGGAGTATTTTTAGACCGGGAGCTAGCACAGCAAGGAGGTCTTTGATGTGCTACTGCCGTGAGTGAGCCATCTTGCTCTTGGACTTTTCCAGAAGGGTGTGATTCACTTTTATAAGCAGTACTGGCCTGAAAGTCTTGTCTTCTACTCTTGTGGTGACTTGCTTACCTGGGCATCAAAGTTGTGAACACATCTAATAAACAGTGTATTTGCTAGGCTTTAGTTTTGGTTAGAGGAAGAGCTTATGCTGAGATGTGCCATCTGAGTCGGAGGCCGGGGGCAGGGACGGGGTGGTGGTGCACACAGCCAAACGCAGAGCCCGGTACCTTGTAGGTGCTGGTTTGTTAGAAGTGGAACACTGACTGGAGACAATAGACTATTCGTTCAGGGGACAAAAGAGTACATGAGTCCTTCTCCCAAGCCTGTATTCTGCTCTGTTTGAGCCCTCTTCAGGGTACTTATTCACTTCTCCCTCCCACATTAGGAGACTGGCTGATGTCACTGGGCTCAAATCCAGAGTCTCTCACCTCAGCCTCAGTGTCCCTACCGTGGAGGGTCACTGTGGGGATTAAATGAGAGAGGCCCGTGAGGCGCCCGGGGTGGCGCTAGACTCATGGTCCCGGCTGTTGCTGTGTGGTTCCTCAGTACCTAAGGCCTTCTGCACGCAGAACTGATACATCGGACTGGAGATGAATTGGTTTGGATGTCAGGCTCTAAGCTGATGAAATTCTGGCTTTGACTAAACCAGCGTGTCTCCCGATTTTAGTCCCAGGATGTCGAGGGCCCTCACAGGCTCTGGTGGGTGGTGAGACTGCCTGCAGCTGTGTTTCGTGGAGAATAGCTGGGTGTCACCAGTACCCGAGTGGGCTGGCTTTTTTCCTGGCCCTCTACATGTGTTTACTTATGACTCTGAAGTTGTCTCGTGAGGAGGAGAAATGTCTGGGAGGCCTGGTTGCTACTTTATCAGCCATTACTGAGGAAGGAGCCCTGGACTGGCGTGGTTCAGGATGCCTGAGTCCTGGGCTGGGGGCACATCCGATCCCAGGGCCTCCGCTTCCTCTGCAGGCGGACTTAGGATCCTTTCGAGTTCTCACACCGCATGGAAGCCGAGAGCCCCACCACTCACTTGGCACTTGGCCATTGCTGTGGAGGGATTGGGATTGATCAGCACTTGCTTCTGAATGTGTAGAGCAGAGTAGGGTTGGTTTTTTTCCCTCTATGTATGTCTGGACTGCCATACATAATATTTCCGCCAGAACAGGCCCCCCGGCCACAAACATATTTGAGAGACAGGAACAGAGGGTCAGGGTCCAGGAAGAAACATTCATCGAAGAACAGCTGAGAAGACCCTTTGCTCATTTTGTTCCAGAGAAAAATCTGCTGCCGCTGGTTTGGTGAGACTAAAGCCTACCTCTCCTTCACCCCCACCCCTTACTGCCCTCCACCCACGTGCCTGGGAAGCCAGAAGGATGCCTTTGGAGAAGTGGTCATTTTCAGATCCCTCTGTGGTCCTCAGAGACTTCTGTAGCCTTTTCCAAGCCAGCACCTGTTTGCTGACTCCGATGCTTTTTGTGGGTCCCCGTGTGAAATGAAGCCTGGAGCTGTTCTTGTAAGCCAAGCCCTTCCTCCTGCCCTGAGGAGCAGGCTGGGTTTTCTTTCAAGGACCCTGGGCCTCAGAGTACTTCCATGGGCACCTAGAGCCGTCCTCCTCCCGAACAGGGCTGTGAACAACTGAAAAGCCCCTGCCTTTGCTGGTCACGTCTCCATCCTGGGACTCCTCACTCTGTCCTGACGGAGGACTTTTCCCAGCTCTCCCCGATGGGATTAGGAGGCGCTCCATGGAGGGAGGAGCTGTCTTGCTCTTTCTGGACCCTAGCGCTTTGCAGATGTTTGGCATGTAAAGATAAATGGAATGAATGGATGAGTGAGTGAATGTGGATGCCCTGCAAGGCCTGCTCTGTGTTATCTGGTGCACCCTGTTTCCCCAGGTGATAGGCAAGGGGAAGGACTCTCCAGGTGACCCTTGTCCTTTCACTTTCTTCCTTCTCTGCCCAGTGAGCGCCTTCTGTAGTATCCCAAGCTGCTGGGGCTTGTGGCTCTCCTCTCCTTCCCCTGTTGCCCGGGAAATAAATAAATATGTACTCGCTGACAAATGAAAATGTTTCTCCCAGAAGGTAGCCTGACAGATAATGAGCTCTCGGGGTCCCTGAGCAGGGCGCGGGCTGCCAAGGCTGACAGAGCCCCGGTGTGTCACAGCCTCCAGTGTTGCTGAGCGCCTGCCTGGGCCCCGTCACTGTGGCCTGGCCCCAAATAAACAGGCCTTCCTGCCCCCAACTTGGGCGGCTTTGCTGGTGACATGATGTTAAAAAAATATGCTCTGAGGCCCTTGAGGAGCATTGTTTGAATTCTAAGCTGGCATCAGTCCTAACGTGCAAGTTCCTCCGAGGGACAGGCAGCTCCAAACAACTCCACCTAAGGGACAAAGGTCAGGGCGGACTCTGCTTCCTGTTGTAGCCAGGATCCTGGATGATGTGGTGCGCTTCGGCCCTGCTTGCTTTCTGCCCAGGGCAGTGGTATGTTTACTCAGAATAAACTGTTATTCCCCCTTGTCTCATTCCCTCCCCCCTCCCTTCTCTCTCAGTCTCTCATCTCTAGAAATAAAACTCTGGAGAAAATGACTAATTCACATCTCTGGATGTCTGTGAAGTCTGTGGCTTTAAGACTCTCTAGGCCATTTCCAAACGGTGATGAGAAAAAATACTTCCTTGGGAGGAGGCCACCCTGGGACGGGCTGACCTTGAATGCTCACAGCACATGTCAGGGCTCCAGTTGCCTTGTCTGTGGGTGTGTGTGTGTGTGTGTGTGTGTGTGTGTGTGTGTGTGATGTATGGGTTGGGAGATGGTGCTGGCGCCCTGTGACTTGGTTTCCTCGTATGTCTAAGGGTAATGAAGACACTCCTTCCAGTGTTAGTGTGAGGGTAGGGGTAACCTAGAGCTCCCTGCACAGTGCCCATTATGGGATGTTTAAAACTGGAGCTGCTGATTTAGCCATTTGATTAGACTCCAGGAGAGAAGCAGCTCTCAAGCCTGGAGGCTCCCCTTTCATCTCCTCTTGGGATATCTGTCCGATATTTGATGCATGTTTGATAAAAGGACTAAGTCTTGGGGAAAACTCTTTGTGTGGATTTATTCAGAGCCCTCTCTGACCGTGTGTGTGAGGGGCTGTGGACCTCTGAAGGGCTTTGCTTTTTTCTCTGAGTGAGAAGAGATGCCACAGGAGGGTTTTGAGCAGAGGGGCAGTGTAACAGGACTAACCTTTTACAAGGATCACTCTGGTTACTGGGCTGAAAAGACTTAGAAGGGCAAGGAGCAGGGGACTATTGGACAGGTAGGTCGTGGTTTAGGCATGAAGTGGTTATGGTTTGGGTCAGGGCATCAGTGGTGCTAGTGCTTATAGGGGTGAGATTCTGAATATACCACTAAGGTGCGATGCACAGACTTTGCTGAAGGATTGGATGGTGGGTGTGAGCAAAAGAACAGAGTGAAAAATTTTGGCCTGAGTCCCTGGAAGGGTAAAGTTTCCTGTTTACCAAGATGAGGTGACAGCAGGTTTGGGAGGGAGTATCAGAAGAGTTTTGTGCTTGCGCTGCCTGATCTAGACATCCAGGGCAATGACCAGGAGCTTGTGTGTGGAAAAAGACCACTCAGCAGTTCAGCAGTGCAGACCTCTTCTCTGTCTGCACAGGTCCCTGGGATTCTCATCTGGTGTCTCGACTTCCTGTGTCATCTTTATGCTACCAGTACTCACATGTATACCTCCAGCCTCCATCTGCCTCCTTACCGCAGACTCATCGATCCAGCCACCTAATTCAGGTTCCCCTGGATATCTGCAGAGGAGGCTTCCTCTGTTGCGTTACAGGGCCTGGCATGGATGAGATGCTCAAGTATTTGTTGAGCATGAATATTGTTATTTCTTAGACTGACCTCATGAATAGGTATTTTTATTATTATACAAAAGTACATTGATTCAGTCTTGGTTAAAAACAAAAGTTATAGGATACAAATGTATTTATATTAAGTTCTTTAAATTTTCCATACAACAAGGGAAAGGAAATTAGAAAACAGTTAATTTACTGGTGATTTAAGATCATAAAAATATTTATATAGGTTCTTTCATTATTTTTACAAAGATGAAACAAAAACTTCCTAAGATATCCACAGATTCTTCCTGAGACACTCAGTGGTGAGTTATTTGGGAAGACACTCATTCTGGACTGTTCATGGTTAAACACATTTGTTTGTTTCAGGGACTAGGATTTCCTTGAATTGTAAATGATCTGTTAATCTGACCCATGTAAAAGTCAAGTGGACTCTTTTAGAAGAACTTTTCCCTTGTGTCTACTTTATTCCAACTTTTTATTGATGTATACCATGAATTAGAAAAGTACATCTGACTTTAAGTGTGCAGCTTGGAGAACTTTAACAAATTGAACACAAGAGTGTAACCAGCTCCAATCAAGAAATAGACTGGAATGCCTGGGTGGCTCAGTAGGTTAAGCATCCGACTTTTGGTTTCAGCTCAGGTCATGATCTCAGGGTTGTTAGATTGAGCTCTGTGTCAGGTTCCACGCTCAGCGCGGAGTCTGCTTGAGATTCTCTCTCTCCCTCTTCCTTCCTCATGCACATGCACTCTCTCTCTAAAATAAATAAATGAATCTTTAAAAAACAAAAAGAGAAATAGACCATAGCTCCCTCCTGTCCCCTGCAGCTTACTCCCCCCCACCCCAAGCATAACTGCTATCTTCACTCGTAAAATCATAGATTAATTTTGCTTGTTTTTGTGTTTGTATAAATGGAATCATACAAAATGTACTTTTGTGTGTGTGCCTTCTTTCTACGTTTGTAAGATGCATCCATATTTTTGTGTGTAGGTGTAGGTTATATGTTCTTACTGCTGCATAGTGTTCCACACATGCAGGTGTCTCAGTGTATCCATTCTCCTGTCAGCAGGCATTTGGGTAGCGCTGCTTTGAATATTCTGGTGTCTGTCGTCCTGTGATTTTCTGTAGGCATTTCTCCAGAGTACACACCTGGGAGTGGGATTACAGGCCCCCGGGGAAACTTGTGTCAGCTGTCATCCCAATTCACCCTCTCCACAGTGGCGGGCGGACACTGCCCATTGCTCTTCATCCTCCTTAGTGCTTAGTGTTTCCTATTTTCTCTTTTTAGCCATTCAAGTATGTATGTAATGGTATCACGTTGTGGTTTTAATTGATTGTTTCCTGGTGACTATTGGAGTTGAGCACCTTGTCATCTGTTGGCCGTTTGGATATCATCTTTTATGAAGTGTCTGTTAAATCCTGAATGTATTTTTAATCATTACCAGTTATGCAAAGAGAACCAAAATGGTGGCTCTATCAGATTTGAGCCCAAATCCAAGGTGAAGCTTGGTTTCTTCTGTAGGTAGTAGGCCTAGCCTCACTCTTCACCCAACCCCTTCTGCCTCTGCCCCGAGCCTCACTCTTTGGCTCAGTCCCTGCTGGTCTGCATCCAGCTCAGGCCTCTGTATGGTATCTTACCTTTGACCTAACAATTCCATTTCTAGGGGCCTGTCTCATTATTACAGGTCTAGAAAGGTAAATATGAGAGTGTTCATCAATTCAGCATGGTTTAAAGAGCAAAAGTTAAAAACCATCATCCAGGTGACTGGTTAAATAGGTTTCAGCAGAACATTATTCCTCCATTAGCTGTGCTCATGTGAAACAATGCCCACAACATATTGTTAAGTTGAAAAATATTTCAGCTCTGCCATATGTACAGTTATGAGGGATTTTTCACTTTCTATGTTACATATTTTTGCAGGGCTTGGATTTTTATAACAAGGTGGTTTTACTATTGTTGCTGGGAAAAAAAATTATATACTACTTCCAGCAGCACCCACAGCAGCTCAGTTACCCGTAGACTGCCTGAACACATGGGTGGTACGAACAGACTTTCATGTCAGAAGCAGCTTAGGTGTTGCAAAACTCCAAATAGTATTTTCCCTCTGTTTTAACATGAAGAGTTCTATATTAAGTAAGACAGAGGATCTTTTAATATGGAAATTGTTGGGAAAAATGAAACATCAGATTGCTTTCCGTTCTACTAGGCTGCGGTTATTTTTAGCTAAGTGTTGGCAGAGGCCTGGCGATGTTATCAGATAACAGTAATGGCCTCCATTTATTGAGCATTTGCTATAGATCACGTCCTTGGCTAAATGCTTGACACACAGGATCATGTTTAATCCCAAGGTTATGCTTTTCTATAGGTGAGGAACCTGCAGCTCAGAGAGGTACACAGTTTGCCCGTGTCTACGCCTGAGCTTGGGTTAGAACAGAGACTGCCTGACTCCAAAGCCCACTCAGCCCGAACTCTTGTCTTTATCTTTACATTAGTCTGTAACATTTTAAGTAAGTAACAGTCTGAAATCCTAGCTTTAAAAAAGTTCTTCCTGGGGCACCTGGCTGGCTCAGTCCATAGAACACACAACTTTTGATCTCCGGCTTGTGAGTTCGAGCCCCATGTTGGGTGTAGAGATTACTTTAAAAAAAAAAAATCTTTAAAAAGTTCTTCCTAATGTCCTCAAGCCACTTCTCCGCTATAGTTGTCCTTTTTACACATTTGGAAAATGGGGGAGTGTGGATTGGTAGGTAGCTTCACATGGAACTCATGTAAGTGGACGAATGGAGGTCCTTCCCGGTTGTGCCACAGTTCTGTACCCTCTACACTGTGGCTAACAAGAAATTGACAGCCATGGTGTTTCTCAGCATAATTCTGGAACTGCCTCAAAGTGTTATCCACCATGACCCTGACATTGTGGTCCCTTGTGTGGCTGATATTTAGAGACTGCCCTTATCCAGAGCGAAATTAAGCCCTGACAGAAACCACTGCTAAGTTGGGATCCCAGCTGCTGCTACAAGTGACATTTGAAAGGCCAGTTGATATGTACATTTGTCAGCCCGGGCAGAGACCGTTGTTAGGCTTGACTGAGGGTCAAGCTGAAAATCTAGGAATGAAATATTGGTCCCGGCAAATGTCTCAGGAAAAAATTGGTGTGACTTTTGGGGCTTGGGGGTTCTGTTGAGATTTGATTCTGTGAGCAGGCTATGTGCCTGTCTTCCAGCCTGTCCTTCCTCTGACATTCATCAGACAGCTGGGTCTGTGTCCTGTCATGGTTGCCCAAGAAAGTGCCTGCCCTTAGTAACACCGTGGCCATTTATACAGAAGCCGTGAGGCTACGTAAGCCACCCTTCCTCTGGAAGAAATGACTAGCAGGTTAGTCATGGGAAGTTCCTGACCTTCCATGGTGTAAATGCCACCCTGAGCAATGGTCTGAGGCTTTTCTTTTTTTTTTTTCTTTTAAGATTTTATTTATTTGAGAGAGAATGAGTGAGAGAGAGCACGCACATGAGAGAGGGGAGGGTCAGAGGGAGAAGCAGACTCCCTGCTCAGCAAGGAGCCGGATGTGGGACTTGATCCCAGGACTCCAGGTCATGACCTGTGCCGAAGGCAGTCGCTTAACCAACTGAGCCACCCAGGCGTCCCTGAGGCTTTGTTTTCTTAAGTTCTCTCGATGACCTTTGATGTTGCTCTCACAGGTTTGGTAAATTAGGATAAAATAGCAGCTTATGGCATTTCCTTCTTATGTGAAGGAGGGTTTTTGTTTCCTTTGGTGAGGTATGGCCATAAAGAAAGTGGACCAGTCTGGCAATCCCAGCTGTTGGTGGGGATATGGAGCAACTGGGACCTTGATAGTGGAATTGCAAAGTGGCACAGCCATTTTGGAAAATCATTTGGCAAAATCCACAAAATTAAATGTAGTATATACTCTATAGATAAGCGGTTCTGTTCACGGCAAGCTCTTGCCCTGTGTTGCAGGAGACATGTGTGAGAATGTTCATAGCAGTATTGTTTATAGAAGCTGCAAACAGCCCAGCGTCCACTGAAAGTGAAAGCACTTATATATACTTGAGCATGGTTAAATGTCCGACCTACCACTGAGTGAAAAAGCAAAAACATGAGAATATTTACAATATATTTCCATTTATGTAAAGTTCACAAAGCTGTAAGTTAAACTATACTTATAAACTGTCAAAAAGGGCGCCTGGGTGGCTCAGTTGGTTGAGCGACTGCCTTCGGCTCAGGTCATGATCCTGGAGTCCCGGGATCAAGTCCCATATCGGGCTCCTTGATCAGCAGGGGGTCTGCTTCTCCCTCTGACCCTCCCCCCTCTCATGTGCTCTCTCTCTCTCTCTCATTCTCTCTCTCAAATAAATAAATAAATAAATCTTTAAAAAAAAATAAACTGTCAAAAAAAGTAAGGGATGATAAGTACAAAACCAGAATCATGGGGGTGGGGGGAGGCACGCCTGGGTGGCTCGGTTGGTTGAGCCACCAGCTCTTGGTTTCAGCTCAGGTCATGATCTCAGGGTCGTGGGATTGAGCCCCGCGTTGGGCTCCACGCTTATGGCGGAGTCTGCTTGGGACTCTCTCTCTCCCTCTAAAGTGAATAAGTAGATTTTTTAAAAAAAAATCAATCACAGTTACCGGTTGTTGGGAAGAGAGGTATGATCACGAAAGGGCATGTGGTGGCATCTGTGGACTTGATAACTTCCTGCTTCTAGAGCTTTGTTGTCTGATATGGCAGCCACCAGCCGCATTTCAAGTACTCGTGGACACAAGGGCTGTCATGTGGGACGGTGCAGATATAGAATATTTCCATCATTGCTCAAAGTTCTATTTGATAGGCTAGGTTGGTGGATGCATGCGTTTAATTCTAAGTCGTATGTGTGTGTGTATGGAATTTTTCAAAATTCTGTTTTAATTTCAGTATCTCTAAAAACACACACATACAAAATCTGAAGTACAACTTTCTAAGTGCAAAGTCGGGGAATAATAAGAGAGTGGTTGATAACGCTGCCTGAGGCTCCAGTAGGGTGGGAGCATCTCTTTGGCATTGGCCTCTACTCCAGATGATTGATACACTTGAGGGACTCAGGAAGGGGGCAAGAAGTGTGTGCATACATGTGCGTGTTGGTGCCGTTGGCAAGACTTACCTGACAGTCATGCCACCTGTTACTTCCTTCCACCCTGCTGTCACCGGTCGCTGTAGTTTAACTGGCACTCAGATGCATAGTTTGGGTGACCTTGCGTGTCACCTGAAATCTGTGTTGTCAACCAGTTGTTCCAAGGAAAAGATGACAAGCAGCCTCCAAATCAAAATCTGTCCTATTTCCAGAGTTGAGGAGGTTCATTACCATTACAAAGAACCTGCTTTCTCCACTTGATTTGATACCTTGTGTGCTAAAGGTAGCTGTTTTTAGGCTACTAAATACTCCCAGGAGGGAGATTTACTGGTAGATGCAGTTCTTTCTTTAAATGATGATAGGGATTCCCAGCTGTGCCCCAAAACAGACTAGACTTTCAGGCTGAGGTAGAGAGAGTGCTGTAAGACACTTCCTTCCTTCAGTTTGTTCTCAGATGGAGGTGCCCTTACTTGGCCCTTGGGTCATGATCAGGGCTGGCCCTGTAAGTGCAGGAACCTGAGAGGCTTTGGGGGGGCCCATCGTGCCTTGCTTGCATACCCCAGTTCTGCCCTGGTCATGATGGCAGGGATGTGAATCTGGCCTGTCCGGACAGCAGCTCAGAGTTGCAGACGGGCAAAAGTGGAAGTTGAATCGCCCAGCCCAGGTCTCTGGAGGTCCGTGACCACCAGAGAAACCGTGCATCCTGCCTAGACTTCCCCATTTGTGTCTGCTTTTCTGGCTCTGCTTTCAATCTTAGTTGCTCTGGTGGAAGTCACACAGATTAGTACATTACTCTAACATCCCATCTGGCTGGGGAACCTGCCTGGTCAGTGCTGTGATTGTAGGGACACTGAGGCAGGCAGCAGTATAGGCAAGGCAGAAGAGACGTGCAACCACAGAGGGGAATAGATCGAGACTTCTGGTCCGTGCTAGAGGAAGAGGAGGATGGCATTTGTAAGGCCCTCAGTTACTTAGGGTCATAACTTAAAAAAAGTTCAGTGCTGCACAATAGCCTGATTCAGATCTGTAAGCAGATGGGAGATGAAAATTCAGAGTTTGACCAACCTTGCTACCCATCCAACTCGTCTAGTTTGGTTAGCTCCCAGTATGGAGGCAGCATGTGCCCGGCACTTGGATAAGAACCTCACTGCGTTATCCACAGGCAGCGCTTCATTTATTCCACATCACGTCGGCCATCTCAAGAACAGTGTCATCAGCCCCGTTTTCCAGACAAAGAAACCTTGTTTCTTTCTCAACGACTTGGAGAGGTGACTTTGAAGTATTTTAACCCAAACGGTCTGACTACAGAGCTCACCCTTTTAACCGCCGTGTGTATGATTAGACTGGTCACATCATTTTGAAGTATAAAGAAGGAAGTATAAACTGTATAGGGGACCCACCCTGCTTGGGTGGAGAAGAAGAGGCAAGGTAGAGGGAAGATGGAGAAACTGCACCATGCCAGTTTACCTGCTTTGAATCCCAGGGATGACCGTGGCATGTAAGGGCAGGTGCTGAGAGCCCCTCCTTACCCTGTTCTGTGTGAGGAGAGAGGTGCATCAGCTTCCTGTGGATTCCTGTACACCTTTGGGGTCCAAGAGGGGCTTCCTGCTGGCAGGCAGACAGCTGCAAAACCATGTTTGGTTTGACTCTGCATGTGAACGAAGGTCAGGCTCTGACTTTTCTCTTTGGTCTGGAGTGCAGTGGGCTTCTACGTAGTTTGCAGAGAGCAGATAGTTTATCTGATCCTGCCTGCCACCTGGAAGGTCTTGACAAAGGAATTGAACCTTGTCCCTATGAAGTCACATGGGATAATAATAGACACGTGACAGGCCTGTAGCACAGGGTGCTATGTCATCTGTTTGGAAGGGTGTTTTAGTAGTAAATAGCTGGAAAAATTGAAAGGGGGTGACTTGTAGTTTTAGAACTACGAAGTATTTATTTTTCTTTTGCATGGGATCATGTTCTGTTCCCTAATTGTCAACCACTTTCAAGTATTTTCTGTGAATTTCAGTATCAAAAGAAGCAGTCCAGTTTGTGGGGTATTCCCTGATTGGTTGATGGTTCATCTGTTGAGTGACTGTTTACTGAGCATCTTCTATGGGCCAGGTACCATGTCAGCATGGGGGGTGCAGGCGTGAACAGGACAGGTGTGGTCCTCGGTGAGTTTGCACATAAATAAATCACTTAATAAGATCGTTTCAGACACTGGAAAGCACTGAAGTAAATGGTGAGAGGAAGTAATTCCTCCGTGGGCTTTTGCTTTTTTTAAAAAACAGCTTCATTGATACAGACAGACACACTTGACTCATTTAAAGTGTAGAATTCAGTGTGTGTGTGTGTGTGTGTGTGTGTGTGTGTGTGTGTAGCAATTCGCTGGGTTTCGGTGCATCCATCACGAGATTCTCATTTTAGAACATTTATGTCCCCCCACCAAAAGAAACCTCATACTCCTTAGCAACCCATCTCCTTCCCTCTCCCATTCCCTCTTTCTTAGCCACTAATCTACTTTCTGTCCCTATAAATTTGCCTATCCTGGACATTTCCAATAAATGGAAGGTACAATAAGTGGTCTTTGTACTGGCTTCTTTCACTTAGCATAATTTTATCAAGATTCATCCATGTTGTAGGGGGTGTCAGGACGTCATTTCTTTTTATTGTCAGGCAATATTCTGTTGTATGGGTATGCCACATTTTATTTATCTGTTCCTGGACATTTGAGTTATTTCCACCTATCGATTCTTACGAATAATGCTGCTGTGAACGTTTGTGTACAAATCATATGGATGTATGTTTTCATTTCTCTTGGGTATATGCCTAGGAATAGAATTGCTGGGTCGTCCGGTAACTGTTTGACCTTGTGAGGAACTGCCAGATATTTTCCACAAGCCGCTGCACTATTTTACATTTTAGCAGCAGTGTAGGAGGGTTCCAGTTCCCCAACTGTCAGCAACACTTGGTTATTACGTGTCTTTTTTTATTATACATAGTGGGTTTGAAGTAATAACTTATGTTGGTTTTGGCATTTCCCTGATGACTAATGATGTTGAGCATCTTTTCATATGTTTATAGCTCATTTGCGTATCTTATTTGGAGAAATGCTTATTGAAATCCCTTGGTCATTTTTAATTGGATTATTTGTCTTTTGTTGTTGAATTATAAGAGTTATTTATGTTTTCTGTATGCAGATCCTTATCAGGTGTATGACTTGCAAATATTTTTTCCCGTTCTGCAGTTTGTCTTTTCATTTTCTTGGTGGTATCATTTGCAGCACAGACATTTTAACTGATAGATAATATCATGTTAGGTTCAGATGTACAACATAATGATTTGATATTTGTAGGTATTGCAAAATGATGACCACAGTAAGTCTAGTTTAAAATTTCACATTTTTTTTAAAGATTTTATTTATTTATTTGAGAGAGAGAGAGAGAATGAGAGACAGAGAGCACGAGAGGGAGGAGGGTCAGAGGGAGAAGCAGACCCCCCGCCGAGCAGGGAGCCCGATGCGGGACTTGATCCCGGGACTCCGGGATCGTGACCTGAGCCGAAGGCAGTCGCTTAACCGACTGAGCCACCCAGGCGCCCCCAACAAATGTAATTTTATCTTTTTTTTTAAAGATTTTATTTATTTATTTTAGAGACAGAGCACAAGAGCGGGGAGCGGGAGAGGGAGAAGCAGACTCCCTGCTGAGCAGGGAGCCCGATGTGGGACTCAATCCAGGGACTCCAGGATCATGACCTGAGCCGAAGGCAGTCACTTAACCAACTGAGCCACCCAGGCGCCCTAAAATTTCACATTTTGATGAAGGTCAATTCATCTGATTTTTCCGTTGTCACTTGTGCTTTTGGCATTCTGAGAAACCATTACCAAACCAAGGTCACAAAAATTTTATCCCTATGTTTTGTTCTAAAAGTTTATAGTTTTAACTCTTACATTCAGGTCTTTGATCCGTTTTGAATTAATTTTTGTATATGGTGTGAGGTAAGGGCCCAGATTCATTCTCGTTCTTTTGTATGTGAAATATCCAGTCATACCAGCACTATCTGTTGAAAAGAAATTCATTCCTCCATTGAATGGCCTGACATCCTTGTTAAGAGTTGATTGGCCGGGGACGCCTGGGTGGCTCAGTTGGTTAGGTGTCTGCCTTTGGCTCAGGTCATGATCCCAGGGTCCTGGGATCGAGTCCTGCCTTGGGCTCCTTGCTCAGTGGGGAGCCTGCTTCTCCCACTGCCTGCTCTGCCTGCTGCTCCCCCTGCTTGTGATCTCTCTGACAAATAAGTAAATAAAATCTTCAAAAAAAAAAAATTGATTGGCCATAGACACATGGCCAATTTATTCTGGACTCTCAGTTCCATTCCATTGTTCTATATGCCTATCCTTATGCCAGTACCATGCTGTCTTGATTACTGTAACTTTTTAATAGTAAGTTTTAAAGTCAGGAAGCATGAGTCTTCTAATTTTATTCTTATTTTCCACATTGTTTTGGCTATTCTGTGTCCCTTATATTTCCATGCTTATTTTAGGATTAGATTATCAATTTCTGCAAAAAAGCCAGCTGGGATTCTCATAGGGATTACATTGAATTTGTAGATCAGTTTGGGGACTATTGACATTTAATATGAATCTGAATTCATGAACATGGTATTATGCCTTTGCATTTATTTAGATTGTCTCAATTTCTTTCAACAATGCTTTGTAGTTTTTAGTATTTCTCTTGTACTTTCTGTGTTAAATTTATGCCTAATTATTTTATTCTTTTTGATGATATTGTCAGTGGAAGCTTTTTGTTTGTTTTTGTTTTGTTTTTATTGAAGTGTAGTTGATATGCAATGTTTTATTAGTTTCAGGTGTACAACATAGTAAATGTTATGCTGTGCTCACCACAAGTGTAGCTACCATCTGTCACCATACAGCGCTATTACAGTATCATTGACTATATTCCCTATGCTGTACTTTTAATTCCAATGGCTTATTCATTCCATAACTGGAAGCCTGTGTCTCCCACTCCCTATCCCCCATTTTGCCCATCTTCTCATCCCCCTTCCCTCTGGCAGCCACCATCAGTTCCCTGTAGTGTAAATGGAAGTTGTTTTTTGTTTTTTTTTTTTTTAAGATCTTATTTATTTATTTTAGAGAGAGAGGAAGAAAGAGAATCCCAAGCAGACTCTGTGCTGAGCACGGAGCCCTACACAGAGCTCTGTCTCACGACCCTGAGATCATGACCAGAGCCAAAATCAATGGTTGGACACTTAACCAACTGAGCCACCCAGGTGCCCTAAATGAAAGCTTGTTAAAATTTCATTTTGGAACATTCATTTCTACTGTATAGAAATCCAACAGAGTTTTGTATATTGATCTTGTATCCTGTGACTTTACTGAATTGGTTTATTAGTGCTAATAGTTTTTTAGTGAATTGCTTAGGATTTTCCATATACGAGTTCATCTACAAATAGAGTTTTATGTCTTCCTTCCCAGGCCAGATGACTTTTGTTAGGGTATTGGGAGTTTAGTATTGAATAGGAATGGTGAGATTGGACACACTGGGCTTGTTCCTGATCTTGAAGAGAAACCATCCAGTCTTTCACTATGTTCCAGAGGATTTTGAACACCTTAGTGCTATTTCAGTCTCCAGTGCCAACTCTGAGGCCTTGCCCATGATGCTTGTTGCTGTCCCCTAAACTAACAAAAATGAGGAGGTTGATTCAAAAGGGCCTTCCTTTCCAGTTCATACATCCTACACTTTTGTGATTCTGCTTTGATGTTCTTGATTCTTAGCCAGTTCCCTTAGACTTCAGTTAGCTCATCATATAGACTCTATAGAGAGGACACTGGAAATATTTGCAAATTCTTTTTCCATAGCCATTTTGACTACCTTTGACTTCCACAATTCTGAACAGCCTAATTTAGATGGAAATTGCAGGAATTAAAACATGTAAGCAGAAGGTTTCAATAGATCCATCTTTCCTTTCCTTTGTAACTAAACAGCCAGGGAAGAAGATTTGTTTAGGGATGACACTCATTTTCACAAAAGGTCAGCGGAGCACGACTCCTTCCTCCCCTGCTTCTAACCATTAGTACCCTCCTTGTTTTCAGACTCTCAGCGTTCTCATCTCTCCTCCTTCACCATGAAGCTGATGGACAAATTCCACTCGCCCAAAATCAAGAGAACGCCATCAAAGAAGGGAAAACCAGCTGAGGTGTCTGTGAAAAATCCGGAGAAGCCTGTGAGCAAAGTAAGCCGACTCTCTCTAGGTGTTCCTCCTGGCCTTCGCCTACTTCAAGCAGTATGAGTTTGTGCTGTTTTTAAGTTCATTCCCTGGGGATTCAGCTTTCAGTGCAGAACACCTCCTCCATAGCATTCCATGCTTCCAGGCAGGGGCCTTCAGCGTCCTTGTGAAATATGAGCCTTTAGGATGGTGAGTGTTTCTCCTCTTAATCAGAGTCGAGTTCATTCGGCTAGAACAGTTCTCCTTTTCCAGATGTGTCATCCTCTGGGCATGTAAAACAGCTCAGTGCACCATGTTTATACCTCACAATGCTGCCTCCCTGCCCCAGACAGCCCCGTGTTGCCCTGGCACGCACACACTTAGAGGGAGGTTTGTTACGTCCAGAACATCCTTCATTTGGCTTTAGGGCCCATGCTCTGAGACATGCCAAATCCTTGAAACCCGGCCAAGGATGTCCTCAAGCGCAAGTAACCTCAGCAGGGCCAGTCAAGCCAGATATGTCGACACAGCAGCAGATATTCACCAGCCCCTCCCTTCAGCCTCGAACGGCCATTCCAAGCTCTGTAGGAATCCAGGTTTCCTCTCTTCCAGGAGGCAACAGACAGATTTCTACCAGAGGGCTGCCCCCTCCCCTTGGATCTGGAGCAGCAGACAGTAGAGTTTATGTCCACCAGTGCTGTGGCTTCCAGGTCTCAGAGGCAGAAGGTCAGTGTGACGCTAAGAACAATTGGGTTTGCCTTGCCTTCTACTGCAGAATCCTGGGCCATGGTTTTGGGGATGGAAAGAAAAATCTGTTACAATATCCTTGTGTTCGGTTGGGTGGCGACTGTGGGCTTCACTGTTCAGGAAACAGTCCAAGGGGCCTTGGGTAAAAGTAAGAGTTTATCCAAGCCTCTGTGGTCTTTGGAGAGAGCGCAGCACTCCATGACGGAAGCTTGGGGGTCCTTTCTGGGGTTGGTTTGGGTGTGCCGCTTGGGTCCATTGGGTTCTGGGGGAAGTGGGTGAGTCTCATCTCTCAAGACCAGCTCTTCATTCCTTGAGTTGCTCCGGCGATCTGAATAGTTAGGACAGGGAGGAGTATCTGCAGTAGAAGGTGCTGTGTTAGACATCTAGCAGGACTCGGGGTGGTGAGAGTGCACAGAACCAAGTACTCAGAACCAGGGACGCCTTTTGTGCTGCTAACATTTATCCAGACTTTCCTTAGCCTCGTGCGTGCTCAGTGCTTTGCGCTTACTTACTCTCTTACTGAACACTCATAACAGCCCTGGGAGGTGGAAACTTATTTTGCAGAAGCGGAAACTGAGGCTGTAGAGGTAGGAAGCATTAGCTACCGTCACGCAGGAAGAGGCAGTGAAGCTGACTTGAGCTCAGGCCGTCTGACACCCAAGTCAGTACCCTCGGGACGCTACATTTCCTCTTTATGAAAGCCAGAATTTATGTTGGAATGTCCCACAAATCCAAGTGGTAACTCTCACACAACAAACCAGAAAAACAAAATTAACCTTAACAATGTAAAATAAAAAGAAGCCTGTAGAGAAATACATCCTAATGCTCCAGGGATTGTCCACAGCATGGTCTTGTCACGGCCACCAAGTGACCGCCACCGGCAAACACTGCCCTGTTACATAAGCGCAGAATTCTTGAATTTTGCAGTGTACCTCTGTTTTTGTTTTTATTTTGACCAGAATATCCTAAAATTCTAGTTAAAAGTGGAGAACATTAAAGTCTGAAGTCCAAAAGTCTTTTGTTGAATAACCCTTTTCCCTCCCATCCAAGTACTAACCAGGCCTGCCTCATCTCTTAGCAAAAAGAGGCTGAAGAAGAAGAGTAAAAATGTTCAGTGTTTGCCAGATTGATGAAATCCCAGACTGCAGAGTAGGAAAGTAGAAGATTTGGTGTGCACCATAGTTACTTTCTGGTTCAGTCTGTTTAACAATCTCTTGGAGCTGAGTTTGGTTAAAAAAAACAAAACAAAAACCCCAAGCAGAGGGTCCGTGGCCATGTAGCGCAGTGCAGACGGCCCAGAGTAAAGCGACTTAGAACAGCCGTGTTCTGCTAGTTAGTGCTGTAAGAGACTGTCTCAGCCACTCAGTGCTTGGAGCTTTCCCCCTTTCTTCATCACTCCCAAGAGAGGTCGTGGGGGGACATTCAGTGCGAAAGTGTCCTTCACTCAGTGTGGGTTCCTGCAAATTCCAGGGGACGTTGGCAATGTCTGGAGACATTTTTGGTTGTCACCACTAGGAAGGTGAAGCAGGTGCTACTGGATCTGGTGGGTAGAAGCCGGGGATGCTGGTGAACAGCCTACACAGGACAGCCCTCCCTACACCAGAGAATTATCCACCCCAAGATGACAGTAGAGCCGCAGCTGAGAACCCGTGGTGTAGCAGGGGAGTGTAGGTATAGTCTTTACCAGGAAAGAATGTTACTCCGGTTGTTGGTTGTCACCCTTTAAGGGTTGAATTACTCTGCTCTGCCCCAAGTCAGCTGCCCGAGACCATGTGAGTACAAACGTCCTGTTTAGTGAAAGCCCACAGGCAGAACTGGAAATCTTGGGGAATCTGCCAACACATGTGAACTTAGAAGATGCTGTCGGAGAAATCTGAAAATACGTCTGTCATTTGCTCTCATCATTATTGATTACTTATTAGCTCTCTTACCTCTTAGAGAATATTTCCATATATGTTCTCATTTTAATCCCAGTTTATATGCATGGCATTCCCTGTTTTGTTTTGTTTTGTTTTTTATTTATTTTTAAGTAGGTTCCACATCCAACATGGGGCTTGAACTCATGACCCTGAGATCACGAGTCACGTGCTCTAACTGCCCGGGCCAGCCAGGCGTCCCAGCATTCCCTGTTTAAATACAGGGGAAACTGCAGCTCAGTAGATCACAGATTCAAATTGATCTACAGCTTCCTGAAGGTCTCTCTTTGGCCAGGCCCTGTCCTAGGTGATTGCACATGCTGTCCTATTTACTCCTCACCATAACTGCGTGCAAAAGCTTTTTATTATTCCTCATATACAGAGTTTGGGCTCTGGCCCAAGTTTTCTCCATCAAAATCTGGTTTTATTTTATGAACTACTTCCATGTGCTTTCTCATTCACTTCCCCACATCAGGCTCTTTCGATTACCCAGGTTAGGTATTAGCCTCCCCATTTTTGCAGATGAGGAGCGTGAAGCCAGTGGTCCCCGAGCCCCGCAGTGGCTTTGGGTCTAGGCCCTGCCCCAGCACCGCGACCCTCAGGTAGTTTCCGGGTTTGTGGACGGCAGGAGGGGATGCCCCAGTACAGCCGGGCAACTTCAGCAGAGCTAAGGCTTTGGGCTCCCAGTTCTAGCATGTGCTCCATCTAGATGTCTCTCTCTAAACTCTCCGACTGCTGGCTGCACTTGCAAGATGCCAGAGTTGAACAGCCAAAGCTGTTCTGGAGTAGAGGGACTGTGAACGGACAGTTGATTCTGGGAGTGCAGTTTGCTGGAGGGTTAATGGATGAAACCTGACGCTGCTAAGTTGTCAGCTCCTTTAGTAGGAGCCCAGGGCAGCCTGGCTCTCCAGTGGCTTGTTTGATCTCTCTGCAAATGACAGGAAGATTCTTTGTGCTCAGAAGTACCTTCCTGCCCCTTTTGGGTGCCCCCCATCTCCAGGTCAGCCCCCTTCTTCCTAGCAAACCTGATGACACATTTTCTTACAATGTTTCCTGGTTCTTCCCCATCTTTCATCATCCCTGGCTCCAGACACATCCTGATGTGCTGAGATGGCAGGGCTGTGGTCAGGGTCCTCTAGCCAGACTGGCCAGCTGGGGTTTCAGTCACATTGATGTCTGGGTATGATTCCTTCATAGTCACGTTCTTCCTGGCCCCGGCAGAAAGCTCTTGTCCATGAGATGGGAAAGAAGAGCCTGGCTTCTTGGAAAAAGTAAATAAATGTGTCTGGTCGTAAAAAACAGAGAAAAGGTAAAGCGGCCAGTGATGGGGGTGGGGAAGGGGTGCTCCCCCACTTAGAGAACCTCATATTTGGGGTCTGTAGACCACCTTTGGGGAAGTACCCCATTGAGAGAAAGTGAATCGGGTCTTCAGAAGTTGCCTGACCAAAGAAGCTATTTCCTTCTTGATCCCATTTGTATATTTGTCTTTTGATATTCCCACGCATTAAACATGCAATTTAAATAAATTTAAATCGACATTTCCCCATCGTTTAAGAAGAAAAGAGCTAGTGTTCAGAATCATAATCACTTCTTATTACATACCATTTATCTATTTACAGATTATTGTTGAAATCAACTTTTTCTAGAATGTTCTTCTTGCCCTTGGTCGCTGTATTCACTGGACCCCAAAGAGCCCACAGGTGGCAGTTTTCCTCATATACAGGGATCTTAATTTGCACTGGACATGTAATCAGTTTCATTTGGGTAGGGTATCTGTTTTATAGGTCGTCCTTGATCTCCCTTCCCTGCCAGCCAGCTGGGACCCAGGTCGCTGACATTAGGGCCAATAGAGAGAGAGGTTGGGGAAGGGAACTGAGGGGTGTATGTGCCCACTGACTGTGGATTCGAGGTATCCTGTAGTCACAGAGAAAAGATTTGGGCATGAGAATTTGAATGCTGGTAAGTGTAGGGCTCTGTATGTTATTTTCCTCCTAGCTGGGCTTTCTTCGGGAGCAGAAGGACTGTGAATGCTGTTTGCATTTGGTGCATGAGTAGTGATTGAACCATTACCACCTGCTCCAGCTTCTTTGCCTTTTCACCTCCGAGCATCCGCCCCTTCTAACCCTGGGGTTTCCAGACCCTTTGAGAGAGCCATGTCATTTCATTGAGAGGGGGCTGCATCTTTGGGTTGAATGTGGGAATCTAGTGAGGGGTCCTGGAAAAATGGGTTTTGAACACAAATGCCTCTGCCTATCTTATACAGTCCCTCAGATCTTTGAAAGGCCTGGGATCTCTTGATTTGATTTACTGGATAGATACGCACGATGATGAGACCTAACTGTTGGTTCTCTAAGCTTCCTACAGCCATCAGCAAATTAGTCCTCCCTAGGCTTCATGAGATTAGCGGTGCTATCTCAGTGTGGTAGAGGAAGAGAAGCAATTTTCAAGACCTCAGGCCACATCAGTCTGTACGAGGAAGGGAATTCAGGAGTATCTCAGTGAACTTTCCTGGTCCAAGCTCCCTTCTCCTTCCTTCAAGCCTAGCCTCTGTATCCTGATTGCAATCCTTAGAAAGTAATTTGGCTTGGTTTCTGCAGCAAGAAGCTTTTTCTGTTTGCATCAGTCTCAAGCTAGTTTATAGCAAATCGTACTTTATTTTTTTCAAAATAGCTCCCGTTAATCTCTCTCCTCCCTCCTATGCTTAACATTTCCTTTCAGAACCTGAGCTGGCTGGAAGAGAAAGAAAAGGAAGTTGTTAGTGCCTTGCGCTACTTTAAGACCATTGTGGACAAAATGGCTATTGATAAGAAGGTGCTGGAGATGCTTCCAGGGTCAGCCAGCAAGGTGCTGGAGGCCATCTTACCCCTGGTGCAGAGCGATCCTCGAATTCAACACAGGTGAGTTGCCCTGAAGTCCTTGGCTGTATCAGAGCAAGGGAGGCCTACGGGCATCTTGGTTTGGGGCACTTCAAACTCAGGGCTTCTAGGAATAGGGGAGAGTGTTGGGAGGGAAAGGAGCCCCATAGCTATGACTTGATGCTCTCCCAAGGTTGAGGTTGATGTTGCTCATGAGGCCTTGACACTGAGGGAGATCTCTCCCCTTGCTAGCGATGGAGCCACAGGGTAAGTCTGTGACTGTTTCTTTGCCTTAGGTCATTGGCAATAATCACATTAAGATTTGGACACGTATCTCACACCCTTTCTTGGGTTTATTGCAGCATTAAATCTTATTAATATCTAATCTGGTAGAGACCTTGACTGCTTAGCTGATTAGGCCAAAAGAGGTAGAAAAGAATCCCATTAGAGCATGGATTCATGAGACATTTAACCGTGTCAAGCCAGGATCTCCCAGACAGCGCCTCGAGTCACTGGAAGCCAGGTATGTGGGGTGGAGTCCGTCTTCGTCCCAGAGAGCTTTTGTGGAGGAACGATTTTAATGCTAGAGTGCATTTTCCCCCTAAAGGTTGGGAGCAGCTTGCGCCCATATCTATTGTTAAGTACAGAAAGGAAAGGAATATTAAATGTAATCTTAAGTGAGAGCCTAGCAGGCGCTTTTCCTTTGAGAGGCTGTCAGATGCCTGCTGGCTTTGTGTTTCTTTTCCGGTACCTGCTCAGGATAAACACATCTCTGTTTTCAGTTCCTTGAGGTGGTTTAATGTTCATACAGCCCCGTGAGACTGAGCTTTTATGAACCGCTTTCAGAACTTGGCAGCAAAGTGCGTAGTTTTCTTCTTCTGGGAGATAGTGCAAACAGCATCTTTATTTCCAAGAAGCTCTCTGCCCTGGGACTTCTGCCCTGGAGTCTCAGCTGACCCCTGCAGATTGTGCTCTTTGGGCCAGTTGGTGGCGGAGGATAAAACAGTGGTATGGCTGTGCCCTGCTACTGTCTTCACTTGTCCGAGCCATGCTGCTGTCCCAGAGGAGGACTACATCTCCCTGGTAGTTAGCCCTGAGCCCAGCTCGTAGAAGGCCCAGCGCTGTTCTCCTTTGAGGGACTGTGCCTCACAGGATGCTAGGGTCAGATGTGTAGACAGCTTTTTATGCACTATTCTCCTGTACCACTACTCGTGAGATGGTCCCTACCACAGGAGAATTAGAATCTAGTAGAAAAAATCAACTTCCCCACGTGTGATAAGGCACAATTTTATGGTACCGAATGGAAGCTCTGTTGGGATTTGAAGGAGGGAGAGTTAGAGGAGAGCCCTATGGCCCAGTTAAACTTCCCGGAGCAGGAGATGCTGGGGCGGGGCGTGAAGGAAGGGTAGGAATTGGACCGGCTGTCGGGGCAGGGGAGAAGGAAAGCCAAGGAAGGGCCTTAGGCCGGCAGGGCACAGGGTGCTCCCAAAGGGAGGAGACGGTGATGGCCACTCTGGGGCATGGACCGAGGGGCCGCGGGGAGTCGGGGCTCAGGCACTGAGCTTCTTGGGGGGAGTCGAGAATGGATCAAGCCATAGCAGTGGTTTGGGGGCATTTTTTGTCTATGAGGATGTTTTATAGCTATTTTGTAGTTGACACACTAGCAATAAAATGTCTAGAACAATTTCCTAGAGGGAAGCAAACACCTGGTGGATGTGGCCATAAGGCACGGTGACTCTTTCCCCTGGTAGTCCTTTGGCTAATACCACTTCCAGGACTTTTCCTCCTGAAATTCTTGTAAAGCCAACTGATATTTTTCTTGGTCACCCTGGTATCTCCTCCTCGAAGTTTCCTCTTCGATTCCTTCCATCCTCTCATCCCTCCCAGTGCAGTTTGTAAGCTGGGAAGGTGTTTTCCTGTCTTCTGCTCAGAGCTTTCTCTGTGGGTTGGGTCCTAGCTGGAGGGGTCTTGGTCGCCCTCCCCTAGGGTGCTGGGACAGTGGAGGGCTGGCCTTAGAACAAGCAGCTGGGCTGCTGAGTGTGAGCAGTATGGGGAGGCTTCTCCCACACGGTGGAATGTCCAGAGACGTTTGAGAACAGGATCTGTGCTTGCCTTCAGTGTTGATGGCTTCACTCCGTTTCAGAAACAGACCAGCCACTGGTCCACTGGACACTGTCACAGTCCAGGACCCTCCTTTCTTTCTTAATGTCTTAGCCCCTGATACAGGAATATTCTGCTTCCAAGCTAATACTGTGAAGGGTGGCCACAGTTGCCGGCTTCTTCGGGTGCTTTCAGGGAAGCGTTACCATTCAGTGTAGGTAGAAATTAAGTATTACCGAGAAATGTCTCCCCCCACCCCTCCTTTTCAGCTGATCCTTGCCAGTAATTCAACAGTGTGATTGGCACTTTGGTGGAATCCCCCATGGGCGCTTTGGCAGAAGGCGGCAGTCTTTGTTCACAGAGGCCTCATCTGGCCCTGCCTGAAGGGGGTGGTGGGGGTGCTAGCAATGCACCCCCACCCCCGCAGGATGGCACCACCTCCCATCCGGCCCCCAGGGAAGACTGAGTTCTTGTCTCCCTCCCTCGACCCTCCTTCCAAGAGAGTGGGTCCAACACCAAGTACTTGTCACTCCTGTTACTCCATGAGGCAGCCAAGCCCTGGCTCTCTCGGGGCCCCTTTGGTAAACTGTTCTTGTATCTAATGGGACTCGAGGAGTTGGCTTTCATTCTTTTGGACTGTTCTATTTCTCCTGTTGGAACATGCACAGAGCGGAATGACTGGCTACATGGAAACTGTAGACGTCCTGGAAAAGTTTTTTCCTCCTTACCTGATTTTGAAGAACTTCTCACCAGAGCATTGTTTGGTTCAGGTTTTTATTTTAAATAGGTTTGTTTTTAGAACCTGGTTTTTTTTTTTTTTTTTTTTAAGATTTTATTTATTTGTTTATTTGAGAGAGTGTGTAAGCACAAGGCGGGGAGGTGGGGTGGTGGGCAGAGGAGAGAGGGAGAAACAGGCTTCCCAACTGAGCAGGGAGTCTGATGCAGGGCTCGATCCCAGGACCCTGGGATCATGACCTGAGCCGAAGGCAGATGCTTAACCGACTGAGCCACCCAGGTGCCCTTTTAGAACCTGTTTTAAGGATATTTTACAATATTATATCTTTTTCTCAAAATTCTGTCTTTGGCTCCTAAATGTCTACCTCATTCTTTTTCTCCCCCCACTTTTTTTTTGAGTGGAGGAAGGGGCATCCCCCAAATTTTCCATAATTTTGCTCTTCTTTTATAATCAATAATATTTAAAATGGAAAAATAATCCTTTCCATAATTCCTAGAGATAATTATCTCTAGTTACTTAAAAATGTGTAGGAGATCTAAAAGGTCTACATTTGGGCCTCCCCTCCCCAGTCACTGAGGCATCCAGAAGTCTCCAGGCCTTGGGCTCTGCGTGTGTGGGCATCGTGGTGGGCAGTCGACGCCTCCCCCGCCACAGGCCTCCTTTCCTCTCAGCTGTCATCTTGAAATGCTCTTCATCAGTGCACTGCTCCATGAAGTTAGTGCAGAGGCTGATGAAGCTGAGCCCGTGTTAGAAGGACTTCTAGTCAGTTATAGATCTGTCAGAGCTCGTGTTTAGAGGCTGTTTCGCTAAAGGATCCTGCCTGCTAAAATTCTGCAAACCCATTGGCTCCTTGTGACACATTTACCATGTTAGTCTGATCGAAAACAAGAAGTGTACGGTGCTTTGACCAATGATGAGTGGCAAGGAGGAGTGGAAGATGGGCCATTCCTTGACAGAGGCCAGAATCTTGCAGGGGGTGTGAGGTTTGAAGGAGTATAAAAACTATGATGGAATTTTTATATGTTCTATTTGGGAAATGAAAAAAAAATTTAGAACAGACTAGGATATAAAGCTCTATACAGTGTTTGTGGGATGTAAGGACATAGGTTCGGGTGGTGGGGGGTTGTGTTATCAGAAAGGGAGGGGGTGTGGCGCTTACAGAAAGATTGAGAAACATGCCCTCATCACCGAGAAGCTGGTTCTGTACTAAACAGTTGCTTCATAATGTAAAATTCCATTATGGTCGTGCTGTAGATGTTTAACTTTCTTTACAAACTCTTCTCTCCCCCAGCTCAGCCCTCTCCTCCTGCTATAACCGAGTGTACCAAAGTCTCGCCAACCTCATCCGTTGGTCTGACCAAGTGATGCTAGAAGGTGTGAACTCAGAAGATAAAGAGACGGTGACAACAGTGAAGGGGGTCATCAAGGCTGTGTTGGACGGAGTGAAGGTAGGATGCAGGTGCCAGGCAGCCTCCCTGCTGGGCGTCTGTCACACAAGACCTTGTTCGCGAACCGGACACATTAGAGTGAATGTCTTCCAGCATCTCTGGTGTGGGTGCGCTGCTCTGTCCCATAGCCATTTATTTCTCTCTGGTACAGATGGCTCTTATAGCAGTAGAAGCCTTGGGAGTGCTCATCTCCATAGCTGGAAAAGCTGCCAGAAGCAGTCAGCCTTTATTGAGCACGTATTAAATCAGTGAGTCTTTATATTACAGCCTTGGCTGTGTGTGCTCCTCCGACAAAATGCGGAGGAGACTGTGCACGGACTTAGCAAAATTCTCAGCAAGTCAGTCTCTACCTTTTCATGTTACAAGAACTTCTGGGATTCTCGGTAGAGAAGCGGGATTGAAGTGAGTAAGAAATGAAACTGTCTGGATTTGAAATCCTTGACACAGTCTGTGACTTTACTAGCCAGGGAAGTTGGAAACAACATGATGGGAAATTGTGAATCATAGTTAAGGTAGGAGGCGAAGGCCATAGAGGGTCTGGAATTGGGGTCCATGGGACAAACTCTGATTTAGAGACAGTAAGTCCTAGTGGGTGAAGAGCAAGGCAGAATATAAGCAATATAAGCAATGGAAGTGGGTGAGGGCCTTTGGGTCAGGATTAGGGCTGTGAGCAGTGGGAAAGTAGAGACCCTGCTATTGTGTGAGGCTGTATTATGTAGTGGAAAGAGGGCTAGTCTGAGGCCTGGCTGGGTTTGAATCCTAGGTTCACTACTTACTAGTCTGTGAACTTGAGCAATTTGCTCAATCAAAGGCTCTGTGCCTTAATTAACTCATCTATAAAATGGGTATAATAATAGTGCCATATATCCTAGGGTTGTGGGAAGTATTAGTTTCTACATATAACGCTTTTAGAACAAAGCCAGCCACATTGTAAGCACTCAGACTTTAGCTGCTGTTTTTTACTAATTTTGTGGTGCTAGGTATATGCTTTAGAAACTACTCTCTTGGCTTGGGGGAATTAAAACAAAACAAAAACAGCTGTGTCATCCTCCTTTCTACCCCCTTCAGTCCAAAACTGTAGCTGAGGTACGTAAAAAATTCCTTCTCCACTCAACCATGCTGTCAGATTCCTAAAAGCTGCCTCCTTGGATTGCCATCCCCCGGAAGTTCTGGAGAGTATTATGTAGACTAAGGACCCCCTACATGGTAAAAACTACAGGGGGAAGGGCTAAGAAAGCATTGCTTAACGTTATGAATTGCTCCAGAATGAATTGTGTCAGTTGGGGAAGTCTTGGCGGCTCCCTGCCTCCCGCACCAGGTCAGTAGCTGCCGCGTCTGCTGAGGGCCTCGTGGAGTTCATTTAGAGGGAGGCGTGGCCAGGTGGCACCAAGTCTCCTCTGATGGCTCAGGTTCTCTTCATTCCCCAAAATTTATTCGGTCCTCTATCCTCTGTTTTCGCCAGTGAGACTTAAGGGTATAGCCCAGAGTGGCTGTCATGCAAGACCTTTGTCACTTTCCGGATTTTGGAGTGCAGTCATACACATTATCCCATTCGATCTTCCCTGCAGCTCTTCGGGGTCGGCAGGGCAGAATGAGACGTGACCTGGGTCCACACTTCATCAGCAGAGTGTGTAGAGTTGTGGCTCACCCACCCCTGGCTCTTCCTGCCCAGGCTTCTGGAAATGTTGTTATTGAAAATTGTTATTCTGCAGGTGACATTGTTCAGGTTTCCTTCTGCCAGATTGTAATGAGATGTTCGAAACAAGTTAGAATGCCCAAAACAGACGAGATGGAGTTTCTATGTGTAGAGCTTTGTCACGTTCCCAAGCCAGTTTCCATTATGGAATCATTAAAGCACCATGGTGTCCATTGAAAGACATGTCTGAAAGAAATATTTCTCTGATTTTTCAAATTGACCAGTGAGAGAGAGGGGGAGAGAGAGAAACTGACAGATTATGAACCCATCCGTGTCTGGAAACCAATAATTTTTCCTCAATTATTTTTAAAATACTTGACCCGGAACGAAGACTTCCTAGGTGATGAGCTCTGTGAATTCAGTTCCGTTTCATTTACTCAGGAAGCATTTATGGAGACCCGCCTGTGTGCCAGACAGTGTGATGGCATTGGGAATATAGTGGTAAAGCTCATACTGTCCCAGACCCGATGCAGCTTATAATTGAAAGAGGGAAAAGGACAACAGAGTTTGTAATCTGTAATTATACCTGGGTCGAGGGTTATAAAAGAAAAATGGCACGTGGTCTTCCTTGGCTGTTTGGGTGACCTTCCCTTTTCAGGGTGGTCCGAGACTCTTCCCTGAGAGAGAGACAGGCCAAAGCCAGAGGGGTGTGCAGGAGTTGGCCTATTCTTGGAAGCTTTTAGTAGTTGGAATCAGTCCAGACACTGGGCTGTTGGGCCCTCATAGTAACAATAGCTGACACTTCTTCCCTCTTCTTGCCCGTAACAGCTCTGAAGGTGGGCGCAGTTGCCCCTTCACAGGTGTGGGAACAGGCTCGGGCAGACAGTCATCAGGGGCAAGGTGGTGCCTTGCACCCAGGCCTGCTGGACCCCAGGCCCTGTGCTCTCCCCGTCACCCTCAGCCGCCTCGCCTCCCACGTGAGGGGCCGACCGTGCGCCTGCCTCCACGCTGGCTGGCCTCCAGCTGCTCTCCCGGTGTCCCCATCAGGCTGAGCACACCTTATAAGCCTGTGTCCTGGTGCTGTGCGAGCCTCAGTTGGCTGGGAGGGACAGGGCCATACAGAAGTAAAATAGATTTGTGAGGATGTCGTCATCCCATTTGTAGGAGAAATGTTGGCATGTTCCTTTAAACTGAGTCACCGTCTTTCAAGTAACTCAGTTGGTAAATGGAATTCTTTCTTTTGAAACGTTGAACAAGTGTTTTAAAACCGGATTACTTTATTTAGTACCTTTTATTATTTAAAGGTCTGCATAAATGTCACTTGTTAGCTCTGTAACCTTGGGCAAGTTACTTCTGTGAGTTTCAAGTAGGTTTTACAATATTTACTCTGAAGAAATGAAGAAAGATTAAGTAAGATAATATATATAAAGTACCTGGTAAGTGCGAGGTGCCCAGTAAACTGTGGGTAAGTACTGTTAACCATGGAAATGTTCATACCCAGGATGGCTCACATTTAGCAATTCTTGACGGTGGTTGTGGCTCTTCTCCACTCATCTCATGTCAAAAAACAGACCTGTTATTATCTGATCTGGCCCAGGCAGGTGCTCTACTCACGGCCCTAAAGTTCAGAGAGGGTGGTGACTCCCCAAGGAAGGAATGTGAAGGCCCTAACTTTCCCGAGCACCTGGCTATTGGGAGCCAGGCTCCTCAGGCTCCAGCGGGTAACCCGGGTTGTCCTTTTGCAACCAGCGCCCCAGCTGTCCCCACCTTTGCCATCTAAATGTCAGCCTCTCTTCTTACCTCAGTTGCACAGTCTCTTACCCACCTCCCTGGGCTCCGCTTTGCCCTCTTTGCAGACCTTCCAGGGATGTTGGTTCTCAGACCTAGAGCCTCTTCCCCTGACCTCCAGCTCCTCCCCCCCCCCCAAAAAAAACAATTTACACTCACACTTTTATTTTTTAAACATTCTCATGCAGACAGCCTTGGGGGAAAATGTGGAATACCTGCAGTTCTGTCATTTAACCATTACCACCCAAAATTGGGCTTGTGTACCATGCCAGACTCCCTTTGTACATGTTAACCTAAAAAATAAAACAGCCAGTTATTTTACCAGCAAAATGGGTTTATTTGGGAATAGCAGAGACTTGGGACATGCAAGCTATGGCAAAACCACAGGCAAGTCCAACAAAGAAAGGAGAGGAGAGTGGTTTTATGGAGAAGGCAGAAGAGGTTGGGAGGGGCTGTCCTAAACCGAAGTCCACTGGAGAAAAGCAGGAGTTCAGGGCGAGGGTGGGTCCTCACTGGCTGAGTTGCTGGGGTCGTGGATTTCTCGTTGGAGAAGCAGCGTCCGTCCTTCCCTGTTGGGTCTGTAGTCATGATTCCCTCCTGTGGCGGGGGCCTCTGCTGGGGTCTCTAAGTGATGGTTCTTCCTGGGATTGATGGTAGTAGTGTGGTTCCCCTTTCTGGCCTCCCAGCTCCACTTTAGTGGGGTTTCCCTTTATCAGTTTTCACTTACAACAGGAATATTTTGAAAGAAATATTTTTCTGACTCAGTTAGGATTAGGTTTGACTATAAGAAAATCCAAAATAATACTGGTTTTTAAAAGATAAAACTTTATTTCTACTTTATTTCTCCTTCATGTACAAGAAGTTCATAGATAGGCAGTCTGAGGCTAATGACATTTTCATACAGTGGTCAGGGATGTGGTGTTCTCCCCTCTTGCTTTCCTGCCATCCTTAGCACATGAATTCCACCTCACTGTCCAGAATGACTGCTCAGTCTCCCATGACTACATTCCAGCCACGAGGAGGAAGAGAGAGTAAGAGGGTGTGCCTTCTCCGTTTAAGGATGCTTCCTCAAAGGCCTCTCAAAACTCACTCACATTTTATTGACCAGACTTTGGTCACATGCCCAGCTGAAATTCTATTAATAAGGGAGAACAGGTAGTGTGGGGCAACTAGCGGTCTCTGCCACACTGACATCTCAAATAAGCCATCTCTTTTATTCCTCATTCAGCCTATTTTACATTTTTTGATGAAAAACTTCAAACATTTGCAAAGAAAAGAACAGTACAGTGAAGCCCCGTCAGAGAGCTTCCACAGGTGTCTGCTCATGGCCAGTCTTCTTCTCTACATCTGCCCCCTCCCCTGCGCCATGGGAAGCAAACCCCAGACGTCTGTCCTTTCATCTGTAAATGCCTTAGTGCATAGCTCTAGGACAAGGCAAGCTTTTTCTGTGAGGGGCCAGGTAGTAAATATTTGAAGTCTCTCAGGCTACAGGTGATTTCTGCTGCATATTGGTCTCTGTTGCATATTCTTAGTTGTTTGTTTGATTATTTTAATTTTTAAAAGATTTTATTTATTTGAGAGAGAATGAGTGGGGGGAGGGGCAGAGGGAGGAGGCCAGAAGCAGACTCCCTGCCTGCCGAGCACAGAGCCTGAAGGGGGTCCGGGGGGCTTGATCCAGGATCCTGAGATCATGACCTGAGCCGAAATCAAGAGCCGGACCCTTAACCAGCTGAGCCACTCTGGTGCCCCCTTAACAAAGCATTCTTACCTTGAGGGCCTTCCAGAAAGCAAGCCCTGGGCTGGGCCTGGCCTGCACACAGTGTGTAGTTTTCTGCCTAATAAAGTTCATACACTTGGGGCGCCTGGGTGGCTCAGGTGGTTAAGCGTCTGCCTTTGGCTTGGGTCATAATCTCAGGGTCCTGGGATCAAGTCCCAAGTCAGGCTCTCTGCTCAGTGGGGAGTGTGCTCCTTCCTCTCCCTCTGTGCTCTCCCATCTCTCTCTCTCTCAAATAAATAAAGTGAAAAAAAAAAATAAAGCTCATACCCTTACTAGTTCATCAGTTGTGTCTAAAGATCCCTTTTCTCTGTGTTTTTGTCCTTGCAGCTTAATTTGTTTTTTTTAGAAGGGGTTGGTTACTGCTGCTGAAAGTCTCCCACATTCTGGATTATGCTGATGACCTCTGTGCCGTGTTGTTCAGTATGTTCCTCTGTCCCTTGAATTTCCTGTAAAACTAGAGGCTGCATCAGATTCGGGTTTTCATGTTTTGGATCCTCCCTAGGTGCCGCCCCTCACCTCCATCAAGAGGCATCTTTCCCTTTTTGATGTTAGTAGCCACTGATGATTATTGCCGAGATCCATTAATTGATTAGGGGTTGCAAAATGATGCCATTCTAATTCTTTGTGCCATTCTTTCATCATTACTCAGCTGGGATGCACTTAAATGGCAGACTTGCCGTGTCAATTTGTGGTTATCCTGAGTTCTAATTCTTGGACAAAAGGCAGGATCAGTGCTTAATTCCATCCCTTATTTACCAGTTATCGAAATAGTGTTTCCTAACATCCTTTAACATGACCAGCGAAGTGAGCTTTTTCAGATATGATTTTGTACCCATGGCTGTGACCGGGCCGGTCATGTTCCCGTCCACTGCGGCTGTCACTCTTCCTGAGGACCAGGCCCCATCTTGGGCCACTGAAGACATCTTCAGGCTGTTTCCTGAGTTCCCTGTGACATGACCCTAGAGGTCTTTGGTAGTTCTCTTACCTTTTGGTATGAAAAGATATTCCAGGCCCCTCTGATGCTTACTTTCCTTGGACGTGGTGGTGGTGGCGGTGGTGGGAAACAGCTTTATTGAGATCTGATTCCCACACCATAGAATTCGCTCACTTACAATGTACAATATAGTGATTTTTTTTTTTAGTGTATTCACAGATTGTACAGCCATCACCACAGTCAATTTTAGAACATTTTCATCACCTCAGGTAACCTCATATCGTTTGTGTTCTCCCCATACGCTCTCCCCTCCATTTTTTTCCATCCCCCCGGCCACTGGTGTACTTTCTGTCTTATAGATTCGCCTGTTCTGGACGTTTCATCTAAATGGAATCGTATCCTCTGTGGCCTCTTGTGAGCAGCTCCTGTCAGTGTAATGGTTTCAGACTTCACCCATGTTAGAGCATGTATTCTTTTTATTGCCAAATAATATTCCACTGTGTGGTATGCCACGTATTGTTTATTCGTGGACATCTGGATGTCTGAGTAGTTTCCACCTTTTGGCAAAATAGGAGTAATGCTGCCGTGAGCACTTCTCCCACACACGGCTTCGTGCGGACGTGTATCTTCCTCTCTGTTGGTTGTGTACCTAGGAGCGCGGGTGCCGGGCCCTACAGTACCTCTGCGTTCGAGCTTGTGTTTTCTAAAGCAGCTGCGTCATCTAACATCCCCACCAGCAGCGTCTGCAGGTTCCAGCTGCTCTAGCTCCTCCACCTCCTCGCAGCTCCCACGTGCCTCTTCAATGCAGCCACCTCAGGGGGCATGAAGTGGGGTCTCACGGTGGTTTGGATCTGCACTTCCCTGAGGGCTAATGATGTCGAGTCTCTTCGTGTGCTTCTTGGCCATTTATATATCTCTTTGGAGGAATGTCTGTTCGAATCCTTTGCCCAGTTTTTAATTGGGTTGTCTTTTTATTATTGAGTTATACGGCATCTTGTCCATTTCTTACCATGGAACTGGAATCAGCCATTCCTTAAAGGAGCCCTGGTTCCCTTTGCTGGGAAATGGTGTTTAGAGACCCCACTGAGGGCCGACATTCTCGTCGCTACTGCTTGGTCACACAGTTTCTCTAAGACGAAACACATCTGGAGTTTTTACTAGTACTTCCAACTCACATTCGGGACCACCGGGGTTTTCACTTAACCTCCTCAGACCTGTCTTTTTTTTTTGAAGATTTTATTTATTTATTTGACAGAGCAAGAGAGCACAAGCAGGGGGAAAAGTAGAGGAAGAGAGAGAGGCAGGCTCCCCACCGAGCAGGGAGCCCGATGCGGGGCTCGATCCCAGGACCCCAGGATCACGACCTGAGCTGAAGGCAGATGCTTAACCATCTGAGCCACCCAGGCACCCCTCATCAAACCTGTGTCTTAATTTTTTTCCTCCCACACTGAATTTGAGGTCCCCTCTGGCTGCCTTGTCTTTAGACCGCTGGGGGCATGCCCGTCAGGGCCCTGTGGCTGGACCGAACCGCCGAGAGCTGACTTCAGGAGTCACTCACCACCTTGCCTATGGAGCACTGCCTGTTCCTGACTGCGGGAGAAGGCGGACACTTCCTCTGCTCTCTTGCTGCCTCATGCCCCTCACACTTTGGATGTGGGTGGGAAGGTCCCTTTCTGTCACCATAAAAAAGCTGGACAGCCCTGTGATTTCATTCCGCTGCTTCAGTACAGGGAAGTCCCCACTGGTGGCCACATTCAGTGTACTTAGTGAAGGGGACTTGTCTTCGAGCAAGCTCATCGGTAGAGGGACCATGTCATGGCCTGAACCCAGAATTCTCGCGGGGCCAAAGAGTGACAGAGGATAGCGAGGAGACAGGATGAGGTGGGGGCTGGCGCGGCAGGCCCTCGGTTGTAGGATGGTCCGCATTTCAGTTACAGTGCGTGGGAACCTGGAGGACATCGGCCATGGTGTGGTGTCCTTGTGGTGGGGGCAGCATGGCAGTGAGTCTTACGACGTGAGTGCCCAAGGGCACATCTCATAAGGAGCCCTTTCTTGTGCCGCCCGTGTCTTCCCTGCCAGACGGGAGCTCTGTCTTAGAGCCAAGGAGAAGCCGGGAGCAGATGGGACAGTTCTTCTCCCACTTGAGCACCACAGCTCATACTTTGACTTGATGAAGGTCATTTAAGATGGAAACATCCCTGTGATCATTTTCAGTGTGAATAAAATGAGCACCGAAATAAGTGTGATGCACTTAGATACCTTTCCAAATACCTTTTGGCTTTTGAAACTGCTTTTCAGTGACCTGGCAGCTGGGTCTGGCTTACAGTCACCGACGTGGACACAGTCAGGTGCCACCTTGCCCAGTCCTTTCAAAGCCTGTGCCTCACAAGGACTGCAGAGTCTGACGTGCCCGTTAGCAGGAGGATCCGGGCTCCTGCCAAGTTACAGACGGTCAGCTTTGAAAGAGATTAGGGTCGCTGGCACAAGAGCCAGGTATGTGCACCTTCTTAGGGTTCTCTTCCGTCTCACTGTTCGGCCTGGAAGGCCGGTGGGGGTAGAAAGCCGCCTGCCCCTTTTACACCCTCTGCAGGCCAAGGCCAGCGCTCCAGTGCAAGGGGGTTACTGCAGTCGTGTCGTCGTCTTGGAATTCGGGCACACGCCTGCACATATGTGCCTGTCATTCCGTGACTCTTGGGCCATTGCTCACTAGTTGAGTTCACACAGCTGCCTCTCCAGAAAGATGACATTCTAATTATAATTGCTCGTGAATCAGTGAAGAATTAGTGGAATTTTTTTCCTACGTCAGCAGATGCAAATATGCACACTTCTCTCTGTTCTTTGGTCCCGCTTGTAGAGAAGAGGGAGCATGGATGCGCGCCTTCCAGGACACTCTGGTCTGGCCCTCTGACCCTCTGATTCTGTGATGCTCTTCCGTGCAGCCGGCTGACGAGCTGCCTCCCCCACCCTCCCACTATCTGCTGTCTTTCCTCAGCACTTTGTCTCCCGTCTTTCTGTCTTAGCCTGTCCGTAATCACCAGCTAGGTAGCTAGTCTTTAACTCTCCATGAGATCCCATTTAACTTCTAAATTGTGGTAACAGGAACATATGAACATTCTCCTTTCTTCTTCTAGCACTTGACTCTTAGAGATCTTACTTCTCTCTGTTTCTCCAAGAAAGGCATTGGCTGTCACAGGGTGGGGGGGTGGCACTGATTCCGACTGTACTGTGTATGCCTTTGGTTGTATTTTCTTTTTAATTAGCATTTCAGAAGTAATACGTGTTCACTGTAGAACATTCACAAGAGGGGCGCCTGGGTGGCTCAGTCGTTAAGTGTCTGCCTTCGGCTCAGGTCATGATCCCGGTGTCCTGGGATCGAGCCCCGCATCAGGCTCCCTGCTCCACGGGAAGCCTGCTTCTCCCTCTCCCACTCCCCCTGCTTGTGTTCCCTTTCTGTCAAATAAATAAATAAAATCTTTAAAAAAAAAAATTCACAAGAAAATAAGGGGTGTTTTATAGCCGTAGTTTTTTTCTAGGCATGTATTCTTGGTTCCCTTTCATTTCCAGAACATACTACACGCACACACACACACACACAGAGAGACACACACACACACACGCCAGTGTACCACCTGGGGCTATGTTTCTCACTCACATTGTATTATGTTGTCTTTCCATGCTATCATATGTTCTCATGAGTTTGTTTTTTATTGGCAATGTAATGGTCTGTTGTTTGGTTCTATCACAATTTACATAATCAGTTCCTGGTATTAACTGTTCAATTATGGAGTCCTGAGTAGTCTAATTTTATCTATTACATATAATGCCGTGATGACCATCCTTTGTAGCTTATTTTTTGCATACGTCTGTGACCTTTTCCCTGGACTAAATTATTATAAAAAGACAGATATTTAACTTGGACACATACTGACAAATCATCCAAAAAGGCTGTTCAAAGCATTACTCCCACCCACTGTGTCTGGAAGGTTCTGTCTTATCACCATCAAAGCTGGAGAGCCTCTGATTACTGAGCACTGGTGTGTACATTTGTGAGTTTCCTCTTAGTTTTAGTTTTGGTGTGTTCATCCTTTTTCTAGTTTTCGTGTTTCTGAAAGAATCCTTGCTCTAGGGAGGATGTTAACTCTGTTGTTACTCTCTACGTTGTGATTCCTGCGTGTGGCATTTTGAGTTTGGAGAGGCTTTGTTTGCAGTCTGATTTAGGGACATGTTGCTGTTGCTCATTTATGCCCATTGCTGCCTCCTCTGCAACTTTAGAAATAGTCTTGCTGGCAGCTGAAACCACCCCTCTCCCCTACACAAGTAGGTCCTATCCAGATGCCCATCAACGGATAAGAGAATGGATAAGGAAAGGGAGGTTTGTCCATGTGTTGGAATACAGCTCAGCAATGAAAAGGAGCAAACTGCTCGTGGTCTGTCACCTCGTGGTGACACCAGGATCATGCACACAAAAACATGAATTGTCATACTGAGCAAAAGAGGGTGAACAGAATGGTGACAGCGAGTGGGGCTGTGGAGGCTGGGGGAAGTGAGAGGGACTGGTAACGGGGATGGTTTCTTTTGTAGGGGAGGCAGAGCTGTAAAAGCAGCTGCGCTGGTGTGGCTCAACTCCTGAGCAGACAAAAGCCATCGGGCTGTCCACAGTCAGTGGCTGGATTTTGTGGCATGGGAAGTAGATGTCCATAACGCTATTCAGAGAAAGATGGGTGCAGAAGAGTGCATACTGCAGTGGTCCCATTTATATCGAGTTCTAGGCAAAAGTCATCTAAGAAATACAAGTGAAACAATACTGGGGTGGGCAGGTGGACCAGAGAGCGATGGAAATGTTCAGTATTTTTTGAGTGGTGCGTACACGGGGATTTGTGATCATCAGAACCCATCCAACTGGGGGAAAATGCATTCTAATTGGGGAAAAAAAGTAGGTCCTGATCTTTTTTCTTTTTTTTCTATATAAAAAAATGTATTTTCGTAAGTCATGTCTCTGCTGAGTGATATGCCGTTAACTTTCTGTCTGTTGACAAAGATGCCAACCAGTCATCCCCGTATGCCAGCTGCCGCCACACCCAGCACCAGCTCACTGGAAAACCACCTTCCCCACGCCAGAGGTTTGCTCGTTAGCATAGGCAGCGTTCCTGCACATTATAGAACGCAGTGGCTTTTAAGAACTAAAGAGGAGTTCTCCCCTCCACCCCAAACTGGGAATCGGTTCCACTGGAACTTAATTTGTATATTGAACTTAGTCATTTTGAGACTGTGGGGTTCGTCATTTCCCCTTCCAAGAGGAAGTGCCATTTTGCATTTGAAACTGCTCAACATGCTATGAAGCCATCTTTGGAGGGTAGGGGACATTTTGAGAAGTCATGCAGCTCATCTAAGTCAAATAATACTTGCATTTCTGGTGTGCGGAAAATGTGTAGGCACAAAAAGAGATGAGGTGGTGGGGAGAAACAAGTGACCTACCTTGTGGTGAAAACCAAGCAGCAAGGAGCTTTCTTAGCACCTCTGACTTCTCTCTTGTGTGGGGTCTAGGAGCTGGTCAGACTAACCATCGAGAAGCAGGGGCATCCGTCTCCAACCAGCCCAGTGAAACCCAATTCCCCAGCCTGCAAACCCGATGGGTGAGTTCTGACTAAACCCTCCAGTCACTGGAGAGAGAATGGGAGCCAAGCAGGGAGGCTGTTTAAGGCCTGCATTCCTTTCTCAGTGACTTCTGGGCGAGTACCTGTATTACTTTAAAGTGTGTATAGCTCACCCACGTTTTGAAGTGTTGCCTGATCTCAAGGTTAACAGTCAGTGTGACTCTCAGGATACCATGTGAGCGTTCACGTGACCCACACCTGCACTTCTCCAGAGCAACTGCCTTTCATCATTGGAAAGAACTTTGAAGGGTTGGGTTTGGGGGATTTGGCTTGAGAGCTTTGAGCTTTATCAAGAAAGTAAACTGAGGGCAATGTGGACAGTTCTAAGGCCTTGCAACAAGTTCTACTGCAAGCCCCTAGACAAAATATGAAACATAAATTTGGAGCATTTAGAGAGCCTTTAGATCATGTAGTCTGAAGTTTCCTCTTACAGACAAGGAAACTGAGATGCGGTCGGGGGACTTGGCCAGGCTCCCGCTGTGTGTTGGTGATCAGTCCAGACTTGAAACCCCATCCCTGCCCGTGGAGCTCCAGGCATAGTGTCCAGGGCTCCTGCTTCTTAGCCTGGTGCCCCCCATCATTCCCATGCCCTGGTGCCCTTCTGCCCCTCCCAGGACCTGTGTGTGCTCTGTAACCTGTAATCCCAAGTTTTTCTCTCTCCAGCCAGTCTGAGCTCCCCCTGACAGATCGAGAGATGGAGATTCTAAACAAGACAACTGGCCTTTCCCAGTCAGCCGAGCTTCTCCCAGACTCTACAGATGAGGAGGTCGCACCCCCCAAGCCCCCCTTACCTGGCATTCGGGTGGTTGATAACAGGTAATTTTTATTTTTCTGGCACCCTCTTCTACTTAAGATATAATCTGATGAAAGGATGGTAGATGAACCAAAGTGAAGATGGTGCCATTAGGGTAAGAACTTCAAACCCAGCCCCCTCGCTCTTTGGAAGGCTTGCAGTCTTGATCTTCCTTGGGCAGGGCATCTCTGGAGGATGTGAGCCTGGCCCCAGTAACTTCCCTTGCCACACGCTCCGAGAACTCCCAGTGGAGAGCCTTTTAGGCTCAGTACAATTTATGATATGGAAGGAAAAAAAAGGATTTTTCTGATTTTTGGTTTTTTGGCATTGGTAGGTTTTATTTTGGCAGCGGTGGAGTGGGACAGGAGTTGAAAGTGTGAAAAGTAGGTGTGAAGTGTCTGATAATGAAAGAATCCCACATTCTATACCCTAATACCTTTTTAAAAAGCTTTTGTTTGGGTCATTCGGTTTGATAGGATTTCTTGATCTATTTCAGTCCTCCACCAGCATTGCCACCGAAGAAAAGACAGTCAGCTCCATCCCCGACCCGAGTGGCTGTCGTTGCCCCCATGAGTCGAGCCACCAGTGGCTCCAGTTTGCCCGTTGGAATTAATAGGCAGGTAATGTAGCCCCATCCGGCAAGGCAGAGGAAGGCTTTGGGTTTGGGAACTTTAATCGTGAAGCTAAAAGAAACCCAGTGGTCTTCAGCCGCTGGCAATGAGAGGATCATTCCTTCTCTGGACAGGACTAGAGGACCTGGCAGAAGTTCCCACATGGGGGAGGCGGCAGGGGTTGAGAGGCTGGAGCTGAGGAGTGTCTCCTGAGGACATCTGAGCCTGGCCCCAGGGCCCTCGCTTTTCACAGTCCCAGCACTCGGAAAGGCTTCTTTCTCGGAAGTCACAGACTTGGCTTTTTATTGCTTACATCAAAGATGGGCCTTTCCAACCAGTTTCTGAGCTTCGCAGTCTCCTCTAAGTCAACGCACTGATCCCTCTCCCCTGGGCTCTGCCACTGTTTCTCAGAAGTGACTTGGGCTTGTTTTTATTTTTCCACCCGAGGATTTTGACGTGGACTGTTACACACAAAGGCGACTCTCAGGAGGCAGCCACTCGTATGGCGGAGAGTCGCCCCGCCTGTCCCCCTGCAGCAGCATAGGCAAGCTCAGCAAGTCAGACGAGCAGCTGTCCTCTCTGGACAGGGACAGCGGCCAGTGCTCCCGGAACACAAGCTGTGAAACACTAGGTGAGCGCCGGGCATCTTGGTCACACCTCCTGTCTCATCCTTTCTTGGTGGCTGCTTTGGGGTCACACAGGGAGGCCAGTCACCGGTCATTCGGCCCTGGCCAAGTCATTCAGAGTCTGTTTCGTCATCTGTAGAGTGAGGGGACCAATATCCACCTCTCTCAAGGAGGTCGCAAGTTTGAGTGAAATAACCATGTGCATCCACATAGGAGATGCTCAGATGGCAGCTGTTGTTACGGTTAATCTGTCAGTTTGCAGTTTGACTCCCTTGGCCAACAGGAAGAGCCATCTGTGCTCAGAGCTGTAGGTGAAGGAGAGAGCCCCTGACAGAGGGTGAAGGCAAGCGAGCAGTGCGTGCTGACCTCCTGGTTGGCGCGGGATGCGTGCCGTGGGGGCCGGAGGGAAGTCTGAAAGGTAGCTTGGCAGGAAGTCTCAAGAGCATTAAGCTGTTCCTGTCCCGTGAGCTAGACATTCCATTCGAGACTTTATCTTAATCAGAAATTTATAGCAGGATTTCTATACAAGGACGTTAATCTCAGCATCACTGGGAGTCGTGGTAAACTGGAGACTCAGTGGTAGGAAATCTGAGGAGTTGTACATCCGCTTGGTGGAATAACGTCAGTCACGATACATTGATCAATGGACGAAATCCAAGACCCCTGACATAGTATTTTTCTCAGTTGGGTTTTTAAAAAAAAAAGAATCCTAAGGGGAAAAAAGACTTTTATGGAAATACATTAAAATGTAAACCAATTATAGTTAAATTATGGGATTGTGGATGATTTTTATTTTCTTGATTTTTTTTTTTGGCCACATTTTCTACAGTGGTCACACATTTTTCTTTTTTAAAAAATAAGAAATTCAAAAAATACAGGAAGATACAAAGAACAGGGTAGCAAACAGCCCTTTTCCCACTTACTTTTGCGTTTTCGAGCAGGGAGAAGAATGAGGCATATAAAATACAGCATAGAGATGAGACAGGAATCACGTTTGTGTCACACTCGAATGAATGGGATTGGGTAGGATTGCTGCTTCCTGCGGGGCCTTGTGGCTAACGGGTCATGTTTTTTTCCTGTCGTGAGTGCAGATCACTATGATCCTGACTATGAATTCCTTCAGCAAGACCTCTCTAACACAGACCAGATACCTCAGCCAGTGGCCTGTCACCTCAGCCCGTTGCCGGAGTCCTTGGGAGAGTCTGGGTCTCCGTTTCTCGGCTGCCCTTTCCAGTTGCCTCCAGCACCCAGCAGCTGTCCCCAGCCAGATGGGCCGTTGGCCCCAGGACAGCAGGTGGACACGCCCCCTGCTCTCCCCGAGAAGAAGCGCAGGAGCGCGGCCTCCCAGACCACGGACAGCTCGGGCTGCAGGGTGTCCTACGAGCGGCACCCCTCGCAGTATGACAACATCTCCGAGGATGACCTGCAGAACCCAGCCTCGGGCCCGTCCGTCCCCTTCACGCCCTTTGCTGCTATTCTCCCCTTTCAGCAAGGAGGGTCCTCAGCCTCTGTCGAATTTGTGGGTGATTTCGCTGTTCCTGAATCAACGGGTGACCCGGAAAAACCACCTCCTCTACCAGAGAAGAAAAACAAACACAGTAAGCTTTTGTCGAGCTGTTGTCAGGAAGCACGTTCTGTAACCTAACATGGGGGTGTGTTTTATCTGGGCATCTAAGCATTGGGCCAGAGTCACGCCAGTGGCCTCGTAATTTCATAAAAGACGGGGCCCGTGGTACGTGGACACTTCGGGGAGCCTTGTTTTGTCGGTACTGGTAATGGTTTGTAGAGCTTGATAAGCCGACCTGTCCTTGTGGCCTCTCTCAGCTCTCAGGCCAGGCCCCGCAGAGCCCGAGTGTTTGGCCTGAACACCCAGTGACAAAGAGAAGTGAGTGTCACAGCTTCAGGACAGCATTCCAGCAATATCCGGGTAAAGCGGGATGGACTTTTGAATTCAGTTAGAACTCACCGCATCCACAGAGGGGTTTTCTGAGGATCCCTGAGAGCGTGCAGGTTGCTGTTTAGAGAGGTCCCTGGTACCCCTCGTCTTCTGTTTGCGGACATGAACTGTCACGGAATGACTTAGAACGTGAGCTTGCCTGGTTGGAGCTGCCGAGGACATTTCTTAGACCACATATTTTTAATACAGGATGTTATTAGGGTCCAGGGGTGGCGCTGAAATTTTAGGTATTTGTAGTTGGAGTATTTCTGGACTGTCACTTTGCCATCAGATTCCTAAGTAGAGTCCTGCTAGAGATGGTTTTTCTGCTGGATCCCTTCACGGCTCCCTGTCGCAGGCTTTCTCCGCTGCGCCCCCTCCCCTGATCCACTCGCGCACTTCTGCTCCATCTGTCTTTGGTGGACTGGCCATCACCATTTGCGTATGTGTGTGGTCACCTGGGCCACACAGCCCCAGGGCTCCCTGGCCTCAGTTGCAGCATCCAGCAGAGAACTTCCACCAACTAGGAATTGACTCTCCATTCCAAATTCCCAAATGAGAGCATCTGATTGGCCCCAGCTAGCACGGGGCCCACCCTCCAAGAAGGGGAGAGTGGTTAAATGCAGCAAGGGTGGCCCCGAGGGCAAGTGGGTGGGCCTTGTCCCCCAGCTCCTTGCTGGGTGTCGCCCAGGCTGCATCCTAGCCTAGGGTGGTCTCTTCCCCCAGCTGGAGGGAGAACCGGCTCTGAAGGGCTGATGAGGTCATCCCCATCTGTCGTTCACTCGTGAGAAGCAGGGTGCTACTAGAGGGGATTGCCAACAGCAGCGCCGGGGACATTTCCCTCTGTGCCTCTCCCTCTGCACCAGCAAGTGTCTAGAGAGCTGTTGGCCTTTCCTCTCCACCCACCTTACTTGACTGTGCCGCTCTGGGCTCACACCCTTTCCTCTTTTCCTTTCCTTGGAAGTCTCCGAACCCAGAGCACAGGGTAGGAACCACAACAGATGTGTGGTGTTGCCTGGCCATGGAGCCAGGGGCCTCGCCTCCGCTTTTTAGAGCAGGGCGGGCCATGGCCCTTACGTGGGGCTGCAGAGAGGAGGAAGGGAGGCATCCGCTGTTCCCTTTCCAACAGCCTCACGTCTCCAGTGGCTAAAAATATTTTCTATTAGACTCTATTTTTAGGCTTTATCTTTCCATCAGTGTCTGTAGTACTTGTGTCTGCAAACCTTGAAAAATGACGAAGAGCTTAAGGTGTGGCATGCCCTGGGCCAAAGCTTCACACGCCATCGTATCTAGTCTTTACACTCTGGCCCCGGGCAGCGATGATAGCACGGTTTATAGAAGAAGAAACCGGAGTGCGAAGGACCTGAGCCTTGCCAGGGTCAGCTGGCAAGTGGGTAGCAGATCTGGGCTTTGGAGCGGGCCTGTGTTTTCCCAGCACGCTAAGGAGGCAGGGATCTGGCCCTCCTTTGTGGAGACTGTATGGGTTTCAGTAGTGACCGCCAGGCAGCAGGGAGTCTTTTTTTTTATGCCCCGTGAAAGGACCCCTGAACTTGAGGCCTGGTCCTAGTCTCCAGTCCACTCTTCCCTTGGGGAGTTCCAGTCTTTGACCTGGTGGAAAACTTGCAAAGTTGCTTTGCGAGAAAGGAGGGAGATAATCATCATCCCTTGTATTTGGCTAATACTGGACAGAGCTCATACGTACACAGTCCTGCTATCATAGAGTGTCCTTCTCCTTTGGGTTGCGCTAATGTCTTGAGTCTTGAGGGTCGTCGGCCCGTCTTGCTGAGGGCAGCCCTCCAAGCCCCTTGTGCCCAACGAGCTTCCTAATCACTGCCCGCAGTCCTGGGTGCCCGCTGGAGCACCGCCTGCCGAGATTCCCGGTGATGCTGGCTGCTCCCTTCTCTGAGCTCCTGTGCTGGGCTGCCTTTGAAACGGACCCAGTCTTCCTTATTTCTCGAAGGTCCTGAACCTCACTACTGTCTCTGTGTTTGGTGAGCAGGTCTCTGCAAGGACTTCAACATCTGGAAGGCCAGTTCTTACTGAAGCTTCCTGTTTTAGGCAAAGATGCTTGTGTTCAGTCTTTTAGGGAGCACTTGGTAGGCATTTGGGATCCCCTTCAAAGGCTTGCCTCTTCCTCTAGAACCTCGTGGTGTTGGTGGTGCGGCGTGGAAGAATGGCGTCGTGGGGCTTGAGGGGGTGGTGGGCTGCACTTGCTTTCCGGCAGCAGAGCCCTCGTGGGCAAGACTGCCTTTACCTACCCGCCTGTTATGGCCAAGCTCTGCTCAGTGCTTGCTGGAGCGAAGACATTCTTATTGATTCTTTTAAATAGAGGAGATGGCTTTGAACCCCCTCCTTCAGTGAAGGGCATCAGAAAGACAGCCCTAGAGAAAGGCATTGCTTATCTACCTTGACCCCAGTTGAGGGGGTCTCCAGTTAAGCCCCCAACTTTGAGGCTGTGTGAAAATACAGAATGAAGCCCTGCAAAATTGTCCTGGCCACTTTTGCTTGGTATCTAGCAGGTGCTTCAGGAGGACAGCACCCAACTCCAGATGGTACCTTCGACCTCTGCCATACATGCACCTAAGTTCCTTTGCTTCCAAACCTGGGACCCTTTTTCTTGCTAGCTCCCTCCTAGTGCGTGTGCAGCAGCCCTGTGAGTAAACTCATCAGCCCTCGTTCCTAAGGGTCCAGGGGCGGCATTCCTAACTCATGAATCAAGGGGGCATGACAGCGTTTCCCCTGCAAACGTGGACACGTTTGTGTTTATAGGGAATTCCCTAACTCTCGGGAGCTTCCTGCACCCCTGAGAGAATGGGAAGGGTGGTACTGCATTTCAGGCCAGCCTTGACCTAGACTTTGCTGTGGGGAGTGTCCAGTGTGGGTTCCAGTCCCACAGAGAGACGGAGATTGGAGAAGGGCCTACTCCCACCCAGCCTCCCAGCTTTGTAAGGCTGCCAGAAGGCCGGACAGTCAGCTCCAAGCTGTCACTTGCCCCGAACCCGTGGAGTCTTCAGAAGGGCCTGGCTCTGGAGTCAGGGCTCCAATCGCTAACCCCAGCTGGGAGTAAGGTGCAAGGGCTGAGGGCTCCGCGCCTGCCTCAGGACAGGGTGCCTGTGAGGATGGGCCCCTAAGGTGTTGCGCCTCCCCAGGTGGGCGAGGCCCCTGCTGGCTGCGAGGGCTCACGGCTCAGGCAGGGAGCCTGCCCCTGGGCGGCCTCAAAGCTACAGGTAGTGTCACCCAGAGGGAGCAGCATGGCGTCAGGTGGCGGGGTGGCAAGGGCCGGGCTTTCTGAAACAGGTTTAGGGAGGAGAGGGTGCACGTGTTTGAATTCAAGCATGTCTTTCCTCGCCGCCTGTCGCTCCCCTGAGGATGTAGCCTCTCGGCTGGAAGGGGAGAATGGAGTTTAGTGGCTGTTACTTCTTGTTTACCCGGTGGGTGCTTTATAAGACCCACCCAGGGCCGTCGCCTGGTTTAGCAAGTCCCTTGGTCGGGTTAGGTGACGTGTGTTTCACTCATTCGTTCTACAAATATCGGTGGAACCTGCTGTGTGTCAGGACTGATGGTGGGGCGGCAGACATGGTCCCTGTCCCCCGGGAGCTTCAATTCTCCAGTGACAGACAGTAGATCCTGTTGCATCGGCCTTGAAAATATATCCTGAATCAGATCAATCTCACCACCTCCACCCACACCACCATCTGTCACCTAAACAACCACAGCGGCCCCAGAGTTGTTTCCTCGAGACAAAGCAGCTTCAGGCAGGCCCGGAGGGGAACCCTTCGTGGGATCCCACCAGCCTGGCAGCGGGCCGGCCTCCTTGCCCTGTTCCCACAGCCTCTCATGACCTCACAAATGACTGCCTCACTCCTTCCAGCCTCCCCTTGCTGGCTGTGCTCTGCTCACCAGACCCCTGGCCCGACCTTAGCCTTTGCCCAGCCTGTAGCCTCGGTGTGGAAGGCGTCATGTAGCTTATCCATATTCTGGAGAAGCCCCCACCACCGGCCCACTTCACTGTCAGTCCCCAGCATTCACACCTGGTCTGTTTTCTGTCTCCTGGGAGGGTGTGAGCCTCACATGGCCAGAAGACTTGCTTGCTGGCCCCTGAGCTGGTGCCCAACACGTAGGTGCTCAGTAAAGTCACATACGTGGGACAGTCCCACAGGTGGCTCATGCTGTGGGCAGGGCTAAGAGGACTCCATGGAGGGACAAGGAGGGGCTGCTGGGCGGACAGCTCGTGCCGAGCCACAGGCAGGGGAGAGCCTGCTCAGCAGGACTGAGGGGAACAGCATGTGCCCATTTCCCTGCATGCTCCAGAGAGGGGAGGAAGACCACGTGCCTGGGGTCAGAGGAGTGGGAAGTGGCACCTAGTCTCCGCCATGGCCATGGGGTGCCAGGAAACCCCCAGGGCTTTTCAGCGGAGGGGGGTGGTTGCTCCCCATATGCATTTTTTAAAAAGAGACTATTTTTTAGAGTGGTTAAAGACTATTTTTTTAGAGTGGTTTTAGGTTCACGGCAACACTGAGCGGAAAGTACAGGGAGTTCCCGCAGGTCCCGGCCTCCCCCACTGTCACCTCTCCGCCAGAGTGCTGTGTGTTAGTCACCCAGCCTGCACGGGCATGTCCCTGCCGGCCAGAGCCACAGCCTGCGTAGGGCTCACCCTTGCTGTGTGTCCATAGGTTTTGGCCTGTGGGCGACATGGTGTCCATGGTGTGGCGTTGGCAGGGGCTTGTGTGGGCCTGGGCCTGGGCCTGGCCATGCCAGGGGAGCAGGGAGGGGCCCGCTCGGGGGTGGGGGGAGCAACCGTGGGCCGCGCAGCCGCCCCCCAGTAACGCCGGGCCGCCCCCCACCCCGTCTGCCCCGCAGTGCTAGCCTACATGCAGCTGCTGGAGGACTACTCAGAACCGCAGCCGTCCATGTTCTACCAGACGCCGCAGAACGAGCACATCTACCAGCAGAAGAACAAGATGCTCATGGAGGTATACGGCTTCAATGACTCGTTCAGCACCGAGGCCTCGCAGGAGCTGGCGCCGCCCCCCGCCCTGCCCCCCAAGCAGCGGCAGCTGGTAAGCCGCCCCCCGCCCCGCCGCCGCGACCCTCTGCTGCCGGGACCATGCGGCTTCCCACACGGGTGCTCCCACTTCCTCCCGACAAGCTCCCCCGTCTCCCCTCCCTGGGGGTGGCAGCGTCTTTCTCTTCCAGAGCAGCCCCACGCAGCTGGGCCTGGCTTGTACTCAGAATGTCTCCTCTCTCTGCTGACAGTCTCTTGTATTTTTCCTCTCTTCTTGGGCTCCAATATAGACCTTCCAGAAAGGAGGGACTCAATCAAGGCACAGGGCCTGGTCTGTGTACGGCCATCTGTGGACTTGATTTACATAATGGCCCAACTACACAGAGTGACTGACACCCCACCCTGGCCAGCGATGGCCCCGTGCAAACAAGCTCTATTGAAGCACGATGGCCTTACACAGAGCCGTCTGTGTTCCCGGCATGGCACCCTGTCTCCTCTGAAAAGCGAGTGAGGAGTCCCTGTAGGTACCGAAGCCCAAGTCAGCACAGAAGGCAGGCTGTCCTGCATGGGACCAGGCAGGTGGGCAGGTCGGCCGTGCCTGCTGCGCGCCGGAACCCTGTTCCTGCGGCTCCCCGCTTACCAACCAAGTGGACCGTGGTCGGGTGGTGGAGTCCAAGCATCTCGCCAGGAAGAGTGCACCTCAGAAAGGGATTCTTGACCTGTTCAGAGCTGCATATGCTGTGTTGCTCATAGGCTGACGAGTCTGGTAGTGTTTTCACCGCAGAGGGGCCTGACCATCTTCCTTCCTTCGTGAGAGGACGTGAAGGTGCTGGCCTGCCTTTTCTGGGAGGCAGCTGCCGACTGGACAGCCAAGACCCCGGGTTACTCCTCGAGCCCCCGCCCTGCCCCAGGGGCCCCTGTGCCTTCCTGCATTCAGGAAGCTCAGGGGCTGACCAGGCAGAGCCCAGGACTAGCTGTGTCTCACGACTTACACTCAGGGCCTCAGTTCTTCACCCACCCTGCCCACCCCAGGAACCCCTGAATATGCCCCAATATGAATCTAAATGGCTCTGAAAATGTTTCATAAAGGGATCTTTACCATGGAAATGGAAATGCCTGCCCCAGGGAGCCCTGACCTAAAATGTTTGGTTCAGCGGCTGAACTGGATTTCGTTGAGATCTGAAACAGTCTCAGCCCCTCCTGCCAGTGTCCACAGGTGCCCATCGGTCATCCTTGGGCATCTTCTCTGCACCGTGGAGCCCACAGGCTTCACAGAGGTCCCTAGGGAGCGCTCTCGGACTCGGAGCCTGTGTGGGAGAGCCCACCGAGCGCTCCGCATGCTGTCCGGGCAGTAGCGAGGGGCCCAGGAGTGAGGCAGACACCCTGCTGAGCACTGCGGCTTGGTTTGGCTTCACGTGATCCTCCCCACAGCCTCTGTCACCCCCATGTTAAGTCAACTGAGGCTGAGGAAGCCAGAGACTTCATTGGAGCCCATGCAGCGCTGGAAGTAGAAGATGGGGGACCAAGCCCAACTCTGGCTGAAGCCCGGCACGGCTCGTGACATGCCCTGCGCCTGCCGCGTGGCTGCCCTCTCAGACGCAGATGCAGGAAGGCTTGTACTCCATTTTACCAGCAAAAGTAGTAGTCGTAATTGTGCCTGTTGGCCCCCATACAGTGCGGCAGGCGCAGTTCTGAGTGTTTTATGCACAGACGGTCCTAGACAGGTGTCCCCATTTTACAGATCAAGAACCTGAGGCACAGGGACCTTTAAATAATGCTTGAGGCCAAACAGGTCCCAAATGGTGAGGCCCAGGTTCAAAGCCAGGCGGCCTGGCTCTAGGAGCGCACTCTGTGGAAGCATGGATAAGTGCAGGGTCTGCTCCCCAGGGGAGGAATGTGAGGCCCTATGTCAGCGCATGCCAGGCCTGCGGGGCCCCGAGCCCGCTTGGCCTCCTTCCACCTTGCCACCGCTTCTAGTGGACACAACGTGTATGAACGTTAACTTCTTAAATCGCTCACAAGGAGGTGAAGGAGGGCACCGTCTTGTCCGGGTGGACTCTGGCAGGCATCTGTGATTCCTCAGCTGAGCCAAGAAGCCATCCCTCTCCAGAATGTCCAAGCAGAATTAGGTAGCAGCCTATGGAGCCTTCATGTGCACCTGCCTGACTGTTCTCTGCTTTTCTCCCTCCTTCCCTGTCCTCTCTCTCGTCCCTTCTGTCCAGCAGGCCTCCTATGCTGCTTCTTCCTTCTCCTCTGTCTCCTACTGTGTCCAGCAAACTAAAGTGGCCTTCACCCCCGAGGACGGCAGTGCCGCTCAGGGCATCAGTGTGTCCGTCTCTAACTCCTTTCTCAGCCGGCACGGCAACTTGCCTGTGCCCTCGGTGAGTCGCTCCCTGCTGCTCTTTGCTTGGAAACGTGAGTGCGAGCTTTCATTTGTCGCCTGTGCCTCCCGACCTGCGTGTTGCTGCCCAGCCCTGACTCTGTCCTCTTGCAGACCCTGCCCTAGACAGGAAGGGGCATGCACGGTTGGTTCTCTGTGGCCCGAGGACTGTGTGAAGGGGCGGGGTGGGTGGGGTGGCGGCGGGGACCGGGAAATGTTAGTGGCCACGCTCTCGGCATCACCACTCAGAAGTAAACTGGCAGAAGTGTTTTGGCTTTTTATTCTGGTCTCCCGTTGGGCCGTGGGTCAGCCCTGTAAGTGTTCTGTATTTAAAAAGAAGTCTTCCTCCCATAGGAAGCAAGGCCAGGGAGAGCAGGCCTTAGCAGGACATGAGAGTTTGAGTCTGAGGGCCTTGTCGGCTAACTTCTGCTGTGTAGCAAACCACTTCAAAACTCAGTGGCTTAAAACGACAGTAACCCTTTGTCATTGCTTAGGACATGGGTTGGTAGGGTGACGGCCCATCTGATTGTGGCTGGCCCCACCAGCACCTCTGGAACCTCGGCTGGGACAGCGGGCCGCTGTGGCAGTGCTCCTCCTGACCCTTAGCCTCTGTGAGGCCAGCCCGGGCTTGCTCCCGCGGCAGCCGGCGGGGTGCCTGGGGAGCTGATGGGAGCAGACAAGGTATCTTCAGGCCTAGGCTCAGAACCGGCCCACTGTCTGTCACTTCCTGGCATTCTCTCCGTTGAGTCACGAGGCCAGCCTGGGATTCCAGGAGTAGGGAGCTGGACTCCGCCTCTTGCAGGGCTGCCACCAGATCACCTTGCCGAGGGACGTGGCCACAGGAAGGGCATGGGTACAGCCAATTTTGTAAATAGTTTACTTCTGAAACTTAGGGGACACTAACACTTTGGGAGGCATAGTACTGGTCTGTTACCTTTTGCTGAAATCTGCATCTGTCCAGGAACCTAAAGGGCTACCATTCTTCCTTTAATCTGTTAAGATGAGACTGAGCAGCAGGGGAAGAGCTTGGATGGGGCCATGTTTGGGTTCTGCTTAAAATCAGTTTTGCCTTTGGGTAGTTTATTTATCCCTCCTGGTCTCCGCTTCTTTCCTTCGAGATTACACTTGTCTCTTATTTTGTGGTTGTGAGGATTAAGTAAAATCAGGTAGGAAAGTTGATTATTACAGCTCTTGGTCTCAGAGTCCGGGGTTCTAGGCTCGGCTCCGTCCTCATTCTGCACGTGACAGCTTGGACAAATGGCTTCACCTACCTGGACTTCCTTTTCCCTCTACGACCTGGTGACTGGTTGACCAGGTGACTCACAGAGACCTAGCCAAGCTCAGGCTCCCTGTGTTGTTTTGTCTGGTTTCTGTCTTTGAGAATCATCCATGTGGGGCCCAGGTTAAGACAGTCCTGCCTGCGTGAGGAATGCACTGTTCCTTTCGCTGCTAGGGCCTAACTTCTTAGAGCGCTCAGCAACCCTGTGCTTGCTGTAGGAAGGCTGAACGCCCCTCCCTCCCCACTCCCGGCCCTGCCCTGGCACACAGACACCCTGTCTCCTCAGCAGGCACTTCTGGCAAGCTCCTTTCACAAATTGTGCAAAACTTGGCCTTTACATAATCCAGCTCTTGACTGTTTTTTCCCCTCTATGAACAGAAAGTAAGTGTGAGTTATCCTAAAAAAGTGTCTACAATGTCCCTTTTGAACAGTGTGGGGTTAGAGGGCTTGTCAGTGAGCAGAACTGTTTGCTACAGAGTTGATGAAAGTTTGAGGGCATTCCAATGAAGTTTGGGCATGAGTGTGTCATGGTTTTTATCCCTTGGGACGCAGGGGAGTCTCAAGGCACCTTGCATTGGAAAGACCACATTCTCTGTACCAATGCCACGGTGCAGCCCAAGGGAGTGAGCTACTAAAGGGGCTTTATTTCTTAAAAGGAAAGTCCCCCCAGCCTCCAGAGCTGTTAGTAGTGGCCTGAATGTTTGGAACATTTGACATCTGATGTGCTGAAACCCCGGAGAGATGGTTTAGTGCAATGCCACCATATTCTTCATGTGTTCTCTGCTTGCATTCTGAGATGAGCCCCAGATAAAGGGCTTTGGATTGCTCTTAGAGCAGCCCTTTATTCCTGAATCTCATCATTCTGTCGTTCCTGGGCCTGTGTCATCCTTCCAATATGGAATTCTGAAGGGGTACCCCTTAGGAATACAGCATCGGTCAAATGTGAAGACACCTCACTCTCTCAGTGACCTGTTACTTCTGACGGGGAAGATTCTAACCATTAAAAACCTCTTGGGGCACCTGGTGGCTCAGTCAGTTAAGTGTCCAACTCTTGATTTCAGCTTAGGTCATGATCTCAGGGTCGTGAGCTCAAGCCTCGCATCAGGCTCTGTGCTGAGCGTGGGGCCTGCTTAAGAATCTCTCTCTCCTCTGCCCCTCCCCCCACTCATGCACGCAGTCGCACGCGTTCTCTTTCTAAAAAAAAAAAAAACCTCTTGAGTTAGAGCAGGAAAGCTGCATTGACCAAGCTTAATTGAAGTAGAGGCTCAAAAAGCATCTTGTTCAGTCTTCTCGGTGTTCCAGGTTGAGTATGATACAGCAAGCACAGGGATTCTCCCTGTGCCCGTCATGCAGCAGGAAGGATCCTGAGGCAGGGTGTGAATAAGGCCAGGAGAGTCACAGGCCGTCAGCGGGAACCCCCTGGGCTGTGGAGGCAGGACAAGGTCAGGCAGAGCTCCATGGGGGGAGGTGGCATTTGAACTGTGGCCTGAAGAACAGTTAGGATTTCAGGGAGATAAGGAGTAAAGGTCAGGGAGAGCGAGTCCGAGATATTCCACACAAAAGGACCTACCTGGAGGATGGGGGCTAGAAAGCCTAATGTGCATTCTGGAAGGTGGCCTCCAGTGTAAGTGCTCAGGGATCAAGGTTATGGGGGAGCTGGCTGAAGGCTGGTGCCCGTAGTCAGCCCTTCCGTGTGTCCCTAGGGTCAGCACACCTTAACTGAAACCGACTGCTTCCCCAGCTGCTCCCTCCTGAGCATGGCCCTTGGGGGTCAGGCCAGGGGGTGCGCCCCCCCGCCCCCTCGGCATCTTCCACCCCATCTGCTCAGCTCTCTCATCCCACAGAAGTGTTCACTTGCAGTCCACGGACTTCCTGTCCTGCCCAGCTCGTGCTGCATCCTAGGAAACTGGAGCATCTGTGCAGACAGGCATCCAGACCTGATGTGTGGCCTCTGGGCCGTTACGCAGGCTTCAGTAGAGGAATGTGTTTTGGGAAACTAGGACTGAGAGGCAAGAAAGATGTAGAGAGCCATGGGCAGCCTCCGCAAGGCCCAGGGAGGCCTGGCCCCTGTTTCTGGTCTGATCCCACTGGGCCTTGGCAATGTGCCTGCCCCATGGGGGCGCTGGGAGGTGTTGCAGTGATGTGCCTTCCTACAGACGGCTTTCTGACAGGATGCTGGGGTCCTCCCTTTCTGTCCCCAGACTGTCTCTTGGTTACTGGTAACCCTGGGGCTGCCTGCCATGTTCTCACTGCAGCCCCACCACGTTGGCTGCCTTCCGCCTCCACTCCAGCTCTGGTCGCTGCGGCGTCAGCCCTTCCCCTCCGCACTGAATTCCCATGTGCTGTCTCCTTTTCCTGGCCCTTCTCTGGTTTGCATTGGCTCTGGTTCTGAACCCTGGTCTTGTGAATCTAAAAAGAATCTTAAAAGTTGGATGGGGTCTACGTTCACTTTACTCTTGACCAAGGTAGTGAAAATCTCTCATGGGGCGCCTGGCTGGCTTAGTCAGTGAAGCATCTGCCTTCAGCTCAGATCATGATCTCAGGATCCTGGGATTGAGCCCCACATCGGGCTCCCTGCTCAGCAGGGAGTCTGTTTCTCCCTCTGCCCCTCCCCACCTCTCTCTCTCTCAAATAAAATCTTTTTTTAAAAATTTTTTTAAAAAGAAAAAAGAAAATCAGTAACCATTAGGGTTGCCAGTGCTTTTCAGGTATGGAAACGTTGATGTCGGAGAAATGACCTTCCCGCACCCCCAAACTGTCTTCTGGTGCATCCTTTCTTTGCTGACTGCAAGGTGCTGGTTTTTACTGTCACCAGGAGGTCTGTTCAGGTGCTAGGAATCTGTGGAAATACTTCTTTACCATCTTGGCTTCCAGAAGATTCTGAGTAAGTAAAACTGCCAGAAGACCCAGATTTTGTGAAGAACTTGAGAAGTATCCATAGGAACGGTCATTTGTTTAAAAGAAAAAAACTCTTCAGGGCAGGAAGTCACGTCTGTATCATCTTGAGGACGTCAGTTACAAAGGGCAGGGTGGGGGTTTTCTGGAGCCACCAGTGTCCCGTTCTGGGCAGATGGTGATTGAGTGTGGAACTTGGGTTTCTGGACATCAGCACACATGCTCTCACCAGAGGGCCTGCTTCACAAACTCTCTCTCCGCTGTGCCGTCCCCCAACAGTGCAGCAGCGAGGGCCCACTCCCTGAGACATGTGGCGCCTCCTGAAGGCCCACTGCCGCATCTGTCGCTCGCCTTTTCTGCCCTGAGCAGTACCCAGCAGCTGCCACGGAGACTGTGGGCTGAAAGACCGGTCTAACGGGCACATGGGAAGGGAAAGAGTAAAGGAGAGATGGTGGAGCGGGGCAAAGGGAAGAGAATCACCCGGAGAGAAGCAGACAGAGTCCACGGGCTCGGCTTGCTTGGCACAACACACTGTGTGTCTTCTGCTGGAAAAAAATAAGCCCCTGCCTCCCTCGCCTCTGTTCCTTACTTCTTCCTGAGGTCACCTTATCTTTATGGCTTCCTGACCTGCTTAGAGCTCACTCACTCTGAGAGATGAGAGCAGGGGAGTGTCCACGGACAGCACTTGCAGCCCAGGGATGGGGAGTATTTCTCCAAGCTCCATCTCTCCTGGGGGTGCTTTGTTCCATTGGCCTGTCAGACGTGCCAGGGGTTTCCTTCGGAGTGGCCCGGCACTGTCGGCCCAGGGAGAGTGAGGGCCGTGCTGCATGCGAGGCTCGGGAGCTGGTGGGTGTTTCAGATCCTGCAACTTGGAGACTCTTGTACTCTACCCCATTCTTGGGGGCCTTACCACGGAGTATAGTCTACAGCCGCAAGTGCAGGCATCCTGCTAGACCTTGGACTTGCTGGGATAGGGAATTAGACCCCACACAACTAATGGATGACAGGAGCAGCCAAACCCTTCTGCTTCCATCCTTGTTATTTCTTCTTTTTTTTTTTTTTTAAGATTTTATTTATTTTTATTTGAGAGAGAATGAGAGAAAGAGCATGAGAGTGGGCAGGGTCAGAGGGAGAAGCAGACTCCCCACTGAGCAGGGAGCCCGATGCGGGACTCGATCCCGGGTCTCCAGGATCATGACCCGAGCTGAAGGCAGTCACTTAACTAACTGAGCCACCCAGGCACCCCTTCTTTTTCTTCTTCTTCTTCTTTCTTCTTCCTTTTTCTTTCTTCTTCTTCGATTTATTATATAGAGAACACACATGTAAGCAGTGGCGGGGAGAGGGAGAATCTCAAGCAGACCCCCCTCCCAGTGGAGCACCCTATGTGGGGCTTGATCCCACAACCCTGAGATCACAACCTGAGCCAGCCAGGCGCCCTGCATCCTTGTTATTTCTGTGAATGTTTCCACTATCCACTGAGTTGCCCGGGCAAGGAAATGAGGTATTGTCTCTCCCCCACCTCCCCCGACCGCCACACACATGAACACACACAGCACATTTACATGTGACATGCACGCCCACTCACCAAGCCCTGCTGCACTTCCTAGCATATGCCCTGAGCTGGTCCTCTTCTCCAGCCTTGTCACCGCTCCCCTGCTCCCCGCCCCCAGTGTCACCTCTGTGGCCTCCCTGCTGACCTTCCTGCCACCACGTCCCCTTCTCAGCACTAGCCAGATTCCCGTGTCCCCTCAGCACTGCGGAGCCTTCTGTGGCCTCACCAGCTACTTCTGCTCACCTGTCTCCATGCCCGGGCCCTCCATACCCCCCACTTTCTCCTGGCACCAACTCCTCAGCTCTCCCACACATACTTGCTTCTGTCGTCTGTTCCACCCTTCCTGATGTCTTCCGTCCCCTTCCGCACCATATTTTTCCTTACTTGCTGTGTGGACCTGAGCATGCTGTCCCCAAATCAGTAGACCTCCATTTCCTGTCCAGTGATGAGAGCCTGGAATTGTCCTGACGTAAAGCATAGTGTAAGGCACACAAGTGGTGTTTAATAAGAAGGGAGGCATTATAATATTTATTTTCGCACTGGGAAAGTGTTTCTTTCTTTTGTAATGCTCAAGTTCTTTTTTCCCAAGGTCGTAAATCCTCTGAGGGTAAGGACGGGGCTTATGATGTGCTTCCGGCCTCAGTATGTCGCTCAGGGCCGAGCCAGCAAGTGGCAGGTGCTCTGATGCCGAACTGACTGGAAGGATCTTAATTCACCCAAAAGCAGTTAGCAGGGACCAAGGAGGCATCTAGCTCTCTTCCTCTACCCGTCACCACTTCCCCACATTTCATTACAACATGATGCTGACTCATCCACTTCCATGCATCAGACATACTGGTTCCAGACTGTGGCTGAAAACCCAATTTCTTTCTCATTTTCCTTCTCTGCTAACCCATAAGGCTCTGGCTGCTGGCTGTCCCCAGAGCTTGGAGACCCTTGGCCTTGGAGACTTGCCGAAGCAGCCACTGTGACTCAGCCATTTCTGCCCCTCATTTTGAAGACTTCTTGCTGCTTTTTTGCTGGTGCTCATGGCGTTTTAGACGGTCATTGTTCTTGGACCAGCTTCAGACCCAGGAAATAGCTGTAGCCCCTTGGCAGACGTGCTTCTGACTCCATCGGTGACAGTCCAGCTGGTCTGGCACCAAAAGGACCCCCTTGGTCCTTGTGAAGGTCCTGTGGTGACATGAACCCTAAGGGTGCCGTCCACACACATAGACTCGCCTGTACCTTCACATTTCAGGCTGCTTGTCACTGCTCTGTGATGGAGAGCTTACTCCACTCTAGAGATGGGGAAACCGGAATAGAGAAGCTGAACCGTGTCATTTATTCAGTCTTAGTTAGAGCTAAAGTTTTAGGAATCCAGATCTCCACTATGAAGAACAGTGTCCATTTGACATTTATGAACTGCTTAATTGCCAGTAAATAATGGAGACCTGGTAAGGCTACATAAAAAGAAAAGCCCGTATGTAGGCTGGACATCAAGAAGAGGGTTTTTGTCCTTCATGTTCTGACACATTACAGAGTGTAGCTACAGCTCTAAATAGAGTTCTAAGAATAAGTATAAATTAGAGTCCCTGGCATGCTGTTTAAATCCAAACTGAGTAAAAATAGTTCAGTCAGATTTCTAGAACCGAATTCAAATCATTTTTTAATCCATACTAAATCTTTCTATAAAGAGTCAATGCTCTTAAAGTCAATATTTAGTGAATATACAGAGCATGCTAAAACGTGTTGGAGGTTTTTGCAAGAATATTATTAGCCATGAAACCATTAGCCCAGAATCTGTTGTTTTCAAGGAGGATCTTGTGATTCGGGTTGCAAAAATATGTTACATGAGAAGAAATGCAATACATTTCCACTTTCACCTATCTTACTACCTAAAATTCTCCCAGGCAAAACATTTTTGGGGTTTTTGTTTGTTTGTTTGTTTTTACATCCTTTGTTAATTAGAATGTTCAAATGTGTTTTTGTTTTTGTTTTTTTAAGATTTTATTTATTTATCTGACAGAGACAACGAGAGAGGGAACACACGCAGGGGGAGTGGGAGAGGGAGAAGCAGGCTTCCCGCTGAGCAGGGAGCCCGATGCGGGGCTCAATCCCAGGACCCTGGGATCATGACCTGAGCTGAAGGCAGACGCTTAATGACTGAGCCACCCAGGCGCCCCAGTTCAAATGGTTTTTAAAAATAGATTCCACCGGGGCGCCTGGGTGGCTCAGTTGGTTGGGCAACTGCCTTCGGCTCGGGTCATGATCCTGGCGTCCCGGGATCGAGTCCCGCATCGGGCTCCCTGCTCAGCAGGGAGTCTGCTTCTCCCTCTGACCGTTCTCCCTCTCATGCTCTCTGTATCTCATTTTCTCTGTCTCAAATAAATAAATAAAATCTTAAAAAAAAATAAAAATAAAAATAGATTCCACCAAGAAGTTTATTCAAAAAGAGAGGAGGTATTTTTTGGATCCAGGATGATGCTGATGTTGCCTTTCTTTGATGAGTACTGTCCTATCACTCCTACACCCGGGAGTGGCTCTCCTTGCCAGGAGCAGAGAGAGGTCCCCGGGGCAGGGGCTCGTGGCATGGGCCTCAGAATCTGCTGCTTGGCTTTGGAAACTTACCCTTTGACATTATGTAAAACATAGTTGTTATAAATTAACACAAAGGCATCGAAGAAGGAAGTTGCTTCTGGGCCTAAGGGGGCCCCCCCGAAGGAAGGCTTTGGTAAAGAGTAGTTGACTGAGACCAGGAAGGAGAGAGGAGACACATCGAGCAGACTTCCTCCCAGTCGTGCCGCACAGAGTGACGAGGAATGTTATCAAGGGTCCTTCCTGGTGACTTTCCTTCTCTTAAGAGCCAAACCAGGCCTGCTTCTCTCCAGGAGACCCATCCCCCAGAGATGGTGGAGGGTGTTGTGCAGTGGCTGAAAGCTTGACTTCCTTCCAAGAGAAATCACTTAGCCCCATGTTGTATTGACACTTGCAGTCTCTGGTTTAAGGAAAGTGTGAGCCCAGGACCAGTGCTGAGTGAGCTGCGGTTCCCAGTGCTTCTCTGTACGGGAAGGAAGCCCAACCCACACTAAAGCTGCCGTTGCCCTTGGGTGTGTTTTCTCACAAATGATGGAGACGAATGTAAGTCTGAAAGCCAGCCGTCCAACAGCTTCTCTGTGTTGGTAAGCAGCATCCAGAAACACTGAAGTCATAAGTCTTGCTTGAGCCAAGAGTATGCAGTAATGACCCATCTCTGGCAACTTCTGTGCTTCCCAGACACTTTACGACAGTAAAGTCCATTCACTCAGATGATGGCATCGCCGGGTAATTGGGAGGGTTGAAAGTTCCTCAAAGCTCGGAGCCCCAGTCACCGCGACCGCAGAGCCGGCAGGGTCACCGGCCTGTGGCTCTGGCCACGGCTGCTGGCGCACGCTGCCCCCTTGGACACCCCCGTTCGTCCCGACTGTCACAGGAATTAAATGGATGTCTGTTAAAGTGAGGAATCAATTTTGCATTTAAAGATCTCTATTCCTGCTTTCTTGCCAGCACAGGGCTCATCCCTAGTCATCTTTCATGCCAAGACTAGAGTGGAGACAAAGTATCCTTGAAAACTGACACCTGGCCAGCTTCGGGGGGCTTTGCATTCCAGCGTGTGCACGGCCACGCATCGACATATCGGCTTATCAGCCATCATTTTTCCACCCAGAAGACTCACAGCGGTTTGTTCACGTGTCTGTTTTCAAAAGAGCAGATTGCCAGTTCCTGCATCTCTCGTGAGGGCAGATGTTGTCTCTGCATCCCCGGCTTGTATGTCAAGCCTCAGCTCCCTGCCTATTGCTTGCTGGTCATCACAAAGATCTCCCAGCCAGATAGTAGGTGTATCCCACAGAGCTGTAGGATTATACGGTTGGGGCCTGTCACATGCCCAGAATGTTCGGTGAGCGGGACATCCCCCGCACCTCTCTTAGGAGCCAAGCTGTGTGTTAGGAGGTGTGTGGCCTGCACTTTCAGCCTGTTTCTTCTTCTTTGTGATAAGGATCATAGCAGCCCTTCGTGTAGATGAAATGAGATGATCCATGCAAACCCTTAGCACCTCATCTGACCAGCAGGCATCGTCCTTCCCAGATGGTCCTTGCTGGCACTTTGACTGATGGTGTGATCAAGGCTGACGATGGGGACCAGGCAACCCCTTCTAACTGCTCTCTTTCCCAGGAACTTGCTCTGGCACTCCCAGATCTTCTGCAGAAATCTGCAGTCTCCAGCCAGGCAGCCCCCCTCGTGGTATAAGATCCTCAGCCCAAACAGGCTTACTCTGGCTATAAATAAAAATTCCTGCCACAGAAAGCACAGCAGCTCTCTGTCAGAAGCACAGCCAAGCACCAGCCAGGTCCTAGAATAAACTCCAGGCAGTGATGAAGTGGTGTTTCTGCTCGGCGGCCAGCCTGCCTTTCTCCCTGCCACGATGAAGAATGTGGTCTTACAGGCTAGAAGTACTTCTGCAGAGACTGGCCTTGTGGACAATGGTGTGATGATGAGCCCCAATGCGGCCCTCCCCTCCCGAGTTGCAGGAGGGGCACTGAGGGTGCTTTGTGTGCTTAGAGAGCCGTGCCTTGCATCTCCCCACCCCCTTGAAGGTATTTTTCAAGCTTGGCTCTTGTCCCAGCAGGACTGCATAGCTGGAATACCAGGGCTGCTCACAGGCTGGGGCTGCTGAGGGAGGGAAGGGCAGGCCAGCTGGGGAGGCTTTGTCCTGGAGATGGGAGCCTCCTTGCTTTCTCCTTGGTGGCTGCCCCTCCCCTGCAGCACACGTCCTTGCGGCATCCAGAGCCTCTCCGCCCGTCCCCGGTCTCCCAGTGCGGCGGGGGAAGCTTGTCGGTTACCCTTCCCCGCTCGGAGCTGAGACATTGCTGCGAGTCGGGGTATCCTGGGCGCTTCAGTTATAATATGAGAGTCAACGCATATGTATTCCTTTGTTCGGGAAATAGGTAGTAGACCCCGTTAAGCCCCTCAGCTCTGCGGTTTGGAGTGGCTCCCCGACTGGTACTTCGGCAGGTGAGGGAGGAGAGCTGAGAGTGTTCGTCACGTGCCGCCACCCTGCTCAGGACTGCAGAGTGTCAGCTCAGTAAATCCACACAGACCCTCCGAAAGGAGTGCTGGTGTTTTCATCCCCGTTTCATTTATTTTTGTTTGTTTTTTTATTCAAGTGTAATTAACATACATTAGTACATGTTTCCATCCCCGTTTTAAAGATGAAGAAACCAGGGTGCCCGGCTGGCTCAGTCAGAGGAGCGTGCAGCTCTTGATCTCAGGGTCGTGAGTTCGAGGCCCACGCTGAGTGTAGAGATGACTTAAAAAATAAAGACGAAGAAACCGAGGCTCAGGAACTTCAGTTATTTACCCAAGTTCACACAGGTAGAAAGAGATGGCCCAGAGCCCAGTCTGTGTGACTTGAGATTGTGTCCTCAGCAGTCACCCTTGTACCATCTCCCAGAAGAGGCACCCACGGTGTGTGTGAGCCGGCCACCCGACTCAGATCAGAGCTTGTTCAGAAGGTCCCATCAGACTTGGCAGCATCGTGTGATCGTGCAGAAACCGCTTATGTAGATACGTCAGGTGCTCAGTCACTGCAGGGCCTGGTGGAGTGCTGAGTAAGCTTACGTTGGGGGGTGGGGGGGTCAACGAGGGCAGTGTCAGGACTCTTGAAAGAACTGGCATATCCCTCAGTCTGTTCAGGCTGCTCGAACCCAGTTCCACAGACTGGGTGGTAATACACAGCACGGTTCTAGAGGCGGAAGGTCCAAGGTCAGGCTGCCAACAGGGCTGGTGCCCCTTCCAGTCGCAGACTTTTTTTTTTATTAAAGATTTTATTTATTTATTTGCGAGAGAGAGAATGAGAGAGAACACATGAGAGGGGGGAGGGTCAGAGGGAGAAGCAGACCCCCCGCCGAGCAGGGAGTCCGATGCGGGACTCGATCCCGGGACTCCAGGATCATGACCTGAGCCGAAGGCAGTCGCTTAACCAACTGAACCACCCAGGCACCCAGGTCGCAGACTTTTCATTGTGTTCTCACATGATGGAAGGGCAAGGCATCTCTCTGGATCCTCTCTTATATGGCACTAATCACGTTTATGAGAGGTCTTAAGAGCCTCCCAAAGGTCCCCACCTCCTGATACCACCACCTATGGGAGTTAGGATTTCAGCATATAAATTGAGAGGTACAAACATTCAGCAACACTGATCTTAAACTAGTTGAATTCATGCGCAAGGGAGAGGCCTCTGTCAGATCTCAAGGCAGCAGCTACCCTTGGGGATGCGCAGGCAGGAGATCTGAGAACCTGGCTCCTGCGTGAGACCGTGAGACCGAAGCCACTGCCTGAAGCGGCGGTGTGGGCTTCCCTCAGGGTGGCCTCCCAGGACCAGGCCCTGCCATCTGCTGGCCAGTGCGTTCCCCCACACTGTCTGTGGCCTTTCCCGGCCAGTGAGAGCCTCACTATGGGGGGACATTTACCAGGAATGCACTGGAGAGTCCTAGAAGCCAAACACTTTACCCTACTGCCATCCCCAGCAAGGCCTAGGGTGAGTCCCCTATGCCTGGGTGGTCACTGGGAAAGGCCGGTGAAACGTGGCACCTGGCTGATGAGGGCACTGTGGATACTCCGGCGCCTCAGCCGCCAGTATGAGAGCCTCGGAGCCAGGGATCCCCTCATGCAGCTCGTTCAGAAAGAAGGTTGGGCACGGAGCTTCTTACCAAGAAGCCAAACCTTCAGTGTCTCACTCAAAACACGGATGGCACTCCCCACCGATTCGTTTGGCCACGTACAGGGTTGGTCTTGATTTTGGGAGTTAGATGGAGAAACAGAATGTGTGAGAGGGAGTAGGCACCATGGGCAGGTGTCCTGAGTCTGATGTAAACCATCCAAGCTGAAGGAAGCTTTAATCAGTCCAGCCAGGAAGGAGCCAGGGCCAGGCCAGCAGCGGGTGGGACGGAGGGGGGAGCGTGCCTGTCACTTGAGTTGTGGCCACTCTCAGTCCAGGGCAAAGTGTAACTTTGTAAAACCACCTAAGGATGTGAGTGGCTTTAACCTCCTGTTTAAAATTGTATTTCTTCTTCCTCCTTTTCCTTGTCCTGGGTTCTGAAAATCCAGTGGCAAAATGCAGAGAACGTTTGAGTGAGTGATGTGCACATTTGCGTTGAACTTGGCTCTTGCCAGATTCCAGCATCTATAGTGGGCAAGTGGGCCTGGCAAGGACTTTGGATACAGACCCTTCCACATGCCCCTCTCCCATTACCCTGTGACAGCATCAGGTTGTCAGGCCCTTTATGGGACATGGCGACATTGTCAGGTTCTGAGCCTGGTGGCCCCTGGTCCCAGAGCTCCTCTGTCCCTCCTCCTGCAGCAGAGCCCAGGCCTGGACAGTGCTCGTTGACTAAGAAGCTGTGGGCATTCACTGTCACCCCTCAGCCTGGCTCCAGGCCTCTCTCTCGATGAGAATCTGGGAGGGTGTACCCTTGCCCCTGTAAGGTGGTATCAGAAGCCTTGCAAGCCCCTTCATTTGTTAAAAAAAAAAGGGGGGAAGATTGTATAGGAAGGGGCATGAACTCAGAAATTCTTAGCATTTTGACAGCACGGTCCTTCCAACCATTTTTAAGGCCTAAACCTTCCCTTCCAAGAGCATTTCAGGTGGATTACGGTATTTAAAAGGCTGTAGTGTTTGACTTTTAAGGGATAAAACCAGAGATTCATGCAGAAGATTCAAAATGAGTAAATAGGACCCAGGCGTCTGAGTGCACATACTGAATTTAGCCACAAGTTCTGAAGGGATGAAGGCATGGGTTGGGTTTGGCGGAGCAGAAAGTGGGACCCCCTGGACAGCATGCAGGGCTGGCTCTTCTTTGGGGGTGCCCGCGTCCTACTGTTCAGACGCCGAAGAAGGGGCTGGTCGGTTCTCAGGCCCTTCTCAAGGGAGGATGTGCCCGGGTTGGGGAACCTCGGCCAGAGGAGTGCGGGGGTTGGTTTGGCCTGGTCGGTGGTCCTCATTAGAATTACTGTAAACAGCCTGCCACAGTTCAGCTGAGTTAATCTAATGACTTTTTCTCTTGTCTGTTTTCTTCTTCCCATCTTCCCGTTTTTGTGTCTGTCTTCCGCCTTGATTCTGTAGTATAAATCTGTGTTTAGGTCCTACTCCCAGGATTTCGTGCCTCACAACCAAGCTTCCGTTCAACCTTTCCTTCCGCCTACCTCCTCTTCCTCTCCACATTTCCCACCCGTCCACCAGTCTCAGAGCTCTGACTTAGCGGTGCCAGCCGTAGCCAGTCTGCCTCCCAGCACCGTGGACGGGCCTCTCTCATCTTCTCAGGAGAGCAGCTTTCATGGGAACACTGTCCGCCTTCCTTCCGAAATCTCTCTCACTGACTCGCCCCAGACGCCTTCGGTGAGAACTCAGCGCACACCCCCCTCCACGTGGGGCCGCCGGATGGCCGTTCACGAGCCCGCCGTCACCGCCTGTCACCAGTAGCCAGGCCCGTTGCCGGCACGTGCCCGTAACAGCGGGGCTAGGTCCGGGTCCCCGGAAGGTCACAAAGTGCAGTAGTACCCTGTCTCCAGAACAGAAAAGGGAACCTTCCGTACAAAGTTCCCGTCAGATGGGGAATCTGATTTTCCACCAACGGATTAGTGACCACTTAGAGACAGTCCTCATGCGCAGGAGACAGAAAATGCTCCCGGTTTTCCGTTGGGTTGTGTGTTGTTAGAGAAAGCTACCGACCCGCTGGGAAGACAGATGCAGACAGGACCCTGACAGAGGTCAGAGGTGGTGGCCTCTGGTGCCGCGTGTGCTGCTGACGGAGGGCCTGCTGCCTGTGCCGTTCCGCTCACTGAGTTCTTCATCGGGGCACGGGGCCACCACCTTGCAGGGTGCAGGGCGCAGGGCGCAGCCGCGTGTTGACTTGTCTGGTGTTGCCTCTCTCCCTCCCCGGCCCGCCCGCCCGTGGCGCTGGGAACCCCTCTGGGGAGCGCAGGGAGGAGTGCGCCTCCTCAGGGCAGTTTGAACGGCCCTCCCCCTCTTTGGGGAAGATCCAGCAGGAAAGTTACGTCCCCTGTAACACAGGCAAGAGGTGGCAAAGCAGCAGCGTCCTCTGGCCGGGGGGAAGCTTCCCAAGGAGCAGCGAGGGCCCGCCGCTGCCCCTTTTCCTCCCCACGGGAGGAGGGCCCCAGGCAGGGCCAGCCCTCTGAGCCGTGCCGGCTGCCTAGGGGGCCTGTCACATGTGCACTTGCTCTCATCCTGTCTCCCCCAGAGTGAAAACACCAGTGAGGAGGCTGGTGAGGGTGAATACATCAGTTTGTATTCCTCTGGCCAGGGCAGCGAGGAGCTGGCTCACTCTCGAGGAGTAAGTAACCTCGGGGCTGCCTCGTGCATGTGGCCTGGCCTGGCAGGGTTGGGCCCTGCTTCTGCCTGGCTGAGCCTCCCGGTCGCTAGCAGGCAGGCTGGGGCCCCGCCGCCTTGCCGAGAGCCAGCATGGCTCTGTGGGGAGAGGACGTGGCTCCTGGAGGAGGGCCTCTCTCTGCTTTCAGTGCATGTGGCACTCTTCAGGCCACAGGGGTCTTCTGGAAATCTGCAGAGGCAGCATGGTGTTGGCCTGGCCACACATCGGTTGCTCTCCGGGATTTCTTTCTGTCCTGTCTTCTGGTGTTGAGGTCCATCTTCCGTCCCCTACCCAGAGGGCAGGAGTCTTCTCTCCTACACCAAGCCTCCCGAGCCTTCGCCCCCTCGTGCTCCCCCAGCACTCTCCTTCATCCCCACAGGAGCAGCTTCCTCAGAAGCCGGGGGGGTCTGGCAGTGAGCCCGTGCTGTGTTAATGCACCTCCCTCCTGAGAGCGTAGGGAAACACCTGATGTGGCCACCTTTGGCTGACTTCTGTCCCGGCTCGATATGGCCGTCTGCTGAGCAGTCAGCTTGCCGGGCTTTGCTGCAGCAAAACATGAACAAGTTCAAAAGCTTCAAAAAACCATGAGTCCCTTGAGAGGAGGGGCCATGAGGCCTCGAGTCCTCCCTGGTGATCAGCTCCCAGGGCCAGCCCATTGAAAGTATGGTCACTCCTCGTAAGATGCACCCCCCCACCAAGGGCATCCCCACAGGATGTTAGCTGTCCACACAAGGCGAGCCCCACTTGAGGCATTAGCAAGTCCTAGAACACGAGTTTTCACCCCGGTGGGATTCGACCCTGTCCATGGAAGCTGTTCCTCTTCTGATGTTCGCTCCTCACCTGTCCGCTCTGCTGACCTGTGCCCCCGCATCATCCAGCTTGGCCTCCACACAATGGAGCCTACCCCTAGCTGGCCTTCCGTGGCTCTCCCCCCCCCCCCAACCCATGACCACGGTCAGTGCTGACTTTTCCCCAGAGCACTGTCCCTTAGGATAATCTGTGTTTCCATGCCGCCCTGCTCTCTGTTGTGGCCTCGGTGGCAGACCAGGGATGCCAGATAGCCATGTTGTCACTGAGTGGGATGGGCCCAGATGCCCAGGGCCAGGCCGCTGGAGGAGAGGGGGTTGCACTCATGCGCTCGAGCACTTAGACCCCTTGGAACTCTACTGGGAGGCAGTTGAACGTGGCAGTCCTGAGGACTTGGTTTAACTAGGAAGTCAGCAAAGGTTTGTTGCACACCGGCGGGGCACCGTGGTTAAAGACACAGGTTTTGGAGGCAGACAACCCTGGGTTTGAATGCAGGCTGCAGCCTTCTAGCTGTGTGGTCTTGGGCAGGGCCTTCAGTCGCTCCCAGCCTCTGTGTGTGTGTGTGTGTGTGTGTGTGTGAGAGAGAGAGAGAGAGAGAGAGAGAGAGAGTGAGTGAGTGGGCACAGTGATGCCAGTGAACAGACAGGGTCTTGGTCAGGGCCGGGCGAGAAGAGGTACATGAAGCCCTTAGCACCGTGCTTGGCTGAGCCTGGCCGAGTAGTGGCAACCGTGATAGTCCTTTCTCCTAGGAGGTGCTTGGGATGGCTTCATCTAGGTTGGCAGCTGACAGAGGTCCTAAGTAGGGGCACCTGTCACTGTCCATAAAGGCAAGATGCTAGTCCGAAGAGGGCCTTGCCCTTCCTGTGTCATTAACCACATTCACGGTTACCTTGTTCACATATCGGATTGCTCCATAGGAACTTGCGCTCAGAGGCCACTTGCAGGCGGGAATGCTGGGAAACAGATCCTCCCAGCATGGGGCACCTGTCACAAACCCACTACTGACTTCTCCTTTCAGGAATCACCAGCTATGAAAGACGGACATCCCAGAGATCCCTCGTCGGCCAGCAGCGCAGCCGGGAAGGAGAGCAGAGACGGTGACAGGTAGGGAGTGACCAGGTGGAGCAGGTTCCCTGAAAGCTGCAGGCCCGGCTGGGGAGGGCGGCCCCTTGCCCACAAGCACGCCAGGCCTGCGGGAGCTTGAGGTCTACACCCTTTCCTTTCTTCTGACTCGCAAAATTGTGTGTGTTCAGGGTAGAAAACATGGCAAGTACAGAAATGTGTGAGTCAACCAGATATGTCACTAATAATCCCACCCTTAAAGACCTTCATTCTGGCATGCAGTCTGCCCTACTTCCTGATTATGTGCTCACATATGATCTACTCTACAAATGACCCATGACAGTCTTAAATCCCAGGCCAACCTTCCTCGGCCTCTTCCAAGTTCAGGCGCACTAAGGGGGTGTCAAAGACGCCCAAAAAAAACTTTTTATTGTGAGTTACTAGATGTGGTGTGTATATTGTGTTGTTAAACCATTTGAAAGTAAGTTACAGACATGACATTCAGCCCCTAAATACTTCAGTGTGCCTCCTAAAATATTTTAATTTTTTAAAAAGACTTATTTATTTTAGAGAGAGAGAGAGAGCATGTGGGGGTCGGGGTGTGGGCAAGAGGGGGAGAGAGAGAGAATCTCAAGCAGATTCCCCACCCAGAACAGAGCCCGACGCAGAGCTTGATCTCACGACCCTGAGATCATGACTTGAGCTGAAATCAAGAGTTGGACGCTTAGGGCTCCTGGGTGGCCCAGTCAGTTATGCATCTGCCTTCAGCTTAGGTCATGATCCCAGGGTCTTGGGATCCAGCCCCGCATAGGGCTCCCTGCTCAGTGGGGAGTCTGCTTCTCCATCTCTCTGTACCCCTCCCCTGCCTGTGCTCACTCTCACGCTCTCTCTCAATAAAGAAATATCTTTTAAAAAAAAAAGAGTTGGATGCTTAACTGACTGAACCACCCAGGCACCCCTCCTCCTAAAATATTTTAAAAGCCTACCGTATTACAATACCATCATCACACCTAAGAAAATTAATAATATATTCCCTCATATCATCTGATATGCAAACCATCTTCCATTTCCCCAGTCCTCCCTAAAATTAACTTGTGTAGCTTATTTTTTTTAGAACCAAGACCAGTCAGGAGTCAGTACATTTAGTTGTATGTCTCTTTAATCTTCTGTAACATTTTTCAGTATTAGCACAAGTCACACCTGACCAGGTTTAGAAATATGTAGTAAATTTCTCCATGTGTAGGGCCTGCAGATCCACCTTGCCATCCGCAACTTCATGTTGACATCGCCTTCTTAGTGAACTGTTCTACAAGTTCAAGCTTTTCCTCCCTCTCCAGACCAAGGTTCAGCTACCTCTGGGGTTCTAGGCACAGAGCCAGGCAGTACCCACTTGTCAGGCCTAAGCATAAGTGGTTGAAGAGGTGGTAAAAATAAAATAGCAAGAGACAGGAATAAAAACAGAAAGCATTCATTCTGTAGGGGCCTGCTGTAGAGGGCTGCCCGCCCAGCCTGCTGGTGGCCAGTCCTAGGTGCTATCCATGTGGAGTCTGCCTGATCCGTCTGCCTGGGCTAAGATCTCCCCACAGGTTAAGCAGGGGGTGATGGGTTTTGTAGTTGAACACCTGGTAGCAAACGGTGTCTGCACCAAGCAACTTGAGCCCACGGGTTCTGCCTCCAGCCGCACTGAACGCGAGAGCACCATTTTTCAGAGTTGCAGATGGCCCTTGTTAAAAAAAAAAAAAAAAAAAACCCAAAAGGATGAGCACATTGACTGCTTAGAAGCAATTATGAAAATGTTGTCCTCTTTCCACGAAGGCCAGAGCACAGACCCGACACTGAAGGGACATGTAGCAGATGGTTCTTCCCAGGACCGTGTGTGATTTTGCTCTGGGCCATCCTTGCCTTACTGAAGGCACAAATTTTTATGTCTCACATACTCAGGGTTAAAAATGTGGCCTATGACCACAAGGCCGGCATGGTGGAAATCATCAGAATAAAATGGGGATATGGGAGAAAATGCCAGGGAAGCAAGGTGCCTGCACACCAGCGTCCGTCTGCTCCCGGAATGCCCCCTCGCTGCCCCACATTTCCCCTCTGCTGGCGGTTCTCTCCTCCTCCCCCTTCACCAGCAAACTCCTGCTCAGTGCCGCAGGTCTCCGCTCGGCTGTCCTGCCGCAGGGGCCTGCTGCCCTTCACACCGGGCTGGGCTTTCTGCTCAGGCTACTGCCCCTACTGCTCGTTTTAACATCAGTCTCTCCTGCTGCACCCAGCACCCCAAGGGCAAGGGCCAGTCCCCCTGGTTCATGCTTCTCAGTCCGACAGGTGGCCCTTGGAAAAGACTTGAGGAATGACATTAATAGCCATGCAAACTCTCCCAACCTGCTTGCCCTCTTGCTCTTCCTGTCTTTGAATACTGACTGTGCATATGGTGGCCTTGACAGAGTGACTGATCCCATCACTTATTTAAATAGCTCAATGAAACCTTCTTGATCTTTTTTTCTTCTTTCCATTTTTTTTTCTTTATTCTTTTTTTTTTTTTTTTAAAGTAGGCTCCACGCCCAGCATGGAGCCCAACGCAGGACTTGAACTCATGACCCTGAGATCAAGAACTAAGCTGAGATCAAGAGTCAGATGCTTAACCCACTGAGCCACCCAGGCTCCCCAGTCTCTTTCTTAATCCCTTCCATTGACAGAGCATCCACAGAGAGCAAGAAATGTCCCAAGGTCACAGAAGTCATCAGTAGTGGCGCTGGAAATCCAGTCCCTGCCCTGGCTTCCGGCCTCCACTCAGACCCCCTGTGCTGGGGGTGGGGAGCAGTATGGCCTTCATGTGGGAGCTGCAGTTCCAGGAGAACCTGTTAGGGGCAGTCGTAACTCGTAGTCACGCAAAGGGCCATACTGCTTCAGCCCCCTGGTGTCCCGGACCCCAGTGTCTGCTGGACCCTTGCAACATAAACCACTTCTCTCTCTAGGGCCTCAAGGTCACCAGATGGTTCAGAGTTGGCTCGATCGGAGGAGGAAGTGGATGAGCTGTCTCTCATCGACCACAATGAGATTATGGCAAGGCTGACACTCAAGCAGGAGGTGAGTACAGGCCTTGTGTGGTCTGGTCCATAAAGGGGGTGAGGGGGCTTTGAGGACAATGTAACCTTGAGGTGTCTCAAACAGAAGGACCCATGCAAGGCACCAACACATGAGGTGGCCACCCCACATTTCGTGGGCTCTGTGCACGGCATTTATCCTGACCCATGCCTGGGCCACTGGGGGTGCTGAAGGATCCTGGGCAAATGGATGGTCTCCTGGAGAAAGTGCACCGTCCCCTTCTCTGACACTTCTAGAGAGTCATCTTGGGCAAGTCACTTAACATCTCTAAGCCCCAGAGGACAGGACTCTGGAGGATATTATAACAGTGAAACCCGTGTAGGGTGCTCAGCATAGAGCCTGAGCGTGGTGAGCCCTCAGCATAAGCTGCCTTCACATTCGTATTGACCGAATAACCCACTGTAGTTTCAGTGGGAGGCACAGTCTGATTCAGAAATCCCTGGCCTACAGCCGCCTCTGTCCTGTGGCTTGTCAGGAGGGCCTTGTGCGATTCTGGAAACACAGAGGAACCTCTTAATGTGATAGCCCCGACCCAGCCCTGGGGAAGTGACTGTGTTTCTGGGCTCCGGCTCCATGGCAGCGCACACACAGACACACAGACAAGCAGGCGGATTCTGCCCTTTGCACAGTGCCAGGCTGGGCCGAGCGGAACAGGCAGGGCAGGGCAGGCGGGGACAGTGGGGCAGCCGGCTTGTCCGCAGAGAGAAGTGATGCTTCGTGACCCTTGCCAGAAAGTCCTTCTGAAAAATCAGGTCCTGGGCATAGCTACCCTCAGCCTTAGCTGGAGATCCAAGATGCTCTCGGGACTCTGGAATCCAGGGGTGAAAACACGGATGCCCTGGAGAGGCAGGTGCATTTCCAAAATTGAGGGCCGTGAACCCGTGGGGGCTCGTGAGGTTGGTTTCCTTCAGAACCAGAGGTTGGGGGTGGTGCGCTCAGGCAGGCCTGGTGCTGTGCTCCCATTCCTGGCCCTGCTGACCGCTCGCTCTGGCTTATGGGCTAAAGTTTCTGTTTGCCAACATGAAAGTAAGACTTTTTACTTAATTGGCAGAGGGCAGCTGGTATCACAGAAGCGACATCAGGCACAATTGAACGTCTTTGTGACACTTTACACTCCTCTGAGGGCTCCCTGTGGAATTTGTGAGGTTATGACAAGTGACTTCTCCTTGCACCTAGAGAAACAGATGTAAATTTAGGATGGCTTGCTGCAGTTTTAGGAACGTGACCGTACTTGGAAATAGCCCTGCTGCCTCTACAGTCTTCTTGGGAGTGGCTGGTGGCAGTCCTGCCTGCCTCCCTGTGGGTCCCACCGTCCCGGCAGGAGAACTCCCCTCCTCACCTCCCTGCCCCCTGGGTTGGTGAAGAGGGAGAGATCTAATGGGGCCATCGTCCCCCAACTCTGGAGTGACCCAGTGCAATGTGCCCTGGTGTCTGGACAGCTCCCAGGGCCGTCCACCTCCCAGAGGAGTTCTGGTCTGTCCTGTCTGCGGAGTGCAGAGCATTGCTCCTAGGTGGGGGGCGGGGGGGGGGGGCGGAGGGAAGGCGGCCCGGGCTCTCCGCAATGCAGCGGCTTGGTCATCTCGTCTCTGCCTAGAACTTTCTGATCCAACTCTCTTATGGTTGAATTCTGCTCCATGCCCTCCTTTGCTTTGTCCTTGCAGGGTGACGACGGGCCAGACGTCCGTGGCGGGTCTGGAGATATCCTACTGGTGCACGCTACTGAGACAGACAGGAAAGGTGCGGCAGTGCTCTGGGCGGGGGCCTTGGTCTCTGTCACAGCCCTTGGGGCGGGCTGGCCCCACAGCCCTCCGGGGGTCAGAACGTGGTCCTGGTGCCCGCGGCCACTGTGCGGAGAGCCCACCCTGGGGATGAGACCAGCCCTCTCAGGGTGCACCCTCCACGGTGAAGGGTCCCCAGAGGCGGCAGAGGGGAAGCTGCGAGCGCAGAACCTGGTTAGGTGCTCCGCCAGCGGCACCTCAGGTAACAACACGTAGGTAGCTGTTTCAGCGCTTCCTGAGGTCTGACCCGCTGTGTTATTCCAGACACTAGACAGGATTTCACTCGTGGCTCCACAAGCAGACCCCAGCACGTGTTCTGTCCGGAGCCCAGTCTTAGAGCAGTGGTGGCACCGTCCTAGGACGGGCTTCTGATCCAGGGGAACTGCTGTTGGGTGGACTCTGCTAGCAAAAGCGCGCTCACTCCACCTCGGGTTCTGGCAGAAAGCGGGAGAGGAGGTGCCATGACCTTGACCTCCGCCAGGACGGGGGAGGGGTGCTCCCCAGACTCCTCTCCCTCTATGTCTTTGAAAGTTATTAAAAAGGGGATGTGACAACAGTATTAAAGCCAGTTCTGGGAAGAATTAAAATGCCCCAATCCTGAAACCCTCACCCACCAACATTACTTTTATATATGACCATGTCCCTGTTTTTACAGCAGATTTCCCTGTTACACAGAATGATTCTGGGAATTTTTAAATTATGAAAGTAGTACAGAAATGGTCACATTGCAGAGAAGTTGGAGAATAGAGAAAAAGAAGAAATAACTCCAACAAACCACTGTAGCCACTGTTTTGCCTTCTGCGGTTTCTTTACCCCTGGTTTCTCTGGACTAGGGCAGAGCCCGGTCCTGGGGACTGAGTTCAAAGCCAGGCACGCCCCGGCCCGGCCCGGCCTCAGCTGACCCAGCTGTTTGAAGAGGTCCCCAGTGGACAGGGAGATGCGCGGAGCTGATGTGAGGCCGTGCTCAGGAGCAGCCCTCGCTCTGCTTCTCTGCAGCAGACCCTCCTCGACGCGAGCCTGAGCACCAGCCTCATCTGGGCGAGAGGAACAGTTTTCATTTTTATCTGAAGGACTGAGGTGGGAGCTGGCTCCATCCTCAGGTTGGAACAGTAAGCCTTGCTGTCCTGCAGCTGCAGCCAGCTGCAGCCCCTGCCAGAGGGAGCCCCGTGGACAGGGCAGTCCAGAGCCTTCCAGGTGGCCAATGGTGCCCAGGAAAGGAGGCGCTGCCACCAGCTGGGACCTCCACTTGATCTCAGTCATGGAGAGATTCTAGGGCCACAGGGAACCAAAGTCATTTGTACATGGATGGATGGTGGAGGTAGAGGCCCTGGGCCACATAGCACGTTCCTTGGGCAGTGGCTTCCTGTGGACCGGAGACCACCCCAATGCTACTATACTGGATCGCCCACGGCTTAGGGCATGCAGACTTGAATCTGTTCTTCCAGAAGCAGGCAGTGGCCTCTGCTGGGCCCATCTCTGCCTCCTCACCTAGCCCGTCTTTGAACAAAAGCCCCAGTGGGCAGTGAGCTGGTGAGTTAGGATCTAGGAAGGAGGAGTCTGAGCAGGATGCTGTTGGGCCATGCTCTGTGCTTCCAGCCAGGCCCACCCCTGCACAGACTCCAGACCCCAGATGCCAGAGCAGGTGTTGCTTTTGCTTTCGATTGTCCTGGAGGTGATTGGCCAGGGCACAGGAGCCTGCACTGCTCCTCTGGAGAAGCAGGGATCCTCTCGCTTCTTCCACCTGGCGAGCTGGGGGATGAACGAGAGAAGACAGGAGAAGGGGGTCCGTGTCCAGAGAAGAACAGCCTTATCTTAGGTCTCTCAAGATGTGGAAATTCCCAAGATTTTTGTCCAGGAACAAAAGAGCTGGGGACATCCCGTCCCATTCCCCCCACTTCTTTCAAACTGTGCCCACAGAGCCCCGCCCTGCAGCTCTGGGTCGGGCTTGCTCCTGCCATCTAAAGTATCACCTGTGATTTAGCCTCAAAATTCTGCTGATGAGTTTGAATTATTTTTTCTATGCGCACAATTACTACCCTTTGAATCATCGAGTCTTAGGACAGATAAGAAGCTCTTGATGTGTGGTCAGGGATGGCAAGTATGTGCGGCAGGCGAGCTGCCCATCTTTGTCTCCTGCCAGTGGCAGGCATCGCTCATCAGTTGTTCTTCGCTCTAGATTTGGTGTTGTACTGTGAGGCCTTCTTGACCACCTACAGGACCTTCATCACCCCGGAGGAGCTCATCAAGAAGCTGCAGTACAGATATCCTTTCCCGTAGTCCCCCAGCCCCGGCCCCACACCCCTCCCGGCATGGAGCCTTCAGAGCCAGCCAGGAGAGAGAGGGCCTTTCTTGCCTGCTCCCCCGCGCCCTAGCTTTGGGACCTCAGGCCGGGCTTCCCCTTCCAGTCTCCTTCCTTGTCTGAGTGCTGAGTGAGATGATAGGAGGTGCCAAGTCACGGGTGTGCTAACAGCTGCTGTGGTCACTAGGAAGCCCTGAAAAGGAGTTAGAAGGAACTGACCCACCGCGAGAGGGAGAATGTGCTCAGGCCCCTGCGGAGGCCCAGGTCGCTGGCACCTGCAGCTTCTGAGCCGAGCCGCAGGCCATTGAGGTGATAGGTCCCAAGCGTGCGGGGCTTGTGGGAGTCAAGACTCCCATGAACAGCCTCGGGGGAAGGCACAGCCACTCCGCCTGGTGGCAGACCCAGCAGTTGACAGAAAGACCATGTCCAGACAGCATTGGCTCCTACCCGTCACCCGTATCTGCGTCACGGGCTCACCCTTCTGAGGACGACCATGCAGTAATGGTTGAGGATGACCCCAGGCCCTAGGACCCAGCGTCATTGACTTTCTCTCAAACCTGCTCCTCCTGCGGAGGCCGACCTGAGCTGCTGTAACAGCGGGCCACCTCCCCATGCCACAGCCCACGACTGCCATCTGCTGGACAACTGCTACTGCCCGGGGCAGGAAGTCCTGAGTCCTCCAGGCTGTCCCCCTTCCCTTCCTGCGTGCCCTGAGGCTTGGCCTCTTGTCTCCTCCGGACCCCTGTGGCCCAGCCCTAGAGGACCTGGTCCCTCAAGATGGAAGTAGACAGCCCCCACTGCAGAGACTTGTTCTCTATAGCCTCACGCGTTCAGTTGCTCCCAGGCCTGGCTCAGCAAGTGATAGTAACTCACACTTGTTGAGAACTTCCTAGTGTCGGACGGGATGCTAAGCCCGTGCACGTGAAGGCTCACTTAATTATAAAACTGCTTGATATATTATTACAGTATTATAGATGCTGTTAAATTACTACCTATTACGTGATTGAGGAAACAGCCTCGGAGAGCTTAAGTGACCCACACACACTCCTGAGCTCAGGTTCCCAGCCCCTACCCTGCGTGGCGGCTACAGGCTCTGGGGACAGTCCTTGGTGCGAGGCTCCTTCCTGAGCACCCGTGGATCCCTGGAGAGCAGGAAAGACAGCCACAGCAGAGGATGTGAGAGGATGGTGAGAATCTTTGCCCCTCCAGGCGGAAACCACGACCTTGGCAAGGAGCTAGAGGTGGCCTGGTGTGTGGCTGCTGAGGGGAAGGGGCGTCTGAAGCTACGGAGAGACGGCAAGAGTGCAGGAGGCACCTATGGACCACACCGCCCCCCCCCCAGTCCCATTGAGAGAGTGTTTAGGGCATTTGGTTTTTGACCACCTTTTTCCACCTGAGGCTCAGCAGGGCAGCCTGCAACGTTTCAGTAAGTCCCATGGGAAGCTTGGGAGGACCCGACGGAAAGGCAGTGGAAGCGGGGCTCGTGTACATCATAAGCACCCTGGAAACGGCAGCTGGGAGAAGTAGCCCTCCCCTGTCCTCAGCCCACCCCTGCCTGTGTGAGAATGGCTTTCCTTAACCTACACTCCACGTACGAGAAGTTTTCTCCCTTCGCCGACACATTCAAGAAACGTGTCAGCAAGAACACGTTCTTTGTGCTGGTGCGGGTGGTGGATGAGCTGTGGTGAGTGCTTGTACCCAGGAGGTGGTAGGGACGCTGGGGCACCCCAGGGTTCCCCACCGGGGCTGCAGGCTTCCTTGCTGAGCTGGGGACATCCCGTCCCATTCCCCCCACTTCTCTCAAGCTGTGCCCACAGAGCCCCGCCCTGCAGCTCTGGGTCGGGCTTGCTCCTGCCCACCTGAACAAGACCCTTGGGGAGAATGACCCAGCCACAGGCCACACCGCTCTCCTCGTGGGGGCCGTCCCTCGCACATGCAGCATAGCCTAGTCCCCCCAGACTCAGCACTCACCGTCACCATTCATTTAACAAGCGCACGTCCAGCCGCTCAGTCTCCTAGGTCTGGAGAGCCGTGGTGAAGGAAACTGCGGGCCCTGCCTTCAAGGCACTTCCCTTCTGCGGGGAGGGTGGCCTCAGCCCGGGACAGCACTGAGACCGCCGGGCACAGAAAGCGCTGCGCAGAGGGAGTTCAGGAGCGGCCTGCAGGCGGCTGCTCTGAGGGGCTGGGGCCTCGTAGTGAATCACCACCCAGGCAGGACCAGGGGCCTCCTCTGGGACAGGATCGGAGTGGGAGTGTCTCCGTGGCCCCGGGCCCAAACGGGGGCCCTGGAGCTTGTCCAGTGCCAGCGAGCATTTACTGAGAGCGGGGCCATTCGTGTCACCAGCAGGACGGGACCTCTCCTGGCACTTTTGAGGCTCCGGGTGGCCATCCCGACACCTTTTCTTGCTCTTTTCCCTGAGGAGGTTTCCTAGCCCTGCTGGTCGGTGCCATGTGACCCTTGGGTATTCTGAGGTGGATTCTGGGCCCGATGGCAGCCGTCCTCTTCCTGGGCTGTGTCCCGGCCCCTCACTGTGTGGCCGTTGGTCCTCTAGCCTCGTGGAGTTGACAGAAGAGATCTTGAAGCTGCTGATGGAGCTGGTCTTCCGCTTGGTGTGCAACGGGGAGCTCAGCCTGGCCCGCGTGCTCCGGAAGAACATCCTGGACAAGGTGGACCAGAAGAAGCTGCTCAGGTGTGCCAACTCCGACCAGCCCCTGGCAGCCCGGGGGGTAGCCGCCAGGTGAGCCACCAGCTGTCTGCCCGTGGCTTCTCCGGCCCTCCACGGGAGTGGTGCCCGGTAGCCACCTCCCCAGCCCTAGAGCCTCTCTTCCTGGTTCTGCCCAGGCCCTGCGATGGGTTGGGGTGGTCTTGTGGACAGCCCAGTGGGTTCGCCAGGGGCTGGGCCTCTCCTCCAGGGGGTCATGATGGGTGATTTAAAAAAACGCCCCTTTTTAACCAGGAAGTGAGGAAGCAGGGCGGGGGGCACTTACTAGGACAAGGGACAGGTGAATGCATTCCGGGCTGTGGTCAGCTCTTGTCTTCCCAGCACTAACACGGTAGCTGTGAATTCTTGACCACCCCCACCCCACCCCCCGGGCCATCCTGAACATTCCTAACCTGTACAGGCTCTAGTCTGTTACCTGCGTCCTAGTCATAGATGTTGAAGCATCACTTCCTTGTCAGCGAGTTTCAGTCTTCATCCCTGGGGAGCCATCTCTGTTCCCGCTGGGCCCCTCAGGCAGTGGGACCCACCCGGCAGAGGCACCACGGTCCCCGGCAGGAATGCAGTCTGGTCCTGCCCTGCCACTGGTCAGCTCTGAAGCTGCCGTCGTCCTGCCGTGAGGCCAGGCTTGGGGCGGCTGCTCGCTCTGGCCGCCTGGCTCTGAGGCCGCAGGACGGCGCCCAGCCAGCTCCCGCTGTCCCTGTCCCCACCGCTCATCTCATGCCTCTGTCTTCTAGGCCGGGGACTTTGCATGACTTTCACAGCCATGAAATAGCCGAGCAGCTGACCCTGCTGGATGCTGAGCTCTTTTATAAAATAGAGGTATGGCGTTGAGCAGCGCTGGGAAGAAGGCTGTCCCTTGCCCCGGGGTGAGCAGCTGCTGCTGGTCCCTAAGCAGGAGAACCTGCCCATCGTCGGGAAGCCAGAGGGCTCCAGCTCCATCCGGTCTACTTCTCTTTCAGATTCCTGAGGTTTTGCTTTGGGCAAAAGAGCAGAATGAGGAGAAAAGCCCCAACTTGACCCAGTTCACGGAGCACTTCAACAATATGTCCTACTGGTAAGAAGGGGAGGCTGTGCGAAGCCCCGGTTTTCTATCGCAGCACATCTGGCTGGGTCCCTGTGCTCTCCTTCACACAAGGAGGAGGTGCCCTTTTCCTCCTAGCTCCTTCCGAGACCGTGGGCATTACTTGGGAACTGCAGGCAGCAGAGAGCACGCTGGCTGAGGAGGAGCCTGGGACGGGGAGGAGAGCCGGGATCGATTAGTAATGTCTGCCATAGGTGGTGGCAGGGGTGGTCACTGCGCCATCCTGAGCTGGTCACGGTCCAGCTTCCCACTGCCAGGCGGCCTCAGGGCTGAGCCTCACACGCATGCTGCCTGAAAGAGAACAGCAGAGGAGTGCCTTCCCGTTAATACTTGAACTAGGCCTGAATTCTTAAAGCAAAACGAAGCCCGAAGCTACACTTACCCTATAATATGTAAAGAATGGTCAGCTTTTCGAGATGTGACTTCAAGGCGCCCCCAGCCTCTCTGCGTCAAACAGAGGATGGTCAGAGCGTGGTAGCCACGAAGCCCACTGCTGCCACTGACGGAACATCCAAGATGTGTCAGACGCTCCGAGGACTGCTTGTTGGCGGGAACCTGGGTCATGTCCCACGTTGCCGGCTTTTCTGCCACCACAGGAAGTGCCGCGCTCCTCAGCAGCGTGAGCTCAGCCGTAGCAAGCCGCCACAGGAAGCAGGGGCTTGCAGGGCAGACGGAAACTGCACACGGCCCTGAGCCCAGCCTCCGACCCAGCCCCCTGCTGGGCACACGCCTCGGGGTTCCAAGGAGGAGGTACAGGGGGGCCCCTCTGAGCCATGGTCCTCAGGGTGTGCTCAGGGCAGGCACCCTTCACTGGGGCCAAAGACAAGCAGAGGCAGCACCCCATCTGAGGGGACTGGCCGTGGCCGTGTGAAGCCAGAGGGTCTCCAGGGCACGGTGAGGTCCGCGTGCAAGGCTGGCCTTGGGGTTGCTGCTCAGATTCTCAATGTGCCCTCCTAACCCACATGCTCACTCGTCTCCTGAACTAATCCTGAGGCCACATGAGGAGCATTTCCAGCCCCAGGGGTGCTCAGGTCAGCACTTGTCAGGGAATCTCTGCTTGGATGTTACAAAGCCTCCATCTGCACGCACGGCCCGAGGTCCCCATCAGGCTTTGTGACCTCTCAGCCCATCCCTGGGATGCTGTGAGCTCCTCGAGAGCAGAAATGGGGGGAGCTATGCTTGACACCTCAAAAGCCCTGGGCATGTGGTGCAGGTGTCCACATCCCTCTCTCTCCACTAGGACCACCTAGGGGTCTAGAAGGAGACCAGTCAGTTCAGCCATCTCTTTTTCCCATGGGTTCCTGCAGGGTCCGGTCAATAATCATGTTACAAGAAAAAGCCCAGGACAGGGAGCGGCTGCTGTTGAAGTTCATCAAGATCATGAAGGTAACTGTGGCTGCCCTCCCCAGAGTCTCCTCCTTCGGACCCTGCCCAGCAGCCCTGGGCCAGCCTCACGGCTGCCTCCCCTCTCTCTGCAGCACTTACGGAAGCTGAACAACTTTAACTCCTACCTGGCCATCCTCTCAGCCCTGGACTCGGCTCCCATCCGCAGGCTGGAGTGGCAGAAGCAGACCTCGGAGGTGAGTGGCGGGGAGGGAGGAGGTGGGAGGCCCGCCCAGCCCCTGGAGAGCCAGCTGTTGGGGAAGGTGCTCAGGTATCTGCTCAGCTGCCAACCACCCCCCAACCCCCACCCCTGTTTGCTGTGGCTAATCTCCAGTCTTTGGGCCTGAAGGGGCTGCGTGGTTTGTGCTGGGCTTATCCCCTCACAGGGTCCTGCTGTCTGGGCTGCAGGATCATACCTGGGTCCCTGCTTCACTGCTTTCTTCCTTTCTTCCTTGCACCCATGCTTCTGGAGGTGCTGTTCTGGGCTGCCAGCAGCATTAGTCCTTAGGAACGTACTGTACAGGACAGACCTATTGATTTCTTTAGGGTAATTGCCAAAGGGGAAAGGATGGGGTCATCTGGCCCGTTCAAGGGTCGGGGAGGTCCCCTGAGGGATGGTCAATCACACCAAGACCCAAATAGGAAGAGTTTGCTCGGAAGAAAGGGAATTCCGGTCAGAGGGGACAGAAGCGTCTAGAAACTGGCACACTCAAGCAGCAGGACGGGGGCCAGTGTGGCTGTGTCACTGGGGAGGGGACCTGCTCTGGACCAGGAGGGCTTTGCGGAGGCCTGGCAAGGAACTAGACCTTTATCCTTGTGTGGGGAGGTTCCTTGAGAAGAGAGGCAAAGCCCATAGGGGCTGGGTGTTAGCTGGGCCACCCAGGTGTTCTCTTAAGGGGTGACATAAAGAGAAAGTTGTAAGTCTGTTGTATGGAGAAGCATGGGACATTCACACTGGCTGCCACAGAAACACCTAGGAGGTCCTGAGGAGGTGACACTCCGGGTCCGAGGCAGCTAAAAGGTGAAGAGGCAAGCAGTGGGTGGGAGGGGGCAGCAGCAGCTCAGCGAGGTCACCTGCTGAGCCTAGTCAGCTCTGCCTGGAGCGCAGCGAGGATCAAAGGCAGGCTGGGAGCCAGGGATGGCACCATTCCTGGTGTGCGTGAGAAGCCTCCTTGGGCTACGGTGTGGGGTGGCACCCAGCAGGAGGCCTGGCTCCAGGCCCTCCGAGCCGTGGTTCTGCAGCAGGCATATGCGGGCCTGGGAGCCAGTTCTCCGCAGCAGGCCCGGTCTCCCTGTAGCCGAGGCAGGGCCCAGGGCTGGGCAGCGGCGGGTGGGTCAGGGAGGAGGCTGGCACTGGGGCCCCAGCATGGTCTCAGCCCTCACACACTATCCCTCCCGCCCAGGGCCTGGCCGAGTACTGTACACTGATCGACAGCTCGTCCTCCTTCCGCGCCTACCGGGCCGCCCTCTCCGAGGTGGAGCCCCCCTGCATCCCCTACCTGTGAGTAGAGCTCCCTGCAGGTTTGCCCCCCGGCTGCTCTGGGGGAGACATAGGTGTAGATACAGAAACCCTCCCTTAAAGGTTTCCAGCTCAGACGATTAGACTTCTATTTTAACTTTAAACTATGTGACAAGGAGCAGGTTTTACTTTTAAAACAGAAAGGACGGGTCCAATGTAAACGGTCCTGCTGTCCCATCTCCCAGTCCCGCTACCGTTTCCTTCCCGCATCTGCCAGGCTTCCCCCCACCAAGGGTCCTCAGACTTGGCTGCACCTTGCAGTCAGTCACCCAGGAGCCCTGAGAGCGTTTTCCCAAGTGTGAGCCATGGCATCGAGGAAATGGGGGGTTTGGGGAAAGCAGTCCTAGTCACATTAGCTGAAGGAAATAGTGGAAAAAGTCAAAGCTAGACAGGTTTCTTTGTTGTCAGAGCCCTTGCTAAGCTGGTAGATACTGGGAACCTCCATGAGGGGGGCAGAAGACTCCACAGTGGCCCGGGGTGGGGGCTGCCCTCCCAGAATGCTACCCTGCTTTCCCCTGGGGGCGGCCGGCTGGGCCCCCTCGCTCACCTTATGGCTTCACATTCTCTGTAATGAGAAGCACCTGTTAACAAAGAGGCTGTCCATGCCTCCCTCCCCCCCTTGGTTTTGGGTTATTTTTTCCTATTCATGTATTTTACAAGGCTCCCCTGCCGTACCTGAGCTGGCTTTCCCAGGGACCCACAGTTTCTAGGTCAGGAGTTCACGCAGGAAGAGACCAACACAGGCCAGACGTGCCCTCCGAAGCAGTAACTGGGCTCTCCATCCTCCCAGGGGGCTTATCCTGCAGGACCTCACCTTTGTTCACCTGGGGAACCCAGACTATATTGATGGGAAGGTGAATTTTTCCAAACGGTGGCAGCAGTTCAACATTCTGGACAGCATGCGGTGCTTCCAGCAAGCGTGAGTACCGGAGCGGGGAGGGGACGAAGGAACACTGGGGTCTGTGGAACGGGGTCTGCATCCAGAGATGGTGGCCAGCTTGTTCTCCACACAGCACATCCAGGGAGGGTGCAGGGCGTGGGCCAAGAAGTGGGGGCTCCCTGGGACAGCATGGAGAGGGGCGACCAGGCTTCTGCTGCCAGCCCTCTGCCTATGGGGAGCTCCGGTGCCGGGACCGTGCGCATGGCCCCTCCAGGAGGCCGTCGGGCTGCTGGCCCCACACCGGCCCTGACTGGAGGCCCCCCACAGGCACTACGATATCCGAAGAAATGATGACATCATAAACTTCTTCAATGACTTCAGCGACCACCTGGCGGAGGAGGCCCTGTGGGAACTTTCTCTGAAAATCAAACCTAGGAACATAACAAGGAGAAAAACAGACCGGGAGGAGAAGACCTAGAAGTAGGTGCCGTGAGTGAGGAGAACGCTCGAGAGAGGCTCCGAGGGCGGCTCCGAGACCGGGAGGGACTTTGGACCTGTCCTCAGGCAGGCTGCACGTGTCCCGGGCCCAGCCAGCCCTCCGCCGTGCGGGGCAGGAGCCCCAGTAGCTTCCTGCTGCCCTCCGCCGTGGGAGCGGACACCAGGCCCACCGTGGAGCCAGCAGGCAGGTCTCGTTCCTGATTTGTGAACCCGTGGTTTGGTTTTGGTTTTGGTTCCTGCTTTCACTTTGTATTCCTCTCTCCTCCCCCCTCCCACTCGGGAATAGCACAGGGAGATGGGCAGACCAAGGCACAGTGGGACACTCTTCATCCCTCCCTACATTCTAGGGTCCTGAACCTGCTGAAATGACAAGGGTGGAGGACCCTGAAAGGTGGGGGGCTGTACCCTGGGGACCTGGAAGCAAGGGGACTTCCAGTCGGGTGGGCAGAAAGCAGAGAAGACCGGGGAGGCTCCTTTTACTTTCCCTGCCCTGCTTTTTAAATGCAAGATGGTGTGAGCTTTTGAGGTGACCCAGAGAGGTTCACCAGGTGGCCTTTCAGTAGGCCTGGGGCTGGCGCTCCCGTCACAGTACTGGCCCCAGAACCGTCCTCTTCCCATCCCTTCATCTCCCCGACCACCTGGCGCTTTGGGGAGCTGGGAAGAAGATGGAGCAAGGGAGGACGTAGGTGTACCTGAGCCGGGGCCAGGAGTTCCGGGGTGAGTGAAGTTGGAGAGTGGAGGGGCCTTTCTGTCCTGGGGAAGGCCGGCAGACCCCTCTTCTGTCGTTTGCTGTGTGCCTTAAACTCCATCTCCTGTCCCCCCGCCCCCATGGGCTCCCCTCCTACCCTGCTCCATCCTGGTGGCGCCAGGGGGGTGCTCCTCCACCCTTTCCACCAGTGCGCAGTAAGCTCTGCCCGGGGAAGGACAGGAGGTCCCTGACGGATGGGGGCGCCTGCTGAGGCTGAGCGGCCCCGGCTCCTACCCTGCGGCGCACTTGCTCTCTCCACCTTCCTTGTTGGACACAGCGCTCGCTGGTGAGGTGGGCTGTCGGAGGCAGGTGTGCAGGGAGGTCCTGCACACGGGCCAGGCCGCTGCCCCCACACCCCTTGGGTGCTGGTTTGCGTGACTGAGTGCTTGCTTCTCCTGGGCTTGGGACTTGGTCAAGCAAATGCCAGGATCGAACTTCTTAAACAACCATGTCACTTTGAGTCCTTCCTGAGTTTTGAGCAGCTTTCTCCGCTCTTGTTTTGGGGTCCTGGACATAGAGGGGAGGACACCCGTGAACTGCCAGTGGGGTCCCCTCGTGTAGCGGGCTGGCCGCTGCAGGCCAAACGTGTCACTTTCTTATTTAAAGCGTGTGGTCTTTGTTCTTCAGCAGTGTGGGGTGGGCTTGGTGCCCACTTTGAGTCCCCTCACTGCGGTCTTGTCTCCCTTCCTGTCTTGCCCCCCGCCTGGCCCAGCTCTGCTGGATGCTGCTGCGTGCGGGGGGCCACCATGGCCCCAGTACTAACACGAAGTCTCCGCCTCACGCACCCGTCAGCAGATGGGGGGGGCTTTACTTGCCCTCCCCTCTCCTCTGGGAGCCCTGCCAGGTGGAGGGAGCAGTGTTGGGGGGATGGGGAGCCCGTGGGTCAGGGTAGCCCCTGCGTGAGAACCGCAGGGGCCGTGGGTGTTTAACTTATTGGCTGACATCCTTAAGACATCCTCCCGGCTCTGGGAGTTGCCCCACCCTGTGCCAGCCCCGCAGCCGGGCTGTGATTGGTCTTGGGGACCAGGACCGGGTGTCCCTGCAGGTGGGGCTGGAGCCAGGGAAGGGTGGGCACGCGCCAGGTCAGAAGGAACCCAACTCTTCAGAAGCGCCTCCCTCATGCCTCACCCCGTTACGTTGTAATATATATATATCCCCACTAACCTGGCTGATAGTGGCATCTTCCTGCAGACATTTCAAACCTGTATTTTATATGAAAGGAAAATAAACACAATGAAAGCTGCGTCCAAGTGACAATCCGAGCTGCCCCTGCACACGTCCCAGTTCCCACAGCCGTGTGCCACTGTTGGGGCCATTTGGGGAGGGTGGGACAGAGTCCACCGGCCCGTCTGGAATTTTCCCTCCTCACTCTTGTGCTCTGTAAGTGGATTAATGCAGAAGTCCTTCGCTGCCCTCCCCCTTCCCCAGCGTGCTGGTAAAACTGAAATTTCTAGGGTGGAATTCAGGGGGCAGAGAGGTACCTGGAGCGACTTTTCAGAGCCCCTAAAGCAGGGTCTTTGAAAGCACACCTTCTGTAAGATTCCACCCCCCCCACCCCCAAGGCAACACGCACGGGCTCGGCAATGGCCCCATAGGGTCCGGTCTTTTCTCTGTCTGACGTGGGCTACCTCTCCTCCACTCATGATGAGCCGTGGACTTAATCCCAGCCTGTGTGTCATCCCCTTCAGTGTCCTGCTCATCTCCCAGCATCCAAGAGAGAAGCAGTCAGCTGCTGAGTCCTCTACTCCCCACCAATACCAAGAACCAGCCTGGTCTGGCCCTAACCTCCCTGCAGGTGACTAGGAGGTCCCAGGCCAAGTGCGGACATCTGGGCTGAGCCTGCCACCCCCAGAGGGGACTAGGAACCTGCATGCTTAACCCAGCAACTCAGGAGGCTCAGATGACCTCAAATCCATGTCCAGCCATGGGTGGTGCAGGGCCAGTCTTCTGAGGGTGTGATGGCCCCACCCGGTTCCCTCCAGCAGGGTGAGAGGCAGAGCCTGCACATTCATTTAAACCATCACTCACTAATTTGTTTCATTCACTAGGGGTACATGATTTAGGAACCTGGTCAGGCAGGGTTTGGGTCATTCTAGTCCTGCATTTGCTGGGGACGCACTGGAGGAACTTCTAATAAGGGCTCTGGTCCTGGTTCTGCAGCTGATAGGTAAGTGGCCCCCGCTCTGTTTCCCAGTTTTTCCAGCTGCGGGTGGGGGTAATAACAGCTTCTACCTCACAGGTCTGTGAAGGCTCAGGGAGTTAATACCTAGAACAGGGTCTGGCAAGATTATTTATATGCACATACACACAGATCCTGGGTCTCAAGCAGTCTGCAGACCACTTTACTTCATTCACTCCTCTTAACCAAAAATCCCCCCACCCCAGCCCCGTGAACTATCACAGCCATGGTAAGTGCTACAGAGAAGAGGTACTTGGTTTACGTCAAGTCCAGATAGGCTTACCAGCAAGTTGTCCTGAACAAGTAGCTTCAGTCTTACACGCACGCCCCTGAGAACAAAAGGGGAAACACCTCGCAACTCGTCTTGAGTAGAATAGTCTTGACATCAAACCCAGACAACAGTCCAAGAAAAATTACAGGCAAATACTTGCACAAAATTTCTAAAATAATCTTAGCAACCCCAAACCAGCAGCATATAAAAATCAGTACTCCCTGGCTACGCTGGGCTTACTCACAAATGCAAGGATGGAATGTCAGTAAGCTGGTGAACGTTCTAGATTTCTTATGCTCAACAGCTTATTTGGGTGCCCACATCCAGAGCACCTCTCCTTCCTGGGCACAGGGGAAACTCTGCTTCCCAGCCCCCTGCAGGGAGGTCCATGAGGAGCCAGACACATGTCACTTGGGCCTGGGAACTCAGCAAGTGTGCCACCTTCATGCTCACTCTTTCCCCACCATGACACACTTACTTAGATGGCAGAGTTCCAAGTGGAGGGAGACCAGACAGGGACCACCCCCAGTGTCCTACACTAGACTATACATGAATAGAAAATGAACTTGTGCAAACTAACCTACTGAGATTTCAGGGTTTATAAATTTTCACAACATGGCCTAACTGCTCCTGAATGCACCATATTAACAAATTAAAGGAAGAACACCATATAATCACCTCAGTCGTCAGAAAGGCCTTTGTTAGAAGTGCAACACCAATAATTTTTGTTCAAAACTCTTAGAAATCAAAAACTTTCTTAATCTGGTAAAAATCTTCCAAAAATCTTATGCAAACGTTATACTTAACGTTAAAATACTCAGAGCATTTCCTTTAAAATCAACAAGTTAAGGATCCTACTTGTACTGGAGACTCTAGCCATGTGGCAGGAAAAGAAAAAAAAAATGAGATCACTAAGAAAATCTCCTGGGCTGCCTGGCTGGCTCAGACAGTAGAGCATAAGACTCTTCATCGCAGGGTTATGGCTGCAAGCCCCATGTTGGGCATAGAGCCTACTTCTAAAAAAAAATGAAATTTACGGGTGCCTGGGTGGCTTAGTCAGTTAAGCATTCGACTCTTGATTTTGGTTCAGGTCATGATCTCAGGGTCGTGAGACTGAGCCTTTCATTGGGCTCTGCACTGGGCATGGAGCCTGCTTGGGATTTTCTCTCTCTCTGTCTTCCCCCCAGCCCCACCCAACTTGTGCACTCTCTCTCTAAAAAAAAAAAAAGGGAATCTTCGAAGGTAGGTAGCTGTAGAGTCAGAAAAAAAAGTTGAATATGTTCCGATAATACAATCAACAATTAAAAACCAATTTTTTTTTAAAGATTTTATTTATTAATTTGACAGAGACACAGTGAGAGAGAGGGAACACAAGCAAGGGGAGCGGGAGAGGGAGAGAGTGAAGCAGGCTTCCCGCTGAGCAGGGAGCCCGATGCGGGACTCGATCCCAGGACACTGGGATCATGACCTGAGCCGAAGGCAGACGCTTAACGACTGAGCCACCCAGGCACCCTAAAAACCAATTCTTTTTTTTTTTTTTTCCTAAAAACCAATTCTTGAAGGCTCCCATTTATGCTGGCATCACAAGTCTTAAGTGAAACCTTTATCCTCCAAAAAAGAGGATATAGCAATTTTCAATACTTTTGTATCAACATAGGAACACCTTTATACACAGCAAATATTAATAGACCTAAAGGGGGGAAAGGACAGCAATAGAATAATAAAGGATTTAAGTATGCCATTCACATCGACAGATCATCCAAACAGAAAACCAGTAAGGAACCATCAGCCTTAAAGGACACATTAGACTAGAAGGACTTGATAGAACATTCCATCCAAAAGCAACAGAATACACATTCTCAAACGCACATGGAACATTCTCCATGGAACATAGATGTTAGGCCACAAAACAAGTCTTAATATAAGAAGATTGAAATCCTATCAAGCATCTTTTCTAACCAGAATAATATGAAACTAGAAATCAGTTACAAAAAGAAAACTGGAAAAGCGTTATGTGGAGAGTAAACAACATGCAACTGAACCACCAATTGGTCAAAGGAGAAATCAGAAAATACCTTGAACAGGGCGCCGGGGTGGCTCAGCTGGTTAAGTGACTGCCTTCAGCTCAGGTCATGATCCTGGAGTCCCAGGATCGAGTCCGCGTCGGGCTCCCAGCTCAGCGGGGAGTCTGCTTCCTCTTACCCTCCTCCCTCTCATGCTCTCTCTCTCCTGCTCTCTCTCTCTCAAATAAAATCTTGAAAAAAAAATACCTTGAACAAATGAAAATGGAAATAATATCAAACATATGGGGTGTAGCAAAAGCCGTTCTAAGGGGGAAGATGATAGGAAAAAACTAAAACAACCTGACTTACAAGCAACCTCAAGGAACTAGGAAGAGAGCAAATAAAGCCCAAAGTTAGGAGAAGGAAGGAAATAGCAAAGATCAGAAAGAGAGACTAAAAAGACAAAACTGACAAACCTTTAGCTAGACTCCCCAAGAGAGTACTCAATCAGAAATGAAAATGATGTTACAACTAAAAAGGGGAGGGGAGGTGCACCTGGCTGGCTCAATCAGTAAAGTATGGGACTCTTGATCTCAGGGTCATGAGTTCAAGCCCCACATTGGGCTTAGAGCTTACTTAAAAAAAATTGATGTTACAACAGATACCACAGAAATACAAAGGATCGTAAAGAGACTATTATGAACAATTATATGCCAATAATTTGACAATCTAGAAGAGGTCAATAAATTCCTAGAAACATACAACCTACCAAGACAGAATCATGAAAATTTAAAGAAACTGAACAGACCAACTACTAGTAAGGAGACCGAATCAGTTCTTCAAAAACCTCCCAACAAACACAAGTCCAGAACCACATGGCTTCATTGATGAACTCTACCAAACAGTCAAAGAATGAATAGCAGTCTTCCTCCAACACCTCCAAAAATAGAAGCAGAGGGAACACGCCCACACTCAGTTTACGAGGCCATTACCCTGATACCAAAACAAGACGAGGAGGCCACAAGAAGAGAAAATCACAGGCCGGGGCGCACCTGCCTTCGGCTCGGGTCATGGTCCCAGGGTCCTGGGATCGAGCCCCGCAGCGGGGAGCCTGCTTCCTCTGCCTGCTTCTCCCCCTGCATGTGTGTGCTCGCTCTCTGTCAAATAAATAAAATCTTAAGAAAAAAGAAAATCACAGGCCAGTGGCCCTGATTCACACAAATGCAAACATCCTCAATAAATGATAGCAAACCAAATTCAACAATACATTAAAAGGATCATGCACCATGACCCAAGTGGAATGGGATTCCAGGGAGCGTTCAACACACACACAAATGTGATACACTCACTACATTAACAAAATGAAGGAAAAAATCACAGGATCATCCCAATAGATGCAGAAAAAGTGACAAAAGTCAACATCGATTTATGATAAAAACTCTTCAATGAAGTGGGTATAGAGGGAACACACCTCAATATAAGAAAGGCCACCATATATGACAAGTCCACACCTAGGATCATTCTCACTGGTGAGAAGCTGAAAGCTTTTCCTCCAAGATCAGGAACAAGTCGAGGATGCCCACTCTCACCACTGTTACTCAACATATTACTGGAAGTCCTAGCCACAGCAATTAGGCACCAAAAAGAAACAGAAGGCATCCACATTGAAAAGGAAGAAATAAAACTCATAATTTGCAGATGACATGATATCATATATAGAAAGCCTACCAAAAAACTTGAATGAATTCAGTGAAGTTACAGGATACAAAATCAGAGCCAAAAATCCACTGCATTTCTAGCCACTACTAATGAACTGTGAGAAAAAGACATTAATAACACATTTACAATTGCATCAAAAGAAAATACCTAGGAATAAATTTAACCAAGAAGGTGAAAGAGACCTGTACTCTGAAAATAAGACAATATTAATAAAAGAAATTGAAGACACAAATAAATGGAAAGCTACCCCATGCTAATGGGTGGGAAGAACACGTTAAAATGTCCATTCTACCAAAGCAGTGCACAGATGCAGTGCAATCTATCAAAATCCTAATGGCATTTTCCACGGAAATAAAGTGATCCTAAAATTTGTACGGAACCACAAAAGACCCTGAATAGCCAAAGCAATCTTGAGAAAGAAGAATAAAGCATCACACTCCCTGATTTCATCCTGTATGTCAGAGAGATTGTAATTTATTTATTTAATTTATTTATTTTTAAAGATTTTTCAACAGAGAGACACAGTGAGACGGAACACAAGCAGAGGGAGTGGGAGAGGGAGAAGCAGGCCTCCCGCCGAGCAGGGAGCCCAATGCGGGACTTGATCCCAGGACTCTGGGATCATGACCCAAGCCGAAGGCAGACACTTAACAACTGAGCTACCCAGGTGCCCCGAGATTGTAATTAAAAAAAAAAAAAAACACAGGTCAATGAAACAAGGAGCCCAGAAATAAACCCATGAGTATATGGTCAATTAATTTACGGCAGAGGAGCCAAGAACAGACAATAGAGAAATGAGAGTCTCTTTAATAATGCTGGGAAAACTGAACAGCCACATCCAAAAGAATAAAACTGGACATGGGCTCTTGGGTGGCTCAGCCAGTTAAGCATCCAACTCTTGATCTCCACTCAGATCTTGATCTCAAAGTCATGAGTTCAAGCCCCACGTTGGGCTCCACACTGGGTGTGGAGGCTACTTAAAAAAGAAAGAAAAACTGGACCACTTTCTTACACCATACACAAAAATTAACTCAAAATAGATTGAAGACTTGAATTTAAGACAAACCATAAAGCTTCTAGAGGAAAACATAAGCAGAAAGCTCCCTGACATCAGTCTTGGCAATGATTTTTTTGGATTTGACACCAAAAGCAAAAGTAAAAATAAGCAAGTGGGACTACATCAAACTAAAAAGCTTCTGCACAGCAAAAGAAACCAACAAAATGAAAAGGCAACATACTGAATGTGAGAAAATATTTGCAAATATACCTGATACAGGGCTAATATCCAAACTACACAAAGCACTTCTACAACTTCATAGCAAAAACCAATCTAATGAGGCGCCTGGGTGGCAGCTGCATTTGGCTCAGGTCATGATCCCAGGGTCCTGGGATCGAGCCCCACATCGGGCTCCCTGTTCAGCAGGGAGTCTGCTTCTCCCTCTCCCTCGGCCCCGTCCCTGCCACTTGTGCTGTCTCTGTCCAATAATTTTTTTTAAAACCTTCAAAGAAAAAAAACAAAAACAAAAAACCCAATCTGACAAAAAAAATGGGCAGAAGATCCGAATAGACATTTTTCTTAAAAACGTACAAATGGTCAACAGGTGCATGAAAAGATGTTCAACATCAGTCATCATCAGGGAAATGCAAATCAAAATTGCAATGAGCTATCACCTCACACCTGTTAGGATGGCTAGTATGAGAAACAAGAAATAATCAGTGTCAGTGAGGATATGGAGAGAAAAAGGCACCCTTGTACCCAGCCGGGAATGTAAGCCCGTGTAACCACTGTGGAAAATAGCACAGAGCTTCCCAAAGATACTAAGAATAGAACTACCCTATGAGGGGTGCCTGCGTGGCTCGGTTGTTGGGCGTCTGCCTTCGGCTCAGGTCATGATCCCAGGGTCGTGGGATTGAGCCCCACATCAGGCTCCCTGCTCCTCTGGAAGCCTGCTTCTCCCTCCCCACCTCCCCCTGCTTGTGTTCCCTCTTGCTGTGTGTCTCTCTCTCTCTGTCAAATAAATAAATAAAATCTTAAAAAAAAAAAAAAAAAACTACCATATGATCCAGCGATTCCACTTACAGATACTTATCCAAAGATGACAAAAGCACTAATTCAAAAAGATACGTGCATCCCCATGTTCTCTGCGTGCCCCGGTATTTGCCAAAGGCAAGGAATGGAGAGCAGGCCAAACAGGTGAAGAGGGTCAAAAGGTACAGACCTACAAACCTCTGGGTATAAGTCACGGGGAGAGGATGTACAGCATGGTGATGTAATCAACACTGTACTGCATGTTTGAAAGTTGCTAACGGTAGATCTTAAGAGTCATCATCATCACAAGAAAAAAATTTTCTAACTTCATATAGTGACAGATGTAAACTGGACTTAACTGTGGTGATCATTTCACAGGATATACAAATGTCGGATCTTTACCTGTACACCTGAAATACGATGCTGTAGGTCAGTTATACCCCAGAATATAAATCAAAAATAAGATTTTATTTAAAAAGACTTTAATAGGTTGAGAGATAGACATCTTTTGTGGGTAGGAAGATTACCTTTCTTAAAGATGTCATTTATTCCCCAATGTATACATTCAAAAGTATTCCAGAGAAATTCCAAAAGGATGTCACATGGTCCTTGACAAGTTTCTTCTAAAAATGTTTAAGAATTTCTACTTCTGGGGGCACCTGGGTGGCCCAGTCGTTAAGCGTCGGCTTTCAGCTCAGGTCATGATCCCAGGGTCCTGGGATCGAGCCCCGCATTGGGCTCCCTGCTCAGCGGGAAGCCTGCTTCTCCCTCTCCCTCTACTCCTCCCCTGCTTGTGTTCATTCTCTCTCAAGTAAATAAATAAAACCTTTTATTTTATTAATAAAGGGCAAGGGCGGGGCGCCTGGGTGGCTCAGTCGTTAAGCGTCTGCCTTCGGCTCAGGTCGTGATCCCAGGGTCCTGGGATCGAGCCCCGCCTCGGGCTCCCTGCTCCGCGGGAAGCCTGCTTCTCCCTCTCCCACTCCCCCTGCCTGTGTTCCCTCTCTCGCTGTGTCTTTCTGTCAAATAAATAAAATCTAAAAAGAAAAAAAAAATTTACTTCTGGTAGTGGCAGACTTGGTAATTCAGACCAGCCCTCCTGCTAGGAAAGCTGTACAAAATATTTTTAACCACTGCCTGAATTCATCAGAAAGCCAGCAAATGAATGAATGATTGGCCCTCGCATCAGGAGGAGATAGAAACCCAGAGAAGTAAGCCTGACGTTTGGAACCACATGGTAAAGGCACCTGCCGATCCCAGAAGGGGTAGCCGGGAAGCTCTGCGGCACTTCCGATAAAAGGGAATTTAAAATAAGAGAGTCCAGAACTCACCATGCCTGGAATTGAGAACCCAAGGAAGCACCCTCCGGGGAGAAGGGAGACTACAAGCATACTGGCCCTCACAGGGACTGAGCCCGCTTCACATCCTCTCAATCCTGAAAGTGGACTGCTGGCGTCCCAGGCACCTGCCAGGAGCAAATAAAAACAAAGCCTCACCAGAGGAGGTGAACATCATCCTAGGCCTCAAATTAGTTCTTTAGTTTTTCACATACAGCAAAGAAATAACCAAGGACGCAAGGAGACAAGAAGCATGAACCGAAAAAGACCCACAGTGGGGCACCTGAGGGGCCCAGCTGGTTGAGCATCTGACTCTTGCGTTTCAGCTCAGGTTATGATCTCGGGTCTTGAGACTGAGCCCCACCTTGGGCTCCATGCTCAGAGCAGAGTCTGCTTGAGATTCTTTCCCCCTGCTCCTTCCTCCCCTTCTGCTCCCCCTCCTGCTCATGCGTGTGTGCTCTCATTCTGTGAAATAAATACAAATAAATAAAATCTTAAATTAAAAAATACCTACAGGGGCTGGGATTTGGAAAGCACAGTGCCTACTCTGTTCTAGGAGTAAGAGATTGAGAATTTGGGTGAATAATAGGGAAATGTAAACAGAGGACAAGTGGAAATTCCAGAACCAAAATATACGGTAACTGCTAAGAAGAACTCAGTGAGGGCGCCTGGGTGGCTCAGTTGGTTACGCGGCTACCTTCGGCTCAGGTCATGATCCTGGAGTCCAGGGATCGAGTCCCACATCGGGCTCCCTGCTCAGCAGGGAGTCTGCTTCTCCCTCTGACCCTCCCCCATCTCATGCTCTCTCTCTCATTCTCTCTCTCAAATAAATAAATAAAATCTTAAAAAAAAAAAAAAGAAGAAGAACTCAGTGAATATGCTTAACAGAATCAGTGACCTGGAGACAGAGAAGGAGCCACAGGTAGAACGAACCCCCAAGAGAGAAGAGGACGGACACCACAGGTGGGAAGAGACCTGGGCGTGCCCAAAGTGTAACTGGATCCAGAAAAGAGTACTGCACTGAACGTTAACTAAGGAAAATTTAAATATAAAAAAGAATTTTTTTAAGAAAAATAAGTAAAACTTTAAAAATAAAATAAAAAATAAAAATCCGAAGTGTAACGAGCACCAGAAGAACAGGAAGAAGGTTAGAGCACAGACAGTATACAGAGGAGCATTCTTATTCGTAACAGCCCCAAATGGAAACAATTCGAATGCCCACCAACTTGTAAAAGGATGGACAGACTATCTCCATACAACAGAGCGCTACTTAACAAGAAATGACCTGCCATCATGCTACAACATGGATGAACCTCAAAAACATGGACATGAAAGACGGCATATTCCCTGCTTCCATTTCTATGCAGTGTGCAGAGAAACGCATCTAGAGACCGAAAGCTGATAAGTGGGTGCCTGGGGGCGCAGCAGATAGACTGCACATGGGCATGAGGCAGCTTTGGGGTGATGGACTTTTTTAAAAACTGGATCATCATGATGGTAACTTCACTAAATATAACTGAATTGTGCACGCAAAAATGAGTGAGTTTTAGGATCTGTAAATTATAGCTCAATAAAGCTATTTTTAAAAAACAAAACTCCAAAACTGATCGTACCAGTTATCAGTTTGCTGCTTCTCATGCCCCAGTCTACGCTTTCATTGCATTTCCCCTTCGCAGCGTTTTGTCAGAGGGGAGCCCTGGAGGAACGCGGAGGGGAAGGGCTGTGGTTGTGGCGCTCAGCTCGCTCCTGCTCTGGCCACACAGCTGCTAGACACACGTGTGGAGAGACATCCAGTGGCATCCTGCCCAGCCACACACCCCCACCCTGCAGTCTCTCAGCAGGCTTGCAGCTCAGCCCGGGCCTGGGGACCAGCTCACTGCAGCCCCCCAGACACGGACAGTGCAAACCTCAGACTTGTGCACCGGCTGACAAGCAGGTTCCCAGCTCCACACGCATGCTCACCTACCAGAGTTGGCCCATCTGTACCTCCAAGGGATCAGTCCTGCTCATCCAGCCCTGCCCCAGCTCTGGCCCGGGCAACACAACACAGTGAGTTTCTTTACAACCACACCTTCTCCAGGGACTTCTGAATCCCAGCCTTGGGAATTGGGCCCTCCTACGTCTGCCTTCCTTAGGTATTCCCCTTCAGCTCTAGGGTAACTTTTATCATTCTCTTTCTACCTTCCTTGTTCTCTCCTGTCATAGTTCAAAATTCTATTAATCTTTCTCTGTTCAAATTACTCCACTGTTTATGTCTCCTGATTGGTCCTTGACTAAAAAATCCAAGCCCTAGATTCAAGAAGCCTTATCCCAAGCAGGATAATTAAAAAGAAATATGTATCTAAGCACAGCATGGTTAAACTTCTGAAAACCAACGACAAAAAGAACATCTTTAAGCAGACAGAGAAGCACGAAAAGGGCACATTAGCTCCAAAGGTACAACAATTAGACTCAACAGAAGCAAGGGGACAGAAGTCGATGGAATGAGATCTTCAAGTGCTGAAAGAAAACAACCCACCAAAATTCTACATCCACTCAAAATATCTTCCAAGAATGAAGGTAAAAATCAAGATACTGTCGGCCAAAAACAGAATTCGTCCTCAGACCTACACTAGGAAAAAACAAAATGTTTTCAGGAAGAAGGAAAATAATCCCAAATGGAAGGTCCGACGTGCAAGAAGGAATAAAAAACAGCCAATATGTGGATAAACCTAAATGAGCATCAACTGTATAAAACAACAACAATGTCTCAGCAGTTTAAAATATAGAGAATCAACATACACTCCACAAATACAGCCCCCCACACAATGGTGTGGGGCTCAGGAAGGAGATGCATGGAGGTATTTTTGAATTAGTTCTTGAATTGTCTAGGAAAAAGATATAAGTACTAAGAACATTTGGCTTTGAGAAGGGAATGTAAGATGTAATCTCTAGGGAACCACTAAAGATGCAAAAGGATGTCTAATTGCCAAGCTAATAGGAAGAAATGAAATAACAACAGCTGATCTAGAAGGAGGCAGGAAAGGAGAGAGACCAAAACATAATACAGGTGGAACAAGGAGAAAGCAAATAGGAGGGTGGTGGGATTCAAACCCAAACACGTTTTGTTTTAAGTAGGCTCCACACCCAGTGTGGAGCCCAACATGGGGCTTGAATTCATGACCCTGAGATTAAGACCCGAGCTGAACGGGGCGCCTGGGTGGCTCAGTCGGTTAAGCATCTGCCTTTGGCTCACGTCATGATCCCAGGGTCCTGGGATGGAGCCCCGCATCAGGCTCCCTGCTCAGCAGGGAGCCTGCTTCTCCCTCTGCCTTTGCCTGCCACTCCCCCTGCTTGTGCTCTCTGTCAAATTAAAAAAAAAAAAAGACCTGAGCTGAGATCAAGAGGCAGACGCTTAATTGACTGAGCCACCCAGGCACCCCCCCAAATGCATTTTTTTTAAGATTTACTTATTTGAGAGAGACAGCATGCATGTGCAAGTGTGGGGGGAGAGGGAGAGAATCTTCAAGCAGACTCCCCGCTGAGCATCCAACTAAGAGTTGGACGCTCAACTGACTGAGCCACGCAGACACACCAAACACATTTTTTTGTTGCTCCTGGGTGGCTCAGTCGGTTAAGTGTCTGACTCTTGGTTTCTGTTCAGGTCATGTTCTCACAGTCATGGGATCGAGCCCTGAGTTGGGCTCCACGCTCAGTGTGGAGTCTGCTTCACATTCATTTTCCCTCCCTCTCTGCGCACACTCTAAAATAAATACAATCTTTAAATAAATAAACAAACTACATTAAACAGGTTGTCTGACTGTCTCAGTCAGTGCAGCGTATGACTCTTGCTCTTGAGGTTTTGAGTCCAAGACCCACGTTGGGTGTAGAAAGGACTTTAAAAAATCTTAAAAAAAAAAAAAACCTAAATGGACTAAATTCTCCAGTTGCAAGGCCACCAGACTTTTTTTTTTTTAATGTACATGCTGTTAACAAAATGTATTTATCTAAAATGTAATGGTACAGAAAGGTTGAAAGTAAAAATTGGAAAAAGATATACTCCACAAATACAGCCCCCCAAAAAAGTTAGCTTTGCTGTTATTAATAGCAGAAGAAGTAGACTTTAAGGCCAAAGGTATTACTAGAATTATAAAGATACACTTGACAACAATATATGAAGTATATTCAACCAAAAGACTTAATTTCTAAATCTCTATGCATCTAATTACATGGTCTCAAAATATCTCAAGCAAAAGCCAACAGAACTACAAGATGAAACAGACAAATCTGTGATCCTGGTGGGAGGTTTTAACACACTTCTCTTAGGGACATGTAAGAAAGGACTGTAATCTTATACAACACTTCCCAAAAAAAGAAGAAAATGAGAAGCAGCATTTCCAAATTCTTGTGACAAGGCCAACAAAACTCTGATACCAAAACCATAACAAGAATGAAATTACAGACCATTTCACTCATGGACACAGATGCGAAACTCCTACACAAACCACTAACTGAATCTAGTGATACATAGAAAGGATAATACGTATCAAGATGGGTTTATTCTAGGAGTGAGAACTTAATGTTTGAAAATCAATGCTAATTCACAACATTAACAAAATAAATCATAAGTTTCTCAGAGGATACATGAAAGTAATTTAGTAAAATGCAATATCCATGCACGATTTTTTTTTTTAACTCTGAGCAAACTAGGAATAAAAGGGTACTTCCTTAATCTGAAAAGCTTATCTATTATTTTTAAAAGGCAGAATGTTGAAAGCCTGCCTTCTGAGACCAGGAGAAAGGTAAGGCTGACATTGTGGCATCTCTTCCCAGGACTGTTCTAGGGTCCAGGCCAATGCAGGAAGGCAAACACACACACACACACACACACACACACACAGGGCTAAGGGTTGGGAAATAAGACAACTCATTACACAGATAATGCTGTGGAAACAAAATTCAACAGAACCTACAGATAAATTATCAGAATAAGTGAATTTAGAAAGATTGCTGGATACAAAATCAACAATCAATTAATTGTAGGGGCGCCTGGGTGGCTCAGTCGTTAGGCGTCTGCCTTCGGCTCAGGTCATGATCTCAGGGTCCTGGGATCGAGCCCCGCATCGGGCTCCCTGCTCCGAGGGAAGCCTGCTTCTCCCTCTCCCACTCCCCCTGCTTGTGTTCCCTCTCTCGCTATGTCTCTCTCTGTCAAATAAATAAAATCTTAAAGAAAAAATCAGTTATATTTCTGTACACTAGCAAGTAACAAAAGAAAAATATTAAAATATTTATAATAGCATCAAATCAAATACCCAGGGATACTAACAAAATATGTACAGTATTTCTGCACAGAAAACGAAATCGGGGAAATGTTTTAAGGACCTAAACAAATAAGGAAATTCACCATTTTTGTTGGAAAAGTTAGCACTATAAAAATACCAGTTCCCAAATTAATCCATAGATTTAAAGCAATCCTAGTCAAAATCCCAATCTTTATTCTGGTGAAAATTGACAAGTTAATTCTAAAGTTCATTATAAATAGAAATGATTTTAAATGGCCAAGAGCCTTAAAGATGGTGGGAGGGCTTGACCTTCCCAGTATCAAGACTTACTATCCTCCCACAGTAATGAAGCATGACACGGAACAAGAATAGACAAATGGACCTCTGGAGTCTACTCCAGGTAGGTGACCGATCCAGATGTGAAAATACACCACCAGTAAAGTTTCTAGATCTAGAAGACAACAGAAGAGACTATGTTCATGACCTCGGAATGGGGGAATTTTTCTTAAGCCACAAAAAGCATTATCCGTAAAGAAAAAGATACATTGGTATATATTACAACTGAGAACTTGCTTTCATCAGGTGACCCCACAGAGAGTGAAAAGGGAGACTATAGGACTCATTGCCAGAATACATAAAGAACTCTCGTTTGGTAAGACGACAGTCCAGCACACAAATGGGCCCAAGTCTTGCACAGGCACATCATGAGGCGATGACAAGCATGTGTTAAGAGGCCCAGCATCACCGTCATCAGAGAGATGCAGATTAAAGCCACACTGACCCCACTACGATTCCACTACCAGCAGCCCCACAACTTAAAGACGGACAGATCCCGGGGTTGAGAAGGGGAGCCACCGCCGCCCCCTCCGTTGCTGGGGGGTGGGGAGGATGCAGAATGATACAGTCCACTTGGGGGTGCAGGTTGGCAGCATCTCCTTGCGCTTTTTAATGGACCCCAAGGTCTGCAGGAAAGCCTTCCTTTACCACGTTCTGGGCAAACACCTCGATGCCGCCCGAGAGCGACATCTGTGCAGTCAGGATGCACCCGAACCCGTTCCTCCTCGGTTCCACTCGACATTTCAGACTCGCCCAGCGCCCTCCCCCGTGGCACTCCGGCACAGCTGGAATCTACACGGTCTGACCGGAAGCTTTGGGAAAACAGACTGTCCCCCTTCACTGCTGCGAACCCTAAAACTCGACCTGCCAGGCCGAAAGCCACGCACATTTTCAGTTAGTTTTAATCACACGACACACGAGCGCAGCTCTGTTTTAAAGTGCGGCATGCAGTGTGCAAACCCTCCTCGCCCTGCTCCCTCCTCAAAGCCGGCCACTGTCAGCAGTTGAGAATGCATCCTTCTAGACTGTTCTCTGCACGTACACGCATGTGAATACGCGGGGCATTATTCAGAGAGGCCAGCTGTCTACGTAGCACAAACACCGTGGCAGCGCACGCACCAGCAATGAGAGAGTCTGAGCCGGGTCCCTCGCCAACGCTGGATATGTTCCACCAAGTTTTCTCGTCTGACAGCAGAAGCCACCTTGTGGTCCAGATCCGCATTCCCTGGACACACAGTCTTTCCGAGTGGTTTTCCAGACGTAAGCAGCCTCCCCTCTGTCCCACCCAGCACCCCGAGTTACAGACCTCCTCCACCTTCCTCTGTCTCCAGTGGAGGGCTATTTTACACTTAGCTCCTTAGCCCATCTGGAATTTAGTTTTGCGTACAATTATAGAGAATTATTTTTTCAGATAACCAGATAACCAACTCTGCGTATTATGAGCCTTCCTTGACTCTCCCAATTTAAATGCCATTTTGATACACACACTCGGAATGTTTTCTGGACTTTCTGTTTTTCACTGACCTATCTCTGTGGCAAAGTCATGCTGTCCTGATTTTTTTTTTTTTTTTTTAAGATTTTATTTATTTGAGGGATACCTGGGTGGCTCAGTTGGTGAAGCGTCTGCCTTCGGCTCAGGTCATGATCCCAGGGTCCCCTGTTCCATGTCAGGGCTCCCTGCTCAACGGGGAGTCTGCTTCTCTCTCTGCCTCTCCCCCTGCTTGTACTCTCTCCCCCTCCCTCTCTCTCTCTCTCTTTTTTTTTAAAGATTTTATTTAAGAGAGAGAACACAAATGCAGACGGAGAGGGAGAAGCAGACTCCCCTCTGAGCAGGTAGCCTGTACTTGGGGCTCGATCCCAGGACCCCAGGATCATGACCTGAGCCGGAGGCAGAGGTTTAACCCACTGAGCCACCCAGGCGCCCCATGCTGTCCTAATTATTGTAGCTTTAGAGTAAGTTTTAGCATCAGGTGCAGAAAGTTCCCCCTCATTAAACTTAAAAAAATATATATTCGCAACTGTTGTACATTTTCCTTTCATATTAATTTTAAAAACATTTTTTCCATAGTCTTAAAAGCATGGTTTCCTTGTGGGAACTTAATTAGAATCTCTAAGAAGGCTAAATATCTTTACACTATATTTTCCTATCCAGATATTTTGTCCGTTTTGGGGTTTTTTTTTGTCTTTTGGTATTTTTTTTTTTAAAATCATCCTTCATTTGGATCTAGATCTTTCTTGTTAAATCTGTTCCTAGATCTTGCTGTTTTTATACTATGGTGCATGGAATTTTTTTTTCCACTTTTAACTAATTATTGCTGTTGACTCTTTGTAGATTTTATATCCAACCACCGCCTCTTAGATATTCCAGCTAGACAATCATGGTCTCTTCCTAGTTTTTATACGACAGATTTCACTCTGTTTTCTACATTAGCTAGAACCATCCACAGCTTGGTCCTGGTTATAATGGCTTTTAATGGTAATTTAATAGGTAATTTTCCACCTAATGTGCCATTTGCTGTCGGTGCCTGTCCTGACTGCACGAGAACCCGCACGTTAACAAGATTTGCCAGGTATTTCCTACATCGTGTTCAAGGAACGCTGGTCTAGACGATTTCTTCCTATCCTGATTTTACTTAAGAGTTTAGTAATTAAAGTTGTGGCTATCTGATGCTACCAACTACTTTCTGGCATCTACTGATCCCTAAAAAAGGGATTCTTCCCTGGTGACTGTCCTGCATCCTACTGTTTGATATCCTAATTCTGGGCCAGCCCTGTGCCCTCCAACAGGAGGTCACCTCTCAACCCCCCGGCATCCTCGCTCACCATCCTCGCTCACCTTACTTCCCCATCCGTGTCTCTTCGGCTCCCCAGAGCATCTCCAGGCTGAGACGGACGTACCCCTGCTTCAGGTGGCAGGGCTGTGAGTAGCACACAGTGGGTGCTCAGATTCACTTGACTTCACTCGAGCGGTCCTTCTTGAGTGGCTCAGCTGAGGGACGGGGGGCCTTCCTCCTCTCCAAGCAGATGGGTTTTTATCTCGACTCACAGACCCCTTTGAGAATCTGGACACCTTCCCAGGAACACGCCCATGAATGGCCTTCTCTCCCTGCTGGTTGGGAAGCTCCTGGCTGTCCTTAAGCCCAGGGTAAGACCCTTGCTCCCTGCTCTCCCAAAACCTTTGGCTGTGGGATTCCCTACAGAAATCCTCACCATCCCTACGCAGCTGGTCCATTCCGAGCACTCGCCACAAGCCAGGCGCTGTGCTGAACACCCATGGGGTCTCCACCGAGTCTGCCCACAACTCCAGGGACAGGTCATACTGCCGCCACCCCATTTTACAGATGGGGAAATCTCAATTTGCTCAAGAAACCAGAAACTCCTTGAAGGCAAGGACTGTTCTTTCGGCTGGGGCCTGGCCAAGCGAGAAGGTCACTGGCTGGGGAGCCGCAGGGGGCCTCCACTCCCTGCTCCCTAAGCCCCCTTCCTCTGCAGACCGTTCTGAGTCTTGCTAACGTGGAAGGCTGTTCTCAGGACCACAGCTGACTGGACTGGGGTTCCAAGCACAATGCAGGGACACCCACGTACAACTCTATAGGCCATCCAGCAGCCTCTAGGGCAACCTGAGTGCTCCCCGGTCAGGGTGGCCCTCGCCACACAGGGACCCAGTGGATCCTCCATGGGTGGGCGATAAAGTTAGGGACAGAAGGAGGGACCAGAAAATGTGCACGGAGTGGGAGTGGGAGTGGGGCAGAGCCGAAAGACTGCAGACGGAGTAAGCAGGAGGCGGGGAGGAGGGAAGAAAGAAGTTTCTGGTAAAGCAGCCCCATGAGTAGTGGGTCACATCTCAGAGGGGCCACACAACGTGAGCAACAAACAGACCCTTGCCCGAGCTGCCTTCATGCGAACAGCGTCTCAGAGAGGGGCAGCCAGGGGAGCCCCCCGAGCCCAGCTGGGGGCAGATGCTGCCGCGCGCCCTGCAAGGGAGCCAGGAAGTAGCAACATGAAGTTCTGCCCAGGGGATTGCTTTTTGTTTATTGACCAGACACGGCGGCCTTGGTTTCTGGACACGGAGTCAGCATGAGAGCACTTGTCTCCAGGGACGGGGCAGGGGCTCAGAACGATCAGCCAGGAGCTACCAGGGAGAGAGGAGGCCACTCAGCTCCTCCACAGGGAAGACCAAACGCCAGCAGCTTTGCCCGGCAGTCACCAGGCCCGGCTGCAGGTGGGGGGAGGCCGGAGTTGGCAGTGTCCTTCCGGATGGCTCTGAGGACAAGGACAGCTCTGGTCCCTTTGATGGTCTCCCGGGCATAAGGTGGAGGCAAGGGTCCTGGGGCCCAGCCAGCACAGCCCCGGAAAGACCCTGGGAGGAAGCACAGAGGATGGGGGCTCCGGTGGGCCTGGGCCCTGGGGCCAGTTCAGGTTAGGACGCTGCCTGAGGCCACCTGGAGGGGCTGGGGCCCAGCTGCAGGTGCGCCCAGGGCGGCACATCCCACCCTCTTCCGGCCCTGGGGCCCCTCTGTAGACAACCGATGGCCCGCGGCGGGGGTCAAAGTCCACAGCAAGAGTCTGTCCAGCTTGGGGGTCCTTGTGCATCCCAGCATCCCCGAAGGAGCCAGCAGCTCTCAGGGGAGGTAGAGCGCCACGACCACATAGATGACCCAGCTGGTGGACACAAAGACCCCGAAGAGCAGGCTGAAGAGCACGAGCGAACGGGCCTTGCGGGACGCCTCCTCAGCCTGGACCAGGTCCCCCCTGCTCAGGGCGGCGCGCGTCTGCAACGAGACGGAGGCCGGGCGTGGACGCGGAGCCCCCGCGCCCCCCCATGCAGCCCGGACTGCGGGCACCCTGAGAAGCCTGCGACCTGCCCAGGCCACCGCGTGGGAAGCAGCAACAGCCGGGGAGGCCACGGCCGCCCGCTCCTGGGCACCTGCCCCGCGGGCCGGGCCCCAAGCCACAGCCTCGGCCTCCCCCGCCCCCCTCACAACCCTCCCGAGACTGGGGCCGCTGTTGCCCCCACCCTGCAGAGGAGGAAACCGAGGCTCAGTTCAGTGACCCACCTGGAGCCAGAACTCACAGGCAGGCGGCCAGTGGCCTCCAGACTCCCGCCTCCCCGCAGTCCTGAGAACTGCCTTCTCCCCACCATCCCAGCTTCATGACGGGGTGAACCTGACCGACGGGGGGACATCAGGGCCACGGCTGGGTCTGCTTTGCGCAGAAGCCCCCAGGGGCTTGCTACTCTGTTTCCTGGAACATCCTCACACGGGCATCACTGGGTCCCCAGGGACCAACCCCATGCCTGGTCAGGAATGTCAGGAGGAAGGAAGGAAGCTGTGCAGATAATGGATGGACGGACGGACAGATGGATGGATGGTGGTGGGTAGACAGGGACAGGTGGGTGGCTGAGTTAACAGATAATAGAGAGGTGAGTGGGAGAGCGTGTGGACAGATGGAGGGATGAATGGAGACTAGGGAGGTAGTAAGCAGATGGATGGGTGGGTAGACAGAGGAGTAGATGGATAGAGGGAGATGGGTAGAAATGTGTGGGTGGATGGGTGACAGTTTCTACCCCATTGAACACAAGCTCCCACTGAGGCAGGCAGTTCCTTGGGCCTTATCAATCATTCACACCTTTATTAGAAACTGGTTTAGCGGGATTTTCTAGTGCAGATCTCCCGTGGTCTGGGGCAGAGACAGGAGGGGCGGAGGTGGCCATCGAAGATGAACAAGGACGCCCGGACAACCGAGCACTTATCCCCCGGTTCCTGCCACCCTCCTGAGAAAGCTGGTGGCTGGACCAGGGGCTCCCTGCCAGCCAGGGGCTCCCTTCCAGCCACGGGCAGGGAGCGCGGCCCCGGGCTGACCACCCCCACCTACCTCGTGGGAGTAGACGATCGCGATGAGCCCCGTGAGCAGGCAGCAGAAGAGTGTCACCAGCACGGACTCCATCATGTAGTCCTTGGGGAGGGGCCTGTGGTCCACCGCCGCAGGGGCTGGTATGCCAGCCACGGGGCCGTTGTACTGCGGGGACAGAGGCCGCCACACCGCGGTGAGGACACAGCCATCCAGGGCCACCGCCCGCCCAGTGAGGCTGCAGGTCACCGAGGGGTCAGGTCCGGGCCCCCCTCTGCCTTCTAGCTCCGCAACCCCCCGCCTGTCACCAGCCCCAGGAGTCCTCTGGCTTCTGCCCTCTACAAACCGCTCAGTCCCGGGGGGGGCCATCTCCGTCTCTCCCTGCCCTGACTGCGCTCCCACCATGGGGGCCTCTAAGCTCTCCCCCACAGGCACCCCGCGGTCTCTCGGCTTTTCTAAAAATCTAATCGAGTCACCTCCCACCCAAAAGCCCTGGGGCCCTCACTAGGGTCCCACCCTCCTACCCTGTCCTCCTCACTAAGGTGAGCCGACCCCTGTCATCCCCAGGTGACTGGGGGTGGGGGACCGGCCACCCTCCAGCCCTGTGCCCAGAGAACCGCTCCTCCTCTCCACCTGAAAGCTCCTCTTCACCCCTCAGAACTCAGCTCAAACGCCCCCACCTCTGGGAAGCCTTCCAGGCTCGCCCACCCCTCCCTCTCCCCCAGGCTGCAGAATCCTTTCCCTTCCCTCATCTGGGCAGTGAAGCCCCTCTGCAGGGGTCGCGACTTTTCATCACCTACATGTGCCAACCTCTCCCCCGGCGAGGGGGGTTGGTGGTGAGTGGGGGGCAGCAAGGAGGGATTCGTGGGAAGTGCCTGTGGCGCAGGGGGCCCCGGGGTGAGTGGGAGGCGGGGGGCAGGAGATGGGGGCTGGGGGAGCTGCGTGGGAAGTAAGTGGGCGTGGCGCCGGGGGTCCCGGGGTGTGGGGGAGGCGGGGGGTCGGGCCCACTCACCACCGGGAAGGGTGCGAAGAGCGGCGGCGTGGCGGGGGGCGGCGGGTACAGGGCCTGGGGCGAGGGCCCAGGCTGGAAGAGGACCGGGCCCTGCGGGAAGGGCGGGTACAGCAGGTGCACTGCCTTGGGGTCCGGCGGCGCGTAGGGCGGGGGCTCGCCTACGAAGCCGATGTCGGGCACCCCGCCGGCTGCCACCTTGGGCCCCTGCCGGGCCTCCCCCGCAGCCTCAGCCTGGGCGGGGGCCGCGGCCACGGCCTCGGCTTGGGCGTCGGCCGAGGGATCCTCCGGGGCCGGGGGCCTGCCCCCATCGGCGGCCACTTCGTCACTGGGCCCTCCGTCCTCATCCAGGAGCTGCGGGCGGCGCGGGAGCTGCGGGAGCTGCGGGAGCGCAGGGCTCCGGGGGTCCTCAGAGGCTGCGGGGCTACCGCCCCCTTTTGCATCCCCTCCTGGAAACAAACACCAGGTGCTGTGAACCCCAAGCGCCACTGAGCCAGGTGGCACTCCTCCCCGCTCCCTGCTGCAAATCACAGCCACCCCCGGGCGGAAGTTCCAGGATGCTGCCAGTCCCCACCCTGCCCGTCTCCCGCGCTCAGGCCTCTCCTGCGGGGCGCTGGAAGGATGGACCCAAAGCGTAAGCGCGGGACGAGGGGGAAGGGGCTTGCTGGCAGTCACACGGCTGGTGCGTCACCAGGCTGGGCTAGAACCCGGGCCTCGCCCCTCCGAGCCCACTGCCCTGTTGCTGGTAGCCCGGACCAGGCAAGGGTCCGGCCAGGGCAGCGGGAGAGCGGCTCCGAGCCGAGCCGAGCCCAACAGACTCCTGGCTTGGGAGGCCGGGGAGACGGGTGCTCCCGGGTTAAGACCCTGGCTAACGGGCTGACCTCAGAGAGCCAGGAGGTCCCTAAGGGCCAAACGCTAGCTTTCTTTCTCTCGAGTAAACAAGTAAAATATTTTTAAAAACAACTTCCAAGCAGGCTTCAGAAACCTTTCTCTCCAGGTTACCAAGGGCTGGAGAAGGAGGGGGAGCCAGTGTTTACTGGAGGACGTTTCCGTCGGGGAGGATGGAAATATTCAGGAGGACGGACGGTGGTGGCGTCCGCACAACAGGGCGAACGGGCTTGATGCCCCTGAAGTGCGCACTTAAAAATGGCGAAGATGGGGGGGGGGGCGCCCCAAGAGAAAGGCTTTTTAAATACTGTGGTTAAACAAGGGCGTCCGGCTGGCGCAGAGGAGCCTGTGAATCTTGATTTTGGGGTCGTGAGTTGGAGCCCCACGTTGGGTGTAGAATTTACTTGAAAAAATAAATAAAAGCCTGTGTCTCCTGTGGCTCACATCTACAAACTCTAGACAAAATACAAAAGGAGGGACACCTGGTTGAGCGTCTGCCTTCGGCTCGGGTCATGATCCCAGGGTCCTGGGATCGAGCCCCGCATCGGGCTCCCTGCTCAGCGGGAAGCCTGCTTCTCCCTCTCCCACTCCCCCTGCTTGTGCGCTCTCTCTCTCTCTCTGAGACAAATGAATAAAACAAAATACAAAAGGAAACTACCTGGAAACACTGAAAAGAGACCAAAAGTGGACAGACGGTGGAGTGGAAACAGAGAAGGGACCCTCAAAGGTGTGGGTTCCCACATACTTTCTCTCATTTCCCTCAAACCTCCAGGTGCCACCCAGAGCAACATGATGGGGCAGGACAGGTGATTAAAACCCTCCAGAGGGGCGCCTGGGTGGCTCAGTCAATTAAGTGTCTGCCTTCGGCTCAGGTTATGATCCCAGGATCCCGGGATCGAGTCCTGCATCGGGCTCCCTGCTCATCAGGGAGTCTGCTTCTCCCTGTGGCCCTCCCCCTTCTCATGTGCTCTCTCTCTCAAATAAATGGATAAAACCTCTTAAAAAAAAAAACAAAAAACCCTCCAGAAACCCTGTCACATTCTGGCTGGAAGAAGTAAGACAGGGCCCCACAGAGTGGAAAGAGCAAGGAAATTCTTGTGTTAGGGGATGTCATGGAGGGGATGTGACCGTGGATGACCCTGCAGCTGGACCCCAGCATTCAGAGGCTCCTCAGCCCCCTCCCGGTCCTGGGAACGTGGGTCCCACTTGCCTTCCTCGCTCCCGGAGGCGGCCCCGAGGTCACAGCCTGAAGACGTGATGCTGAGACCAACCGGACAGTATCTGTGACTGAACCCAGTTAAGGCCTCTATACAGACTCGTAAGATGTGGTGGGCGGGTGCATCGGTCCTCGGACCTACCCACCTCATGGCCCCCGCGATGAGCCGAGCCTTGTCTGTGAGTCCCCTTGCTCGTTAACCCTGCCACCTGCCCACTTGGCCCCCCCTCCCTTCAGTCTCTCCCCGCCTTCCAGTGTAAGGGGGCCAGTTTCAGATCACACCCAAGAAGCTCCCAAGGAGCATACAAACCAACACCTAGAAAGGAAGGAGCTGCAGAGGGGGATCCCCTGCTTCTGTGGGTGAACTGAGGTGACCAGTGTATCTCAGTTTCCCCAGGACTTTCTCAGATTCACTACTAAAAATCTCACATCCTGCGAAAACCCTTAGTCTCAGACAAACCAGGATGATTAGTCACCCCAGACCGGATCCACGCGGGTCATGGGACTCACCCCTGAGCTGCATTTGTAGGGGACAGACCTAGAACAGCATAAAGGACCACCAAACAGGACCACCAAGCCAGCCAGAAGCAATTAACCAAATGGCAATAAGTACAAACCTATCAATAATTAAATTAAATGTCAATGCCGGGGCGCCTGGGTGGCTCAGTCGTTAAGCGGCTGCCTTCGGCTCAGGTCATGATCTCAGGGGCCTGGGATCGAGTCCCACATCGGGCTCCCTGTTCGGCGGGAAGCCTGCTTCTCCCTCTCCCGCTCCCCCTGCTTGTGTTCCCTCTCTCGCTGTGTCTCTGTCAAATAAATAAAAATCTTTAAAAAATTAAAAAAATAACTACTCAATGGGGAGCCTCCTTCTCCCTCTGCCCCTCCTCTTGCCGGCTCTCTCTCTCAAATAAAAATCTTTAAAAAAAAAAAATTAACTTAAATGTCAATGGCATAAATTCTCCAGTCAAAAGACACTGAGTGTCTAAAAGGAAAAAAAACCCATTTGTATGCTGCCTACAAGAGACTCACTTCAGATGGAAGGACACACTGACTGAAATTGAAGGGATAGAAAAAGGTACTCCGTGCGATTGCAAACCAGACAAAACCTGGCACAGCTATATTTATATCAAAGTAAACTTTAAAACAAACACTGTGGGGCCTCTGGGTGGCTCAGTTGGTTAAGGGTCTGACTCTCAGTTTCAGCTCAGGTCATGATCTCAGGGTCGTGAGACTGAGCCCTGTGTCAGGCTCAATGCTAGGCATGGAATCTGCTTAAGGTTCTCTCCCTCTCCCTCTGCCTCTCCGCCCCCCCCCCCCACGCATGCATGTGCCCACTAGCCCTTGGTCTATAAATACATACATACATAAAACAAAGACTGTAATAAGAGACAAAGAAGGGTATTACATGATACAGAGGTCCAACACGAGGGTATAGCATATAACCACGTATGCTCCCAACACGGGAGCACCTAAATATACAAGCAAATATTAACAGACCAAAAGGAAGAAACAGACACCAATATTATAATAGTAGGAAACTTCAATACCCACATATATCAATGGATGGATCATCCAGACAGAAAAATCAATACGGAAACGCCAGCCTTAAACATGTCAGGCCAGATGGACTTACAACTACACAGAACATTCCACCCAAAACCAAGGGAATAAACACCATTGCCAAGCACACCAGAAACGTTCACCAGTACAGAATATACATACGTTAGGCCACGAACAAGTCTTAATAAATTCAAGACTGAACCCTTCCAAAGATCTTCTCGAACCACAGTGGTACAAAACTAGAAAGCAATTACAGGAAGGAAACTGGAAAAGTCACAAGTATGTGGAGAATCAACACCTTGCTGCTGACCAACGACTGAGTCAAAGATGAAATCAAAAGGCAAATTAAAAAAAAAAAAACCTCGTGACAAATGAATATGGAAATACAACATCCCAAACGTACAGGATGCAGCCAAAGCAGCTCTAGGAGGGAAGTTCATGGTAATCAATGCCTAACCAAAAACAAGAAAAAAATCTCAAATTAATGACCTGACTTTACACCTCAAGAAGGTAGGGGGAAATGCACCCCAAAGATAGGAGAAGGAAGGAAATAACAAAGATGAGAGCAAAAATAAATAGAATAGAGACTAAAAAGACAAAAGATCAATGAAACTAAGAGCTAGTTCTTTGAAAAGATAAAACTGACAAACCTACAGCTAGACTCATAAAGGTTTGAAAAAGACTCAAAAATCAAAAACAAAAGATGTTACAACAGATACCACAGAAATACAAAGGATCAAAGAGACTACTATGAACAATTATATGCCAATAATTTGACAATCTAGAAGAGGTCAATAAATTCCTAGAAACATACAACCTACCAAGACAGAATCTGAAAATTTAAAAAAAACTGAACAGACCAACTACTAGTAAGGAGACCGAATCAGTTCATCAAAAACCTCCCAACAAACACAAGTCCAGAACCACATGGCTTCATTGATGAACTCTACCAAACAGTCAAAGAATGAATAGCAGTCTTCCTCCAACACCTCCAAAAATAGAAGCAGAGGGAACACGCCCACACTCAGTTTACGAGGCCATTACCCTGATACCAAAACAAGACGAGGAGGCCACAAGAAGAGAAAATCACAGGCCGGGGTGCCTGGGTGGGTCAGTTAAGCACCTGCCTTCGGCTCGGGTCATGGTCCCAGGGTCCTGGGATCAAGCCCCGCATCGGGCTCCCCGCTCGGCGGGGAGCCTGCTTCCTCTGCCTGCTTCTCCCCCTGCATGTGTGTGCTCGCTCTCTGTCAAATAAATAAAATCTTAAGAAAAAAGAAAATCACAGGCCAGTGGCCCTGATTCACACAAATGCAAACATCCTCAATAAATGATAGCAAACCAAATTCAACAATACATTAAAAGGATCATGCACCATGACCCAAGTGGAATGGGATTCCAGGGAGCGTTCAACACACACACAAATGTGATACACTCACTACATTAACAAAATGAAGGAAAAAATCATAGGATCATCCCAATAGATGCAGAAAAAGTGACAAAAGTCAACATCGATTTATGATAAAAACTCTCAATGAAGTGGGTATAGAGGGAACACACCTCAATATAAGAAAGGCCACCACATATGACAAGTCCACACCTAGGATCATTCTCACTGGTGAAAAGCTGAAAGCTTTTCCTCCAAGATCAGGAACAAGTCGAGGATGCCCACTCTCACCACTGTTACTCAACATATTACTGGAAGTCCTAGCCACAGCAATTAGGCACCAAAAAGAAACAGAAGGCATCCACATTGAAAAGGAAGAAATAAAACTCATTATTTGCAGATGAGACGATATCATATATAGAAAACCCTAAGAGCCTCACCAGAAAACTTAGAACTAATGAATGAATTCAGTGAAGCTGCAGGATACAAAATCAATACAAAAAATCTATTGCATTTCTATCCACTAGCAATGAACTATCAGAAAAAGACATTAAGAAAATAACATTTTTTAAAAAAGAAAATAAATAAAATAACACATTTAGGGGCATCTGGCTGGCTCAGCTGATGGAGCATGTGACTCTTGACCTCAGAGTTATAGGTTCGAGCCCCACTTTGGGTGTAGAGATTACTTAAAAATAAAATCTTAAAAAAAAAGAAAGAAAGAAAGAAAACAACCCATTTACAATTGCACCAAAAAGAATAAAACACACACACACACACACAAAGGAAAAAGAATAAAATACCTAGGAATAAATTTATCCTTCTTTTAAAATAAACTCTACCCTCAACATGAGGCTCGAACTCACAACCCCAAGATCAAGAGTCACATGCTCCACTGATTGAGCCAGTGAGATGCCCCTAGGAATAAATTGTTTTAAGGGGTGGGAAGGGAGAGAGAGAGGGGGAGTGAGAGAAATTAAAGCAGGCTCCATGCCCACCACATGAGTGAACCCGACACAGGGCTTGATCTCACAACCCTGAGATCATGACCAGAGCTGAAATCAAGAGTCGGACGCTTAACCAACTGAGCCACCCAGGCGCCCCCCACCCAGGAATAAATTTAACCATGAAGGTAAAAGACCTGTATACCAAAAATGAGAAGACAACATTAATGAAACAAAATGAAGAAGACACAAATAAATGGAAAGACATCCCATGCTCATGGATTGGAAGAACACTGTTAAAATGTTCATATCACCCAAAGCAACGTACAGATTCAGTGCAATCCCTATCAAAATCCCAGTGGAAGGGCCCTTGGTGGCTCAGGCGGTTAAGCCTCTGCCTTCAGCTCAGGTCATGATCCCAGGGTCCTGGGATGGAGTCCCACATCGGGCTCCCTGCTCAGTGGGGAGTCTGCTTCTCCGTCTCCCTCTGCTACTCCCCCTGCTTGTGCTCTCTCAAATAAATAAATCTTTTTTTAAAAAATCCCAATGGCATTTTCCACAGAAATGTAACAAATGATGCTAAAATTTGTATGGAACCACAAAAGACCCTGAATAGCCAAAGCAATCTCAAGAAAGAACAAAGCTGAAGGCATCACACTCCCTGATTTCACACTGTATCACAAAGAGATTGTAAAAAAAAAAAAAAAAAGACACACAGGAAACAACAGGTGTTGGCGAGGATGCAGAGAAAGGGGAACCCTCTTGCACTGTTGGTGGGAATGTAAACTGGTGCAGCCACTCTGGAAAACAGTATGGAGGTTCCTCAAGAAGTTAAAAATAGAGATACACTACAATCCAGCAATTGCACAACTAGGTATTTACCCAAAGGATATAAGAATACAGATTTGAAGGGGCACATACACCCCAATGTTCAAAGTAGCAATGTCCACAATAGCCAAACTATGGAAAGAGCCCAAATGTCCATCAACAGATGAATGGATAAAGAAGATGTGATATATATATATGATATATATATATACACACACACACACACACACACACACTAGAATATTACTCAGCCATCAAAAAATGAAATCTTGCAACAATGTAGTTGGAGCTAGAATGTATTATGCTAAACAAAATAAGTAGAGAAAGACAAATACCTTATGATCTCATTCATATGTGGAATTTAAGAAACTAAACAGATAAATATGTGGGAAGGAAAAAAAAGAGAGAAACAAACCATAAGAGACTCTGGACTAGGAGCGCCTGGGTGGCTCAGTCGGTTAAGAGTCCAACTCTTGGTTTCAGCTCAGGTTGTGATCTCAGGGTCGTGGGATTGAGCCCCACCTTGGGCTCCACACTCAGCGCTGAGACCGCTTGGGATTCTTTCCCTCTTCCTCTCCCTCCCCCTCTGCCCCTCCCCCCTGCTCCACAGGCTCTCTCTTGCTCTTAAATAAATAAATAAATAAAATCTTAAAAAAAAAAAAGACTCTTGACTCTAGAGAACAAACCAAGGGTTGCTGGAGGGGAAGTGGGCAGGGCAATGGATTAAATAAGTGATGGGTATTAAGGGGGGCAATTGTGATGAGCACTGGGTGTTGTATGTAAGTGATGAATCACTGAAGTCTACTCCTGAAACCAATATTGCACTGTATGTTAACTAGAATTTAAATGAAATTTGAAAAAAATAAAATAAAAAATAAACCAGACACATAGATCAATGAAACAGAGAGCCCAGAAATAAACCCATGTATATATGGTCAATTAATTTACGGCAGAGGAGCCAAGAGCAGACAATGGAGAAATGAGAGTCTCTTCAATAAATGGTGTTGGGAAAACAGCCACATGCAAAAGAATGAAACTGGACCACTTTCTTACACCATACAGAAAAATTAACTCAAAATGGATTGAAGACTTGAATTTAAGACCTGAAACCATAAAGTTTCTGGAGGAAAACATAGGCAGAAAGCTTCCAGACATCAGTCTTAGTGATGATTTTTTGGATTTAACACCAAAAGCAAAATGAAAGCAAGAGAAGTAAAAATAAGCAAGTGGGACTATATCAAACTAAAAGGCTTCTGCACAAAGAAACCATCGACAAAATGAAAAGGCGACATACTGAATGGGAGAAAATATTTGCAAATCATGTATCTGATAACAGGCTAATATCCAAAATATGCAAAGAATTCATACAACTTAATAGCAAAAACAGGGCGCCTGGGTGGCTCAGTTGGTTAAGCGACTGCCTTCGGCTCAGGTCATGATCCTGGAGTCCCGGGATCGAGTCCCGCATCGGGCTCCCTGCTCGGCGGGGAGCCTGCTTCTGCCTCTGACCCTCCCCCCTCTCATGTACTCTCTCTCTCTCTCGTTCTCTCTGTCTCAAATGAATAAATAAATCTTAAAAAAAAAAAATAGCAAAAACAAAAACCCCATACCATCCAAGTAAAAAATAGGCAGAAGACCTGAATAGACATTTCTCCAAACAAGACATACAGATGGCCACCAGGTGCATGGAAAGATGCTCAACATCAGTCATCACCAGGGAACTGCAAGGAGACACCACCTCACCCCTATCAGGGTGGCTATCATCAAAACCAAGAAATGACAAGTGTTGGCGAGGAGGTGGAGAAAAAGGAACCCTTGTGCACAGCTGCTGGGAATGCAAATTGGTGCAGCCACGAGGGGAAACAGTAGAGCCTCCTGAAAGAATTAAAAATAGAACCACCAAGGGGCGCCTGGGTGGTGCAGTCAGTTAGGCGTGCGACTCTTGGTTTCGGCTCAGGTCATGATCTCAGGGTCGGGAAATGGAGCCCCACAACGTGCTCCTCACTCAGCGTCGAGTCTGCTTAAGATGGTCTCTCTCCCTCTCCCCCTCCCCCCATGCATGCTCGCTCTAATAAATAAATAAAATGTTTATCTGACAGAGAGAGCAAGCGAGCACAAGCAGGGGGAGGGGGAGAGGGAGAAGCAGGCTCCCCACTGAGCAGGGAGCCCGAATGCGGGGCTCGATCCCAGGACCCCGGGATCATGACCTGAGCTGAAGGCAGACGCTTAATGACTGAGCCACCCAGGCACCCCATAAAGAAGAAAAGAGGGGAAGGGAGGGGAGGAAAAGGAAAAAAGAAGAAGAAAAAAGGAAAAAAAAAAAGAAAGAAAACTGGACCACAGCAGGACGCCCCACTCACGAAGGGGCCACAGAACTCGGGATCTGAGAGCCACGGCTGACTGCCAGCTAAAACCCAACAAATCAACATCTCCCTGGGAATTCTTTTTTTTTTTTTTTTTTAAGATTTTATTTATTTATTTAAGACAGAGAATGAGAGAGAGCACATGAGAAGGGTTAGGGTCAGAGGGAGAAGCAGACTCCCCGCCGAGCAGGGAGCCCGATGCGGGACTCGATCCCGGGACTCCAGGATCATGACCTGAGCCGAAGGCAGTCGCCCAACCAACTGAGCCACCCAGGCGCCCCCTCCCTGGGAATTCTAACGGGGCTAAGAATCTACACAACCTAATAGTCACAAGGTCTGGGACACGGTACAAGATAACATGCCACACAAAGAACCAGGAAGATGTGCCCGGTCCTCTCGGGAGGAGCCGGACAAGCAGAGGCGCGCCCGAGGGGACCGACTTGCGGGGACTACCCGCAGAGCTGCCGTCACGACTGTGCTCCAGGAGATAGATAGAAATATGCCTGAAATAAGTTCTCAACAGAGAATAGAAACAATTCTTTAAAAAGGAACCAAACAGAAATTCTCAACTAAGGCATATAATGTCAAATTAAAAATTCATCGGTTGCCCTCCATAGCAGAAGGCAGGGGACGGGGGTAAAAACGAGTCTCTGAAGGTGCGACACACCCATCAGAAGAACAGAAAGAAGAAAAGTAAAGGAGGAAAAAGGAAAAGAACCAAACCTCAGCGACCTGTGTGGTAACACAAGAAGGTCTAAATGGATGGGTCAGTGAAGTCCCAGGAGAGACTTGGGGGGAAAATATATTTGAAGTACTAACAGATCCAAACTTCACAAATTTGGTCAAAGACCAATTTATAGATGCATAAAACTTGGAAAATCCAAAGCAGGGACTCTGGGGGAAACTAAATGCATCTTCCTATAACTTCTCAAAACCAATAATAGTACTAAAGTCTTGAAAACAGAAGAAGGCAGAAGAAAATGCAAGATCTCTGTTGAAATAACTTGAACTTCCATAAACATTCGATAGACAGCTAGGTCAGAAGACAATAGATCGGGATCTTACAGTGCCGAAAGAATGGTCAACCCAGAAACTGAGACCTAAAGAAAATGTGCTTGAGGAATAAAGGTATGTATTAGTTTTCTGTCATCATCTAACAAAGTAACCACAAACACAGCTTAAAACCACCCATCCGCCTCACACCCATTATAATCACTAGAATTAAACAACAACATCAAACAAACAAAAAAACCCAGGGATGCCTGGGTGGCTCAGTCAGTTAAGGTCAGTCAGTTAAGTATTTGCGTTCGGCTCAGGTCATGATCCCAGGGTCCTGGGATCGAGCCCCACACTGGGCTCCCTGCTCTGTGGGAAGTCTGCTTCTCCCTCTCCCGACCCCCTGCTTGTGTTCCCTCTCTCACTGTGTCTCTGTCAAATAAATAAAATCTTTAAAAACACACACACACACACAAATAACCATGTCAGGAATGAAAAAGGGGTTATCATCACAGATCCTACAGACATTAAAAGAAAATTAAGGGAATACTATGAACAACGTTATGCCAACAAATCTGACAACATAGGTGAAAGACATTTCTCTTTCCAGCTCTCCAAAATTGACCCAAGAAACAGGAAACCTGAATAATTGTATATCTATTAAAGAAATTAAATTTGTTATCAAAAACAGAAAAGTTCTATGCCCAGATGGTTTCACTGTTAAAGTCTATCAAACACTCAAAGAAGAAAATAACACTAACATTACACAGGTTTTTTTTTAATAGAGGAGGTAAGATCATTGCCCAACTCATCTGATGAAGCCAGCATAAACCTGACACCAAAAGCCAAAATAGGAAAGTTATAGACCAATATCCCTCATGAATATAAGCACAAAAAAATCCTTAATAAAATAATAGCAAATTAAATCCAACAATACATAAAAATACCTCACCATCAAACAGGATTATTCAAGGTTGGTTCAACATTCAAAAAAAGCAATATAATTCACCATATTAACAGAATAAAGGAGAAAAACCATATTATCATTTCAAAGGATGTAGAGAAAATATGACAAAATCCAACACCCATTAATGGTTAACAAACAACCTTTTAACAAACTAATAATAGTAGAGAGTATCCTCAGATTGATAAAGGGCATCTGTGAAAAGCCTACAGCTAACCACACTCTTAATGGTAAAAGACCAAATTGCTTCCCTTTTCTCCCCAGGATCAGAAACAAAGTAAGGATGTCCACGTTCACCACTTCTACTTAACACTATTCTGATGGTCTTCACCATATCAATAAGGCACAAGAAATAAAAATCACAGACTGCAAAAGGAGTAAAACTCTCCTTGTTTGCAGATGATTTGCTTTTTATATAGAGAATCCAGGAAATCCACACCAATTCCTAAAATGAATAAATGGATTTAATACAGTCAAAGTTCACAAGGCTAATATACAGAATCAATTATGTTCTTATGCACTACTAGCAAATTGGAAAACAAATTAAAACTAAAATCCAGATCACAGTAGCACCAACATAACTGGAAAATAACTAAGAATAAATTGAACCAATGAATTCCAAAACATCTACACTGAAAATTACAAAGCACCGCTGATAAATTAAGGAAGTCCCAAATAAATGGAAAGGTATATACCATGTTCATTGTTCAGAACACTCAAACTGTTAACAATTTTCTCCACATTCATCTATAGATTCATTGCGATCACAATCAAAATTCCAGCAGTCTTTTTTCTCTAAGTTTTTTTTTTTTTTTTTTTTTGAGAGAAAGAGAGAGAGTGGGGCTAGGGGCAGAAGGAAAAGGAGAGAGAGAATCCCAAGTGGACTCCTCGACAAGTGTGGAGCCCAATACAGGGCTTGATCCCACAACTCCGAGACCATGACCCACGCCAAAAACCAAGAGAACGTCGCTCAACTGACTGAGCCACCCAGGTGCCCCATCCAGCAGGTTTTTTTTTTTTAAGATATAGAAAGTGACAAGCTCATTTTAAAATTTTTACAAAAATAGAAAGCACCTAGAATCACCAAAACAATTTTCAAAAGGAGGACAAAATTGGAAGAATCTACCTGATTTCAAGACTTACTGTAAATCCAAGATAAACCAGATGGTTCATTACAAATGAAATGATAGACACACACATCAATGAAGCACACATGCACACACACACACACACACACGGTCAGTTGATTTTTGCCGAAGTTTCTAAGGCAATTCAGTGAAGGAAAAAAAGCCTTTTTTTTTTTTTTTTAAGATTTTATTTATTTATTTGACAGAGAGAGACACAGCGAGAGAGGGAACACCAGCAGGGGGAGTGGGAGAGGGGGAAGCAGGCTTCCCGCAGAGCAGGGGGCCCGATGTGGGGCTCGATCCCAGGACCCTGGGATCATGACCTGAGCCTAAGGCAGACGCCCAATGACTGAGCCACCTAGGCGCCCTGAAGAAAAGCCTTTTTAATAACTGAAATAGGATCAACTGATTACCTGCATGGAAAAAAGTGAATATTGACTCTTCCTCACAACATCCACAGGAAATAATTCTGAAGGGATCATAAACCTAAATGTAATACCTGAAACTATAAAACTCCTAGATTAAACATAGAAGATCTGTGGGATCTTAGGATGGATAAAGATTTCTTATATATGACACCAAAAGTATGATCCATAAGAGAAAAAATTTGTAAACTGGACTTCAAAATTAAAAACAAACAAAAAAAACTTTTCCTCTTCAGAAGACATCACTAAGCTGCACAGCAAAGGAAACCACCAACAAAACTGAAAGAAAACCTACCGAATGGAAGATATGTGCAAATGACACACATGATAAAGGATTAGTATCCAAAATACATAAAGAACTTATACAACTCAACACACGCAAAAAAACAATCATTATCCATGTCTTCTGCCCATTTTTAGACATTTCTCCAAAGACATACAGATGACCAACAGACACACGAAAAGATGCTCATCATCATTCATCATCAGGGAAATGCAAATCAAAACCACAATGAGGGGTGCCTGGGTGGCTCAGTCATTAAGAGTCTGCCTTCGGCTCAGGTCATGGTCCCGGGGTCCTGGGATTGAGCCCCACATCGGGCTCCCTGCTCCACGGGAAGCCTGCTTCTCCCTCTCCCACTCCCCCTGCTTGTGTTCCCTCTCTCACTGTGTGTCTGTCAAATAAATAAAAAAAATCTTTAAAAAAAAAAAACAACACAATGAGATATCACATCAGTCAATCAACACCACAAGAAACAACAGGGGTTGGCAAGGATGTAGAGGAAAAAGAACCCTCTTGCACTATTGGTGGGAATGCAAACTGGTGCAGCCACTGTGGGAGACAGTATGGAGGTTCCTCAAAAAAGTAAACACAGGGACACCTGGGTGGCTCAGTTGGTTAAGCATCTGACTTGATCTCAGCTCACGTCTTGATCCCAGGATCGTTGAGTTCAAGTCCCCTGTTCAAGCTCCCTCTCCCAGCATGGAGCCTACTTAAATTTAAAAAAAAGAAGAAGAAAGAAAATAGAACTACCTTATGATCCAGTAATTCCACTACTGGGTATTTACCCAAAGATTACAAAAACACTAATTCAAAGGGATACATTCAAAGGATATCTAATTCAAAGGGTTACCTGCAGCATTATTCACAATAGTCAAGACATGGAAGCAGTCCAAGTGTCCATCAGTAGACGAATGGATAAAGAAAAGGTGGTAGAGAGAGAGAATATTATTCAGCTATGAAAAGAATGAAATCAGGGCCCCTGGGTGGCTCACTGAGTTGGGTGTCTGCCTTTGGCTCAGGTTATGATCTTGGGATCCTGATGGAGCCCCCGCAGTGGGCTCCCTGTGGGGGGTGGGGAATGGGGGAGTCTGCTTCTCCCTCTGCCCCTCAGCCCTGCTCGTGCTCTCACTCTACTCTTAAATAGGTATGAAATTTAAAAAAAAAGAAAAAAGAATGAAATCTTGCCATTTGCAATGACATGGATAGAGCTAGAGAGTATAATGCTAAGCAAAATAAATCAGAGAAAGACAAATACCCTATGATTTCACTCATATGTGGAATTTAAGAAACAAAAGAGATGAGCAAAGGGGGAAAAGAGAGAGAGGGAGACAACCCAAAAAGCAGAGTATTAACTGTAGAGAACAAACAGATGGTCAGCAGAGGGGAGGTGGAGGGGGGGAAATGGGTGAAATAGGTGGTGGGGATTAAGAGGACACTTATCTTGATGAGCACTAATTATGGAATTATTGAATCACTATATTGTACACCTGAAACTAATAACACTGTTAACAACACTGGGACTTTTTTTTAAAGCCAATATTTAAAAAAAAGAAAACCATCAGTAAGAACATACACAGGCAAATCACAGAATGGGAGAAAAATATTCATAACACATGTATCAGGCAAAGGAGTTGTATCAACAATGCATAAAAAACTCCCACAATTCAGCAGGTCAAACATCCCAGTGAGAAAATGGATGAAAGATTTGTGAACACTCCACCAAAGAGGATATTCAAATGATCGATGAGCACATAAAAAAGATGTTCGGTGTCAGCAGTCGCCAGAAACGCCATCAAAATTACAAATGCCAACTAAAACCAGGAGGTATCACTACACACCCATTAAGAGGGGCTGGGATTAACCACCACCGACAACCCTGACCCCAACACCCCAGCTCTCAGGCACAGCAGGTGAGAAAGGAAAACAGTGAAACCACGTTGGGAAACACGTCAACTGTTCCTTTTAAAAGTTAAGCATACACCTGCCGTAGGATCCAGCTACCCCACTCATAGGCATGGACCCGAGAGAAAATTATAGGACCACGTAAAGACCTGTTCACAAATATCTGTAGCAGGGGCGCCTGGATGGCTCAGTGGATTAAGTGTCTGCCGTCCTCAGCTCAGGTCATGACCCCAGGGTCCGGGGATCGAGCCCCACATCGGGCTCCCTGCTCAGTGGGGAGTCTGCTTCTCCCTCTCCCTCTGCTGCTCCCCCTCTGGTCTCTCTCTCACTCTATGTCAAATAAATAATATCTTTAAAAAAATAAGATAAAATCTTTAAAAAAATAAATACATGTAAATGCCCAAGAAGATTTAAACACACACACACACACACACACACACAAATATTTGTAGCAGTTTGAGAAACACTCCACGCTTGTTGTGTGAAGCCACTCAGTTTGGGCTAGTTTGTTACACAGCATAAGCCAACGGAGAACTGAGAGAGGAGGTTTCCTCTGGCAGCCAGAGCCGAGTGCGGGAAGTGGCCGGAACGCGAGCAGGAAGGAAGCAGTGGGGACAGAGGGACAGGTGACAGTGGCCTGAGCAGAAGGGAGGGACGTGGGCAAGTGGCCAAACCCAGGCAGGACTGAGGAGGTGCGCCGGCCTGACAGCGTGCAGAGGGGCGGCGGGAAGAGCAACATGGGGAGTGACAGGCACAGCAGACCCCCCTCATCTCCTCCGGGCTGGTGCCACTCAAGAGCTGGAGCCCAGGGACCATGCCGCCTGGGCCCCTTCACCTCCCTGTGCCTCTCAGTTTCCTCACCCTTAAAATGGGGACACCACCAACTCCTGGGGTTGCCGTTGGGATTAAATGGGGGTAAAGTGCTCCTAACACTGGCTACTGTGACCTGAGGTTAGGAAGAGACTGGAAGAGGACGACAGACACCAGTCAGACCCCAGTCCCTGTAGAGGCCTCGGGAGACGCTCTTGAGAACTCCAGGGCCCCAACCTCACTGCCGCCCCCAAGGGCTGGGGTTCTTCAACAACCAAGCCTACAACACTGGGGGATGGAGGGAAGTCCTGTCTGCTGTCTGCGGGGGAGGCTTCTTCTTACTCAAAGCCGCCACCCCTCCACACGGAGCCCCCAAACGGCCTTCTGCGTAGGTGATACACCGAGCACCCAGCCAGCCATTCGATCCCGCCCGCTCTTGTGGGGCACCCACCACGGACCAGTGCCGTGGGCTCGGAAACGCAGTTCTGTACACAAACCCTATGAAAAGATCACGATTTCAGCAGGTTCAGGCGCCCGGGGGCTGCCGAGCGCATGAAGCTGTGCAGGTAACACATCCAGGTGAAGGATAATGGCAAGACCATGAACTGCAGCGACCATGACTGAGCATCTATGAGGTGCCGGGCCCTGCACCCCGTCCCCCCGACAGTCCATCCGCATGAACGCGGACGGGGCCCAGCAAACGCGTGAAGTCTGGCTGCACCAGCTGAGGGCCCTGACGCGCGCTCCATACCTCAGGCGCCTCATCTGCGAAATGGGAAGAGTAACAATCACTTCCAAGTAAGCACCGTGAAGCTCTGGCCCGCTCTCCTCTAGTGTCTCAGGTCATGGTCAGGGGCACCTGCCCCATTTCACAGGTGCGCGAAGGGAGGCCGACGGCCGCTCCCCGGGGGCCCCGCCAGATGCAGATGCGCTCCGGAGGCCGGTCCCTCGCAGAGGCTGGTCCCTCGCAGAGGCCGGCCCGGCACAGCCGCAATTATCGTAACAAAAACCGCAGCTTCCCGGGGCCCCCGCCGGGGCAAATACCTGGCCCGATGGCGCGGAGATAGGGCTGCTGAGTAAATAAATTTGCTGGCGGGGCTGCTGGGCCCGCGGCCTCGGGTTCTCGGGTTCTCGACACCCGAGCCTCCGCGGACATTCCAGCCGCGAGGGGGGCGGAGGGCGGGCGGCGCCGGGCGCACGCCCCCCACACCCGCAGCTCCGGGCGCATCCCCACCTCGGCCCCCCGCCCCGCCAGCCTGGGGCTCCCGAGCACAGGGCCCGGTCCCGGGGTGGGGGGGGCGTCGAAGCTCCCGGAACGAGCCTCTCTCGGCCCCGCCCTTGCTGCCCATCTCTCTGCTCCGTCCCCGCACCCCGTTCCATCGCGCCGGCCTCCGCGCGGTCTCTTCCCGCCGCCGCGGCTCCCTCCCCGACCCCGTCTCGGTCCCCCTCCCCCAGCCCAGCCCAGCCCACCCCCTGCCAGGGCCCCTGCCCTCGCTCTAAGAACTTCTGCGTGGCCGGAGGGGCGGGCAAAGTCACCAGGTGGAGGACGGGGCGTGGGGGAGAAGAGGGGAAAACGCCCCCCAAGTGGCCCGGCGCGGGGCACCTGCTGCCCGCCCTTCCCCCTCCGCTCCCGCAGGGGCGCCCAGGGAGCTGGAGAGGAGCGCCGCCTAAGTCGCCAGAACTTTCCACAGCATCCTCCTGGCGTTCCGGGTTCTGGAGGAGGGGGTCCCAGGGCCAGGTTGGTCCCCGCGGGAGGAGCTCCCGGGCCCGCCCCCCGCCGCGGCGCCGGGACCCCCGGGAGCCCTCACCTGCGTCCATGGCGCGCGCCGCCCGCTGCCCGCGCCCCGCCTCCCGCCGCCGTCGGGCCGGGCTCGCCTGGCGCCGCGGGCTCGGGTTTCCTGGTGGCGGCTGCGCGGCCGGTTAATGATTGACCGCCTTGATGGCCCGCCGCTGCACCAGCAGGTGGCCCCGCGCGCGCCCAGCAGGGGGTGGGGCGGGGGGAGGGGCCGGGGTCCCTCGCGGGCGCCCCTCCCCCGCCGCGAGCGCCGGAGGCCGGGGGACCCGAGAGCGCACGGCGACACCGGCGTGGCCCACGAGCCCGGGGAATCGCGGCTGCCCGACCGGCCTTTCCATTTTCTGCAGCAAGAAAGGCCAGAAAGGAAGAGCTTCGCGTGAAATCTGAGTTTTTAAAACGTGTGCGTGTCTGCTCCGTGAAGCTTGCCGGACCGGGGACCCTGGAGCAGGGCCCCGTGCGAACACCTAGATAAGGCTGGAGGGGCTACACCGAGCGGCCAGAGGTCCTTGTAAATTCCTAGCCGAGCTCCCCAGAGCGGAAGGGAGGTCCCCGGGGACCCGAGGAGAAGCGCCCGGTGGGCTCGGGGGCGCGCGCAGCCCTGGGGGCTGGGGGTGCGCCGTGGTGGGGTGGCGGTCCTGGCGGGCAGGGCTTGAGCTGTACACCCAGATGTGGACGGGAGAGGAAGCCGTGGTGGGCGCCGGCCACAGGGGGTGCCTCGTTGGAAGAGGATTTAAAGACGCTGAAAGGGACTAGAAGTTGTCCTGCTTTTCATCACCACCGACAGTGATTCTAAACTACGTCAGGGACAAAACACTCCGCCTGAAAAAAACATTTTGTTGGTCTAAGTTCTGAACAATTGCTGTGGTTATTGCTGGCTCAGAGAAAGCTAGCGGATAGGCTTTCACCCTCCTGGCAAGGAGTAGCAGAATCCTCTCCTGGGACGATGACCAGCCCAAGAGAAAAGATACAGAAATACCAGGGTTTCCTGCATGAAAATACTCGGCCTAGCAAACGTCCCACACACTCAGAATTTCCAACCATCCGGCTAGTCCCCTGCTCTTAGATTTCATCAGGCGAGGGCCCCCCACTGTAGATCTGAAGAAAACAGGTCACGTGAGAGAGGCACAGATTAAACACATGGAAGAAATGATGAGGGGGCGCCTGGGTGGCTCAGTCGTTAAGTGTCTGCCTTCGGCTCAGGTCATGATCCCAGGGTCCTGGGATGGAGCCCCGCATTGGGCTCCCTGCTCAGCGGAGAGCCTGCTTCTCCCTCTCCTACTCCCTCTGCTTGTGTTCCCTCTCTCGCTGTGTTTCTCTCTGTCAAATAAATAAATAAAATCTTTAAAAAAAAAAAATGAGTAAACAGAGCATGCAGAGAGAAGAAAACTTTTAAAACCTCTCTTCAGGATCCTCAGAGATTCCGGAAGACATCCATGAAACAAGAACAAGACACTATAAAAAAGAACATTCATTAAACAAAACAAAAACACCCTTGAGAATTCAAAAGCTGACATCAGAAATAAACAGTGAGGGAATTGATTCAGGGAGAAGAACTAAGATGTCAGACTGAAACATGGATCCACACAAAGTGTAGAAATGGAAAACTCAGAGTACAGTAAAAAATGTCTTTAGTTTTAATTGTGCTAAAAGGTAACTGACAAACTAAGGCAAAAAAAAAGGCAATGTACTAAATGTTTCTAGCACATTTAAAGGTAAATTGTATGGGGCGCCTGTGTGGCTCAGTTAAACACCTGACTTGTGATCTCAGGTCTTGATCTCAGGGTTGTGAGTTCAAGCTCCATGCTTGGCATGGAGTCTACTTTAAAAAACAAAGTAAATTGTACAACAGTATAGTAACCGCACAAAAGATGGGAAGGAAAATAGGGGTCTACGCAGAGAAAAAGCAGACCTTACACTACACGTAAAGACTGATGTATGTAAAAAGCAGTCCTTACTATACCTGGACCCAAATCTCAGTTTCTAAATCCCAGTCTCCAATAAAAGAAACCAGGAACCCTTGGGGAAGTGCTGGATTCCAAGGCAGTGGCAGGGAAAACACAAGGTGAGCCTAGAGCATGCTGTAATACCAGAAGGTGATGAAGTGCTTTTAAAAAAAAAGATACAGGAACAAACATAAAATTGGTCCCTATGGCCAAAATTGGAATAACCTGGATAACAAAATAATCCCATCATGATATAGCCCAAGAATAAAATAAATATCCATAAGCCCATGCTGATATAAATAACTGAATAAATAAATGGGAGAGAAAAGACAGCTCTTTTTTTTTTTAATTTTTTATTGTTATATTAATCCCCATACATTACATCATTAGTTTTAGATGTAGTGTTCCATGATTCATTGTTTGTGCATAACACCAAGTGCTCCATGCAGAACGTGCCCTCCTCAATACCCATCACCAGGCTAACCCATCCTCCCACCCCCCTCCCCTCTAGAACCCTCCATTTGTTTTTCAGAGTCCATCGGAAAAGACAGCTCTCTTTTCGCAGCAGAATCTCAACAAATAGCAGAAGGAATGAGGGAAATAGAAAATCACCATTAGAACCTCATAGTAATCATTGCCACAGGCAAGACCCAACAACAGATGCTAAGCCTAGCAGGTGAAAGTTGTTTAAGCAGAAACAATACTTGGATAGTCTCGAAGTACCTCCTTCAGCATACTTTCCAAGTACAAAGGGAAGGACAGTAAGTTTACAGTGGGAACCCTAGCAGACACCCCCCGTAGCCAGGTGATCAAGATTAACATCAGTAGTGACACCTGAGGACATCACCTGTCCCTGTGATGCCCGCTCATCCTCTACTTGAGGATTCTCCCTCTCCCTCTGCCCCTCCCCCAGCTCGTGCTCGTTCTCTCAAATAAATGAATCTTTAAAAAAAAAAAAGACACTTGGTCAGCTCTTCAAGTGCTGAGTACCAGCCTGTGTTCAATAAAAGCTTAAAGACTACCTGGAATGAACGACACTTTTGCAGGTGATTGAGGCTGGCGAAGGGGGTGGGGACAGAGGGCAGCCTTGGAGAGCAGGGGGTGGGGGATGGTGAGGACAGGAGCAGAGGATCCCAGAGGGTTGTCACTGTTCACTTTTACCAGTCCTGCCTCACTTGCTTCTGAGAAACCCAGCGGCTGCTCAGCTCCGTGCCCCATTCAGCAACAACAAATGTTTACCATGTGGAGCAGAGGCTCAGCCCAGCAAGCCAGCAGGGGCCTGCCTTCATGGGGCTTCTGCTCTCCAGACAAGCATCATGCAGGAGATTGCAGAAGCCATGGCTTAACTGCAGCTGTGCCTGGGGGCTCCCAGGAGAAATGCCCAGGCCACCGAGGACCTAGACTGGCCTCGCCCAGTCCAGCTGGGGAGGGATGCTGGTAAGAGTCAGCCCTCCAAAGGGTAGGATGGGACAGTGGGGAGGAAGGGTCTAGGCCTGGGGCTTGGTGGGAGTCTGTGAGAGTCAGATAAAAAGTGGTTGGGGAGGGGCGCCTGGGTGGCTCAGTCGTTTAGCGTCTGCCTTTGGCTCAGGTCATGGTCCCAGGGTCCTGGGATCGAGCCCCGCATCGGGCGGGCTCCCTGCTCCGCGGGAAGCCTGCTTCTCCCTCTCCCACTCCCCCTGCTTGTGTTCCCTCTCTCGCGGTGTCTCTCTCTGTCAAATAAGTAAGTAAGTAAGTAAGTAAGTAAGTAAGTAAGTAAGTAAGTAAATAAATAAATAAATAAATAAAAGAAGTGGTTGGGGACTGGCTGGTTAACAGGTTCTATCTCTGAGAACTGGTTAGCCTTGCAAGGGCAGTGTCTCCCCGGGGAGCCTGGAAGGCCCCAGATGCCACAGCATCGAACAAACAAATAAATAAAAGTGAGTTAATAAAATTGGGCCTATGAGGAATGGATGTCAAAGAGACACATACAGGGTGCCTGGGTGGCTCAGTTGGTTAAGCGACTGCCTTCGGCTCAGGTCATGATCCTGGAGTCCCAGGATCGAGTCCCACATCGGGCTCCCTGCTCAGCGGGGGGTCTGCTTCTCCCTCTGACCCTCTTCCCTCTCGTGCTCTCTCTCATTCTCTCTCTCAAATAAATAAATAAAAATCTTAAAAAAAAAAAAAAAAAGAGACACATACAGAATGGAAGAGAACACAGAACAGGTACCTCCTCTGGGCCAGGCCCTGCACCAACCCCATGGTGGGCTTTCTGGCATAAAAGCAGCTTATCTAAGCCCTGCTCTTTTGGGCTGAGTTGCCCAATCTGGCCCTAGCCCAGGACGCCCAAACCACCCCACCCGCAGACCCTAACAAAGGCATGAGCCCCCGGTCCTGCCTCTCTGTCTGCACTCCGCCTTGACCTCCCTGTGTGGTCCCTCAAGACCGGACTTGTGTGTAATAAACGTCTCTATTGCAATATCTCTGTGGTCTGACTGAAACTCCGCTCGCCTTTCAGCACCCCGAGCTCCACTTAACAAATGTTCATTTTAAAAAGTCATAGCAGGGGGCACCTGGGTGGCTCAGTTGGTTAAGCGACTGCCTTCAGCTCAGGTCATGATCCTGGAGTCCCGGGATCGAGTCCCGCCTCGGGCTCCCTGCTCAGCAGGGAGTCTGCTTCTCCCTCTGACCCTCCCCCCTCTCATGCTCTCTCTATCTCGTTCTCTCTCTCAAATAAATAGATAAAATCTTTAAAATAAAATAAATTAAAAAGTCATAGCAGGGGTGCCTGGGTGGCTCAGTCATTAAGCGTCTGCCTTCGGCTCAGGTCATGATCCCAGGATCCTGGAATCGAGCCCCACATCGGGCTCCCTGCTCCGCAGGAAGCCTGCTTCTCCCTCTCCTTCTCCCCCTGCTTGTGTTCTCTCTCTCGCTGTCTCTCTCTGTCAAATAAATAAATAAAAATCTTAAAAATAAATAAATAAATAAAAAACTTATAGCATTGCCCCATTTGGGGAGAAAGGAAATGCAGAGGAATCACATAACTGCCAGAGGTCACTCAGCAGAGGCAAGGCTTGACCACTCTCTCAGCCCGGAGCCTGGCTCCTAACCCCGCTCGGCTCACTGTGAGCAGGAGCAGGGTCCTCCCGGTTTTAAGCTCCTGCGTAAGTTCCTCTCATGTCCCTTCATCAGCTTCAGTCTGTCCAGGTCACAGAGCTCAGGAGGTCCCAGGCCCCGTGCACCCCCCCGCCCCCACAGCAGAAGCTGCCTGTAACCCCTCCTGAGATGGGTTAGTGCTTCTGAAGTTACATAAACAGCGACTTTGCCTGCTGTCTGCGTGTTACTGTAGTCTCTCGGGCTTCATACCTCATCAAATATTCATGTGGGGCTCACAGTGCATTAGGAGCTCCATCCACAGAGATAGTCCTGATGCCGTGGGGGAAATACACAATTAGAATCGATCAGCATTTGCCTTCTCTGTGCCAGGCACCGGGGGTTCAGGGGTACCCAGCCGACTCCGTCTCGGCTTCCTTGGCTCACAGCCTGCCTAATGCTGGAGTCGAAAGTCATCACTGTCACCACCACGTGCTGGGAAGGTTGAGGAGGCGACACTTGCTGCAGGGCAGTGGGGAACCTCTGAAGGCGGGGGTGGGGGGACCAGCGGCACGATCAGGGCAACGTTAGGAAACTCCGATGGCCCCCGTGGAGCACCGGCTGCGGGGGGCTGACTTGCCGGCCCTGGCGCTACCCTTGCCCCCCTCCCCCAGCCCCGCAGTCTCCGGGTGGGATCATCCCCGACGCCCCCAGGCACTGGAGGCGCGGACGGAGGGAACTTTCGCGGTCACCGCCTCTGCTGGGGAGGCCGCCCGGCGTCTGGGGACTCCTGCAGCCAGCTGCGCCACTGAGCGGCTTTCGTCCTTTGCAGCAAACCCGCAGCACCCCGGGCTGTGGGCAACCCAGCCGCAGGTGAGCCGCCCCGCCCCACGCAGGCGCAGCGCCCTCCGTCGCCTAGGACTACAACTCCCGCCGCGCCTCGCGCGCTCCCATCGCCCCTCCCCCGCCACGCCGCGCGCCTGCCGGAAATGGGACCCCGGGGGGCGTCTCCGACCTTTGCGCGGCGGTGGGAGGGCCGGCTGGTTCGGGGAGGCGGCGGGAGCTGGGAGCTGGGAGCTCGGAGCCCGATGCCCGCCGGCAGCGCCTGGGATGGCTTCGGCTGGAGGCGGCGACTGCGAGGGCGCCGCGCCGGAGGCGGACCGTCCTCACCAGCGGCCCTTCCTGATCGGGGTGAGCGGCGGCACCGCGAGCGGGAAGGTAAGGGGCTGGGCAGCCCGCCGGGGCCTGCGTGCCACCTCGACCCCGGCCCCCTGGGACACGGGGCGGACCGATCCGGCCTCCAGCCGGGGACGACAGCCTGGGCTCCTGGCTGCCGAGGCGTCCCCTGCAGGGCGGACGCGGAGGGGCGAGGGGCTGCGGCCGTGGGGGGCCGGGGCGGGGCCGGGGTGCAGGCAGGGCGAGGGGCGCTTGCCCTCGGGCTCTGCCCGGCCTCCCCGCTGGCCTCGTTCCTCCGGGCCCCCGGTGCGTGCTGCCCCTCCCGGTGCCCCGCGGCGCTCCCCGGAGGCCAGCCTCACCTGTCGCTGGTCTGCTCGGCGGCCCCTGGGGGCTGGCGGGCCAGTGTCTCCAGAGGCCAGCTCCGTGGCAGGAGGCGCACGTCCAGGCGGGAATCCTGTTTGTGTATTCCCAGTCCACTGTGTGTGAGAAGATCATGGAGCTGCTGGGCCAGAACGAAGTGGACCACCGGCAGCGCAAGCTGGTCATCCTGAGTCAGGACAGGTTCTACAAGGTCCTGACCCCAGAACAGAAGGCCAAGGCACTGAAGGGACAGTACAATTTCGACCACCCAGGTGCAGCTGAAGACCCTGAGGGGGGTGGGGGAGGAGGACAGACAAGGGGACTGGCTCCAGGGTTGGCGGGCGATGCAGAGAGACCCCAGTGGATCAGTGAAATTTCTGAGGTAGCCTGAGCTGGAGCGGGCTGTGTGATTACGTCAGAAAGCACTTTGCCTCCTTCTCTGCGCCCTGAGCGGCCCTGCAGGAGCTGCTGGCTCCCTCCGTTGGGAGCCAGTCAGGAAGTCTTTGCTGCGGAGGAGCCTTGGGGACCACTGCTCTGCCAGGACTGTGCTCATGGAGAAATCCCCCCACCTTCCTGCTGTTTGGGGTCCCCGCCTGCCCTGGGGCAAAGTCCTTGGGAGGCTAGCAGGGGAAGCAGTGGGTACACAAGAGGGCCGTGTCTGGTCTGGTCTGATCGGGGGGCAGGTGCAAATGGGATAGACAGATGAGGGGAAAGAGCCAGCCTGCCCTTGCCTGGCACTGCTAGAAGGCTCCACCCTGTGGCTGGCTCCCACGTGGGAAGGAGGGGACACGTGGGAAGAAGGCCTGAGGAGCATGAGTCGGTGGGTATTTCCCAGAAATAGAAGCAGATGCCTAACCCACCTGTGTCCCAGTGCTGGCCGATCAGGAGATCCCTGGGGCCAAACTTCTGTGTGGGACAGCAGTCTGCAACTGTAAACTGTAGGGGCGGCCCCTAGTCCACATGTTCCTGGGCGGGGCTGTGGCTGCCCGCCCCCAAGGCAAAGGAAGTTCACTCCCATCCCCAGCACGAGGACACCTGGATAGTCTTGCCTTCTGTTCCGTTCCATTCCTGCAGATGCTTTTGATAACGATTTGATGCACAGGACTCTAAAAAACATCGTGGAGGGCAGAACTGTCGAGGTCCCAACCTATGATTTTGTGACCCATTCAAGGTGAGCAAGGTGGTTCCTGGGAGAGGGACCGTGTGCGGGGGGCCAGCTAGCATGTGCCCTGCAGCAGCCTGGCCCTGTTGGTGTCTGGGCACACCCCTGTCCCCTGCTGTGATCTGTCCCCCTCCACACGGTCCACACCTGGGGACCGGAGCCAACTGTGCTCCAGGCCCCCAGATCCCGTAGCTCCAGCGGGGTCCGTCTCCTGGTCTCGCCTCCCAGGTTAGCAGAGACCACGGTAGTCTACCCTGCAGACGTGGTCCTGTTCGAGGGCATCCTGGTGTTCTATAGCCAGGAGGTCCGGGACATGTTCCACCTGCGCCTCTTTGTGGACACGGACTCCGACGTCAGGCTGTCAAGAAGAGGTAAGGTGGACTCGGGCCTCCCTCTGCCCTTGGCCGAGGGCGGCCGCGAGTCCTGACCGCCTTGCTCCTCCCGCCTCAGTTCTCCGGGACGTGCACCGCGGGAGGGACCTGGAGCAGATCCTGACCCAGTACACCACCTTCGTCAAACCAGCCTTCGAGGAGTTCTGCCTGCCGGTACCCCTTCTGCTTACTTGGGGACCTCCTTTTCTCCCTTTTCAAGAGAACCCTTGGCACCCTGTCCTGTGAGAGCCAAATCGTGGAGCAGTGGGGTCTGATTTCTGAACAGAGAAGTTAGCTTATCATACCCCCTCGCAGGGACTCGTTGTCTGCTCTAAAAGCATTGTCTGTGCATATCCCTTCCTCTGCCTGGAAAAGCCCCTCGGCCCCCACGTCCACGCAGCTCCCCTCCTCCCTGCTTCAGGCCTTTCCCCACGGCACCTGCGTGGCCCGCCCAGGGTCACCCCGAGGACCCTCTGCTCCTGGCCCGCCTGCTTTCCATTCTCCAGGGTGCCTCTGGCTGGCTGAACTCGCTGTGCCTTGCTTGCCGCCCTCGGAATAGGGAGCTGCACAGGGGCAGGGGCTCGTGTCCGTCCCTGGCCCACACCCCGACTCACGCAGGCGCGGCACAGGCGCTTGCTGACCCCCCACACCATCTGTTCCTCCAGGCTGTCCTTGGCTGGGACTCGGGGGTCTGCGGCCGTGTGTCTTGCCCTCTACTTTCCAGCTCTTACAGGATAGGACTTACAGGTGGTTTGAAAGGGAAACTTAACATGTTGCTTCTTAAAAGTAAAATACAGCACAAAGGAAATGGAGCCAGGATCCCCGCTTCTGTTGAGTAGACACGTGAGTGCGATCTGCTGCAGTTGGAAGAGAACATTTTTTATTTTACATTCATGTTCTCCGAAGTGTCTGGAAAGCGATGAGAAAAGTAAATTGATAATTGTACTCTCTCTGTTATTCATGGAAAGAAAGACATCTGGCAGAGCAGGTGGTTTACGGTAAAACTCGGGACACCCAGTCCCACCGGGTGACCCTGTGTGGAGCCTGCGTCCCAGCACTGTCCTTGAACTTCCCGATCCCTTTACGTGCAGCCACACACCGAGTCCGGCCAGGGTGACCGTGTTCCTCCCTGGTCCCTGAAGTACGACCTTCCTCAACTCTCCTGCCCCTTGCCGACCCCTCTCTGCACCCCACCGGCGAGCACCCCCCATGAAGCCAGCCTGGCCATCTTGTGCTCGTGGCTTCCGTGGGTCCCCACTGCATGCAGACACAGCTGCCCCAGGATCTGGCCCATGTCCACACGCCCGCCACACGGACTGGTCCGCGGGTCTGTCCCTCAGCTCAGACCGCTTCCTTTTCCTCTCCTCCTGCTTGGCCTGATTGAGCCGTGTCCCCCTCAGCAACATCTGGCTGGGGTCCCCCCTCGGCGGCCCTGTTCCTCCTGGTGTCTCTATCCCTGCCCTTACCTGGCAGCGCCGCCGCGCGGGGGCAGGAGGTGCAGAGGGCTTTGCACACGCCATCCGGGGAGTATGCCGCGACCCGGCCTGCTCCCTGCTCCGGGCTTCCCGCAGAAAGGGTCCTAGTTCGGGGGAAGAGGGTCACATGTGACGATGGATGCCGCAGGTCACTTGGCTCAGTGAAGTGTTAGCACAGAGAACTGTTCCCACAGCGGCCTTCCCAGGAAAGCGCAAGCGCATTTCAGAGACGCTGGGGGAGAAACACTTGTCTTCTGGCTGCCTCAGCTTCTCCTCCTGCCTCTCGCACCTGCCTAACACTTGAGTCCTGGCCCCCCGTCTGCCACCACACCAGTCCCTGCCACCCCCAGGGCTGCTGTCCTGCCGTGGAGTCTCGTGTCCAACAACCAGAAGTCCCGGGGGAAGGGTGGGGGCAGATCATCTGAGATCCTGCTTTTTGCCTTGCAGACCAAGAAGTATGCGGACGTGATAATCCCTCGAGGGGTCGACAACATGGGTAAGAACTGGGCCTGTCGCTGCCCCGACTCCTCAGTCCGCCTCCCGGGGCCCTGTCCTGGCGGTTACGCTGAGTGATGAGGGTTTGCCGTCCGCGTCCGCTCATGGCAAGGTCCAAAGAATATTTTAAAAATGTTTAACACGTTGGACAGCTTAAATGGACCCCTCCTGTTTGTCAGTTACGGGTCAGTGAGGCTGGAGAAGGAGACTTACGTTGACAGGGACTCGCTCGTTAGCAGGAAGTGTCTTCCCCGGGTTCTTGGTGAATGGAAAGGGCCGCGGACCAGGCTGGGCCGTTTTACCGTGCGCCCTCCCTGACCCACGGTATTCTGTCTGCCGAGGCCCGGCGAAGCCTCGGCGGGAGGGCCTGCGTTCCGGCCCCGAGCCGCTGCGGGACGGGGTGGCCCAGGGAGCCAGCAGCAGATGGAGCCTGGCCTCGAGGCGTCCAGGGGGAACCAGACGGGCTGAGTGCATGCTGTCTTTGCCACAGTGGCCATCAACCTGATCGTGCAGCACATCCAGGACATCCTGAGCGGCGACCTCTGCAAATGGCACCGAGGGTCCAATGGGCGGAGCTACAAGAGGACATTTCCTGAGCCGGGAGACCATCCCGGGGTGCTGACCTCTGGCAAGCGATCGCACTTGGAGTCCAGCAGCAGACCCCACTGAGGAGCGGGGTGCTCAGCCTCCTGGGCAGGACCCCCGACAGTGTTCAGGGTCGGGCCCAGAGATGCCCACCCGCCCCTATGAACGCCACCGCTGCTTCCTCTGGGCGCTGTACAGACGGGATGGGATGGGGATCACGGCACCTGTTACACTCAACTGGCTGTTGGCACGCCCTCCCGACATTTGTACCTGCCTCGTCAAGTTAGAGGGTTAAAAGTCTGAGTTACTGAGAAATGCCCCAGAACGTGTGGTGAGCCAGTCACGTCTCTTGGGAACGCGGAGCACGCGGCCTGGGTGTGGTGGCCGTCCCAGCATGTGCTTGACAGGAACCCACAGCGAGAGCGACTCTTCCAGGACGACCCAGTTCCCACACACATGCGACTGAAACAGAGGTTTGAGGAGAGTACGTCCCCTTTCTGTGTGTTACACGTGCGAACGTTCTGTCATTCTCCCACGTGAGTGGTGACCCAGGAAGCGAGTTTCGTGCCCCGCCGGTGGGTGCGATCCAGCACAGCACACCCGCGCGTACGGAGCCACAGAGAGCTTTCCTTCCTCCTGGGCTGTGCGCCAGGGAAGGAGCCCCCGCAACGAGCCTTTCCTCAACCAGCAGCAAACACAGGGCAGCACCTGCCCGCCCAGGCCAAGCCCGGCTCCGCGGCTGGGGCGGAAGGCAGGCTGGCGCGCGCCCTGTACCCTGGGTCCTGGGCGCCGTGTGGACAGGGCACAGCGCCCGACGCCAGCCGGTCTCCTTGCACACACCCAGCATCCCCGGCTGCACGCACGATGCCTGCGACCGGTGTCGTCCTCATTTTGTCTTCCCTCCCACGAGACCCTGTTTGTGTCGAAAGGACGCTTTCCCCTTGCCGCCGTCCAAGCCGCATGGGCACCCGCCGTCTCCTGCTTTCGGGCCCCGAGTCTAGTTACACAGCTGGGACCTCACGAGCGCGTAGCCGCGGCTGCTTTCTGATGGCCGTGTGACAGTCTCATCAGCTTACTGTGCCCTTTGGAGAATCAATAAATAACACCAAATACCAGTGCCAACGTGTCCCTGTTTTAATTGTACACAGAGGGCAGGTTCGGGACGGGGTTACGTGTGGGTGACACGAGTCTCAACCTGCTGGGGCTGCTGGCTCGTCTGCCCCCACCGCGTCAGCAGCGGCGAGGGGTCCCGGGGTCTTCACTGCGGTGACGAGAATCAAGGGCCTGTCATTTGGTAGCTTGTTTGGCGCTGAAGTGATGCAGGCCGGTTCCTCGAGGCCTCACCAGGGACGTGGCTCCCCAGGTCAGCGGGCGCTCGGGAGAGGGGACCAGGGCCTTGGCTGCTTCGTCCCTAACTCACCCCATCACTGCCTGCTCCCCTCCTGCTCTTGCCCCATTGCAAGGCCTGCCCTAGCCACTCAGCATGTCCTAGTTCGGGGGCCCTCGGGCGCCGGGGGACACTCAGGGCATGTTCTCTATTGCCTGGAAAACACAAACTTGGCTCAAAACAAACTGCTTATCAGCGACTGTCTGAAGAAAAAGCCCAGCAGCCTGGCCAGGCGGCCAAGCTTCAGGCTACTCTGTCAAAGACAAACTCGGTTCGAGATAACCGCGCTTCCTGCCCTGACCCCGGCCCAAACGTTCACGGTGTGTGTCCTGCTAGTATTTTCGGATCAAAATGTCCCAGCTGTCTTTCCAGCGAAGGGCCTTGAGTTCGCTGGGCGAGAGTGACCTGTCCCCGTAGGTGAGCGGGCGCAGCGTGTTGAACACGTGACAGGCGCAGGAGTACCAGGCCACGACCAGGCCGCTGAAGAGGCTCCTCAGAAGCGGGGACCTGCGGGGACCGGAGCACAGGCATGGGGGACGAGGCTCTTCCTTGCCGTCATGAGCACATGGCCCCCTCACACCCTGCCCAGGCGCCGAACGGGACCCCTCGTGCATCCTCCAGACTCTCCCATCTACACTGGCACCAGGGCAGCATCCCCACACCCAGCATGATGGGACCACAGCTCTTCTGAGAGGCTGTGCGGCTCCTCCCAAAATACCAGGTCCACACCCTCTGGTCCCGCTTCCAGAACTCGCTCTGGTTCATCTCCACTGCACACCACGCGACCCGGCCCACACCACTGGCTGTTCTGGAGCCAGAAGCGTCCTTCCCCGTCTCCCACACCCACACTTCTCCCGGCCTCCCCGGCCAGCCACACCTCCCTCCTGGGGCGCCTGTTAACCCCTCCCACGGCACACCCAAGTCCTCACGACACCCCCAGACCTGGAGCCCCGGGAGGCGTGGCTGCGGAGGCCCTGTACCTGCACAGGTGGTCGCTGATGTGCTGCAGGACCACGGGGAGCAGGAGGATCTGGAAGGTGAGCGCGGGAAGGTAGTGGTAGAGGAAGAGCGTCTTCTCCATCAGGAAGAAGGGGAGATAGTTCACCGCCCAGCCGCCGGCGCACAGAGCCCCGGCCAGCACCCAGCGCAGCCAGGAATCTGGGGTGGGGTGGGGGGAAGGCCGCCCTGAGCCAGCGCTGCTGACCCGGGCCTCACTTGTAAGGCTCTCCCCCAGTCCCACGAGCTGCTTTCCTCATCTTTAAGGAACACACGCTCTCCCCTTCCCCCACTGCCCGACCCTTGCCGTGATCTCTGGAGAAAGAACGACCTTGTGAGAACCTCCTGTAGCCTCCTGCAGGGTCCTCACCATCCCGACCCTCTGAGCCATACCAGCGCCCCCCGGGGGCCCCCGGCTCCTCCTCCGGGATCAGCAGCAAGTGGGCCGGCCTCCTGGGAGCCCGAGCTCCGAGGGACTGTACTGGGCCCCCGCCCTGCCCACAGGGGCAGCGTCAGCAGGAAGAGTGGGAGGGTGCCACACTGCTGAGGCCTTCGGGGCCCCGCCCTGCCCTGGGTCTTTATTCGTCTGTTTCAAGGTGGTCCCCTGTGGTTTCTGTTCTGCAAACAGCAGCACCGGAGTAACTGGGTGCCTGCTGGCCACTCTGTGCCACCCAGCCCCCCCCCGTGCTCACGTCCTGGGGTGAGGGCTTTGCCTGCCTGGTGCCTGCATTTCCCTGGACAAGCGTCTAACCCAATGTGGGAACTCAACGGCAAGACTTCGTCTCTAGGGAGACAAAAAATAGATTTAAGCTCGCTCCCAACAGAAACAAGGAGATCGCCTTAAGGCACAAGTTCCTGGTGAGGCCAGGCTGTTGCCGGAAGCACCACAAGCCCTTGTCAGAAGCTGCACTAACCTTCAGGGAGGTCACGGATACTCCTTCGACGTCTAAGCAAGTACCACAAGAAGAGGAGAGCGTAGACCAGCGTGGCGAGGCTGGCCGAAGCCCAGATCACGACGTTCCCAAGCAGGTGGATCTGAGCCTGTGAGGGCACAGGGGACCCCGTCAGCCACCGGCCGCGTGCCCGCCAGCCTGCAGCCCAAACGGGCTGGAACCCAGCCCACCCACTGCTCTGGGAAAAGGGCTGAGTAGGGTCCTTGGTTCTACAAACGGAAACGCAACCCAGAGAGGCCGACGTTCTCGCTTTAATGACGCCACCCACTGAGGACGAACCTCTCCCCTCATATCTGACGCGCGTGAACCTCTCCCCTCATATCTGACCCGCGTACTGGCCCCGTGCTGCCCAATCTCATCAGGAAGGGCCCGGACCAAGCTAGGGCTGGGTAGGAGGTGGCGGCTGCTCTTCATGCCAGAGAAGCCTCGAGCAAGCGCTCCGCCTGCCGCCCACACGAGCGCCTGCTTACACTGGTCCTGGGGTGCAGCCAGTAGGCGATGCTGGTGTCCAGGGTGATCCAGTCCAGCGGCGAGGAGCTGTACTTGTGCTCTGAGTCGTCGCTCCTCACCGTCAGCATCCTCCACTGCAAGAAGGCCAGAGGCTGGAGTCGAGCACACAGCCAGACACCGTCCTCGCTCAGGGGCCTGAGGGGCTGGGGTGTCCCCTTCACGTTCATCTGGACCATGCAGCACAGGCGGGGACAGGGACTCCACCCCAGGGCCCCCGTGCCCCTGTCTGCAGGGGGAAGGGATTGAACTTGGTGCTAAGGGCGCTTTGAGGTTCGGGACCCCGAGCTTCCTGTTCTGACCTCTCTGGGGCTCCATCACGTTGACCTTGGCGCACCCTGACCTGACCTGGGGGGCCCCAAGCATATTCTGGCCACGCGGCAAGTCGACACCGCCTGGTTCCTGACCACTCCTGCCCGCAAAGCCACAGGCCCGGGGCTGACCGTGCGGCGTCGGCCACGCAGAGCAGACAGAGAGGAGCGTCCCCTGCTCAGCCAGGTCCCAGTTAAAGCCGACGACGGGAAGGGAACTGCTGTCTGGTGGGGAGCCGGCACCCCCAGGCAGAGCCATGCCGCCCCCGCCGGTCACCTGCAGCTCCAAGAACCTGGCCATGAAGCTCAGGTTTCTGCTGACGTCCATCTGCGCGGGTGAGTGCAGCTCGAGCTCCCTCTCCTTCTGCTCCTGGCCTGACCGGACACACGGACCCAAGGGAACACGCGCAGGTCAGGGGGCTCAGCACAGAAGCTGTCAGCTTGGAGAAACCCCACGTCCCGCTTTTCAAACAACCCACTGTGTCGCGCTCCATCTGGCTTTCCCCACCAGCTGCGATTAGCCCCGGTCAAATCCAGATCTTTCCACTCAGAAAGCTCAGCTTGCACCGCCTTTGGGCGGAACCTCAGAGCACAGCTGGCTCGTCTAGGGCTCGGCTCAGCAGAGTGCGTGGACGGCGCGTCCAGTCCCCGCGTGAAGCAGGAGCCTGTGGCTCGTGAAAGCGGCAGCAACGGAAGCCAAGGGCCTGACTCACTCTTGCCGTATCGGTGCTCCTCCACGTTCCACACCATGCTCTCGTGGTAGCCGCGGGACAGCTTCTCCCCAACGACCTCCAGCTGGCGGAACCCCCAGTCCGGGAGGTGGGCCCCGCTCAGCTAGCGAAACCGGGGGAGACGGGGCGTGATGCGGAGGCCCGGGGCCCCGGCTCACCCCCACCGGCCCCGCCACCCGGTCCCTCTGTCCGCAGCCGACAAGGGCGGCAGCCGGTCCTCCACGGGCCCGCCCATCAGGATCCAGTCTGAGAAGCTGGAGCCCTCGCCCTTCCGTGTGAGGGAAACACGGCAAAGGCTTTCCCCGGATGTCCTGCCCGCGAAGAACCCGCTGAGCCCGGAGGGTCCAGTAAACCGATGTCGTGAGCCCCCAGCCAGGATGGGCGAGCCAAACACGGCGCCCCTTTACCTTCAGAACCGCGGAGGTGTTCACGTGCACCAGGCGAATCTCTGACAAGATGGTCTTCCAAACCTCCGTGTCGGATTCTCGGTTTACGATGTCCTGTTAAAAGCAGGTCCTATCGATGATCTCGTTCTTTCCCCAATTTCCTGACATGTCAAGTGAGGACCGGTCACCAAACAACGACACTGTCTGAGACCAGGGGCCGAGCTCCGGGAGCTAACAGGCTAGCGCCCCTGACCTTGTTCCCGACACCCACGCAGCAAGCTGCTGGCTGGGCAGGGGAGCACACCACCCTCCTTCAGAGTCGAGAGGCCTCCGCGCTTGGCCTTCTCTCTCTGGCAAATGCAGAGATGGTCCAGGTGAGGGTTACAGAAGGTCCCTGGGAGGTGTCCTGGGTGGCCCGGCTGATGGTGGGTAACGGAAACAGGAACATCGTGAGCGCACTTGGCCTTGTCTTATCTTATCGCAGCCCCACGATGACCCGTGAGGGCGTGTGGCTGTTGGCGGGAGCCAGGAGACCCAAGGGCTCCGTGGGAGCAGGGGGGAGGCTGGGCCGACAGGCACAGCCTGCGTCAGCCATCCTCCCTCCTTGCTCCGTGAGCTGCAGTCCCTGGAAATGTGCGCGTGTGGGGGTGAAGATGCCGCCGGCAGGGACAGAGCAGGACGAGGACCGGCAAGCCGTCAGCAGGGTGGCAGAAGGACAGCCTCGGGAGGAGTTCCACTGGGAGAGCTCCCGGGGACGGGGCCTGGGTGGAGAGCACGCCCACCCCGCGGCAACAGCGAGGAGAGGGGGGAGAAGCAGAACGGACACGTGCGTGAGCACCGAGGCGGCGGCGGCGGCGGCGGCGGCGGCGGTGGGGGGGTCGCTGCTGCACGTGTGCACATGCGCACACAGCACACACACACGCGCGCACACACAGCACATGCACGCGTGCACACGCGCGCACATATACATGCACGCACACATATGCACGCACACGCACACACGCACATACACGCACACGTGCGCACACGCACGAAGGCAGCCTTGCAGCCCTTGGCTCTGCGGGGAGGGCCTGCTGGTGGCACTGCACCAAGCATGCCGTGCCAGTCACGCCCGTGAGACCAGAATGGGGGCGGGGGGGGAGATTGGTGCTCTGGGGCAGCCCGGAGAGACCCCAGCCAGGGCGCTAGTGTGCACAGCAGACTGAAGCTGTATTTGCACACGTCCTTCAACTCACAGCGGCGCAAGGGCCCAGAACACAACTCTCTCTTCCTGCCACCTTTCCCCGTACGCCGTGTGCAGCCCCGGAGAGGGACTTGGGGGGCGGGGCGCAGCATGTGCCCCCCGATGCTCAGAGGCCCGGCTGCCTCAGGAGAGGACCCCTGCAAGGAACCGCCACCCCGGCCAGAGCTGCAGCCGTCCCCAGGGAAGCCCTGTGACCAGGGTGTTCGCTCACGCCAGGAGAGGCTCAAGGACGGAGGCTCCTGTGGCGGAGGGAGGGTGGCCGTGCCCGGCCCTGTGCATTCCCTGGCCTGGTCTCGAGGCTGCAGGGGCCGCCAAGTCTGAGGAAAGCTTCACCTGGCAGCCCCGAGAGCCACACGGCAGCACGGAGCACCGACCAACTGCTCCGCAAGCTCGTCCCTCCCGCAGAGGAAGTCTCCGTCCCCCGCGAAAACATCTGGGGCTTCTTTTAGGACTAAAAATCACTGATTTTACATCTGAGTCACAGTTATTCTAAAGGGCGGTTTTGAATGTCTCGCGTCAGAAAGGACGCATTCCTGGTGGCCATTGAGGGGTTCCCGCGGGGGACTCACCAGTCTCCAGAGGTTCTGGGAGGGCATGGAGATGTTGTAGTCGACGTAACAGGAGACCTCCTGCGAGTGGGGGCTCAGGGGCGCAGCCACGTCGTGCCTGGAAAACCAAACAGTCCTGTGGAGGGAGCGCCTCACCCTGCCGATCACTACGCCGTGAAGCGAAGAAAACCACTCTCAGAAACAAAGCTGGCGCAGCCTGCAAGGAGCACCCGGGCCCCGAGGCGGTGCCAGCTGAGGGCGTGCGGATAAACGAGACACTCAACGGCAGCCGCTCCCCAGGGATCACACCTCTGGGGAAAAGTCACATGATGTGGGGTCTGACGGCCGGCACTCCACGCCGTTTGGGCATCGCCACTCCGCCACGGACGGCAAAGCTGGTCTCAGGGAGGTGCTCGCTGTCCCAGGAGCAGGACGACGCACCCCGGGCCTTGGAAATGGTGGGACTAGGAATGCTGTTGGGGGACAAGGTGCCCTCGGGGACGGCGACCTCAAACGTCCAGAAACACCCACCTCCCTCCTTCACGTGGCTGTCACACTTTATCCTACTTTGTGCCGGGCGCTCCAGGGGAGCTGGAGACAGTCCTCACCCCAGAGAAGGCAGGCCTTCACGTGCACGGACAAGAGTGCCAGGCTGTGGGGCGCTACCAATAAAACCAAGACAGTAGGGAGTGCCCGGGAAAGGCTTTGAGGAGGTGACATTTCAGCTGACACGTGACTACAGCGAGTGGGCCACGGCGGGATGTGAGTCCAACAACATTCCAGGCAGACGGAGCAGGTGTAAAGGCCCTAAGGATGCTGCACTTGGTTGTCTGGGGACAGCAGGGAGGCCAGGGGGACCGCAGTGAAGCTCCCCAGGGGTCACCAGGGGCAGGATCCCAAGGGACTGGGGAAGTGGAGACGTTATTCTGAGTGTGACGGCCACACGGTGGGAGTCGCTGGAGGGCTTCTGGCCAAGAAGCGAGACCAGGCCCATAGATGGTGCGCGCTCACAAGGCGCTGCTGTGGGGGCGTGGGGGGCAGGAAGGCAGGAGGTTGGGGCACCAGCCCTGCCAGCACAGGGATCAGGCCCGGACTGGGTCATGGCAGGAGCGGAAGGAAGAAAGAGAAGCAGCCAGGGTGGTGGCTGAGCAAACGGCTCTTTGCAGGGAGAAGCAGGCCAGAGCCCAGGAGCCTGCAGTGTGGTTTTTGGGGGGGAAGTGGGGACTCGAGGCACAATTTGGGAGGCATGAGGAGCCACGAGATGACCCAAGAAGCTGGGTGGAGGTCGGAAGAGAGGAGGCCGGGCACATCAGTTTGCAGAGACTGCTCAGGTCAAGTCAGTCAAGGGCCAAACACCGACACACACGGACCCTTCCGGACCCTACGTAGCCGGGATTTCAATCCTTCTTGAATTCACACGCACTTTAAGCCATTTAACTCTATGGAAGAGCCCACACTTCATTCTGTGTGGGAAGCCCTCCCTAACTTGTCTTTCAAAGCTCCCCCGCCACGACCTCCCGCTGCGGCTACCGTCCGGGGCGGCCCCGGGGTTGTGGGCTACCCCGCGAAGGCTCCGTTTCCCTCCCGCCCCTCCCTGCACTGCCGTCACTGGGGGGCCCCTCCCAACACCGAGCGCAGGCTACAGCGCAGTGCGGGTCCACCCCGAGGGAGCCAGAGCCAGCCGTGGGGACAGTGGGCGGGCTTTGCTCGGGACAGAGAACCCCCGGCGGACACTCAACGGATCTTGTCATCTCTGTGTATGAAACAGAGGGTCTTGGGGAGCAGAGGGCCCGGGCTCCCGAGAGGAGCGGAGAGGGCCAAGGGCGGGCACTCACGTGTTGAGGAAGCGGGTGGTCATGCCGTGCACCAGCTGCACCACGTCCCCGTGCCGCACGGGCCTCGGGGGGTTACTCACCACCAGCTGATGCCTGCGGAGACAGAGAGCCGGCCGGCTGGACACGGGGCCTCCCGGGTCCACGCATGCGCACCGAGGGCCCCCAGGGTGGTGGCGAGCGTGGGGGAGCAGCCAGACCCGGGCTGCCGCCTTACGCGGCCACACAAGTGCCAAACCCAGCCGCAGCCCGCGGTTGTGACACGACGGGTACAGGGAAGCCGACACGCCCGGACGGGAGGACAGCGGCCAAGGCAGCCTCCCACAGGAGCTGACATTCGGGTTTTAAGAAGGAGCCAGCTGGGTAGGATCGGTCCAGCCTGGTGACAGCACAGGGTGGGTGCTGTGAGCGGCCGGCCAGCCGCGGGGCGGGAAGGAGGCCGGGAGCTGCAGGCCACCGCCAGGGGTCTGGGTGGCACTGGATGGCACTGGAGGGGCAACGGAGGCTAGGGTTTCAGCACGACTGTGACCTGCCATGAGGGACATTTTAAAAGACACGCAGAGCTGCAGAAACCGGAGTGGGAGGAGAGCGTTGGGGGAGGCGGCAGGGGGTAGAGATGGAGGCCAGGATGGCTCGAGACCTCCTTCGCAGGTGGAGGCCACAGACGGGCTGCCAGACCAGACGGGGGAGGCGGACAAGGGAGTCCTCCGTCGGTGAGGCCTGAGCAAGGGACTCCCTCGGGGGGTGCAGGGAGCGCTGGTAGAGAAGAGTTTGTGGAGCACCCGGGGGAGACACGGGGTGGGCAGTTCCCTGAGGAAGCGTCCAACGCCCTGCCCGCGGGCTCATCAGCACGGAGCTGCTCTTGAAGCCCCAAGGGAGGACGCGTCCACGGAGAGGGGGCCACGAGGCCAGCCCCACTCTGGAGTCCCAGGACCCGCACACACCTCCCGGGATCCTTCACGATCCACCAGTTGTTGACGTCTTTGAAGGGGTAACAGGTCACCTGCTGCTGGTGTGAGCTGCCGCGGCCGTTCTCATATCTGCATGAAGGAACCAACACAACAACGCGTTGGCCAGGGGCCGCAATCAGCCGTTCTCTCGAGGTTCCTGCACACACCACCCGGCAAGGTGTCCGGGTGAAACCAAGGTGCAAGTGTGGGTCTCAGAGGGGCTGGAGGACGTGCCCAGCGTGCAAGTGATGCAGCAGACATGGCAGAGCCCGGGCCCTCTGCTCCCCAAGACCCTCTGTTTCATACACAGAAATGACAAGATCCGTTGATAATCAGAATCTGAGAGCTCCACGGCTTTCTCAGAAATTTCATTTACAGCGAAAGCTGGTGACAGCAAAAATGTGAAAAAACCGAACATGTTATGACCTTCGATTTACATGGTCGCTTTCCTTACATCATGGGGTAGGTGCTCTGGTGGGAATGAAGCCAGCAGGGCACGGGTTTGCCAAAGACATTCTTCAGAGTGACCTGTGAGCCGTAGGCCACCTCCAGGGGCTGGCCCTGCGTGATCCGAGCTAGCCCTCCCTAAGAAAGAGCAAAAGGTGGCACATGAGAAACAGAGCCTCTCGACAGCCACACCTCCATGGGGTGTGTGTGTGTATTCGGGGTGGTGGCGGTCATTATCATGTCACAGAACTGGCTATGAGAACATGGGACCTACTCCTCACGGGTTATGTCATATAATCCTAACACAGGGAACTCGATGCTGCCTCCGGGGCCAGGCACTCTCCTGTCCTTCCACACACCCCCTCACTTAGCTGCCACACGCATCTTCTGAGAAAGGCAACCCTGTCCATTTGAAAGGTGAGACTCTCTCAAATAAATAAATAAACCTTCAGGGTGCCTGGGTGGCTCAGTTGGTTAAGCGACTGCCTTCGGCTTAGGTCATGATCCTGGAGTCCCTGGATCGAGTCCCACATAGGGCTCCCTGCTCGGCAGGGAGTCTGCTTCTCCCTCCGACCCTCTCATGCTCTATCTCATTCTCTGTCTCAAATAAATAAATAAAAAATCTTTAAATAAATAAACCTTTAAAGAAAAAAGAATGGGGCACCGGGGTGGCTCAGTGGGTTAAGTGTCCGACTCGGGTTTCAGCTCAGGTCATGATCTCAGGGTCCTGGGATCGAGCCTCAAGATGGGCTCTGCACTCAGTGAGAAGTCTGCTGGAGCTTCTCCCTCTCCCTCTGTCCCTGCTCGTGTTCTCTCTCTCTAATAAATAAAAATTTTTTTTTTTAAGACTTTATTTATTTGACAGAGAGAGACACAGCGAGAGCAGGAACACAAGCAGGGGGAGTGGGAGAGGGAGAAGCAGGCTTCCCGTGGAGCAGGGAGCCCGATGCGGGACTCGATCCCAGGACCCCGGGATCATGACCTGAGCCAAAGGCAGACGCTTAACGACTGAGCCACCCAGGCGCCCCTCAAATAAATAAATCTTAAAAAAAAAAAAAAAAAAGGTGAGAAGACTAGCACTTGGATGAGCTAAGCAACTTGCCCAAACATGTATGCCTAGCTGTGAGCAGAGCCAGCACTCAAGAACGGGTCCCATCTGACTCTCCTGTCCTCACCACCACAATCAGTACGTTTTACATTCTCTGCAAAGTCAGTAGGAATGCATGCCAGACTAGAGCTTGTCCTGTGATGCGTGTGCACCTCTCCTGAGTCTGTAGGACTTCACCATGTCCTCAGGCAGGTCACACTGAAGAGCTGACCCCTTCGTCTATTTCCACACCATCCGCACATGCAGAATTTCTTTAGAAATACTAAAGCAGATTCTTTACGTCTTGATCTGGTTTTCCCCCTAACACTTGACAGTGTTTACATAAGAAAACTCTGAGTCTAGGGGCGCCTGGGTGGCTCAGTTGGTTAAGCCTCTGCCTTCGGCTCAGGTCATGATCTCAGGGTCCTGGGGTGGAGTCCTGCATCAGGCTCCTTGCTCAGTGGGGAGCCTCCTTCTCCCTCTGCCACTCCCCCTGCTTGTGCTCTGACTCTCTCTCAAATAAATAAATAAAATCTTAAAAAGAAAAGAAAACGCTGAGTCTAGTCTATCTCCTCTCTGAGGCGGCCGTGGCACCCCTCCTTACCTCCAGGCTGGCTTGGAAAGCACTGGACATGATCTGATCGTGGGGCCCAGAGCGGTAGACCAGAATCAAGTGGACGTAGAAGAACAGCAAGTACACGAGGGCCGGAACGACCAGCAGTGCTGCCACTCGGGCAAGCAGGTGACAGAGCACACGGACCTGCCGCAAGATGGCCAGGTCACGTCCTGCCGCTCGGGGAGGTGCACCTGCTCCAAACAGGCAGGCCCCGAGGAAGTGGCCAGCGGAGCTCTGGGCTCCCCACGGCCACTGGCGGGAGGCCCACTCACGAAGGCCCGTCTTCTGGAGAAGCCTTTCTCCCCAGACATTCGTGTAACACCGACCTCCGCCCACCCTGGGGACGGCCGCTCGCCCCGCTCCACAGCGGCACCTACGTGTGACAGAGTCCGGTCTCCGATCAGGTGCCAGGCATGGACGCCGGCGACTGCGAGCACCAGCAGGTACGTGCAAACACCTACGTATTTGACACTGAAAAGACCCGAAGAGAAATCGTTACAACGAGGCACAGAACGAGGAGGATGCCAAGGCTGTCTGAGACCCGTGGACCAGACTCACCCCACCGCACAGGAACAGGCCACTCCCGTCAGCGTCAGCCAAAACCACCAGCTCAGAGAGAAGGGCCTGGGGTCAAAGCAGAAGAGCAAAGCTGGGCACGGTTCACGGAACATCGCCCAAGAAGGGGCACTCCTCAGACCTCTGGGGTCGGCTGGCCGTCCCAAGCTTCACGATGAGAAAAATGAACCGTCTGCCAAATCTCAGTCCCAGCAGAATTTTTTTCTTTTTGGCCAGAACATTTTCCCAGTTAGTTTAAATTATATAAAAATGAGGGGCTCCTGGGTGGCTCAGTCGGTGAAGTGTCTGCCTTCAGCTCAGGTCATGATCCCAGGGTCCTGGGATTGAGTCCCGCATCGGGCTCCCTGATCCGTGGGGAGCCTCTGCCTCTGCCCCTCCCCCTGCTCATGCACTCTCTTGCTCACTCTGCCCTCTCTCAAATAAATCATCTTTAAAAAAAATTTTTTAAATTATTTGAAAATGAGAATGTATTTGTGAAGTCAGGAGCCAAGGGCCAGTCTAAATGATGAAAGACAGTCCACAAGCAGCTTCCCCAAATGAAAAGGCATCAGACCTTCTCGGGTCAACAAACCACCCAGACTCTTCTTTCTCATTAACTAGGAAGGACGTGTCCCCTTCTGCATACCTCTGTTTTTGGGAGTTGGAGAACTTCAGGTAGGACAGCACAGCCAACAGATTAAAAAATATTAACACTGACTCCAAAAGCATGAGCCTTGACTGAGTGATGAGAGCATTCTCTGTTAGAAAGAGGACATGTAAGTCAGCTGCCAGGGAGCAGGGGCAAACGTAAGGAGATGGGAGCACCCACAGAAAGGACACCCTCTAAATGCCACAGAACGTGGCCACAGGAGGTTCACGATTGGGTGGCTGGAAGGGGACGGGCTCCAGAACGGCGAAGGTGAGTTCTTAGGTGTGAATCACGCCTAGCAAGACCTGTGTGACCCTGGGCAAGTCACCGAACCTTTCTGAGTCTCTATCTTTCTCATTGGCAGAAGGAATACCAACTCCATGGTACGTGGATGTATTCAGCTGCACAAGTCTGACCACATGGTCCCGCCACCCCACACCCTGGGAGGAGGGCGACTGACTCCCAGAGTTAAATCTGGACAAAGTGGGCACACTTCCTTCCATCCTGGGAGTAGGGGACCCTGCAGGGGGCACATCTACGAAACCCACGAGCTCTCCTGGGCCGCACATTGGGACATATCCAAGGCCCGCGCTGGGTTCTTCCCTGCGCGACACCGAAGCAGGTGGAGGCCTGGGTCTCACCGATAAGCATCAGCAGAGCGGCCCCCGTGGCGGTGCAATGAGAAAAGCCGAGCTCCAGCAGGATCTGGTAGGCCATGGGCACCAGAAGGGCCCCGGTGAGGGCCGGCAGCAGGCGCAAAGACCACACGGGCACGTTGCTGCTGTATTCTGGAAAAGCGACCACAGCAGAGCTGAGCACACGGTGCACGCACCATCTTCCTGCACTGCAGGTGTGTTTTCAAACACAGTGTCGTGTTCACAGACCCTAAAATGCAAGTTTGCAAAACTAGGGACCATGTCAGGAATGGAGTGCATACGCTGCAGATAAAAGCTGTGACACTGGCCGTGCGCAGTCAAAGCGTAGCTCTCATCAAGCGCAGAAACAATGCCTAATGATCCTGAAAGTAGTTAGTGCTTTACTTATTTATAAATCTACCCCATCTTTTCCCAAAAACATTTGAACCAACAGACAAAACTTACATGTACAAAAGATAACTGCGATCAGATGCCAAGTACAGGCTGTGCTATGTGTACCGAAAACCAAGGACAAAACAAGGACTATGATTAAGCGCTAAGATGTCTACCAGACCTTTCAAAAGCCTTCCACTTGTGCCGAATTTATCATGCCCTGGGCAAATTAATAAACCATGTTGTTAATCCCTATGAAAGCCGATCCCTCTCCATCCTAACATGTGCAATGTCACAAGGGACGTGAAAATGACCTTTTACCTGCTCCAATTCTGTTCCACAAAAAGTTACCATCGAATCCTCCTAAATAACCTGAAACAGAAGACGAGTCAGTAACTATCCCGCCCAGCCAAGAGTTGGGGAGAGTGCCAAACGCTGGCAGCAATAGGGAACCAATGATAATCAGACATGGTTTCTGCCCTCAAGATATTTCACCTACGAATTTTATTATCTTTTAAATAAATTGCCACAATTTTATTTATTTACTTATTTATTTAGGTGTTGCAAATAAGCTTTATTTATTAATTTATTTTTAAGTAATCTTTACACCCAACGTGGGGCTTGAGCTCACAACCCCGAGATCAAGAGTCGTGCTCCACCGACTGAGCCAGTCGGACACCCCTCACTTATAAGTTTTAAAGGGTTACTTCTCTTACTCATGAATCCTACCTCCTAAGGCCAGCAGCATGTGGCCAAATGGTGGCCCACTGCCGTCCAGAAAGAAGATCCGCTTCATGTAGAAAGAGATGTACTGCCCGTAATACACTTCATCGAAACTGAAAAGCAAACCCGCATGATATTCAACTAGAAATCTTCACCAAACACAGGTTATCAGGGTAAACGTTAACCTGTTTCCAAACAAGGTGAGAGAGTGCTCAGCCTTGGTCAGGGCTTCTGCCACAACTGTACTACATCCCCAAATGTTAAGACAGGTGCACAGCATCATCCATCCACAAGGACAGGAGGGAAAACTCACCAAGAACAGTCACACACTCAGGATGTTTGCCCAACACAGACTCTATTTACCCTCCCCAGTTTCATTTAGGGACGTGCTAGCAGGCACCTACTGAGAGGCCTCAGAGACTTGGGGCTACGTCTGTGACTAAGAGTCAGAATCACACCTGGTAACCAGGTGCAGGGCTAACAGGGAGATGTGCAGAAACCAACGGCAACAAATGTTTTCAGACAATCAGGGACATTCAAGGATCCTGTCAATACTGCTGTCAATTTCTTAGGCATGCTAACGTTAAATCAGTTTTTGTTTTTAAGAGTTTTCATCTTTCAGAAATACACCAAATTACTTAAACATGCTGCTTATTATGACTTGCCCCCCCAAAAATCCACTGAAGCTGAGTGATGAATACATTGGTTGGGGAGGGGGTTGTTAAACTATTCTCCCTCCTTTTGTGTACGTTTAATGTGTTCCACAGTGAAAAGCTTTTTTGTTCGTTTTTGAACACACGTATTAACCAGATAGTGAACGGCCCTGTAATACCACCAGCAGTCATCTCTCCTTAGAATGAAGAACGCACTCAAAGGCCAATGGCGACTCACTTCCAAATCCATCAATCCTCCATCCTCCACCCTTGATTTTAAATGGTTACCTACAGCTGCTACCTGTTTCAGGGGCCAGATTTCACCTGCTAGAGAACTACAGGGCAAGATGTGATAGGTGGACTCAGCATGTGCTGTCCTGGGGGACAAACTGGCCTCTCCTCTGCCCAAAACACCCATCACCGAGTTCCACTCTCTCACTTCTGCTGTTCAGAAGGGCACCTTCTGTCACCAACACATGAACAAATTACAATTCTTTCCGATTCGCCCTGAGTGGGGTTGTCTGGCTTACACCACAGCCCTTGGATAGGCAAGCTGCCACAGGCGGCTCAGTAAGCCCACTGCAGTCAGAACCACAACATTCAAATTGATGTCAGCTGTCACCACCACAGGGCGCTTCAAAAATCCCAACATCTTGTAGAGCAGCAGGTCCTTGAGGATGGCCTGGAGAAGAAGGGAAGAGGTGGCATCAATAAATAAGCAGCAACCCTGAAGGCTCACAGATACGAGGAAAAGCACTGCAACCCCCCTGGCTCTCAGGTGCACCACGAAGAACCGTGCGTTAGGGACAGGTCGTTGAGAGAAAGTCAGGAGGACACCAGGAGTCAACTAAGGTGAGAATTCGGGGGCCTCAGGACTGAATATTCACTCACTCAACAAGTCACTCGAGGAACACCAGCTGAGCACTTCCCGGAGAGGAGCTGCTCATTAGGGAAGAGCGCGGACCTCGCCAACCTCGCCCTTCTGGGTCTCAGAAGGCTCCCCATCCCCTAAGCGCCCCCTTTCTCACCCTGAGGGTGCATCTGTACCCAGGCGCCCCCGCTTCCTCCCCGAGGCATCATCTTCCCTCGAGCTCCACTTGTCTTAAGGCTGCGTCTACGCTAAGCGCCCTTTCTCGCACCAAACAAGCTGCATCTGGCCTTTGGCGGGCCTCTTCTCGGCAGAGGCCTCATCGGCCCCGGGAGGCCCCCACTCCTCTTCCAGGCATTCCCTTTCTCCCTCAGCCTGCACCCCCTCCTCTCCCAAGGCTGCACCTGCCAGGCTCCCCTCTCTCCCCGGGCGCACCTGCCCTCGGCCCCGCCCCCCGTCGGGCCTGACGCCGACGCCCCCGCCCCAGCTCGTCCGCAAGCCGCGCACGCGCGACCCGCGCAGACTCCCCGGGGTCTCATCTGGGCGCTCGTCCCTGGCGCCCCAAACGTACTCTCGGTTCGTCGAGTTCCCGCAGAGGTGCTCCCCGCGTCCGGCCCTGCCTCGGATCTGCCGGCGGGGGTGCGGGGGGCGGCGACCGTTAGGGGTTCTCGTCGCGCGCGGGGGCGAGACCGCTCGGCACTCGGCGCCGCCCACGCACCTCCTACTCGACGCTCGACTCGCCGTGCCTGCGGAGCCCTTCGCGGGAGCGGCGCGCGTGCGCCCTGGGCCAGAGCACCGCGCGTGCGTCGTAAGGGCTCTCCGGGTCCGGGGCCGCGCGGGGACCCTTCTCTATAGTAACGTCGTTAACGGCTTTAGTATTCCGGGAACCTCGTGCCCACTGAACGCTCCGGTGTCCTTTTTTAAAAAAACAAGACAGTCGGGCCTTAACCATGGGCGTCTCAGTGCGGTCCGGCGAGCACCTCGCGTGCGGGTGTCTGCCCGGAGCCCGCGGGTGCGCACGTGCGCCGGGAGGGCGGGCAGGGTCAGTGCTGCCGCCGCCTTGGCGGGCCTCTTCTCGGCAGAGACCTCATGGGTCCTGGGAGGCCCCCACTCCTCTTCCAGGCATTCTTTCTCCCTCAGGCTGCACCCCCTCCTCTCCCAAGGCTGCACCTGCTGGGGCGCCCCTCTCCCCCCCGGCGCACCTGCCCTCGGCCCCGCCCCTTGTCGGGCCGGATGCCGAAGCCCCCGCCCCAGCTCGTCCGCAAGCCGCGCACGCGCGTCCCGCGCAGACTCCGGGGTCTCATCTCGCCCGGGCTCCGCCCTTCCCGGCCGCCGCTCTCCCGCCCCACCTCCCCTCGGGCTCCCGCCCCCCACCGGACCCCCGCCCCCCTGGCGTCCCCGCCCACCGCTCCCCAGGGTCCCTTGGGCCCCTGCGCCCCCCGTCGCCACTCCTCCGTCCCCCCGCTGCAGGAGACACAGCGCCTTTGGCCAGGAGAACGGCGGGGCGGGACGTTTAACGGACGGGAACGCCACCCTTCTTCCCAGTCTCCCTCTTCCTGTCCTTTCGTGCACGTGTGTGTTCATCTCATGGATGGGCACTGCGGGGTTAAGAACTACAATTACGGTTCTTCACCGTGCAAGATCTTTTTCCCCCGCGAACGTTGGTCAAGCCAGCGTTAGAAGACAGCGGTTAAGAATGTAGGGTTACTTCTGACTTACCCATGCCTCGCTCAAGGCTGTGGAGAAGGGAGCGAGCTGGGGCTCATCCTGCCTGAAGCCGGGGGCTCCCTGGGCCCCGGGAGGAGTGGGGCTGGCTGGCTCCTAGGTGAAGTTCCGTGAACCACCCGTCCCCAGGGGCAGTGACTCCAGGGAACGGGTGTGGCCACTAGAGCTGAGACAGCCCGGACAGCCCGTGCCCAGGTCCCAATTCTTTAAAGTCAAGAGGCGCAGAAGGAATCTGCAGGGAGTCTTTCCTCATGCAAAGTGTTCTACGTGGGGATCATTTGTAAGTTTCCTATATTCTTAACTGCTGCCAGGCCACTGTGTTAAGTGACCTCTTTGAATCCACACTACCCCAGGAGGTGTAGGTACTGTTAAATCGACATTTTACAGTTGAAATTGTGACTCCAAGGGGTGGAGTGTCCTTCCAAGTCATGCAGCTAGGGTGGGTGGGGGCAGAACGGAGCATCACCGCTGGGACTCAAATCCAAGCTCTTGACCCCTCACTTCCCCAAGCCTGGAGTGCTCATCTTTCCTACCCGAAAGCGCAGTATAATCTTCTCCTCCCAGCAATAGAAAAGGGTCACTAAGAAGTGGCGAAAAAAACCAAAAAAACAACAAAAACGCGACAAAGCAGGGCGCCTGGCTGGCTCAGTTTGGTAGAGCATGCAACTCTCGATCATGGGGTCATGAGCTTACTTCAAAATTAAAAAATAATAATAAGCCATGACAAATCAGATGCTTTCTCCTCTGACCTGCCCACTCCTCAGGGGAAGTAGGGGGAGGGCAAAGGGCAGGCAGATGTCCTGCACACCTTCCTATCACCCACCAGGGGAAAGGACCAGCACTAATGCTCCCCCATTTGGAAGATGCACCCTATCTATAGGTTTCAATCCCTTCTCTCCCCCACCTTGCTTTTAAAGCATTTCAGCCAAGTCACTCCCGATTTCCACATAAGCTGTCCAGAAAAACTCTTCCATCTCTCTCATCAAATGACCACAGAAAATCGAGGGACACACAGCCTGAGAAAGCATGTTCAGCTTTAGGGCTTTTTCTTTTCTTTTTTTTTAAATTTTTTTATTTAAATAAGGAGAATTCTTTCATATGGAAAGAGCTAGTACAATCACATATTTGAAAGGAGAAACAATAGGTACTGATTCGGAGGGAAGGGCAAAGGGTGTGTGTACCACATGGCCTGCTGAATCCATGATTCCATTTCCCATCCAAGGCAAAAGCTTCCCAGAAAATATATAAACAAGCTGCACATTACACCTTTAGCCATCGTCTGCCCTTTCAAATATCTGGTCTACATGAAAAGACAAAGAGGAAAGGCCAAAACAAAAGGGAACAAAAAACTCTCGACAACAAAAAACCCAAACCCTTTTTTACTACGCAAGGCATGAGGTCAAAAGCTCAGAGTACAGTATCCCCTTTAAACCATGGAAGAAAGTCATCCACCCAGAGCCTTCATAGACATTTCCTCTCTGAGGCTTCATAACATGCTGAAGACAGGGTCCCGGGGACACAGCCACCCGGCCAGGGTGGGAAGACGGTGAATGGCAAGGTCAGAGGCGCCCGGAAGAGCACTAGCCAAGTATGCACTGGTGGTCCTGATGGAGGGCATGGCTAGGGCACAGTGCCTGACCCCAACACTGAGCCACCCAGTCCCAGGTGATCTCTTGGGTCCATCTCATGTTTTCAAGCAGGAAGAGCTGGCTTTCTGGAAGTCTGCATTTCCCATTCAGCACAAAACATGACAAAGCACAAACACTCTAGTGCCCTTAGTTGTCAAAGGCCATTTCCCACAGACCACCTAACCCAGGCTTGCTCTGCAAGCAGTGAAAAGGGACAAATACATATTTGAGAGGCAACATGCAGCTACTTGGTGGAGGGGAACCGAACAGCAGGGAGGGGCTTCACCAGTCTGCCACGCACTGCCTCAGTGGGCCATTTCTGAACACGGCCGTGCACTCATGTGCACACCCTCAGCCTCCTTGGCTCTGAGCATCAGTCACAAACCTCATCACCCATCCAGAGGGCAGATCCAGAAGACAGGAGGGCGAGGGCATAGCTGGAGAGACCCGAGGTCAGTACTTCACAAGATTCCCCAATACCCCTCCAAGTGGCTGGAATGACCACATCTTTGGAACTCAACCAATTTCTGAATAAGTCATTCTCTGTTTTCCCTCATAAGGAACCCAGAGCCAGAAGTGTATGAATTCCAAGTTTGAAAACAACAATGTGGACTAAAAAGGGGGAAGCAACACTAAAGAAAACCAGACCAAATATAACTGGCAGAGAGGTTTTCAAGGGGGGTGTATGTCTCTTGAACACTCGACCCCACACTCCAGCATGTCACCCCACTGAGCAGTTGACACTGGACAGACACTACTGCAGGGTCACTGGTTGCCAAGCAACACGCTGCACCATCAATGGCCAGGGCCAAGCTGCCAGCATCAGGAGGGAGGGAGAGGTGCACTGACAGGGTTCTGACCCCACCCCCCACCATTCCCCCTCCACCCCAATCTCAGCAGCCCCAGAAAGGTAAGTGCTGGTCTTCACCTGTTCCCACCAAAAGCCCCATGGCATCCTGGCAGAGGCCTCCCCATGGATTCGCATTCTAAGGATGGGGGTTTGAAACGAGACTAAGACCCTAAGCCCTATTACCTTGAGCTTGGTTCTAAAACCACGTGAAAAGAGATATTGCACCTTAAAACCTCTCTGCACTAAAAACTGCATTTCATCAGACCGAGGAAGGGATGTGGGGTCAGGCAGGCCTCAGACCTGCCCTCTGCCCCAAGCCCAATTTAAAATCTGTATCTTAGTGGGAAAGAGACCGCAGCTCGGGCACACAGAGGTGGTGAATGCACTGAACTTCACATGCAATTTCCTGGCCTTTCCTGCACAGAATAATTCAGACATTATATATAAATAGAGCAGTGAAACATTTACTTTTTTTCACCTAGACCTACAACATCAATACATATAAATAAATTCTAGTGTTTTCTGTTTTTATTGGGGAGGGGAAGGAGAGGAAATACAGGGGTAGAGGAAAGGGCTGGCGAACAGGTGACCTTTTGTTTTTACTCTTTCTCAACCAGGAAGCTCTGTCGCGCTGACGGCAGGTCCACCGGAAGGGTACAACACCTTGAGCTTGGAACAGCATCCGGGGCTGTTCTGTTGTATTTCAAAATGAGAAAAACCTTTCTTTCCTTCTGACATACAATGCGCCCCGGAATTCGGTGTGCGGGCCTGGCCGTGTTGCTGAGTGCACGGGCGGCGGCAAGCATGTGTGGCTCCCGCAGGGGCAGCAGAGGGGGGACAGGGCAGGGCAGCTGGTCACGGGGACGGCAGTCACACACCCGCAGGGGAGAGAGCGAGCAGATGAGCACACAGGGCAGGTGAGTGCGGGCAACTCGTCAGGCGAGCAGCCGTCGGAGAAGGGACCTCAGAAACAAGATCCCGGCCTGAAGGGGACCAGCTGGTAGGAGCGCGCGGTGAGGCTGGAGGCAGAAGGGGAGCGCAAAGCTGTCGACGAAGCACTAGAGCATCTGCCAAGACCACCGGCCCTCTCCGGAGGACCCCTGCGTCCGCCCCGCACTCCCGCTGGCGGGACGAGCCCCGCTTCCTCAAAGCAGTACAGGGCCCCGCGGACGTCCGCGCGCCGCCCCCGCCTCCGGCTCCACGCCGGACGCAGCGCTCAGAGCGCGGGCGTCACGCAGCTGCGGTGGCCCGAGGGTGCGCTCTGCGGGGCGCGTCCCCACCCACCTACTGCCCGTGCTCTGGGCCAGGCCCTCCCTGGAGCCCCCGGCGGTGGCAGGCAGCAACTCGTTTAGGAACGTGGCTGGCCGCTTAGTTACCCCGAAGAGCATGTGCAAAACTTGACAGTTCCCTTCCCCTCTCCTTGGAATGACAAAATCGGGGATGATTTCCTTCTAGGTCTTATTTTAAGAAGAAACAACAAAAAGCCAGCATAAAATGGCTCACACAAAGATTTTGCTAGCGGCGTTGCTACACACTTCTCTCCCAGGCGGCCCACAGCCCAGCTCAGGCCCCTCTGGCCCAACCACCCGGGTCTGCCGGTGGGAGCAGCCTTCCGGGCCGCACGCCTCTGCCGCAGACCCCAGCGGCCAGCCGTCCGCGCCCGGCCCCACGCGAGGGAGCCTCACGGTTCCCGGGGGCGAGCTGTGTGGAAGGTGGCGGGACAGGAGGATCCAGGCAAGAGACAGGCTCAGGAGAGGGCACGTTACGGAAGGCTTCAGGGAAGGGCGTGCGGGTCAAACAGCAGCCCCCGGGTGCCAGGGCCCCAGACACAGAGGCCTGCACGGGGCCGTCAGCTCGCACCATCCGGGCCGCGCCGGGAAACACCAGGGACTCTGCATCTGCATGATTTACCTCAGCCGCCCCGTGGTCAGCACGTCCACTGGCTTTAACAGAGTCCAGGACAGAAATTCTATGTCATGATTACACTAAAAATGCCCCTAAGCTCCAGCAGTCGACCATCAGGCCAGAGGCTGGAACCCAACCGTGACAGCAACCTCACCTGCCTCTCCCCCTCACTGCTCCCGAGCACGGAGCTGCCCCCCGGCGTGGCCTCCATGTTTTCTGTGAGCACCCGCACCGGTTAACCCACAGAGAGCGTGCGGGGGGGACGTCTGCCCAAGAGTCCTGTGTTAAGATATGGCAGGGATGGCCCAGCGGCCCAAGACAAGAGGGGGCAGTGTGGGACTGGGATAGAGGAGGGGTGAGGGAGAAGATGGAGAAGAGCGTAGAAAAGTTCAGCTATGCACACATAGCTTGTTTTTGTTTTCTTTTCCTTTCTCCTTTGTAAAAACTTTAGTTGCTTTTTAAAACAAAAAGCCTCAAACTAAAATGGCCCTGCTGCCAAACCACTGTGCCTGGGGCGGGGTGGGGGGTGGGGGGGTGGAGGTGGGAAGCGCTGCAGAGAAAGCGCCCTGGTGGAGGGGTGGGACGGGGAGGGGCGGGATCATCTGTACTGCACAAAGGCTCGAGTCACTCCACAGTCACTGTGGACAGGAGACCGGGACAACGTGGGGATGGGGTCGTTTGCTTGCTTGTTTGCTTCGTAGTAAAGCGAGCAGGTCAGTGCCACATATCCACGGGGGCAAGCTTGTTGGACAACGGAGCTTTCGGGAGTGGACAAGGGAAGGGAGGTCTCTCAGTCCGGGCCAGGTGGTTGGACGGTGGATCTGGTGAGATGTCCGAGATGTCCGAGCGTCTGGCTGAGTCAAGGCGGAGCGGCGGCCCTGTCCTCTGGGGGGGGTGGGGGGGGGGTCGAGGCGTGGCCAAGCACCTTCAGGCCTTGCTCTCCTCCACTTTGACCGCCCGAGGCTTGATTGCTCCTGTTCGCTTCATCTGGGAGGCAGCCGAGGGGGCCTCCTGCAGTTTCACGGCTCCCAGGCTGGGTTTTTCATCCACTCGTTGTTTGGCCTTTGGACAGATGAATGGGGACAGAGACAGTTACCCTTATGCAGAAACATCCGTCTGGATACATAGCTCCCACCACCCCCTGCCTGCTCCTGAGTCACATAGGAAAGCTACCCTAAGAGGGCCATCCTTTGGTGGAAGGACCAGACTGAGAAGGACCTCCCTGAGGAAGGATACAGGCATGAGCTGCTGTTCCCCTCCCACGAGTGCTGAGGGCAGTGATTCAGGGAAGCAGGAAGATGCTCGGTCCTCCGGGAAGCACCCCATGATGGCCACGGGCCTCTGCAAGAGTGGCACATCCAAGGCCAACTTGCAAGGACCTTCTCAAATCAGTGCACCCCATGCCGCAAGGGCAAAAAGCCCCCGAGCACACCCAAGTGCACTCCACAACTGGAACTCCCGAATGTTTGCCAAGGGGCACGGGGCCACTACATGGACTTGGTCCTCCCTGATCTTCGACAACCGCCACCCCACCCCCACCCCCCCCGCCAACTCCTGCTCTCCAGAAACCTTTTCCCAGGACCCTCATTTGGCCTCAAGGTTCCCACTCAGGGTCCCATTAACCTGCAGGTCTGCGGTCAGCCTCGACTCTGCCCCCCACCGGGGTGTTAACTCTGCAAGAAAGCTTTAGCAGCTCAGTCCAAGCAATTCAAGGAGCGACCCTCCGGGGAACCAAGTTAGGAGGAGCGTAATGAGCGATCAAACTTCCACCTCCATCAGCCAGGAAGGCGGTTTTAATAAAAAGCCACGCCTGCCGTGTGTGAGCTTTGGAGCGCCACTGCATTTTAGAGCAGCGGCCGAGAACAGTGCCTGAAGGCAAAGACACTGAGAAACCGCTTTTGTTACAAAATGGGAAAGCGGCGTTCCACGGTACTCCCACCCCCGAGACAGAGACGAGACACAGCACTTACTAGAGCTACAGCACGCGCACGCACACACACGCGGCTTCTAGAGCTGACCCACAGACCTAACCGCGTCCCAGCGCCTTCACAGCCCAGACCGCTACGGAGGAGGGTCCACCTTTGGCGCCACCTCCTCCGAGGAATCCGCATCCTCCCTTCTCTGCAGGACAAGGAAGGATCCAGACGCCCGTCAAGGGGAGAAATGCCTTCGCCAGGAGGGACTCGGGCTGCCGGCTCCCGGCGCCACGCTCTAAGCGCTAGGGCACGTCTCTCTTTTTAAGAGGAGCACTCAAATGGGTCGGACAGTCCCTTCTCTTTTGGCGCTTGGAGACGGGCCTAAGCGTCCGGGGCTGGAGGGTCTGGAAAGCCATCTTCTACCTGTTGAACGTAGTGTCCCTGCACAGAGCCCATGTTAACTGCTGATCCAGAGGGCTTCCCACTGGGGCTAGCAGAGCTAGGCCTGAAAAAACCAAAGGCAGGGGGTGAGAACACACACGTCGCCAGAGAAACCGAGTCAAGCCTAGCACACGGCGCGGCCCTGGCTCGGGTGGCGCCCTCTCAGACGGAGGAAAGGCAAGACCTCAGGCAGCGGAGTGCAGAGGGCGCCGGGGCAGGTCACAGAGACACGGCCGAGGGCAAAGGGGCCGAGGCCCCGGCTGCGGGCAGACACTGACCGGACAGGCAGACGGGCACTGACCGTCTCTCGGGGTCTAGAGGGTCTGGACCAACGGGACTCTGTGACCCACACCAACGGTCTATGAAGCAGATTTCAGAATGGTGCCAAGTTTATTCCTAATTTTCACTTTTTTAGGCGGGGGAGGGGGGCGGAACCGAAAGGAACAAAAATCTGTCGGAACATCTTTCTGAATGTGTTCTGTTGACCAGACAACCAGTTCTCCTGGATGTTAACTAGGGGTCAAAAGCTTGAGAAGAGCTGTGTGTGGAGTTCCTCAGGACCCTCAACAGTGGGGGTGCCCAGACCCTGTGCCGAGGGCCACGACCCCCAAGCATGCCCCCCCAGTGTCTGACCAGGGAACCCTTTTTTGGCAGGGCATGCCTCAGAAGCCCTGTTTCCAGAAAACTTGGGAAACACCGTTCTATAGAAATACACCAATTTTCCCCACCCCGCCACAGCACCAACAAAACAAAGGCCATTCATGAAGGCTTCTATCTTCTACATGTTCTCCAAAGAGCCCACTGCCGTCTCTCCTACGCTCACCAGACACAGGAGGCTCTGTCAGCTCTGGGTTTGCCTCTGCGGCCAGAAGCTGCTCACGGCCGCCCGCGGCAGCAGGGGGACAGCATCTGTTTATCCACAGAGCTGCCCTCATCACTCCGGATGATACTCATCATTCTGTGTTGCTATCTACCTGTACTTTTCATACAGTTCTGTTGTTTGGGCCTACGTGAAAAATATGGTCAGACCACAAAACAAACTAATAAACAAAAATAAATGAAGCCAAGAGGGTAAAGTAAGAACAGAAAAGATGACGGAATGGGGAAAAGGTCCCACAAATGCCTTTCTCTGGAAATGCAGGTGGAGCGTGGAATGACGGGGCAGACGGGAGGGACGAGGACCCGGCCTCGACGCTTCCAGAGCAGGAGAACGAGATGGTGCTCTGATCTGCGGGAGTGCTGCCCGATTGGAGGGTGGCTGTGCGCCCCTAGAGGGACCTCGGGGCGCCCTGGAGCCCTGCCGCTAACCTCACGGAGCGCCCCAAATCACGCGTGTCTGTTCTACTCGCTTACAAACAGGAGGGCGCTCCAGGCATCTCCCACGTGCGTCAAGAGCCGACTGCACCCACCCGCGGGCCCCAGGCCGGAGCATGCTGCCTGCCCCTCCCGGCACACTCCTCCTCAGGGGCCAACAGCTCCGTGGAACCAGAGGTTCTTCAACTTTCTAGTATAGTAAGCAATTCAGTACCGGGACTCATCCAAAGCCACCTCCAAATCCAGTTAAGGGACCTGGGACAGTTACTGGAGGCAGAGACCGAGACCGAGGACGCAAAGAGAAGGGGCCAGTCTGTGCAGTGAGAGGCACTGATGGCCCCGCGAGGCCAGTGCGGGGAACATGCAGCCCTGGGAAAGGAAATTCTCCTCGCCTTCCAGGGAGTGTACTTTCCTGGCCACTGAATCCTTTGGAAAATCTGGTGAGAAAGCTGTGAATAGGTCAGGCCTCACACTATTAAAACGTCAGCCGTTCCTTTTCCTACCTTTCCAGAAAGCTCTCCCAAACCAGAGCATTTTATTATGATAACTAGAAGCAAAACCACTCTGTCAGTTCCTGATTTCCCCGTGGTTAACTAAAACATGAGTGTGTCCCAACACTGAAACTTCAAGGTGACACATGGCCTCAAAGGGGACCCGGCCTCAAAGGGACCCAGCCTCAATGCCCCTCTTCGGGTCTCCCTGGGCCCGAGACTCTTCTGAACCACTGAGTCCTGTCTAGACCAAGTACTGGGTGACGCAGCATCCGACCCCCAGGGCATTTCTTTACCTATAAGTCTGTGGTGATGGCACGGAGCCTCCTGAAGGAACATTCTGTTTACTGTCGGCAAAGTGGAAGCCCTTCATCTCCATCTGAGAGGACTGAAGACACCAAGAAGGAATGAGTGGTCGTTTGATGGCCCTGGAGATGCCCAGCCCTCACTGACCCACCCTGTGCAGAGCCGATGAGAATTTCCAGGGAGAGAGGGATCGTCTAAAGGAATCAGCACTCCCCTTCCCCTCAAGTCTAGGCTTGAGAGGCAATTCTTGGAAACAAGAACTGTCCCGTTTTTGTTCTCTTGAAGTGGGGTGGGGAGAGAGGACTGTGCCCCACCAGGATGGGCCATCAGCAGAGCCTGGACCCCAGTCCTAGACACGCTCTATGGGGATGTCTGGGACCAGTCTCTAGACGACCCCATCACAGCTCCCCTGGCCCATCGTCCCCAGGCATCACCCCCACACACCCCTTTCCCTTCTGCTCTGGGTCTCGGCTCATGCAACTAGCTTACACGGGAACCAAGGGGCCCCACCATGGGGTTCCTAGAGGACTTCACCACGAGCAGGAAACCAGTGGTCTGGTGAGGCCAAGAGCTTGCACCCCAACCCCTGGCCCTTTCTGCCCCAACAGGCTTCCTGACTAGCTAGCAACGATTCTCCCCAGGATGCAGCAGGATGGAGTCCTCCTTACCTCTCTGCTGGTGTTAAGGACCGAAGGCTGGGAGCCGGGTGGAAGGATTCTTCGGGGCCCCCCGACAGAGAGGCTCTGCCCCTGTGGCAGCTGGATGGACTGTGGCAGAATCAGGGGCTGCTGTCCAGAGCCGTACCGCGGCAGGGGGAGCTGGGAGCCAGGCAGCGGCATCGTCAGCTGCTGGAGGACAGGGACAGTCAAGAGGAAGAACGGATGTCGGGGAGGAAGCCATAAGCTACTGTTTACACGTGGCCCCGAGAGCAGACACACACTATACTTCAGGTAAGACAGGTTCGGGATTTCCGCTAGGGCACGCCCTCGAAGGCAGGGCAAGTCTGGCCACTGGAACCAGGCAGGTGGAGAAGATAAGCTCAGGGCCGTGCCAGCAGGTGCCACGCTGTGAGGTGCTCCTGGGGTAAGCGTGGGATGCGAGCGGCTCCTCTCCAGAGCTGCACAGGGCCACATGCACCCCAGACCTTCTTGCTTTTGCCCAGCAAAGGTTTGCTGAGTGCACGCTATGTGCACCAGGGGGAAGCACAAGGACAGGGTGAGACCCAGGGAGCAGCGAGGACAGGGCTGCACCGGACGCGGACCCAGCATGGGGAGTGCAGGCAGCAAACCCCCTGTGCGTGGGGGCGGGGAAGAGTTAGGGAAGGTCAGGGGGGGCTTCTCGGCAAGTAATGTCCAAGCGAATCCCCAGAAACGGACGCTGTATGGATGTGTATCTACGTACTCCTTTTCGAGGCACAAAAAGGCAAAACCCCTTTACTGTTTTGCCTCTAAAGGTGATGGAAAACTCAACTGGGTTCTGGGGTTAAGGGTTCCTGGAACTGGAGACTCTTGGATCCTTCTGAAGGCTATTATGGCAGCAGAATGTGTGTTAATGGGGGGGGGGGGTGACAGCAAGCTCTCGTGACCACTTCTCAAGTCCAGCACCACGTGGGTGACAGGGAGGGGGGCCTGGAGACTCAGGACCGGGGCAGGGAAGCCACTTGTCTCTCAGTCACTTTCCTCTTCATCCCCCGTGCATTGAGTCCACAGTGGGGGGTCAGAAGGATCTACTGGAACTGCATCATGGAGACGAGTGGCAGCCAGAGCCTCCAGACCCCACACTCCCCCTTGTACATGACAGGGTGCGGAACAAAGAGGAGGACGGCGCTAAGCTTTGGAGTGTGTGGTGTGGCCAGACTTGTGTTTTAGGGGGCAGCCTGGCTGCCGTGTTGAGAACAGACTATTGGGCCCAAGAAATGGCTAGAATCTGAATACTTTCTAAAGGTAGAGCCAAAAGCTCCTGCTGAAGGATCAGAGGGGGTGTGAGGGCAAGTGGGGACGCACGGGTGACATGGACAAGATAGCCAGAAGGGCCGGGAGAAAAATCACGTTTCGGACTTGATGCCTTCGCGCATCATGTTGCAGATGCCGTAAGATGCCAGAGCAGAAGTGACAGGCAGCCCACGGGCTGGAAATCAGACACCTGGTGGGACTGGAAAGACCCAAATTCTGATGGGACTTAGAGTCACAGGACCAGACAGAGGTTAGAGGGCAGAGCCCGGGGGCACGGGGAGATTGCAGACCACGCAGATGAGGAAGAGGTTTTCACCAGGATGGTGCCTGCAAACCAGAGCGAAGAACACGATTCCAGGGGGTTATGAGCATCCTCTGGGTCAAGTGCTGCCGATGGGTCAGCAGCATGAGAGTAAAAAATAACCATCAGGAATCAACTGGTGTCCTTAAAAAAAAGTTTCATGGGTCTTTTGGGTCTCTTGAATGAGTGGAATAATAGGGTCGGGCTGGGTGTAAACAGGAGGCTCCTCCTCCTCCACGGAGGGCGGCCCTGCAGTGCGTGTGAGGGACCCAGCAGGAGCCTGGCTGGAAGGGCCTCTCCCAGGCACGGCCAGCCTACCCCTGGGGCAGGAGACCCGGCAGGGGGCACTCTGTACAAGATCTCATTTTGTCACTGCTTGTATTTCTCTAGTGACATGGGAAGCAAGATCCCGCGGGTGGAAGGCGGCAAGGAGAAAGTTGCAAGTCTGAAACCGGCAGTGGGGGCAGGGGACTGACGGGCCTGAATGCGGGGACATGGACACTCCCGAAGGTGGCTGTTGGCGCTTGGCTGCATGTAGCCCGAGCGGGTCTGGCTTTCCATAGGCGCAGACGGCTGTGCAGACCCAGGACTGGACTTTACCAAGGTGAGAACACCAGAGGGGGCGCTGAGGGCAAATGCAACAGGACAGCTCCGCTAAGCTGGGCAGGAAAGGAAGTGAGCCCACAGGGGCAGGTGGTAAACGGGAGGCCGGAGCTGGGGCGCTAGATGGGGAGAGCCAGAACAGCAGAGCTGGAGAGTGGTAAGCCCCTTAAGCTTGAGATGACGGAAGAGGGACTGCTTCTGGCACTGACCAGCCTGGGGACCGTGAGCACAGCGGAGCACTGGGGGGGTGGGGGGGGGGGGAGGAGGAGGAGGTAAAGGGGCCATGGAACAGAGACCAGGCAATCATCTATGCAGACATCAAAACCACCAGTGGTTAGATTAGGAACTGTGTTGGGGAGCCTGAGTCAGGGGCCAAAGCAGGGGAGGAGTGACCCTCAAAGCCGTCTAACACTGCTGACGGTCGTGAGGAAGGTAAGGAGCCAACACTGGATTCACTGTGTGGAATCACAGCAACACGCAGGCCACTGGGGCAGTGGACTGTATGGGCTCCAGAGCTGGGCTTTTGGGGAAAAGGGAGGGAGAGAGGTCTAGAAGCATCAGTGGGTACGCCAGGACATGCACCCCATCTCCCAGCCCCCCGGGACGAGGGTGAGGAGAGGCTGTGGGAGAACCAGTGTTCTCAGGGGATAAATAGGGGACGGGACCGTTCCCAAGGGGCAGAGGACCCGGCCCCCCCCGGTTCTAGCAGCCCAAGGATCAGCCACAAGATTACAAGCAGCCAATCACACATCAAGAGGCAGATAAAAAGGAAAGCCAGTCATGAAAGAAGGAGGCCCAGTGTTCTGGAGAGGAGGGACCGAATTCCTGACCTGTGGGAGCTGGGAGTCCAACAACTGGGAGGCGCCCAGGCCCGCAGCCTGACCCAGCTGGCCCTCGTAGACCAGGGCTTGGCTCCCACTCAGGGGCTGGTAGGGGGAGCCAGACGGGGGCTTCACCATCTCCAGGGGCTGCAGGCCTGGGAACGCCGAGTACGGAGGCTTCAAGGCTGTGCCTCCAGAGAGGATCATGGTGCTGGGCGGTGACAGGCTGGGATGCACGTACACCTGAGACCTGCAAAAGCCGGACAGACAGTGGGTCAGGGGTGGGAGCGCAACAGCAAGACCTCAAGTAAGAGCACACACCACGACCCCCGGAGGGCTTGCCAAAACCCACACTCTGGCCTCACCCCCCCCCCCACACCGAGTTTCTGACTCAGGAGGTCTGGGACAGAGCCCGAGAATCTGCATTCACAACAGGCTCCAAAGATGGTGTGGATGTTGCTGGTCTAGGAGCCAGTTTGAGCGTCGCTAGATCACATATCCAGGCCGTACAAGGCAGGGAAAACCTGCGTGATGCTAAAGGCCCGGGATTTCAGACTCGTGGAAAGAGCAGGCCAAGGGTCATGACCGGCGAGAAGGGAGGGCGGGGAAGGGCTGGGAAGGGGCAGGATGACGTGGAAAGAAAAAACAAGGCCTACGGAGGACCATCAGGCCCACGCAGCTCCTGCGGCAGTTAGTAATGACTCTGAAAGGGTCTGTGACCAGCCCCTGCACCGCCCCCCCAGAGCAGGAAAGCGTGGAGCAGTCGTACAACAAAGGGAGCGAGCCCACAGGTCTGGGAGGCGGGCCTCCCTGGCTGCATCTCACCTGAAGGGCTGTAAGGAGCTGAAGATCTCCTGAGCCTGGGAGGCGGGGAGCCCGCCCCTCAGTCCCAGCTGGGCTGGAGCCTGCAGAGACGTGTGAAGGGAGAGTGGGATCTGCTGAGCAGCGGCAGCCTGCAGGTGGGAAGCCGGGTAGGTCACCGCGGGGCCCTCCAGGCTGCCCCTCCACCCCCCCGCACCCCCCCCCCACGGCAGCTGAAACACTGCCCCAAATGCACACTGGGGCTTGTCCTTCCGGTGCTTTCCTTGCTCTTGGGAAAAAGCAAACAATGGGTAATAATCCCAAACCCTGGTATGTTCCTACACTGGATTCTGTACAACAGCAAGAATGAATCCTAGCCACAGGTACTGAGAGCGGTGCGTTTCGGAAGCAACGGTGGATGGGACACGTACATGAGGAATACATGTGGTACGATCCGGTTACGTGAAGATCAACATCTTGTAAATCTAAACGATGTGGTATTTAAAAATGTTTTACAAAGAGGTCGGGACAGGCAAAGTTCTCTGTCCTCGGTCCCCAAATCTGCTCCTGCCCAAGGGCCCCACCATCCTGGCCCACAGGTCCCTGGGGTGCTGGACCATCAGAAGGCCCCACACCAGCTTCAGGAAGGAGGCTTCCAGAAATCTGCCCCTTGCAGCACAGAAAATACGCCCATCCTGCATGAAAACAAACGCCTGCACGTTTCTAAAACTACCTCTTTCTAACGCATCCATGCCTGGGACTCTAGGCCTTTCTTCTCTTCATCAGAAGGGTACCTGATACCAAAGGATACCAAAGAGAATTCCATTTCAGCTAATTCCCCAGCTAGGACACAGGAAGAACTCTGAGAGAGGGAAACTAAGAGTCTGGAGCCCAGGGCTCCATTCCTCTTCCCTATCTCTCCTGTATCTGTTCACTGAACATTTCCTGGCTGCTAGGACAGGCTGGGAGCTGGGCATTACACGTGAGGGACGCAGGAAGCGAGACAATGCACAAGTCAACGCAAGAAGTAACTCCACTGTGTGCTGTACCCCCATCCCCCACGGGGCCGCCTGGCTTGCTGTCATCACCTGCTGGTAACTCTGCTGCTGAGGTATGGTTTGGGGAACCAGGCGGGGCTGACTTGCGAACACGTGGCCGTCCAGGTATAGAGGCGGCAGGTGGTTGCCTGCAAACGGAAGCCCAGAGGAGACAGAACAGAGTCAAATCTCACTGTTTCCGGATGTTCGCACGTGCATCCTTTCCCAGGGAGTCAGCGGGAGGGAGCATGTGCAGAGCCCTGTGCTCCAGCATAGCAGCCCACACCGACTCACCCGCTGGGGAACACGGGCAGACGGCAGCATCAGGGCCCAGGAGCGGGGACAGGCTCCAACCCACCCTCCCACTGGACCCCTGGCCCACCGGCCCACACCCTGGGGAGCAGCTCTACTGCAGCTGAGGTGGCCTAGCTCTCGGCCCCTGGCTTCTCTGTCCCACTGCACTGAGTCCACAGTGGAGGATCAGAATGGTCTGCAGGGACTCTATCACTGGGACCCTGACAGCTGGGCCCTCAACACCCCCAGCCTCTCCCTCAGAGCACCACCATGGTGGTAAAGGTGGCTACCGCTTACGAAAGGCTTGGCTGACACTAAGCACTTTCCAGGTATGACCTTGTCTCGTCTGCTGACCCGCAGAGAGCCAGTCTTCTCGCCCAGAGGGCTGAGCCACTCACTGGCGGCGAGCCCCGTCTCTGCTTCCCAAGGAAGCAGAAGTGCAAGTTGTCCGCAGTGCCTGGGAAGCTATGACCACCCGACCTACAACAAACTCCTACTTCTGCACGCTCAAGCAATCCAAGTTTCTCTTTTGAGAATGAAGGGAGGCGACCCCGAAAGCTGGTTCGGGCCAGGGAATGGCGAACCTGGAAGAGAAGCCGAAGGCGCGACAGAGGCCACGGGCATGGGCGGCATGGAAACTCCGCCGAAGGAGCTGTAGTTGACCCCGTTGGAGGCTCCCACAGACGATGGGGGCTGGATGCCTGAGCCCGCGCCTCCAGGAGAGCTCTGCTCCGGCAAACTGGGCGAGTTTTCCCAAGCCTTGCGCGCGGACTCCATCTGAAAAGTGAGGGGAGCGGAAGAATTACCACCAGGGAGGCGGCGGCTAGCACAGCCAGCGGACGCGGGATGGCGGGCAGGGCTGCTTGTTCCTGCCCCTTCCCGAGCTAAGGCGCCCAGGTGGCCCCCGCCTAGCTCTGCGCTGGTTTACCTTCAGGGTGAGGTCAGCGGTGGGGAAGGACATTTGGGAGAGGCCGATGGCCCTCTGGATGTGATGGTCGCGCCGGAGGATGGGAATACTCTGTGTTAAGCCCGCCTGGAGGGGAAAAGGAAACCATGCAATGCAACAGCACAGCAAAATGCCCCTTCAGTTTGGGCCACGTGCACTCAATACCCCCGGGATGAGGCTGCCAGCAACAGACACCATGGTTATAGCCTCCTGATGGACGCCGTCACGGATTCCCGCAACAGAATCCACGGAGAGCCACGTCCACGCCCCCACCCCACGGAGCACAGAGGCGCCGGGACCTAGCTCGGAGATCCCAGGTCCTATCTCAGCCTCCCCATCCGAAAACTAAAAAAGAGATCCTTGTAACATTTCTTCGGAAATGTGGCCAACAGACCCTCCCACACAACGCCCAGTGCCCAGGAACGTATTACAGGGATTCTGAGAAACTGCTCAGAATAAAGACATCTGTCCCAGCAGCATCAAACATACATAACCACAGAACGTGGAAGATCAGAGAGTCACAGAATGCCAAATAAACCAGACCTTAGGAATTACATTTCCCCATTTTAAGATCTCAAAACCAGGGTGTGCAATGTTTACACAACTTGCCCAAGGACATGCATCCAGCTAGAAAACATGTCACACCTCACACCCGGGTCAGGCGGCTGACTCCAAACCTGGTGTTCGTCCCCTCCTCTGGCTTCAGAGCCACCGCACCCCCACCCCCGCCACAAGAGGCTTGCTCCCGTCTCTCCAGGGCCTGCCAGCACAGGAAACAACAGAGCTTGGGGGGGAAGCAGACTCACGTTACTGGCCAAGGCATCCTGAAGTTTGACAACCGGATTCCCCGAAGGACCAGAGGCAGAACCAGGCGGCAGGCTGAAATCAGAGTCCTGAAAAGGAGGAAGAGCCCACTGAAATTATCTGGCCCACCTTTTGTTAATTTCATCCACAGTCTCAGTGACTCAAAAAATCGGCTGAGCAGCATTCACCAGACGGCACCCAAGAAAAGATGCCACCCCGACCCTCCCTCTGTGCTCCCTGCCTGTGCCCACTGGCCAACCCAATGGAGACAGTGAAGATAACTGGTCTGCTCAGACTGAGAACGTGGCTGGTGTCAGGAGAATAATCTAGAAGGCAGCTCAGTAGCACCTGCCGCGTCCAGCACACCGATATGCTCCCCGAGAGAACTGTTTAGCTCCAATCTCCCTGCTCTTTCTTGGCGACAACCCTGTCTCAGCAGCCTGCTCTTTCTCCAACTATAAAAAGAAGGTGGGGAGGAGAAGGAGACACATCCAAGCCTTACTTTTGGATTGACTCCAAATTCAATGGGCGGCACCGGCAGCACGGAGTCCACGTGAATCTCTACCCCGTTAACAGGCGGGACAACGGCCCCCTGCAGCCGCTCGGCCCCCTCCGAGCCCTTTCTGTTTTTCAGAGAACGCTCATTGCCGATGGGTCCTGGTCTGTGCTCCTTGCTCTGTCCTGACCCTTGTTCTGTATCCTTGATGGAAAAGCAGAGACTCTGAGAAACACAGGCTGGAAGGACCCCAACCCCCAGCTTCCTAGCCCTAGGAAGAGGGAAAGATGACAAAGGACGACAGCCCCTCCTGCCCTGGCCCAGGCCTCTGTGAATGGACTTCCAGCTTACCTTCGGCTCGGACTGCTTCTGAGCCTGCTCCTTGTGGCCGTCAGCCTTGGGCTCCAGGCCAGGCCCATTCATGTCCTCCGGTTTCAGAGCGCCGTACGGGGAGCTGCGCTGGGAGGAGGTGGCAGACGACTCCCGAGACTCAGCGCTCAGGTCAACGCCGCTGTCCCCCTGGCTGCTCTTAAAACCCTGCTATGCAAGGCACAAAATGGGTTAAGAGCCCTGACCCCGAAACTCCAACATGGGACCAGGAAGCAAGACCAAGCCCGTGACTGAGACACATCCCCCCAGTATGCCCGTCCCTTTCAGTGCTGTCCCGACCTCTGCCCTGACCTGCCAGTGGTACCCAACAACTGATGACACGGTCAAAACCACAAGACACGCAGTAGGTGCCAGGGACACGGCTGCCAAGCTCATCCCCTTGTGACCCAGGTCAGACAGACCGCCACCACAGCTTCGCAGGAGAGGCCCCAGTCGCCCACTCTCCCGGGTTATTCCCCACTCTCGACCCTTCACACAGATGAGGGTCAGGGCCAAAGATGAGCACCAAGCCAGGGCCTGCAGAGATGGCCCCGGGGCCAGGCTCAGTGGCCGTGGTGAGGGAGAGCCAGGCTAGGCACTGGGCGCACAAGGCCCAGGAAGAGCCAGCCACGGGGGCGGTGAGCACGCGCGCAGCCCCGAGCAGGTGGCGGCCACTCACCTCGGCAGAGCCAGGCTCGGCGCTGTTGAAGGCAGTGGCGGCTTTTGTCCAGGAGTCGTTAGTCGGGGCCTGAACGGGGAGGGCTGCCCGAGGGAGCAAGACAGAGAGTCAGCGCATCACAGAGGAGCCCCCAGGCTGGAGAAACAAGCCCGGGTGCCGCCGACACACACCCAGGCCACCATCTGTCCTCCCTGTCGCGTCAACGGCACGCCAGAGAGATCTGATCCACAGAAGCTAGTCGGCTGGCGTTACCCAACTTCCCAGCGTCCTCAGTCAGACTCTAATAAACACGCTTCTCTTTCCTTCATCGATTACATGCTCTAGTAGGCTCGCTGGCAGCTTCTCATGCACATCTGGGAGGATTCCGTATTGCTACCCCTGCGCAGTGAAGCTTTCTTTTGCTTAAGCCAACAATTCATTTCTACAAGCCGGCAGCTCCCACAAAAGACTCTCAAAGATTCAGGCCAGTATTATCGACTCCTGTTAGCTCCAGGACCATTCCAAGATTCCCACAAAAGCCTCAGACCCCGTGTATGTACACAAAACTTGACACGCTCTTTTCAGGTCCAGGGGCCCTGGCTCTGAGCAGCCGATGAGGCGCTGGAGCATCCTGGCCTTTGGCAAAGGCCCAAGAGCAGAAGCAATTGGAGTCTAGTTTGCTCCGAATGACAAGCTGGCAGGTATTTGTGGACGTTCAGAGTGTGATAAGCATCACTCACACGTGCAACCAAAGCATCCGACATCAATATTTTATTTAAGAGATTATACTTCCAATCAAAGTTGGGTCTCTTCCAATGTTACTTATTTTTTATTTTTATTTTTTAAAGATTTTATCTATCAGAGAGAGAGAGAGAGAGAGAGAGAGAGAGAGGAAGCACGTAGAGAGCGCCAACAGGGTGAGGGGCAAAGGGAAAAGCAGGCTCCCCGCTTGGCGGGGAGCCCGACGTGGGGTTCCATCCCAGGACCCTGGGATCATGACCTGAGCTGAAGGCAGACACTTAACTGCCTGAGCCATCCAGGCGCCCCTCTTCCAGTGTTACTTTGCAATGTACTAGAAGCAAAGTCGACGTGATAAAACTCAAAAGAATCAACACCCAGAACCCAGAACTGTGGGTGTCTGTCCCGCGGCTCTGCGCTCTAGAAGTCTCGGCTACGCTGTATTACACACTGGAAATGACAACTTCTCTAAGCTCCCCTGTGAGGCATCATGCGTCCTTTCATTCACTTGTGTACTCTGCAGGGCTCTGCCCAGAGTAGTCTTTAAAGAAGAATCTGCTTGATTAAAATGGTTTTGTATTTTAAAATGAAGAGTTACCAGAAAAAGAGTATTGGATTTGAAATTTTTTTTTGAAAAGTTCAGGGAAACAAATTTTCCAAGAAGTCAGGTCTGCTCCCTGTCTTGCTACGAGAGCATCGGGAGGAACTGACAGGACGGCCCAGGGTCGGGGCCGGCTCGCAGCACAGACAGGAAAGCTTCTGACCCCTCCTCCCTCGTAGTCACCTGCTGCTCTTGCACAGGGGGAAGAAAGGGTAACGGGCAGGGCCGGGGGCTCTCGTCATTCAGACCCCTGCACACACAGAACGGTGTGCTCTTGCCCCAAATCTCAGGCAGGGAGAGTGTACTTCTGTCCAGGGGCTGCAGCCGCAAGTGGGGCTGAGATGGTTATCTAGTAACACTGCGGCTCTGGAGAGGAGGCAGCAAACAGGTAAAGCTCCATGGATACAGGGCCCCAAAGCAGGATGCTCCCGAGAAGGGACCCCGGGCGCAGGGGACAGCCCTGAGCCAAGCAGCTGAGCCCAAGCACCCAACTCTTACCCTGGCCGCTGCTCTCCCAAATCTCGGTGCCCAGGCTACTGCCAGGCACGGTCACGTCGCTCTGCTCCAGGCACAAGCTGTTTTGCTTTTTAGCAAACCGAGGAGGAATACGGGAGGAAAGACCTCGGCCCTTGACAGGCATCTGAGGAGAAGAAAGGGGACGTGTCCAGCCTTGACGTGAATCATGAAGAACAACAGGTTCTTCCCAGGGAGAGCATCCCGGGCCTCCAAACCCTACCACGGAAACTGCTCCAGAGGTGCTGGAGCGCTCGCCTCTCGACACCTCAACCACAGGTAAATGCAATGCCAACCAAATCACACCTGGAAGGGGCCGCCAGGCCCATGGACACAGACCACAGAGGCCGAGTGCGCAGTGGCCAGCCCGGATGGCGTCTGAGGACAGGGTCCCCGAGCCTCGTGACGCACCGGGTGACAAATCCCATCCCACAGAGGCCAGAGCAGTGGGAGGAAGGTGGGCTCCCAGGGGCTGATGGAGGTCTGCGACCTGCTGCTGTCACCAGGGACAAACCACCCTCCTTGAGAACCTCCTCCCACAGGACACCCGGGGCCACGGACCTTCTCCCTCCTTCCCCACTTCTATCTTGGTCTTCATTCGGAACTCTGGGTTTCTCTGTACCGGCCTGCCCACCCCCCGCCCCCCTTACCTGCACGGCCTGCTCCTTCTTCCTTCTCTCTTCTTCCAGCAGACGGCGCTGCTTCTTGGTGAGGACCTCGATGAAACCTTCACCCGCCATGGGGCCCACCTCACTCTCCTCCCCGGGGCTGGACCCGCAGTTTTCGATGATGGAATCTGAACCCAGATTTCATGAGAAGGGACAGTGTTTCCATTCATCAGAAAAAAGGATAACCCAACCCTACCAGCTGCTGGTATCTAAGGACGGCTCAGCTCAGAAGGCTGAGCAGTACTGGCTTGATGCCCCCGAGGAGCAGGGCATGTTCGTGGGGTCTACAGAAATCCCGCTGGGATCTCTACACCCTCCCCACGGTTATCCCAAACCAGAGACCTGAGAAGCACTACAGTTAAGAAGGCAGTCTCTGGAGACAGAAACACCAAAGTTCCAGCTCTGCTCCTAACCAGCCGCATGACCTGGACAAACCACTCAACCTCTCTGGGCCGCAGTTCCCCCTCTTTAATGGGGCGGCTCTGGGGGTCGGCAAGGCTGTGAGCCATGTGAGAGTAGGAATCCTATCTGTTCTGCTCACCAATGCAGCCTTGGAACTTAGCCCCCCACCTGCCCGGAGGCCACGATGCTCAGAGAAGGGGCGAAGCCAGCAGCCCCACGGAGGCCGCCGTGGCCCTCGGGGGCCTGGGCTCTCCTTCCCCCTGAAAACGTGAGAGGACAGACTCACTTCCGTAGTTGAGGTCAAACTGTTTCATGGTCTCTCCCTGTTCACCCGCCCTCTGAGCAGCCAGCTTGGCCTCCTTCTCTGCCTTCTCACAGGGGGCTTCGGGGACGTCAGAAGCGGCGTGGGCTGCCCGCTCCAGCGCATAGTGGCTGCTCCCACCGCTGCAACCAAGACCTCCAGGCAAAGCCTCGTCGGGGGGCCTGTAAAGGAAGGGGGATCTTGTTAGCTCCGACACGGCCGAAGGCTGGGGAAGGAGAGAAAAGGAAAACCTGCATGTGCACACAGCACGCGCACGGACACAGCGCCCTGGCCTGCAGCATCCCCCTCGTTCGGTCGGAGCTGCTCTCCGGCAGCGGTGCGTGGCCACGTGGACACCCCACCCCAGCCCACCCCGCTGCAGCAGCTCTGCCTGCTCGTGGGGAACACCGCTCTTTCCCTGCCCCTTCCAGGGCTCAGCGCCTCTGTTCCTTCCCACTGTGTGCCAAACTCAGCGGGCCTGGGCAAAGGAGACAACGAAGGGGATGCTCCGAGCAGAGCCACAGAACTTTCTGCTCCTGGCACACGAGACTGGCCAGCAAGGAGCCAGGCCCGGCCCTAGCACAAGGCTCTCAGCAGAAATCAGAAGCAAAGCCAAGTCTCAGCATCTGGGATGGGGAAAGCGAGGCTGGCCTGACACCTGGAAGGATCAGCATTCTCTGAGGGCTCCTCCTCTGGGGCTCTGAGTAAATTCCACCCCAGGTTTCTGGCCCTGGATTCTAAGGAGGTTGGGAGGCAGGAAACAGCCTTCCTCGGCCTGAGGTGTGGCCTGCATGCGATCCGGAATTCAGGCCGCACAAGTGACCCCCTGCATGTGCTCCCCCCTTTCCCTGAGTCCGGGCAGCCTGCGGGCAATGAGCCGCCCCAGAGCACAGACCAGCCACCTGCAAGCCTCTAGGTCCAATGAGAGATGCTCACAGGGCCTCAGGCGGCTCACTCCCTGCCGCCACTGCCTGGCTCTTTCAACAAGGAGGCGGTTAATCCCCAAAGCGGAGCTGCATCTCCTCACTGTAGGGAGGCAGACACGGGAAGACCTATCCCCACAGGGCCAGGAGGCCAGAGGCCCCCCAGGACGCTGGGTGACAGCAGCCCCGGGGCAGAGGGATCTGGGGGACTGGCACCATGCACGGGCAGTGCCCCCTCAGCGGGGCGGCAAGGGCACTTACGGAGGCTGAATGCTTGGGCCGGGTGCCAGGGCGGCCACCACATGAGGACCACTGGGGCGGGGACTCTTAAGTTTTGGTTTTCAAGCCACAACAACGACAACACGCCACAAGAGAAGCAGACAAGCAGTGTAAGAGCAAGTGATGGAGACGCTCACACACAATGGCCTTGGCGGGCAGGTGCCCCCAGGGGCACAACAGAGGGACAGAGTCGGGGCTCCTGACACACGGCGGGACACGCATGCATGGAGTGCTGCTTAAAAAAACGGGCTTAGTAACAGAACAACAGCAACAGAAAAGAGCCTGGGGTTGGGTTTGTTTTACCTTTTGGCTTTCAAAGGCGTCCCATTCTGTTGGCTCTCAAAACGGGGAGAAGTGTCACCACCACCTGGCCTAACGGACTTCTCCCCAAACCCCCCCGGCTCCAGCTTTCGGCTCTGCCTGTCAGCCAGGGGCCTCTGGCTGGAGAAGCTCCTCTTGGCCAGCTCCTTCTTCTCGCCCACGGCAGCCCCGGGCAGGCTGCCGTCCGCCTGGGGGTCGGGCTCAGCCCCGGGGCCCTCGCGCCGCTCCCGCCTCTCGCTGAAGTCACTGCTCTCGGAGGCCGTCTCCCACTCCTCGTTGGCGTGATCAGACGAGTTCTGGTACGAGAGCTCGGGGGACCCGCTCTTGTCCCCGGGGCAGAGCTTGGGCCGGCCCGGCCATGGCCCTGCCAGCAGGTGGGGCTCCTCCTCGGGCCCCCACAGGCCCAGGGACTCCCGCTCCTGCCGGAGGCGCCGAAAACGCGGTGGCTTGTCCTGGCGTGGGGGGCGCCTTCTCCGGAAGGGCCGGTTCTCTGTGCCTTCCGGGTCGGCCGCGTGGTCGTCGGGGAAGAAGGGCCTCTTGTCCTCCAGGCGGCTGTCCTCAAAGGCCCTGGCACCAAACGAGTCAGAATGTCTGTATGCGTCAGGGACACAGTCTCTGTCTGCAGGTCGCCGGGACCCACACGCATCCGGGGAGCTGTACTCCTGCCAGGAGGCGCCCGGGCTCTTGCTCTGCCAGTGGGCGGCCTCTTTGGACACGAAGGTTCTCCGCCCGTAGCCGCAGCTGCTCAGCCGGGGAGGGAGCGCCCGGCCGAAGGCGCGAGGGCCTCGGCTCTTGGCCTCCAGGCTGCTGGGGTCCTCAGAGCACACCTTGTTGGAGCGCCAGGAGTCCCTGAAGTCACCCTTCCTCAGGGCGCTGCCCTCCCGCTCCAGGAGCGAGCCTTCGCTCCCGTTCTCCGAGCCTCGCTGCCGCCGCCGCTTGGGAAGCTCTTCATACTCGGAGCCCTCGCTGTGGGTCTCGCTGGCGATTCGCCGCCGCGGCTTGGCCCTAGGGAAGTCTTCCGGCTGGCCGAAGTCCCGCAGCCCCCGGCCGCGGCCGCTCCTCTGGCCGCCGCCGTAGATGCCTCGCGCCCCGAGCACCCCCCCACCGCAGAGGCCGGGGCCGCCGCCCGCAGGCCGCCCGCGGAAGGTGAACTCTCGGAAGCCGCGGCCACGGCCCCGGGCCTGCCCTCGGCCCCCAAAGGCTTGCTCCTCATCGATAAAAATCCAGTTGTTCCTCTTTGTCGGGGGAGTGTCGCTGGACTCCCGGGAGGGTCTGCTCTCCCAGGCCCTGTCGGGCTTCTCGTCCTCTTCGCACCTGCTGGCCTCGCGGCCCAAACTAGCGCGGGCGGAGCCCTGGTCTTCCAAGGGGGGCGGGGAGGAATTGGCCAGGGCGGGGTCATTCTCTTCGTCCTCGTCCTTGTCTGCCGTGCGAACCGGCCCCTTCTCCTTGGCCACGCGGGCACTCTCCTCCCCCAGCTCCTGCTTCATCTTCTCGAGTTCCTTCTCCTTGTCCTCTACCTTGAGGGCTTTCAGGACGGGTTTCTTGATGGGTCCTGACCTCCGCGTCCTGCCAGTCTGCTCCGGGTGCTGGCTGCCTGGGCCCCTGGGCTCGGGCGTCCACTCGGGCTCCAGGGGCGGCTCTTTGTTGGGGCTCCCTTCCTTCTCCCAGGAGGACATGTTAAAGGATGGCTCCTCCCGGGGCACCCCCTTCTCGATGCCGTTGGTTGTGTTGGTGGCCTCTGGAGGGTGACTAACGTCCCAATTGCTATATTCCGGCTTTTTCTCAGCTGGGGCAAAGTCAGGCTCCAGTGGGGAACACCTGAGGTCTGGGGTGTGACCTCCAGGAGCACCTGCTTCCTGAATATTTTCTTGGGGTGGAAACAAAAGCTCCTGGCCTATTCTTTGAGAAGAGACACAGCTGTCAAAGTCTGCTTGGGCCTTCTTGTCAAAAGCACTCAAGAACTCCTCCCCTCTCTCCTCAAGGAGATCGCGCTGGGCACCTACGCCCCCTGACCTTCCGGGGGAGGCAGAGTAAGAGCTTTCATTCCTGAAAAGGAACCAGAAAAATCAGTCAATGTGATTGGAGCCTGGTTCCTGGTTTCCATGCTGAACACAGAGCTTAGTTTTAAAAAGAAAAAAATTTTTTAAAAAAGAAAACGAAAAAGAAAAAAAAAAAAAAACATAAGCACCAACATCTGCTCTATCTTTAAACATGTCTCAGAGCTGCTGGGCCATAGATTGCTGGGTGGCCCCCGGAGTCCGGAGTGAAGAGTGCAGTGGCGGCTGGTGGACTCAGCGTGCCACCTGGAGGCAGTGCAGCTGGGGATCCTCTAGTTCAAACGACAAGCTGGAGCCTGGGAGTCCGCGGAGAGTCTGGGGCACTGGGCCAGCAGGGCCCACTTGCTTCACTTTCACAGGAAGGAGCCACGACCCGGGCACTCGACCCCGCCGGGCCCCACCCCTCGCCCTGACCTAGGACCTCTCCCTGGCTGCCGCCAGTCTGGCAGGCAGGGAATTGCCTCTCATACAAAAGCCTTCAAGCAAACCTCATCACATTCTCCATCCCCGGAGGGCACTGCCAATCCCTGAAAGCACCCTTTCTCCAGGCAATGCCTCTGGGGACAGTGCTTCATCCCCGAGCCCCTTGCAAGCAGGACATGGGAGATTCTGCCTTCAATCACAGGCCAGTAGGGCCAAGTTCCATCTCACCTGACGTGCACGTCCATGGCCAAAGTGTCGTTCGATTTTGGCTGGGGAAGCGAGTAGCCCTTGCTCTGCAATGCCATGTAACCCTCGGGGCTCCACACGGGCGCTGGATCGAGGGCGGCCACCTTCCTTTCTTGCAGTGGGGGCACACAGTTCTGGTCCTCGGAGCGACAGCCAGTCCCACTGAGGGAATCTTGGGGCAACACTGGCTTCATCAATCCTGAAGAAGGCAAAGGCAAAGAACCAATCTGTATCGGCTCGTTCAGAGAGCCAAGCTGCAATCTCAGGGGCAACCAGAGGCCCAAAGGAGACAACAGTGACCCTATCATGTGGACACAGCAGCCCACCTGCCCACCATCACCAGGCTCTCCATGCTGACCACAGAACCTCTGAAAGCACACATGCGTGCAACGTGAGGTGTCCAAAAGACCAGTCCTGGGGCCCGTGAAGTCCAACCTGAGCTCCCAGGTTCAGAGCCCCGTGTTGAAGAGTGCACCAATGTGGCAAATAGAAACTGGAAATAGCTAACTGGAGAGCTCCTCCTGTTAGCAGAAGACCAGAGGGGCCAATTCGTCAGCCACGAAGGTCTGTGTGCGAGCAGAGATGCCCGAGGTCTCCTGCACACACACACAAGGAAGAGGAGCTGCATGCCAGAGAGCTTTACACAAAGAGCGGGCCTGCCTGCTTTAAAACCCGAGCAAGAAGACTTGGAAAGGGATTTTGGTTTCGGTTCTTTTTTTTTTTTTTTTAAAGATTTTATTTTTAAGTCATTTCTACACCTCACGTGGGGCTCAAACCCACAACCCCAGGATTAAGAGTCAGATGCTCCACCGAATGTGCCAGCCAAGCATCCCAGTTCCTTCTACTTCTAGCCCTAAAACTGACCGCAACACTCCACATTTTTGTACAGTGAATGGGGGCAGGAGGACACACGGATGACAACAAACTGTTAACTGGCCTGAGGTGATTAAGAGACAGAGGACAGGGGTGCCTGGGTGGCTCAGTCGGTTAAGCTTCCGACTCTTGGTTTCAGCTCAGGTCATGATCTCAGGGTTGTGGGATTGAGCCTTGCGGTGGGCTCTGAGCTCAGCGGGGAGGCTGCTTGAAGATTCTCTCTCTCCCTCTGCCCCTCTCCCCCACCTCAAATAAATAAATCTTCAAAACAGAGAGACAGAGGACACCTTGTCCCACCAGACAGAAGCTGGCTGGGTAAAGTCAACCCCCATGGCCTCTCTGTCCATTTCAATCAAGTGGGGGGGGGGGCAGGGAGGCAGCGCAGAAATTAAAGGTCTCGTTGGGCCTAAGCCTGTGGAGAGAAAAAGATCTGATTTTTCAAATACTCTCTTCACAAATTAGCAGCCCTGCACTTTGTTGTGACCATGTTTTACTAAGATAATCTGGCCAGAAAATGGTTCGACATCACCAGCGGGTTTAAAGCTTTCTTGTAGCTGTGGGGTACCCTGTTCAAATGCCACTGATACAGGACTCCAATATAAAGTCAGTGTGAGTCAGGAGGTGGAGACCCTCTCTGGAACTCTAAAATTACACGCTGCTCATTAAGTACTAATTACGAAGCACGTCAAAGCGCTCGACACTGTACATCGGCTTGTTTTGGGCAATATGGCAGCTCTTATTACCTGAAAAACGCTGCTACCCCAAACACTCTCTGCCTCAAAAATGCTGTGCAGAATGTGTCAAACATTCCCCTGCAGAGGTTTCCAAGAAGACGGGAAACCCCCACTGGGCTGAAACCACAGCCCCAGGCCAGTGCCACGAGCTGGTGCCTCCTGGACAGGAGCAGGGACACCGCTGTCAGTCCCAGCAACTATGGGCTGGGTCTTCAACAACCAGCAGCAGGGACGATGGGGCTTTTCTGCACAAGGCAGAGAGCTGCAACTGGGATGCTACTCAAGACAGAGGCCCTCAGAGGGCGAGGCCCTCAACTAAAAGGCAGATTTAAAAATATATGCTCCCGGGGCGCCTGGGTGGCTCAGATGGTTAAGCGTCTGCCTTTGGCTCAGGTCATGATCCCAGGGTCCTGGGATCGAGTCCCGCATCAGGCTCCCTGCTAAGCGGGGAGCCTGCTTCTCCCTTTGCCTCTGCCATTCTCTCTCTCTCTGACTTTCATGAATAAATAAATAAAACATTAAAAAAAAAAAAAAAAAGAGTAACAGGTGGTTCTAGGCGGGCAGGAGAAAACCACCCTGGAGGGACAGATTCTCCACTCGAGCCGTACTGGATTCCTACAATAAATAAAACTCTGCTGAAGATGAACTCACAATCCAAAATTACCAGCATGTGTGGGAAACAGCCTGCCATGAGCCCACACAGGCCACAGGGTTATGTGCCTCCTAAGAACTTCAGATAAAAAATAAATACTAGAAATTACGTTTTAAATTAGTAAAAGCATAAAGTAATTAAGAACTTTAAAAAAATGTATTGATGCACACACAAAAAACAGATCTGATTTGATTTCAGGTCATGACCTCAGGGTACTGGGATCAAGCCTCGTGTTGGGCTCCGTGCTCAGTGGGGAGTCTGCTTGAGGACACTCTCACCCCCTCTGCCCTTCCTCCACTCACACACGCTCTCTCTCTGAAATAAACAAGTAAACTTTTTTTTTTTTTTTTAAGAATTTATTTATCTATTTGACAGAGACACAGCGAGAGAGAGAACACAAGCAGGGAGAGTGGGAGAGGGAGAAGCAGGCTTCCTGCTGAGCAGGGAGCCCAATGCGGGGCTCGATCCCAGGACCCTGGGATCATGACCTGAGCCTAAGGCAGATGCCCAATGACTGAGCCACCCAGGCGCCCCTTAAGAAGATAGAAATTGTTTCAGTTTCCATTTTTATTTTTATGTTATTTATTTTTAAGATTTTATTTATTTATTTGACAGAGACACAGCGAGAGGGAACACAAGCAGGGGGAGTGGGAGAGGGAGGAGCAGGCTTCCCGCCAAGCAGGCAGCCCGATGCGGGGCTTGATCCCAGGACCCTGGGATCATGACCTGAGCCCAAGGCAGACGCTTAACGACTGAGCCACCCAGGCGCCCCTAAACAAGTAAATCTTTAAAAAAAAAAAATACAAATTTGAGAAAAAAATTCCAGTAATAGAGAAAGAGGAGCTCTGGGGCCCGGCAGGAAAGCTCCCACAAAGAAGGGCGGCTCTGCCACCACCGAGGCAGTGGCCAGAGAATCCACCACCAACGGTCACACGCGCATCCGTAAAGTGGGTTTCAAGACGTGTGCCCCTCGGGCACGCAAGGAGATCCAGAAATTTGCCATGAAAGAGATGGGAACTGCAGATGTGCGCACTCACTGACACCAGGCTCAACAACGCTGGTGTCTGGGCCAGAGGAGCAAGGAATGTTCCATACCATACCCATGTGCGCTTGTCCAGAAAACATAACGAGGATAAAGAGTCACCAAACAAGCTCTAGGTGTTGGTTATCTGTGGACCTGTCACCACTTTCAAAAATCTACAGACAGTTAATGTGGATGAGAACTAATCGCTGAGTATCAAATAAAAGTAGAAAACTGCAGGGCGCCTGGGTGGCTCAGTCGGTTGAGCATCTACCTTCGGTTCAGGTCATGATCCCGGGGTCCTGGGATCCGGCCCCATGGCGGGCTCCCTGCTTGGTGGGGCCTGCTTCTCCCTCTCCCGCTTCCCCTGCTTGCGCTGACAAATAAATAAATTAAAAAAAAAAAAAAAAAAAGTAAGTATAAAACTAAAAAAAAAAAAAAAAGCAAAAGCAGCAGCCAGAGAGAAAACAGAGCAGGCTATGCAGACATGAATCACTCTCAGCAGCAACAGGAGCCAGAAGAAAATGAAATACTATCTTCTTGGTCCTGAAAGAGAGAACTGCCAACCTAGAATTCTACACCCAGCTAGAGAAAGGGTGTCACAAAGACTTTTTCAGGCAAAGAAAACCTACTGCCAAAAAATTTCCTGAAGAACTCGACAGAACGTACGTCATGAAGAAGCATGTTGCACCCAGATGGAAGGAAAACGCAAGAAAGAGAAAGCAGCCAAGAAACCAGTATATGGACAGGCAAATCTGAACAAGCACAGATTGCATGAAACAACAAAAACAATAATGACTACCTTGGTGGGCACAAAAACAAGGAACTAAAATCCTAGGGATCAATAGGAAGACAGACTGATGGCACCATCAGAGCTCCGGTGAGAGGTAAGGACGCGGACTGGCTGTTTCAACTCAGAGGTGCGTATTCGAATGTAACGTAACCACCAGCAACCATAGAAACAGAACGCAGAGCACAACCACCAAGAGAATAGGAAAACTTGCTCCAAAAAAGGAAGAAAAAGAAAAGCACAGAAAGGTGAGATGCACAGAAAGCATAAAATAAGAGAGTAGGAAATCCTAATATAATAATCCCCAAGACCTAAGCGAGGCACTTTGGCAATTAAAGTCCGATTTTCAGAGTGGGTAAAACCATACACATCTTGTACATACAAACTCCCCCGAAAAAAGGGCTCAGAGAGGCTGACAGTAAAAAGATGGAAAAAAGATACCAAGTGAGCACTCATCAAAAGAGAACTGCAATGATGACATTAATATCAGACAGAGTGGACATCAGAGGGAGGAAGCACAATCAAGGATAGCAGGTGCTACGTGATGATGAGGAGAACAAGATGCATCATTCCACACCTGTCTGCTTCCAGACAGAGAAAGCAAAACCTGACAGGCTTTGGGATCTGACAGATCTCCATTCAGAGGGGGGGACTCTCCCACACCTCTCTAGGTAAGTGATGGTGGGGAGGGGCGGTAAGTGCTTGTGGTGGGATAGGGTAGGTGCTCACAGCACAGTCAGCAAGTTCCACGTAATGGGCCGTGTCCAACTGGAGGATAATGTTCTTTTAAGCAAACACAGAATGTTAAAAAAAAAAAAAAAAAGATCATGTCATATCCTACAAAGAAAATATCAACAAATGCCAAGCAACCTGGATCAGGAGCTGGGTGGTTTGGTCATTTTTGTTCTAAAACAGCAAAATGGAGTAGATGCTCAAAACCTAAAACATTGACTATCTGCCATTTATAGAAGGTTTCCTGACCCTTGTTCTCTGTGGTCCAGACAATATTGCCTGACTACAAAGCAACCACATTAGAAATTAACACCATAGGGACAATCTTAAAACTCTAAATATTTGGAAAATTTACAACATACCATTAAAAATCATCAACCAAAAAAGGGTAATAAATCAAAATCAAACTAACATTTGAAACTGTATAACAAAAATGTTGTATCTTAAAACTCCTATTCATGGGAATTTACAGTTGAGGTCATCCTTGAATACGGAGAACAAAAGGTCAGAAATTAATGAGCTAAGTATTCAACACAATTAATTAAGAACAGAAAAATTTCAAAGGAATTAATGAGGAAAAGAACAGAAATTAATGAAATAAAAGCCAAATAAAATAAAGTAATTAAGAAATCCAAAAGCTGCTTTTTAACGGCATTACACAAACCTTGGGAAGGACAAATCAAGGGCCAAAAGGGAAGAGAATGGGCATAAAGAACATTAAGAATGGAAAGAAAGAAACTTCAATAAAAAAAAAAAAAGACAGAGGGACACAACGACACAGCAGGAACACCAGAACTAATTAAAACAATGTATAACGCGTGACCGGAAGGACTCTTCCCAGCGATGCCATGTGACTGGAACTATTACCATAGCCTCACTTTGCAAACAACAAAAAGTTCCAGCTCAGGCTGGTCCTGTGCGTTCCAGGAAAGGCCAAAGTCCAGGTGGGTCCAACTCCCGAAGGAACACCCTTACCCCCACACCATCCCACTGGAGCATGCTTACCTGAGGGGTGGAGGGCGGAGGGGTAGAAATCCACTGGGGCGCGGGTGGGCGGGATTCGTGGGTCCATGTAGGAAGGCATCATCATCCACCTGGGATCGAAGCCCAGCATCTGGGGATGGTGGGGGTAGAAGGTGCGCTGTGGGTGGGAAGGCGGAGGGTACACGGGCTGCCAGTGCTGCATTTTGTAGAGCTGCTCCTGACCGGGGAGAGAGACCAGGTTAGACAGGTGCTGGGGCAGAGCCTGCGCCTGTGTGTACTCCCGTGCACACACACACACACTCACGTGCACGCACGACACACACATGCTCACATACCGCCCCCGCCAGTCACGCCAAGCCCGGGCTGGAGGAGTGTCTGATGGTTCCCCACGGCTCTCTGTGGGGCAGCCCGAACCCCACCGGGCCCGATGTGAGCTGCCCTACCTGCCGCTAGCTTCAGCACACGACTGCCGGCCTCGTGGGGCCCTGGTTACACACTGGGCCCTCCGTCTAGAAGGCTCCTGCTTGCTCCCTCCATCCTGGCTCAGCCCTGCCCTTCCTTCAGTTTCCGCTTAAAACGCCTGTCCTCTGGGCAGCCCACTGCAAGTCCGCGGGCGGGACCAGACGGCCATCCTCGCTCTGCGACACTGGGACTCCTCCCTGTAGCACTCCCAGGAGGTCGCGATTCTGTACTGCTGGTTTCCCCTCACAAAGCTGTAAGCGACTACATGCCGAGCCCCCTGTAGCAGCCCTGCCCTCCTACCACACTGCACAAACGGGTGAGTATCAGCAAAACATTCAAATCAAGTCCTGCACCCGCGAGGGTTCGCTTCCAGCCCTGCCCCCCAGCATCAGTGACCCCCGGGGCACCACATAAGCGCCCTGAGAATCAGCATTCCAGCAGGAGCCAGGTACAGAGTCGGTTAAGGAGAAGAGCTGACCGGCTTCGCCCTACCCCTCTGCAAACAGGAAGGCCTGGGCCGGGTGCACGGAGCTGCTCCTCCGTCCGGCCCCCAGGCCCCCGGGGAACCTGACCAGACAGTCTGTCTGCCAGGCTCCTTCGGCTGCCCTGGTGCGCTCAGACTCCTTTCTATTCCTGAGGAATGACTTACCCGTCCCCGCCCCCCGAAGCGTTACTCTTACGGCTGTGTCTGGCTGGAGTTACCCCAGGGATCGTGCTGATCGGTAATTCTCCACCAGGCCCGCGAATCGCTGCACGGTGCTCGCTCACTCAACAGTGCCAAAGCACGAAGAGTATCACCTCCTGTTTATAGCTCAGGATCTGGTGAGCTTCCGAAATACCTCGCAGGGGCCCAGGGGAAGGAAGGAGGATCTGAGGTGAAGGCTTTAAAGGCAACTAAAAAAGATTCCGGAAAAGGCTGAAGACCCTGATTTGTCTCCCTAAGGCACACATGTTCCGGTCCATGCTCAGTCATCACTACCAACGACTAAAGGCACATCTAGCAGCTGGGCTACGTGATGTCCACATTTCCTGTTTCCCACCAAGGTGCACTGCTCATCAGTACGAACCTGTTCCTCCACACATCCCTCCTCAAAGACACACTCCCCGAAGAGTGCTCCAGTGGGGCCACCAGAGATTGGTGTGATGACAACCATCACCCACGTCATCCTCCCCGGGGCAAACAAGGTCCCTTTTGAGCTTTACGAACCACTCAAAATGAGGACACTGATAACACTGCCGAGCCAGTCCGCGGGCGCCCGAAAAGCCTCGCTACCACCCTGAGGCAGGAATCCATTCCTCCTGGCCCATCCAAGGCCACACCCGACTAGACAAGCTGCACAATCAGGATCAGAATCAGTTCAACACCCACAAACCTACATCCTTAGCCCAAAGCTAGCACACCTCTCCGGCAGCTTTCCAAGCCCTCCTGGGCCTCCTCCCTCGCTGGGAGGGTCCCAGGGTGGACAACGCTGGTCTCGGGAGAGGCCACAGCAGACTGCTCTGAATGAAAACACCAGTGTTCAGTGGAACTGCACTGGGTGAATGCACACAGCACCAACACTTCCTTACCGACACCAGACAACACGGCCAATACGCTACCAACAGCAGTTTTATTCATTTACGGGAGAAATCACTCGGAAAAACGCAAACTGGCCAGGGCTGGTCTTCTAGGGCTGTAAGTTTTCAGGTGCAGCTCCTGACATCCCTGCCAGTGACAGGGATACGGGAGGGCAGATTTCTGTCGGATGCTTTCATCGAAGGGGGAGGGGACATCCAGTGAGCAGTCCGATCTGTTTACCTGCTGCTGCTGGCGCTGGAACCTGGGAGGAAGTGACTTCTGGTACTTGCTGAACTCCTGTGCAGGGGACCCAGCCTCCCTGGCCCCCTCCTCACTGCTGCTCTGGACCACAGCTGGAGGAGCCGAGGGGGCTTCTTCCGAAAACGTGTTGGGGGCTCCCTGGGCAGAGAACTCGGGAGAGCCTAGAGGACAAATAACCAGAAAAACGGCTGCAGTGAGCTCACAAAAGCTGGGTCGGCCAAACACTGACAGCAAGTGCTCTTTCTTGTTGGCACGGACACCCCACTGCCGGCCTCCTCACAGCCCCGAGTCCTGGCACTGCGCTAACTGCCCCGCATGCGTGTGCTCACAGACCCCTGTGACGCCATCCCTTTGGGGGCGAGAAAGCTAAGGGTCGAGAGGGCAGGTGACCTGCCAGAGGTCACAGAGTCCGCGGTGAGGCTGGGATTCGGTTCCAGGCAAGAGAGGTTTTACTGAGAAGGACTCCAGCAAACCGGAGAACAGCCACCAGCTCGGCGACAGCCCATATCCATCATCCGAGCAGCAGGAGTCAACACATCCAAAGGCTGTGCGAGTCACCGCGCCTCTCCTCGCCCGCTTCCTCATCGATAAAGGGAAGAGAACAGTTTCCTTCTTTCTTGCCCCGGTCCTAGCTTTCCATTCTTTTTTTTTTTTTGGTCCCTAGCTTTACTGACCTATAATTAACATCTGCACTCTTAATTCTACTGCAGGGGACAATCAAACCCCAATGCAAAACCTCAGGGACCTGGCGGTGCTTCCCAGGGGAACGCTGCAGAAGCGCAGGGCAGGTGCACACGCAGCCCCCAGACCTGCCCCCGAGGACCCGTCTCAACTGACCCATGCTCACACCAAACCACCTGCTTCCTGGACTCTCCAGCTCAGTGAGTACTGAGGCTGGGCACACGCTGCACCCAGACTTCCAGGCAAGGAAATGGACAGAACAGTTGGCAGTTTCTCAGAATTCCCTGGACAGAAGGGGCTGAGGACTAGCAGATCAGGAATAAGACCCACCTGAGCACCTACCATCAGCCCCTTCTCTCCTAAAAAGAGTTGTTTTTAGTTGATTTAAGAATATCGGGGCACCTGGGTGGCTCAGATGGTTAAGCCTCTGCCTTCGGCTAGGGTCATGATCCCGGGGTCCTGGGATCGAGTCCCGCATCGGGCTCCCTGCTGAAGTTTAGAGCCTGCTTCTCCCTCTCCCTCTGCCCCTCTGCCCTGCTTCTGCGCTCTCTCTCAACTAATAAAACCTTAAAAAAAAAAAAAAAAGTACATCACAAAGAACAAAGCGGGTCGTACTCTCTTCAAAGTGCTCCAAGTCCCCTTTCCGCCCTGCAATCTGTTCCTCGCAGAATTAATGCCAGGAAGAATGCGCTCGAACGAGCAGGCAGGCTCGCTCAATGTCACAAAGGTACGTTTTTTGGGATTTTCTTAAATGAACCACAAGGACCCTGTGCTTGAATTAAAGCCCTCCAGCACCCGCATATTCGGGTGGGCAGTGGCAGGAACGAGAACAGTGATGAGGACAATGAGGACAAAGTTGGTAACACGCATGCTCTTCGCCAAGTGCTTTCTGTACTTTCTTTCCCATGGCCCCTCAGCGTGTGGGCAGGTACAGGCTACTTCCATCCCGTTTTAACAATGAGGAAACAAGCTCCAGGGAGCGAAGTGTGTAGCTGCAACAGGAGGTGAACCCAGGCCAGAACTCAACAGCCAGTGCTTCCCCGCGTCCCCTTGCTGCGGCCGCAGGTTGCACTAGGAAGCCAGGGAGCCGCAGAGTACTGGCAACAGCCCAGGGTGTCCGCTTCACGGGACCAGGGCCCAGCGCTTACCCTTGCGCACAGCAGGGCCATTCTCCTGTGGGGGCAGCTTCTCGGTGCCTGGAGATCGGGGCACTTCCTTCTCTGCCTGCTTCTGGGCCTCTCCCGCCTTCTGAGCCTGCTTGCACTTCTGGTCCAGCTGCTTGAGCTTGGCAGCACAGGCAGCCAGCCTCTCTTCCCGGGCTCGGCGCTCCTCCTCCTCCCGGCGCTTTCGGGCTCGCTCCACGGCCTCGGACATCTCTGACTGCACAAACTTCTGCCGTGGGGGTGGCTTGTCCTCTTTCTCCTCCATAGACTGCTGCCGGAACATGCTGCCCAGCGAGGATTTCTGCCCAGAGAATAAAGTCGGATGAAACAATGGGCCCCATGCCTGGGGCACGGTCCACCCCACCATGAGATCAGTTCTCCTTCCTGAGACCCCTGAACACCTTTAAGAGGCAGCAGTCACGTGCCGAGTGGACCTGGGTTTCAATCCTGCTTGGCCCTTTACTAATCTGCAGGGAGGTCTGGGCAAGTGCCAACGTTCTCTACCTTAGCTCCCCCTGTGCAAGCTGGGGATAAAGGAGGCCCTAGGGACAGGAGATGTGCAATGAAGGACGTGCAAGGTGCTCTGCACCGTTACCGACACAGGAAACAGTGCCTGGATGCTCTCACCATGGCTAATGCACACACAAGATTAGGGCCTCCACGGCTAGCGGACAGGAGCAGAGACCCACACATTCATCATTTGAGTCGCAAAACGGCTCTCCTCTTTCTCCCGTGAAAATACAGAAACCTCTGGGTGTAAAGGGGCGCAAGAAACTAAAATTCACAATCAGGCATATGGTTTCAAAGTGACTCTTCATATAAAGACATCTCTTTGGGCCACTTCATCCACTTCTGAGTCTCTCACTGGTTCCCAGTTACCGGGCAACCAGTGGGACGCCCTCTCAACCCTGGGAAGGTTGCTCCCCGATCTGCAGGGAGCGGAGCTGCAGACAGAACACAGCACAGATGATGGGCAAGTGTAACTGAGCACCAGTCACCAAAACTCCCATGAGGAATGACCATCAAATAACAGAGCTTCCCAGGGCGCCTGGGTGGCTCAGTCATTAAGCGTCTGCCTTCGGCTCAGGTCATGATCCCAGAGTCCTGGGATCGAGTCCCACATCGGGCTCCCTGCTCAGCAGGAAGCCTGCTTCTCCCTCTCCCACTCCCCCTGCTTGTGTTCCCTCTCTTGCTGTGTCTCTCTGTCAAACAAATAAATAAAATCTTAAAAAAAAAAAAAACCACAGAGCTTCCCATGCCGGATGCTAGTGACAGATGCACACAAGGGTCCCCAGTCCTCAAACATCAAAAACAAGATCTCTGCCTTTTCTGGTGTGCTCATGAGCCCTTGACAAAAGAGCCATGTGACACATTTATTGCAGTCAAGGACTTTTCTCCTGCAAGTTAACTTCTTGTGATCCAGAGACAATAATGACAAAGATTAGAAACTTCGAACTTGGAAGCATTTAAAAGCACTTTCAGATGATGAGACTGGGGCCGAGGTACGCACTTTCCTTTCACGTTGCCTGGGACCAGGCCTGCCCGTGCTCTGGAATGCCGTGCACAGTGACACCCCCCGGGCCTACATCATCATTTACCTCACCCCTCGGGGCTCCCAGAAATGAAAGAGCAGAATCAAAGGGCACGTGTGTAACTCCAGTAAGATGGCTGGGAGTGCCTTAACATTAGCTGCCATTTCATAGACCCCGTGCTCTGGAAAGCGTTTGAACTTTTCAGAAATCTGAATGCATAAAATTATAGAGATTTTTTTCTCTGTTGACTCAGTTAACTCACATTGTTGTTTATGAGCAGATCAAAGTGAAACCTTCCTGGAATACTGAGTAACCCCAATACAGGAATGGAATTTGGATTAACTGCAGGGTAATTTCCAAGAACAGCTCTGTCAATTTTGTTTCCCCTTTGTGTCCCCTATGCCTAACACAGGGCCTGGCACACAGTAGGTACTCAATACAAAAGACTGAAAATAGAGGCATTTTTATTTTATATGATGTAGAACCAGAGCCCCTTAAATGGCAAAGTGCATTAAAAATGGCAATTTTGTTACTGTGGTTGTTGTTTTGCTAAACGTATTTGAATTAATACCTTTCCCTGAACTAACTCTGCGCCTCCTGGACAATCAGTCCCCAAGTCCCGAAGTGTGGCACAAGGCAGGCATCTGGCGCCGGGCAGTCATGGTGGCTAAGAGCAGGTGGTCAGAGCCCAGGCAGGGCGAGGAGGGGGTCCGTGTAGAGGTGTGGCTGGTGTGGGAGTTAGAGCCAACCCAGCTGGGTGAGGAGGCACATCACAAGGAGAGGCGGCCCAGCAGGGAGATTCAGGGCATCCACGTGGGGCAAGGAGGACGGGGCATTGACAGCTGAGGGAGCAAGCAGGGCATCTGTGCAAGGGAGAGAGCGTGGGGGGCAGAAACGGGAGACTGGTCACACACGGGGGGATGGATCAAGTGAGTGTGAATACCAGGGACAATGGGAACAGATGTCTCACTGTTGGAGAGAGGAGCCACAGATACACGGGGGGAAAGACCCAAGTTGGATTGTGTGGAACCAGAGATACCACTGTGAAGTCATGGCTCTCCACACAGATATGGAAATAATAAAGACACAAACATGTATCTATGTGTATCTGTATATACATACACACCTTTCCTCACCCAGCCCACCGAGCAGGCCCAGGAGGAGTGAGCACTCCCGATACCCACATATTGGTTTCTAAGTATCATAAGGGCTGATTCCAGACCAAGGCAAGGTAAGGACAAAATGACCTTGGAAAAGCTCGTCCTGGGGCGCCTGGCTGGCTCAGATGGTAGACTGACCATGTGACTCTTGATCTCAGGTCGTGAGTTCACGCCCCACGTTGGGTGTAGAGCTTACTTGGAAAAAAAAAAAATTGAAAGAAAAAAAAGAAAGAAAAGAAAAGCTTGTCCTACCAGAAAACAAGGAAACTGCTCAATAATGGATGGGACACAGAAGGACCGACGCCAGCCTGAAGAGGCTCCTGACTGCCAAATCAAAAACACTCGGAGCTTCAAAACAACGAGAGGAAGAGATTATAACTCACTATGTAAATAAGTAAACTAGAAGTTTAATGAGAAACAGGATAGTCATAGCTTCAAAGTATCTCCCCACATATTTTTTATTACAAATGTGGAAGAGAGAAACTCCACAGTGTGAAATTCGGGGGACATTAAAACCTTAGTCGAGAGATCAGAGTGAAAGCTGCCAGAGCGTGCACAGAGCAGGCTCTCTGTCGCATGGTGGGATGCGGGGAGAGGAGTCAGTGTCATTTCTGAGACAGTCTAGCCAAAAATGCAAACCTTGGACCTAATCATGAGGAAACACCAGACAAACCCAACTGGAGGTGAATTCCACAAAATAAATGGCTTGCAGGGCGCCTGGGTGGCTCAGTTGGTTAAGCGACTGCCTTCGGCTCGGGTCATGATCCTGGAGTCCCTAGATCGAGTCCCACATCGGGCTCCCTGCTCGGCAGGGAGTCTGCTTCTCCCTCTGACCCTCCTCCCTCTCATGCTCTCTCTCGCTCTCATTCTCTCTCTCAAATAAATAAATAAAATCTTTAAAAAAAAAAAATTAAAAAAAATAATAAATGGCTTGCAATCCCCACAAGAGTCAAAGTCACGAGAGTGAAGGAAGGCTGAGCGGCTACTGTCTGCAGGCAGCCTGTGATTGGACGGAACCAACTCCAGGCAGGAGGTGGATGGGGCTGAGGATCAGGTGGCAGTGAGGTGTCAGCACTAACTTCCTGGTTTTGACTGCAGTTACCTACGAGGCAGAAAATTAATACCAAAGTTTTCTGCAGTGACAGGGCCTGACCAGGCTGGCAACTTACTCTACAAATGGTTCAGAGAAAAATATTCTTTGTGTTGTGCTTCCAACTTTTTGGTAAGTTTGTGACTGTTTCAAAATTTTAAAAGAAATTTTTTTTAACGAAAAATCAAAAGAGAGAAATGTCCACCCAGGACTTTTCGGAAACCTAACCACGGAACTCAGTGAAGTACAAACGCATAGGCCAGACGACCAGACGACTGCTGAGCTGCGGTCTTGGCGCTCTGGTGAGAACGAATTTGAGAAGAACAGGTGTGTGCGCATGCGTGCGTCTTCCCCAAGCTAGTCACAGGCACAGAACCCCTCCAGGGACCACGGTACCTGGTAGTCAGGGCCAGACGCCCAGCTGTGAAGTTTCCTGGAAAGTGGCTGAGGTTCTGGCACTTTCCGGACGACACGGGTCACACCCACTGCTTCGCCCCAGTCCTTTCCTTCCTCTTGGGAACGCTTGACATCGGCACTGTCCGCGGAGCTCATCGACAACTGTCGCTGCCGTCTGGGGTCCCAACTGCTCCTGGGACAGACCGCAGTGAGCGTGAGTTTTCCCATCAGCCCCAGCATGGTTTGGTCTTACCCGTCAGAGGGCCTCAGGAATCCCCAAGCCAGCTGTCCATACACCAATGTCCTTCCCTGGAACAGACCTAGCCCGCCGTGGGTGAGAGGACACGCCCAGAACACCAAAATCCAGCACCAACATTTACCACGTCACTCTTACACACAAAACTCCAGGTGGGACATTTCACATCCATTACTTGGTTTACGGGAAAATAAGTCCTTTCTCCCCCATTTTAAAGGGTTGGTAACAGAGTTTCAGAGAACTTGGGGAGCTGTCTTCCCAGGAAGAGCGAACAGATTTGAACCTAGGATCCCAGATGAAGGTCCCTTCTCCTTAGACTATGGCTCCTTCCCTGTGTTTTGCATAAAGGAGGTGCTCAATCAATTCTCAAAATAGCAAAAGACGACTCACTGAATGATGCATAATACAGAGAGCAAGAGGAGGAAGCCAAGCAGATGCAGCACGGAGAAGGAGAAGAGGGGTTCCAAACGGAGGCTGGAAGGGAATGGAGATCTGGACAGTGCTCACCTTTATGTGCTGCAGGGAAACAAAGGCACCAGGGTAAAAAAAATATGTGCATTTACCAAGCACTGCTTTTGTGCAAAAGAAGCGCCCAGCACACATCAAGGAGTTCAGAGAAAAGCAGGGGGTCAGGAGTGGCTCCTATGTGTGTGTCTGCGTGTGTCCATGCACACAGGTGCAGGGAGGGCAAAGGGAAGATGAGGCCCTCACTTTGAGAGGCGCCAAGACCACGCAAGGCTCCTGACGCACCAGGAAAGACGACTAAGGCACAGTGTGGAGGAAGGATGTGAGCCAGCTAACCTCTGAATGGTCCAGAAAAGAAAGGATGTGGTCCCAGGGGCCCAGAGACAATGAACAGGAAGGGATGGAGTCCAGGGAAGTGTCGGGAACCCATCAGGGATGGGGAAACAAAGATGATTTAAGGAAGACCCGGGAGCTTGGAGGAGGAGACTCACAACTAACTCGGAGAACACGGAGAAAAGAGCAGGTTCAGGGAGGGGATGGCTTGGGGACTCTCAATCTGAGATGCCCTTGGTCAAAGCCAGCAGTGAAGCTGGGTCCAAACCCATGCTTAACCCTTTCAGTTGAATATTCCATTCACGTCAACTGAAAGAGACGAGGAACAGAGTGTCCTATTGCTCCATAAGTCTGTAAAACTGTATGTCTTTGCCTTTGATTTAAATTCTTGCTCACAATTCCTTCTGGGCTGAGTGTTCCAAGAACTGACCCATAGATATTTCCCAAGTGCATTCAAAGCTTCAGTTAAAATCAAACAGCAGTAAAATAAACCAGAGAAGCCTCAATTAGTTCACTGTTCGTGTACCAGAGAAAAAGTAGCTGAAGGTCACTACCCACCCCCTCTAGAAGGACTTTGAAGTAAATAACATGGAATAACAAAGAAAAAGACTTGCACGCTTGACTATGTAAACATTCAGTTATTGACAATAAAACTGACAAAAGGAAAAACATCAAAGCATTAATATTTAAATGATATAAAACACTAATCCCATTTTAAAGGTGATATAATAAGTCTAATAAATAAATATACAAAGGAAATAGGCAATCCCACACAAACGAAAGCATTCATATTTGCTGGTATTCAAAAATTAAATTAAATTAAATTGAAAAGCAAATTAAAGCAGCCATAAGTACTATTTAAAAAGTACTAGCCAGGGCGCCTGGGTGGCTCAGTCGTTAAGCGTCTGCCTTCGGCTCAGGTCATGATCCCAGCGTCCTGGGATTGAGTCCCGCATCGGGCTCCCTGCTCCTTAGGAGCCTGCTTCTCCCTCTGCCTCTCGCTCTCTCTCTCTCTTTCTGTCTCTCATGAATAAATAAATAAAATCTTTAAAAATAAATAAATAAATAAAAATAAATAAATAAATAAAAAGTACTAGCCAGGGGCACCTGGGTGGCTCAGTTGGTTAAGCGTCTGCCTTCAGCTCAGGTCATGATCCCAGGGATCATGGGATTGAGGCCCAAGTCAGGCTCCCTGCTCAGCCAGGAGCCTGCTTCGCCTTCTCCCTCTACCCTTCTCCTGCTTGTGTTCTCTCTCCTTCTCTCTCTCTTCTCTCTCAAATAAATTTAAAAAATCTTAAAAAAAAAAAAAGTACTAGCCAGGGGAGCCTGGCTGGCTCAGTCAGTAGAGCGTGCGACTCTTGATCTCAGGGTCAGGAGTTCGAGCCCCACATTAGGGGTGGCGTTTACTTTAAAAATAAATAAAAATAAAAAGTACTAGCCAATCAATCTACTGGCATTATGACAAAAACTAGAGGGACCAAACTACAATGGAGTTTTTTTCCAAAGGGCATTATAGGTAATATGAGTCCAAAAAAGACAGAAAAAGGATGAAATGGTCAAGTAAGTTCAGGAAATCTGGCATACCCCACTCAGCGCTTCTCCCACCTCTCCAAAGATCCCCGACACGCTTCAGCACGCATGTCCTAGGCTCTGGGCAACCGTGAAGTAAAGGAGTTAAGTTGAACCCCGGTGGTTTCCCAGCTGTGCCTGGCCAGAGAAACCCTGCTGGGCACCAGACCCACACGTAATCTGCGGAGCAGGAGGTGCAAACAACACTCGGGAAACACTGGCACGCAGTTAAAACCACCAGGACTCGGCCAGCCCACCAGCCAACCGTGCCGGGATGCGCACCCTGGCTCCGGTCCCACACGCTGTCCCATCCGCAGAAGGGAAACCACATCTGCCCGCGTGAGGCTGCCCATGACCAGGAAATGCACTTGGCACAGTGACCAGCACACGGCTGCACGGCCAAGCAGTGATGCGCGTGCACCCGCTTTGGTCAAGCCCCAGGGAGCGGCGCTCTGAGCAGGGATGGGGGATCCTTACCACTTCGGCCTGCCATCCTTCCCAACTTCTTCCTCCTCTTCATCATCACTGAACTTCAGTTTCTCGGAGTAGTCCACTTCCTCATGAAGGCCTACAACAGGAGGAGGGCCAGGGAGACCGAGAGAAGCCAAGTCTGAGCAGTGCTAAGAGCGCCACCCTGGGGACTTCCTCCAGTCAAGGGCTGCTGTCGGCCCAACGGAGGAGGAAGGGCAACCTGGCCAACCGCCACCATGACAAACACCGCAGATCAGGTGAGGGATGGCTCTGGCTTCGGGCGACAACAGAGCAACCCGGCCAGATTAACCCTTCCACAGATAACGGTTCTTAAATCTGGACAAAATATTTTACAAACATATTAGAAGGTACGGAAGAGTGAACAAAAAAGCAGGCAAAACGAGACGGGAGTCCAACCTGGCAACACAGAGGCTTGGCCAGTGGGATCTGTGAGCTACCCAGCGTGAGGGGCTCAGGGGGCAGAACGTGCCCATCAGCTGACAAGTCGGCACACAAAATGTGGGAGAGCCATATAGGGAAAGAGTATTTTGGCCATAAAAATGAATATGGACACACACCTCAACAAGATGAATCCTGAAAACATGCTCAGTGAGAGAAGCCAGAGAGAAAAGGCCACACGCTATACTGTGCTTCCGTTTACATGAAGTGTCCCGAAGAGGCAAAACCACAGAGACGGAAAGTAAATAGTGGTTGCCAGAGGATGCATGTGGGGGTGGGGGGTCACTGGGAGTGGCTGCTAATGGTACAGTGTGCTTCTTTTGTGGGTGATGGAAATGTTCTGGAACTGGACAGTGGAAATGGCTGCACAAACATGTGAATGTACTAAAACCCACTGAACTGTGGACTTTAAAAGGATGGATTTAATGGTATGTGAAATTTGTTTTATGAACTGTATCTTTTTAAAAAGAAAACAAAAAGTCCAATACAATTACAAAGCAAATTTGATGAAAAGGCAAGTGCAACTATACGCTGTCTAGATCATCAGTTTAAATACAAACACAAATGGGCTGAAAGGAAAAGAATTAAAGAAAAAAGACACAACATGAAAACATTAACACCAGAGCAATGATCTAACATGGGACAAAAGACCCCCCCCACCAAGACAAGAAACATTTCTAGTGATAAAGGACATCTGAAAACAATACAAAGGATCAATATGTCGGTCATAAAAATTATAAATGTGCATATGCCTAATAACAGCTTAGAAACCAATGAAGCAGAAACCTGATAGAATTAAAGGGAGAAACAGATAAATCCACAGTCACAGTGGAGAACTCCACACCTCATTTTCAGTAAGAGAATTAGACAAAAATATAAATATGTAAGATCTGAAGGATACTATCAACCACCTTGATAGTGACTAAACTGATATTTACAGATGCTCAACAACTGTAGAATACACATTCTTTTCAAATACACTTGAATAGTCACCAAGACAGACTATGTCCTAGTCATAAAATAAGTCTCAGTGAGTTGAAAAGAACCAGAATCGGGCGCCTGGGTGGCTCAGTTGGTTAAGCGACTGCCTTTGGCTCAGGTCATGATCCTGGAGTCCCGGGATCGAGTCCCGCATCGGGCTCCCTGCTCGGCGGGGAGTCTGCTTCTCCCTCTGACCCTCCTCCCTCTCATGCTCTCTGTCTCTCACTCTCTCTCTCTCAAATAAATAAATAAAATCTTTTAAAAAAAAAAATTAAAAAAAAAAGAAAAGAACCAGAATCATACAGTGTATGCTCTTGGACTACAATGGAGTTAAATTAGAAATCCAGAAAGCCCTAATAATTAAAATGAACAGATAACAATCCAACAATGGAGAAAATTAAAGCCCCAAACTGCCTTTTCTTAAGAAATAAAGATTAAAAAGAATAACTCCTTAGCAGAAATGAATAAGAAAAAGAGAAAAAATACAAATTACCCAATTACTGGGAATGAAAGAAGGGCTATCACTACAGATCCTGCAGACACCAAAAGGAAAAGGAATGCGATCAACAACTTTATACCAATAAATTCAACTCAAAAGAAATGAACAAATCCCTTGAAAAACACGACTTTTTAAATACTGACAAAAACAACAAAGGAAATCTGAGTAGCCCTCTAACTAATCAAAGAAATTAAATTTATTATCAAGAATGTCACCACAAAGAAAACTCCAGGGTCAAATTATTTCACTGGTGAATTTTATCAAGCATTTAGGAGAGAAATAATACCAAACTTATAGAAACTCAAAAAGCAAAGAAGGAACATTTTCCAACTCCTCTTATGAGCCCAGCATAACCCAATACCAAAACCCAACAAAGATATTAAAAGAAAAGAAAATCAGAGACCAATATCTGCCATGGACATAGACACCAAGAACCTTAATAAAATATCAACACACTGAATCTAGGCATACAACAAGGTGGAGCTTATTCTAGGAATGCAAGGTTGGTTTAGCATTAAAAATAAATAAACAAACAAATAAGTATCAACCAATCAATCAATGCAGTCCTCCAGATTACCAAAATAAAGGGGAAAAATCTTTTGATCACAGACACAGGGAAAGTTATTAAACAAAATTCAATACCCATTCATGACTTAGAAAACAAAACACTCAGCAAACTAGAAATAAAAGGAAACCCCTTGATCTGATAAAAAAACACCCAAAATCCTATAGCTGACATCAGATTTAACGGTGAAACACTAGACACTTTCTCCCCAAGATCAGGAACAAAGAACTTCAACACAGCACTGTACTGGAAGTACCACACTGCATTTAGGCAAGAAAAAGAAATAAAAAAGGCATATAATCTGAAAAGAAGACACAAAACTCTCCCTATTTATAAGCAACATGATGGTTTATGTAGAAAATTCTAAGCAATCAACAAAAACTAGTAAAACTAATCAGTGTAATTCAACGAAGTGCCTGGTACAGGTCCATACACAAAAATCAATGGTTTATGTAACACCAAACAAAAAAATGATTACATTTTAAAAATCAACACCATTTACAACAGCGTCAAAAAACATAAACTACTTAGGAATAAACTTAACAAAAGATGTTGGAGACCTCCACACTGAAAACTGTGAAACACAGCTGAGAAAAGTCAGATGCACCAAGTTCCCGGGTGGAAGATTCAAAATTAAGGTATCATTTATCTAGAAATACATTCAACACAGTCCTGACCAAAATGCCTGTGAGCTTTTTGTAAATACTGACAGGCTGATTCTAAATTTATATGGGAATGAAAAGATCTTATAGTTGAATAATATTGAAAAAATAGTCAATCTTGAAAAGAAACAAGGCTGGAAAACTTACACGGCCTGAATTTAAGACTCACTATAAAGCTACAGTGTGGTATTGGCATAAGGATGAATAAACACATCAAGGAAACAAACAGGGTCCAGAAATAGACCCATACTTATCTGGTCAATTGATTTTTGGCAAAGGTGCCGAAGTAAAATTCAATAGGGAGAGGGAAGTCCTAACAACAAATGGTATAGAACCACTAGATATCCTTCTGGATTCAAGTGAGCCTGGACTCCTAGCTTACGCACAAAAATTAATTCAACATAGACCACAGACCCAAAAACAAGAATTGAAACTATAGAAAATAAGAGAGTATCTTGGGGCGCCTGGGTGGCTCAGATGGTTAAGCATCTGCCTTCAGCTCAGGTCATGATCTCAGGGTCCTGGGATCGAGCCCCACATCAGGCTCCCTGCTCAGCGGGAAGCCTACTTCTCCCTCTCCCTCTACTGCTCCCCCTGCTTATACTCTCTCACTCTCTCTGTTGAGTAAATAAATAAAATCTTTAAAAAAAAGGGGGGGGGGAGTATCTTTGCTGTCAAGGGGAGACAAAGATTTTTAGACAGGACACAAAAGAAATAACTACAAAAAACGCAAATTTGGGGCGCCTGGGTGGCTCAGTTGGTTAAGCGACTGCCTTCGGCTCAGGTCATGATCCTGGAGTCCCTGGATCGAGTCCCGCATTGGGCTCCCTGCTCGGCAGGGAGTCTGCTTCTCCCTCTGACCCTCCTCCCTCTCATGCTCTCTGTCTCTCATTCTCTCTGTCTCAAATAAATAAATAAAATCTTTAAAAAACACAAATTTATAAATTAAACTTCATCAAAACAAAAAAACTTTGGCTCATCAAAACCCAGGGCTAAAAAAATGAACAGACAAGGGGCGCCTGGGTGGCTCAGTCGGTTAAGTGTCCGACTCTTGGTTTTTTTGGCTCAGGTCATGGTCTCATGGGTCCTGGGATTGAGAGCCGTGTCAGACTTCGCTCTCAGCACGGAGTCTGCTTGGGATTCTCAATCCCTCTCCCTCTCTGCCCCTCCCCCCACTCATATGCTCTCTCTCTCTCAAATAAATAAATCTTAAAAAAAAAAAAAAAAGGACAGACAAGGCAAGCAAACAATGAGAAAAAAATATTTGTAAAACGTTAAGTTGCAAAGGACTCGTATCCATGACTTTTATCCTACCACTCAAAAAGAGAAAAAAAAAAAGAAAATACACCAATAACCAAATAACACATGAAAACTTGTTCACCATCATTAGTCATCAGCAAAATGCAAATTACAAGCATAATGAGACACCACTACACACCCACTAGAATGGCTAAAATTAAAAAGACTAATCACATGGAAGTGTTGTGAGGGCGCAGAGAAACCCAGCTCTCAAACCCTGATGCCAGGAACGTAACCTTGCACGGCCACCACGGGGAAAGGTGCAGGTGGGTCTCAGAGGCCCAACGGCTCATCTTCCCTTTGACCTAACAATTCCACTCCTGGGTATTTACTGAAGACAAATGAAAATACTGTTCATAATGGAACCTCCCTCACAAGAGGGGAGGCCCTAGGCAGAGTCGGGGGAGGAAGGCAGGCTGGCAGGGGAAAGTTCTAGAAAGTCCTCTCAGCGGGAGGTGTGCTACACACGTGTATCCCTCCGTCAAAACTGCACAATGAAGATGAGCACCTTTCAGTGTAACTTGAAAGCAAATAAACAAAAAGAATTTTAAGAGAACACAATCGGACTGGCGGACAGGGTGTGGTACTTGTTAAAGCCAGGTGATGGGAAGCTGGGGGCTCACTGCCCCATTTCCAGTTTTGTTGAACTTTTAGGAAGTTAACAAAACGTCCCCTGCAGCTAAGAGCGAGACCAAAGACCAACAGAAGACACGGCTCGGTGAGGAAGCAACCGCTGGCCAGCACCCACTGGGGGCCCTGAAGCTGCTGCCCGCCCCACAGCCCCGCTGCGGCGTGCTGAGGGACGCACACCCACTCGCTGGCCCTGAAAGCCCCACAACCCACCTGCCCAGCCATCGTCAGCGTCTGCGTCCAGGTCGTCCAGGCCCTTCAGGTTTTCGGCGTTGATGATCGTGGGCCGCGGCGCCCGTCCCACCAGCTGCCTCAGCGGGCGGATGGGGCGAGTCGTTCCCAGCCTGCTTTCTTTTCTGACGAGGGCGAGAAGAGTAAAGATCTGGCCTCACGTCAAGTATACAGATGGAAGCACAACCCAATACTTTTCCCAAAAATAAGTCCTACATTGCCAAGGTTCATGGTTGCATTTAATATTTAAATCGTCTCCTTTTAAAAGAAACCTATAACGAACAAACACATCCCGGAGAAGTTCTGCCCCGTTCTGCACTTTTATACACTCAGTACTAACGCCTAGGGCAGCAGTCACAAACACGTGCCAACACGTCAACTCTTGTCAGAAACGTACAATCCTAACCCAGCCTCGTCCAGCTCCGGATCCCAGCCACCCCACACACCCTGCAGCTCAGAGTTGGTTTTCAGGTCCACTGTGGCCTCCAGAAGACAAAGCACCTTCAAACGTCAGCCCATTATCTCGTGCAGTGCCCCCAAGTGGGGGCACGCTCGATAACACAGGAGCCTTACCCATCTTGGTCATTCATCTGGAACTGTCTAAAAGGAACACGGGGTTCAAGACGGAGCTGGGGAAGGGGAAAAGATCCTCGTTCCACTGTACCCTGGTTCTCGGATGACTGCGGTGAACACATCTGAAACATAACATCAATGAACAGGATTTTCTGGTAATGGCTCACGTGCTAAGTTCCGCTTGCATTCAAATTCGTTTTGGAAAATGGAAACTGGGAAGAAGAGACAAGCAAGTCTTGGAACTGCCCAGTTAACCCTACCCCCGTATCCCCCATCTCTTTCATGCCGTCAGGAAGCACACCTGGGGACTTGCGATGTCGTAGGCAATGCCTGCCTCTCCTTTCGCTAAAGAACCAAAGGCTAAAATAATACCCACATCACCAGGGAAAGAAGCCAAAGACCCTCAAGACTTGAAAAGGGGGAGAGAAAAATGCAGAAGTAATGGACTCGTCCAAGGTAGGGCATATCAGGGCAAAGACATTGGGAGGAGAACCGAGGTGGACATTCAACCACTTAGAGGAGGTTCTGCTGGACACAAGCAATCCAACTTCATGGGAAAAAAAAATGCATACTCTGAAAACTTACAAAAGCAGGAAGCATGTCATGGTATGTAGGTGGGTGGTATACATTTCCCATGAACTGTGAAGCCCCTTTTCGGACAGGCTGAGCCGGGCGGAGAGAGGGGTCCTTAGAATCGCTGGTACATGCCGAGGAGGGGGCTCCGTCTCCCGCACTTGAGTTCCTGCTGCCCAGCTCAGTTGGGGAGGCGCTCAGAGACGTGGCAGAAATTATGTTTCGCCCACCGCCCTCCCTCCAGCTTGTCACATCTGGAAATTGAAAGGGGGCAAAAGGGGAAAGAGGAGGGGGGAGGAGGGATTGTGTGAGGTTCTGAAGGTCAAGGGACCCCCTCATTCACCAAAAACAAAAACAAAAAACCCAAAAGTGAAGAGTCAAGTGGTCGAATCTGTCAGGGAAGGTGGAGGGCAGACACCTGACCAATGAGTATGAACTTGCTGTGGGAAGTCTGGTTGTAAGAGAAATACAAAACAAGGTCCACTCACAGAGAAAACAAGTGTAAACAAGACATGGTCTTCGTTAATTAACAGAAACCACATACACCCACAGATCTAACACACGAAGAAATCAGGACACAGCCTCGATGAAAACAGCCTGGGGTTAATTTCTCCCACAAATACTGACCCATCAGGATCAGCACTAGGCTCAGCACTGGGCTTTACATTAAAACTGGAGTAAGTCCTGGGGCACGTGGCTGGCTCAGTCGGTAGAGTGTGTGACTCTTGACCTTGGGGTTGTGAGTTTGAGCTCCATGTTGGGTGTAGAGATTACTTAAAACTAAAACCTTGAAAACGGGTGTAAGTCCTGACATGTTTCAACTCTGTTTCTCAGTGACGCCTCTGGTCAGAGATTTCGCAGCTCTTAAGGTAAAGCAGAGCCCCTCGCCCTCCAAGTGGGGGTGTAGGAGGATCTGTGGCCCTACCCACCAGGCCTTCACCCCCACTCCTGCTCAGGCTCAGGGTGCTCTCCTGCAGGTCACAGACCTGCCAACCTATCTATCTTTTCAAGATGATGTGTCCCGCTGCCAAATTTAACAAGATCTGGGGGAATCAGATGAGCCCGCCCCTTCTCAGTCAATGTCTGGTTAGGAGTTGAAGCACGAAGTCCCTGAGTACTTGACCCCCAAGAGAACGAGACACAGCACAGGAGCCACAAAACCAGGGCTGGGTCCCAGCAATTCAAGCACCTTGCACGCAATCTTGGGCGAATGCTATGGTCACCGCTCTGGCCACACCTGCTCCATCTTCTCAAATGAGGAGATGCAACTGATCCCAGAAGCTGCTTCTAGTTCTAAATTTTTGTGGTCCTACAGAGCAGCTCATTTTAATCCCAGACAGCTACCCAATGCTTGGCTTGAGGAATTCGGTTACATTATTTGGAGCAGACAAAATAAGCCAGCACAGGTCACTGAAAAGGTAGCATGCGCCATTTAAGAGTCATCTCGTGATCGTTTCATTTACAGGGTATCACTTCTGACACTGAGATGCTTCGCGGATTAAGACAAGTGGACAGAAGTCCCTCATGTTTCAAGACCTAATCAAACCCTCCCTTCCCCCACCCACCCCCAAACAAACAAAAAAACATGAACCATTTCACCAACATCTTAATCTCTCACCTCTTGAGGCCATTAAAATACACATGTATTACTTGTAAGTTCTGCTCCACAATCCTGTCAACTCCTTGGCCAGACCCCAGAGGACAGGACCATGGAGACAAGTCCTAGGCTGGCTACAAACAATCCCCAGAGGAGCATGTTAAAATACAGAGATTCTAATTTGGCTGGGGAGGGAGGAGGGCCGGAAATCAGACTTTTTAACAAACTCCTCAAAGGCTCCTGACAGGATTCGGCTAGAGCAAAGAAACACTGGCTTAGAAAACAGACTCCTGAATCAGGTACGAAGTGAACGGGCCCTTGGTCTGTCTTTGCCCTGAGCAAAGCAGAACAGAACAGAACAAATGTCTGATGACAGAGGGGGAAGCAGACAGGCCTGGTTCAACCCGAAGGATGAGAAAGGGGGAGTCCTCTACAGACCAGCCTAGGGAGTAAGTCCCACAGAGGCAGGGAACAGGGTCAGTAAGCAAGCTTTGCAGGCAGAGAGCCTGGGGCTCGGGAGCACCAGCTTGTTGAGAGCATGTGTGCTTCTAAGAGGCAGAAAGGCAAAAGGAGGAGGACAGCCACTGTTCCCACATGTGCCCAGACAGGGACCACAGTGCACTTACTCTGAGGGCGGAGGCTTGGTCCTGGCCCATACGACAGATCGAAGACGCCCCTTTCCTTGCCAGCCTTGTCCTGCCCTCCAGCTGCTTTCAGCGTCGGAAACTCCTCGGGAGAGAAGGATAACAGTCGGCTTGAGCCCCTTAAACCTGCCGAGAAAAGCAGAGGACCCGGTGAGGGGCACTGACGGGCATCAACAGCTGTCGGCTTTAGCAGCCCCACGGGTCAGGAGCCACGCTGCCTGGAGCAGGCTCCTGCTGAGTGTGTCCCATCTGCACGGGACAAGGAGAGCAAGACGCAGAAGGCCTGCAGGGGCTGGGACAGCAGATCACAGTCGCTCCAGCCCAGATCCTTCTCCTTGCCTCCCCAAGGCCTCCACCCCAGATCCACCCTCATTAGCAATAAACATTTCACTCCTGCAAGCCTGGGATCTGTTCCTTCCTTTGCTCTCCCATCCACTCCCTGATGCTATAGGCTCCTCAGAGAAGAAACCCTTCTTTAACTTTCTGGGAGCACTCAGCACCGGGAACCTGAAATCATCTTTTAGACGGATGGCTAATAATAAATGGTGCATTTTAGGGTCCAGTGGGATCTGCTGCTTGTATCTGGACCAAATGCCCAGCACCCTATAAACTTAACACGACAGTTACAACGTCCTGCTGTGATATGCCTTGTTCCTTCGACGAGAAAGCCAAATTTCCCCCCCAGGTATTCTTCTTAGCACCACTGATCCACGGACCCGTGAACTAAGGCGGGCTTGGCCAGAAACATGCAGCTGGGATTAGTGCAGACGCACAAGGCAGCAACCCACTCACTGCCCCACTTAGCGAAAAGGTCCAAGGTCAAAAACACCTGCCAGGGTGACAACGGGACACATTCCTCAGCGATGATTAACCTGAGAGATGATCTCCAAGCGTCACAAAGGAGTCCTGCTGCTCTGTGAAGGGGGACTTCGACTCTCAGAGTCGCTTGGACACGTTCAAAACCCACTGGCAAGGATGAAATATGGAAGTCGTGCCTTAAAAATACACATCTGAAGCTTAAAAACAAACACTCGGTACTTTTTTCTGCCTCAGCTGTCACGAAGGTCTTGCTCTATCCGTGGATTAAACTCACCCTCCACAGGTAAGAAAGAGGGAAGAACTCAAAATCTCAAACCAAAGCAGTAGCAGAGGGTCCCCCACCAATCCCCTATGCCACGTGGTCCCTGCGCGAAGGTCCCAGGTGGAGCCATCAGTGGGTCCCGCCGCCCCATCGGAGCCCACGAGCCTCGGGCGTCAGCCCACACCAGTCAGGCCCCCGGGGGCTGGTCCAGGTGAAACAGGCCCAACGACCATCTTCTACAAGGAGGGGTCTATCAATTCAGGAAGAGCCCTTCCGAAGCAGAGCCAGGAACATGTTTGTGGGCCTCACTGCCAAGTGCCCACCGCCCCGACGGCACCTCGGGCCTGTGACCCCCGTTCCCACCCCCGCCCAGGCCCAGGACACGTCTGTCCCTCCTCCTGGGCTCCTGGGTTCTGCCATCTCCAAGACGAGCGATCAGACGTTCACAGAGGATTTTGTCATGTTTTGGAATTATTTTCTAGACCACGTCTTATTTTTTTATAGGAAACAGAATCACAAGGTTCAAAAGTAAGAAGCCGTAAAAAGGTATGAACAGATGACGCCCCCCCCCCCCCCGCCCACCGCCTACTTCCGACGCCCTCAGAAACAGGCTGCTTCCAGCTCCACTCCCTCCCTTCCTCTGAGGCTCCCTTCCAGACTCTTCTCTAATGCACATACATGTTTTAGAAGTAGATTTTCCCTCATCTGAATTTTTTTCATGAATAGTAGTAACATACCGTACGTACTACTCCACACTTTTTTTCATTTAAGAATGTATCTTATAACCTAGGGATCTTGCCAGATCCATGTAAAAATGCTTTTTTTCCTTATAGGCAAGTAGTATTTCATTAAAGCACCCAAATCTGGTGGACATGTCAAGTGATTATTCCCAATCTTTTGCTGTTATAATGTTGCAAGGAGTATCCTGTACATATGTCCTTTCTCACAGGGGCAAAGATCATTCTAGGGGGTTTCCACACAACGGAACTGCTAGGTCGAAGGGTGTGCATATCAGTGTTTGGATAATGGCCAAGCTGCCCTCCACGGGGGTTGTGCCAATTTACACTAGGATTTTTTTAACCTCTGTAGTTTTTTTTTTTTAAGATTTTATTTATTTATGAGAGAGAGAGAGAGAGAGCACGCACAAGCAGGGGGAGCAGCAGGCAGAGGGAGAAGAGCCCAATGCGGGGGTTCTAGGGGGCTAGATCCCAAGACCCGAGCCAAAGGCAGAAGCCTAACTGACTCAGCCACCCAGGCCCCCCTATAGTTCTTTTTAAACACAAATTAATACATTTGATTTACTTAAAAAAAGTTCTAGCCTTACAGAATAAAGGCTTTCGAAAGCAAGGACTACTGTGAAAACAACCTAGTGAGTGCTCTTTATAAAGCCTCTTTAAAGACCTAATTGTAGGGGACTGAGACACGTCTTGCCCCCTCTATCTCACCCTACAGACTGGAGCATAAAGCTCCCTTACAGACGGGACAGACGCAGGCCGAGCTCTCCTGCCCTGAGCTCCCCTGGAGGAGCTGGTGCTTGACAACACTCGGCACACTGCTGCCTGATGTGTCATTCCCCACCAGAGACCGAGGACAGAGCCTCCGGCCACGCAGAAGGGACACGTGCACTGGGCAAGGCGGGGGGGGGGGGGTTCGGGGCAGGCAGGACGTTAGCTGTTTTTCTACGCAAGCTACAGAAGGTGGCAGCCGAAGCCTCGGCTGTCGCACGGAGAAGGTGCCGCCAGGACCGGGGGTTAGAGGGTACGCAAAGCAGCCAGAGAGTGCTCTTCACAGGAGAAAGGGCAATCATGGGCTCCCACTCCCACCAGCAGCCCCCTCCTTCCAGCATCATCCAGTTTGGTCCGCACAGTGTGCTAGAAATACTCGAGCAAACAGTGACAAATTAGGAGGGCTCATGTAGAAAAATCTGGATTTTTGGCTTCTCTCAAAAAGCGCCCACTGAGCCTGGGCCTGCCTTCTCTGAGGGCTGCTGTCACCGGAGGTGGGCAGAGTCTGGCCGCGCTCTCGGCCTGCCTGGGAAGCCGTCAGATGGGCCACTGAGCGGTCCCTGAAAGCCGAGCACCTCCTCCTGCCGCTCTCCCCGTCCCCGCTGCGGAGCGGCTCTGCCTGGCGAGACCTCTCGAGTCGGGCATGACACAAACGGTAACAAGTACCGTGTAAGCCACGAATGCTCTGGTGTCACCGTCCAAAAAGCAAGCAGCTCAATTCCCAGGCCCGAGCTCGGCTCACGCCACACCACGCGACACCTCCTCCTCGCAGGCCCGGGAGAGACAAAGTGGACGCACGTCAGCCACACTGCTGAGCAGGTCTCAACTCCCCCGGCAGCACAGCCGAGACAGAGAGCGGCAGGGCCAGTGTCCAGCCTCCCCACACACCTCAGGAGGAATGTCTTGACTAATAGCATTCACGGAAATCAAAGAGCCGACAAGCCTTGCGGAGTCAGCGCTCCCACCCCTGGGGCAGAGGGAAAGGCTCCACTGAGCAGAAGCTCACTCAGGTGAGGGCTTCCACAAAGCTTTAAGCCAAGAGCTGCCACAACCCAAGGGGAACAGTCCAGAAAAGGTACTTGTCCCTCCCACACACCCAGCCCAACACCACCTACCCACACTTACCACCTTCGTGTCCTGCTGGCTTTCCATTCAGCTGTGCCCATGACTTTGGTCCACCTGGCACTGAATTTGTGTTCTGAAAGAAGGAAGGAAATGAGAACAAAGCCAGCCCAACTGGCCTGCTTTCCTCCCAGCTTCCCACCTGTGCAGCGGTCTGAGCGTCAGGAGCTGCCAGGCCCACAGCACAGGTGAGGAGCGGGACGGAGGGCATGGCCAGCTCACGCAGCTGGTCCCACAGCAAAGCCAGGACTCAAGCCCACATCCCCTTCATGCTGCACTCCAGAACATACTGTCAGGTCGCCTCTCGCGCCCACACAGCACTACTGTGCCTCGTTCCAGAGATAAATACCAGACCCCAATTCTAGTATGTGTCTCAAAAATCACGTGCCCTTGGGGCGCCTGGGTGGCTCAGTCGGTTGAGCAACTGCCTTCGGCTCAGGTCATGATCCTGGAGTCCCGGGATCGAGTCCCGCATCGGGCTCCCTGCTCGGCGGGGAGCCTGCTTCTCCCTGTGACCCTCCCCCCTCTCATGTGCTCTCTCTCTCATTCTCTCTCTCAAATAAATAAATAAAATCTTTAAAAAAAAAAAAAATCTTAAAAAAAAAAATTCTAGGGCGCCTGGGTGGCTCAGTTGGTTAAGCGACTGCCTTCGGCTCAGGTCATGATCCTGGAGTCCCAGGATCAAGTCCCGCATCGGGCTCCCTGCTCGGTGGGGAGTCTGCTTCTCCCTCTGACCCTCCCCCGTCTTACGCTCTATCACATTCTCTCTCTCAAATAAATAAATCTTTAAAAAAAAAAAGAGGAGTCCTCCTTCAAAAGGTCTACTTAAAAAAAAAAAAATCACGTTCCCCTGCCAGCAAAGGAGAGCTAGCACAAGAAAGCTGGCGCGCCTCATCTTTCACCGGATGGGCCACCACGCCGCTTTCCGTTAATTACTGTCATTCTACAAGGCACAACTACTCAAGTGAGGACTTCCTCTTCCACTAACCTGGGCTCGCCAGGCTCGCACGCAATCCTAGCAGCTAACCCAGGAGCTAACAGTGCCGAAAGCTCACAGCAGGCGAGGTGTTATGCTAGGCACACCCCGCCGGAGCAAATCCTCCCACACCCTGGGAAGGTTCTAGTCCTATCCCAACCGAGGCTCAGAAAGGAGTGGCCAGTCCCAATTAGGAGGGCAGGACCAGGGCTTTGTCCCCACTCGGCCCGCATCCCAAGCCCCGTCAAGTCCCCAGCCACTGAGTCCAATGCTTTCCCAACAGCATTCAACCTAGCAGCCTTCCCCCTCCAACGGAAGGTAAAAACGCACGAAACAAAGCTGGTGCAGCATGACATTTCAGCACTTACTGGGTCAAACGTCACATTAAGTAATGACTCTTTCCCGCCCAGCACAGCCACCCGCACCACCACACTCAGGGCACACGGCTGCAGAACTGACTAGATCTCACAATCCATTCATTTACCAGGAGTTGCTCTGGGGTTTACCTGAGTGCTCTGGGATGGCCACAGGCCCCTGCGACTGGCCGGCCCCCCGGGAAGCACAGGGGCCCCAAGGCCCCACAGCCTCCCACTCGGTGTCTGCAGCCCTCGCCCACCAAAGGCACCAAATGGGAAGGGAATGGCTCAGGGCTGAGCAGCGGTCCTAACGTTGCCATCAGAGTTCCTGGTGCGCCTCTGACAAGAGCAGAAGTGCTGTCGGGCCTCCGGGGCGAGGCTTTAGAGGCTGGGGAACACTGGGAGTTCCTTCTCATGGCCACCCCGTGGGAAAAGCTGAGCCCCGGGCAGGGCGACCAGCACGCTGGCCCCGGGCCGGGGCTCTGACCCTCCGCAGATGCCAGGAGCATGCCAGGCCCTGCCCAGACTCTGCAGTCCCGGGGTACAGGACAGATCCACTTCCAGCCGCTCCCAAGGTGAGTCTGACCTACAGCAAGGGCTGCAAGACCCAGGCTCCCCCAATCTCTTAGCTTCCAACTCCAGGACACAGATCCGGACTCAACTCCGTGCTCTGACTGGGCGCCAGGTACTGGTGGATTCAGGCCAAGGAACACGGGAACTTCGTGTGAATGTGGGCTTCTTTTACCTTTTCCTTTAATTTCAAAAGCACAGTTCAGTGTTGGGTGGGGGAGGGTGCCCTTCTGGTGCCCAGGGAGCAGTACAAAATGAAAACACAGTAGTGCAGGTTGTTTTCCAGAGAGCTGCTGAGTGCTAGGTACCTATCTACACATCTTGTGGTCTTCTAAAAAATCTGTAGACGTCTCATCTGGATTTCCAGCTACCAGCTAAGCGTATCCTCCTGCTGATCCATGAAACCCACAGACAGACTCCGATGGACAATACATTATGAGCCCTTGCTTAAATCCTGACTTTCTGTTTAGGAAAACACTATTTATTCATTATTTTTAAGATTTTATTTTTTAAGTAATCTCTATACCCAACACGGGGCTTTAACTCACAACCCCAAGATCAAGAGCTGCATGCTCCACCGACTAAGGCAGCCAGGCACCCCCAGGAGAACACTTTACATGCATCAACAAATAAAGGGTCATAGGTCAGTATTTCCCAAAGTTGTTCTTAGAGACGCTAGTCTCTGAAGACGGTCCCTCAGACAGGTTTCCTAGGACAGATGGGTTCCGGGAACACCATCCGCTAAGTCTTCGTAGAGTCACAGCACACGCGAACCCACTGAAGACACTGACGAGAAGTCGGACAGTAAAGGAGCTCTTGCTTAACTTTGTTTTTCAACTCACCTGACCCCCGAACCTTCCTGTGACCTGACCGGTCCCCATGGAGCACAGCGGGGGACCCTGATCTGGCCTGTGGCTCACCCCCGTGACCTCGCCTGAAGGCAAGTCACCAGAAAGCAAATTAGCTGTCTGTACTCTGTTCTGGATCTGGGGGTCTTTCTCCAAAAGCCGCAGATTCAAGGCACCTCACGGGACCCCGACAATGTCCCGTGCTCCTGTCCCACGGCCCCCCGCCAGGCTCGCCTCTGGAAGGAGCGGGGCACGCGGCACCTACCTCCTGGCTGCTCGACTGTGTCGGCTTCTGTAAGCTGGAGACAGGCCTCTGCAAACCCGGCTGCGGCAGCGACTCCGGCGGCGGAGAGCCCGTCACACTGGAACTGGACAAGGCAGGGGGCGCGGGGGTCAGAGGGGTGGGCGCGCGGGCCCCCCTGCGCCTGCCGGAGCCTCGGCAGCAACACGGGAGCTCCCCAGCAGACTCTCACGCCGCAGAGCCCATGAGACGCCGGGCCCCCTCCGAGGCCTGGCCGCTGCCGGGCAGGACAGTCGTCGGCGCCCTGGCAGAGCCGCTCCTGCACCACCCGGGAGCCCACCGTGAGCTGGAGGGACTGCCAACAGGGAAACCAAGTCAGCAAGGGAAGGGGCTCGGAGCCCCAGACTCTGACCAAGAGCTCACGGCAGTGCAGGGGGCTGATGGCTTTGAGATGTGATTTTTCTCCTGGCTTATAAAAGAAATATGTGCCCAGAATAAAAATAAATGTGTAAATATATATAACACAGAATTTGTCACGATCTCATCCTCCAGAGTGAAACGCCAAGCAGATTTTGCTATATATATATTAACATAGTATTTTTTTAACACGAGTGGGATAACACCACACACACAATTCGTAGCTTTTGTACTTAACGTATCTACCGTGCTTTCAGGACAGCACACGGATCTACCTCTTTGTTTTAGAGACACAGTACAACTGGATGGGCCCCCATCCCCAATTTTTTTTCCCATTACTGGCAAAATTTCGAAGAGCACTTCTTAATACGTATCTTTGCACACTTCTGCATCATTCAGTAGTCTAAGAGGCTCTGGAGTTTACAAGGTATGGCCCAGGCGCCCTCCAAAGAAGACTGTGTCAGTCGATACTCAACGAGGGGCCGTGAGGAAGACGTCTGCTCCCCCAGAGCCTTCTGGGCACTTGTTCCACCGAGGAGACCCGAGGAGGGCAGCAGTCCGTCAGCCAGTCTCCCCCGATGCCGGGGGCTCACCAGTAAGCTGACCCCAAATGCTACTCACACACATACGCTGCTGGGGTTGACACGACCCAAGGAACCCAGCGTGCAGCACGACTACAAAATGAAGGCCCTAATGTCCTTTCACATTACCTTCTACCTACAACAGAAGCTTCTATGTAGTGTCGCTCTTGTGTTCTCCAAACCTAAGCACAGAGTCCCAGCAGTGGTGGCCCTCACCCCATCACCTCCCTGAGACTCTGAGGGAGGACGAGGCCCAGGGGAACAGAGGACCAGCGCCTGGGGTCCACGGCCTCGTCCAGTGCCCCGTCCCGACCTTCCCCTGGCTGACGTGCTGCGGCACGGCCTGATCCCTTCTGCGCCAGTAACGGCAGGACCCCACAGAAGGAGGGAGTGAGGCCCTGTCCTCGCTCTCTGGAACTTCCCGTGGCGGAGGCAAAGCAGGACTTATGTTGAAATGTACAACATCCACGTCATTACAGGGTCTGTAGCATCTGCCATCCGAACAGAATGACAGCAGCAGCTCACACCTGCCACACACCTTCTCCGTGCCAGGTACCTGACCTGCGGCAGCTCGCCTATTTCCCACAACCACCCAGGACAGGGGAGCTCACAAATCAAATCCCTCTCCAGGTTCCAGAAAGCTAGTAGGAAGTGGCCTGGCTGATCCTAACAGTCAGGCCTTACCGTCAACCTGTATGACTCCTAAACAAATGGTTAGAAAATTTTTAAAAACAGCTTTTCAGACTCTACTTTGGTTATTACTCCTTTATGCTCATGTGACTGAACCATGTGCTCACTCTCTACATGTTGTCTGAAGTAACTGCAGGCAAGTTTTACAGAAGCCGCCACGGCCGGGGCGTCTGGGTGGCTTAGCCGGTTGAGCGGCCAACTCTTGGTGTCGGCTCAGGTCATGATCTCAGGGTTGTGAGACCGAGCTCTGCGTCTGGCTCTGCGCTGAGCCTGGAGCCTGCTGGAGACTCTCTCCCCCTCTACTCCTCCTCCTCCCCCTCCCACCCCCGCACTCGCACGCGCACTCCCTCTCTCTAAAAAAAGTTATCATGGCCATTTCCGGCAAGAGAAAAGGACACGGGTTGGCAGGCTGTGCTCTAGGTCACTTTGACTCTCTGGATCCCGAGCACCGGCAGCCAGAGCACAAGAGGAGATTGAGGGCAGGAAGACGTATGAGACCAGACTGTGTTGTTCTCACTCCCCAGCAGGCAAACCCTAGCAGCAGGTCCTGCCGGCCAGCCTTAGCAAGGTCCTGTCCCTCTCTGGTCCCCTCCCAGCACAAATCCCAAATCCTCCCTCCTCGCCACCCTTATGGCTGGCTGGCGCCCAGCAGAGGAGACTCGCAGTGGAAGGTGGGAGGGAGGGGCCCAGGTCACATGCCCGGGGCAGAGCTGGAACGGGCCCCCAGCAGCCACAACATTTGCTGTGTTGCTCACATGATTTTTGTGCCAGACCCTGGGCCTCCTAAGGCTCCCGTAAGTGCTGTGCTGGCAGTGGTGGGAGCCTACAGGGAGGCTGCATATCAATCCTGAATAATGAGGATTCTGGATTGTTCGCCTTCATAACTGGGTCTGTTTGGAGCAACTAAGTGCAGCAGTCTTTGTGGAAAGCTGCTGGCCCCGAAGCTGGGAAGACAGCCTCCTCCTCACCCTGGAACCAACAGAAAGGGACTACCAGCAGAATGGAGTGTTCGAGCACCCGCCCCGTCCACAATGGCCCTTCCTGGCTCAGGAACTGGCACCGAGGCATTGCATAAGCTCCTCTGGGGTGATGAGGCCCTTCCTAATAAGGCACAGGGGACACTGGTCACCGGGGACGAGGCAGCCCACAGAAGCCCTGCTGCATCAGCTCCAAAAGCCAGGAAAAACGAGAGCAGGGAGCAAGAAACGACCAAGCAGCGGGAGTCAGGGTGAAAGAAGCTTCCTCTGGGATCTCCCCGGTTCTCCAGCTCTGCACTGCCTTCTGCAGAAGGAAAGGGGGCCACAGCACTCCATGAGGCTCCAGCTCCCCACCCACACCTGCCCCCGCTGCTCTCACCTCTTTGGGTCTTGCTGATCCTGCTTGTTTGCCCATCCCGTTCCGTCCTTGGGAACTATCACGATGTTGGGGTCGTTTCCTCTGTTTTCAGACTTCAAGCTTGGCAGGTTTGCAGGTGGTGGCATGCGCCGGGCTGTGGCAACTTTCCCGAGACTCTGTAAGCCATGTCGAGGAATAACTGCACGAAGAGAGGGGTGGAAACAGACAAGTTTCAGAAGCAAAGAGGCCGGTCAGTCAACTGCTCCTTCAAGCTCTAAGCAATGACGACAAAGACAGCCAAACAGACGCAAGGGGCAGCCTGCGTGCAAACAAACGAAACGGTCTGGGAGCTGCTTCGGCCGCTTAACAAGGCCTTGGCCTTCGCCGAGGCCTCGGAGCCACGGAAGCGGCTGACATCTGTGCCGAGGCTTCCATTTTCCTAGCGGGCAAGAGCAGGTGCAGGGAGTTTATGCCACAGGCGGGGAACCAGGCCCAGACACCTCCGCCCCATGTGGTAACCACCCCTCCTCAAGCTGAGGTTGCTCTGGCCCCGTTGTGGCAGGACAGAAGGGACAGCCTCTGCCAAGTCCCGTGCCAGGCCTGAGCAGGGCCCCTCAACATTCCCCAAATCCTCCCAGGGTATGGATGGTGTCAACAGGATTTTCCCACCAAGCTCCAGAATGTCAGAACCAGGAAGCCTAAGACAGGGTAACTAATGCAAATGAAGTCCCAGTCTACCCCATGGGGGGAAACCGATCCCCGGCTTCCAGGAGATAAGACAGAAGAGGACACAATCCCATGGAAGCAGAGCCAGGATATCCAGGCCCTGAAATCAGACACCAACAGGAGCAGGGGGGCGATTCTGCGTCCCCAGAGCTGCCAGGTGACCACTCCACGCCCAGAAGGCAGTCTGACCAAGCGAATTCCTGGCCTGGGGTTTCTCATGTAAGGGAAAGCGGAGAGAACTGGCCTCACCCCGGTTCTTACCTGAGGATCTGACTGCGTCTACTGATTTTCCTTTATACTTATCAAACAGGCTGAGAGTCGAATACTTGCTTTTCCCATCCTTGCCCTTGGTTATTTGCCCCAAACGATCGGACATTGCGATGAAATGTCATCTAGTAAGGAAATTTTTCTCGGCACCGCTCCCAATCTGCCTTTGAAATGTTAAAAAAAAAAGAGCGTTATTCCACCAGAATCCCTGAGGCAGTGGACTGAATTCTTCAGGGATCACGGATCTCCTTGAAGACCTGAAGAAAGCCTTGGATTCTGTCCCTAGAAAAACGCCCTTACCACACACAGGCCGTTCTGCACACATTTAAAGAGCATTTTGTTGTAGGTCCCTCCCCCACCCCCAAAGTTAAGAAGTCCTATTCTGTCTGAATTGACCAGAGTCTACTGCTCACCGATGACACTGAAATGTAAACCTTTCCACAGTGAGTCCTCTTGCCAAGTCAAGGACAGCTCTTCAAGATGGAAAAATAAGTGCTCATCACTGTAGCACATCCATGTAACATCAAAGCTCAGGCAGAGTAGGGGAGGTACAGAACCTGCCTACGGAAAGCTGTTCATTTCAAGGATGAGCAAAACCAAATCAAAGGGTAGCAACCAGAATCAGGAAGCCTTCAGGAACAGCCGGGTGTGTGCACTTCTCAAACCAAAGAACCAGCATCCAGAGAAAAAGCATCTGCTCAGGCAACACAAGCAGGGCTCTCTGGGGTGCAGACTCAGCAGCAGCACCCCCAGGGGCAGACCACGCGGGGGCTCCACTGCCCCCTCCACTTAGAAAATCTTGACAAGATGACCAAGAAGGCAGCTCCTAACCTCTGCCACTTTCTAATTTCCTTCGGGCTTCTACAAGTCCATTAGCATGTTACTCATTCATTCACTCAAATACGAGCGCGTGCTGCCAACGGTGAGTGAGTGCCGCCTGGTAGGGGACTCACCTGGGGACTAAGAGCTTCCACGTCTTTTATCCTATACTCAAGAGGTTCTTGGTTATTGTTTCTAAAACTTGATCATGATAAATAAACTTGTAGAAGCGACTATTACTTCCCATTGGAATTCGTGTATGGGGAAGAAAGTTAAAGCATCCACTTAGACATACTGCTAATATGTATGTCAGAGGTACCTGCAAACACTGATATTCGCTGATAATAAAAGGCGCCTGGGGGCAGTAGCCACAGTATGGTTTGCTCTTTTACCCTATTCAGAAGCCATGCAGGCCGGAAGGAACAGCCCCAGTGTGCTGGCAAAGCACTCTGCACCCCCCGGGATGACTTTAAGATAAAATCCTATATATTATGGATTTATATATTTAAGATAAAATCCTATATATTATGATCCAAGACTTTATATAAAGCACAGGGAGCAACGATCAGTTACAAACTGGGGCCAAAAAAGTGTAACAGGAGAGACAGTGACATCACATACCTCCAGGCTCCCGGAGCCTGGCGCCAGGCCGAAGGCGAACCAAGCTGGTTCTTACACGAAACTGGGTACATCCATCCTTTCATTCGTCTTGAAAATGAATGAAATCTCTAGGAGACTCAGCCTCAGTGAAGACACAAACCACAAACGCTCCCAAGCTTACGTGCCAGAGCCCCCTCTAGTGTGTCTGCCTCACGAGCCCGGAGTGCCCGGAGCAAAGAACGACCACAGACGGAAAATCGCCTGAAGTGTCCAAATCCTGATTCTGGTGCCCTGGGGTTCCATAACACACCGCTTTATCTTTACATCTCGCTCCCGGGAGCTGGCTCCAGGAAGTTTCTGCTCCACGCCCCCAACAGTCATAACTAATAACAGCATTCTTCCCCCACGATGGGCGGTAAGCCCCTCAGGGCAGGAACTGGATTGTATTTTCATCAGAATAACTGGTATTTAACAGGACCTCAAATGTAAATCAGCTTGAAATTCTCCACTAGGATTGGAGGAGATCTAACTTTTAGACACTTCTATCAAATCAAAAGATCATTCGGATAGGAACATGAAACCCCCCTGACTATTAACAGAAGCCCTGGAGACTGTCACCATGGTGATGGGGACATGGGGCCCCTGCCTTACAGAGCTCACAGTCTACAACAGGGGACGGCAAACACTGGTCAGCATCCTTTCCAACGGCCTGTTTTTTTATAAGCCCTCAAACTAAGAATGATTTTTTAAAGTCATTTTTCACATTTGTTTTAAAAAACAAAGAATTTGTGACACCCTATGTGGCCCACAATGCCACAAGGAGAAAAAGTTGGCTCACCCTGGGTCTAAAAGGAAGTCTTGAACAAGGACTTTCCAAGGTCTCCAGGTCGGCAATAGCTGGGCAGCCCAGGAGAGGCTCAAGCAGGGGTCAGGGCAGGGCCCCAAAAATGGGAGGGTGGGGAGTGGGCAGGCTGAGCAGGTTACCCCATGGACTGTGATCCAGACACTTAGGGACTTGTCTACTTAGCACTCTTTTCACAAACTCAGGGGGAGGGGGGGTGGGGAACGACACGCATAACCAAGAAGTTCACATCCTAATTCCCGGAACTCTGACTTCGTTACCTTACACAGCAAAAGGGATTCTGAAGATGTGATTAACATAAGGATCTCGAGATAGGGAGATGATCCTGGATTATGTGGGCAGGCCCACAATAATCACAAGGTCCCTAGAAGAGGGAGCAGAAGGCCAGAGTCAGAAAGCTGTGGAAGCTAAGGCTGGAGCACTCTTTGAGGATGGGAGGGGCCACAGCTAGGGCTGCAGAAGCCTGGAAAAGCTGGAGAAAGCGAGGAAAGGATTCTCCCCCTGGAGCCTCCCGAAGGAACAAGCCCCACCCACACCTTGACAGTATGTAGCCCAGTAAGACTTCAGACTTCTGACCTCCAAGACTGGAGGATAGGAGGATACATTTGCACTGCATTGTTTTTTGTTTTTTTAAGATTTTATTTATTTGAGAGAGAGAGCGCATGCGCCCTTGTGAGCAGGTGGGATGGTGGCAGGAGGAGAGGGAGAAGAGGCTCCTCACTGAGCAAGGAGCTGGTCCTTGGGGCTGGATCCCAGGACCCTGAGAGCAGGGCCTAAGCTGAAGGCAGGCGCTTACCCAACTGAACCACCCAGGCACCCCTACATTTGCACTGTTTTAAGCCACTGGATTTATGGTAATTGGTTACAACAACAGAAAAGACACTCATTTGGGCGCCCGGGTGGCTCAGTCGTTAGGCGTCTGCCTTTGGCTCAGGTCATGATCCCAGGGTCCTGGGATTGAGCCCCGCATCGGGCTCCCTGCTCGGCAGGAAGCCTGCTTCTCCCTCTCCCACTCCCCCTGCTTGTGTTCCTGCTCTCGCTATCTCTCTCTCTCTGTCAAAGAAATAAATAAAATCTTTTTTAAAAAAAAAAAAAGGAAAAAAGAAAAGACACTCGTTCAAGAGGCTTTTATTAGGCATTACCATGTGCCCAGCACCGAGCCGAGCCTGGGATGCAGCTGAGGGCAACCTGGACCCACCCCTCCATATGTCCAGCCCAAAGAGATGACAAGATCCACCCACGGTCACAGAGCTAACTAATAAGAAACTCGTTCCAGAACTTTCTGCTTCAGCACAATGATGAAAAGTGGCACATCACAGCTACCTGTCTGCTGTCCCTGACCACAGCTCTCACCAGACTGGTGACCCTACAAACATTTCTGAATAAAATCACTGGTGCCTCCTTCTGGGACACATACCTTGCAGAACTACAGATTTAGCATTGTTAATTTAAATTCACCTAACTACAAAGTTCTTTACTAAATTCAAAACCAAACTGACAAAGGCCAGGGAAGGAAAAATTATTTACCAGCCATTCTGGGCTATCCCATTTCCACATGAAATCCTAAAGTACTTGACTTCTGCACATCAAATGTCTTTTAATTCTGAGACTTGACCAGAAAATACCTGTTTCCACAGATAGTGCTAAAAAGTCTGTTGGTCCAAACTTCTGCCAGTTCACTGGTACAAACAGACCTTTCTTTGATTCTGCACTGCCCGGGCCTGTGGGCAGAGGCTAGAGCGAACACAGATAGCTCTCCTGGGTCTTCCTGGTGACAACACCCGCCTGAGAACTAACCAGTCCCCACCCCCACCCCCAGGAAGCACTAGGAGACCAGAAGCCTGACCACACCCCCAGTCCTGGCACCCCTGAAAAAAACTGAAGAAAAGAAAAACCCCAGGCAAACAGGATCTGTTCTCCTGGGAACTTAGAACTGTGTCTAGGACTGTTAGTCGGTCTACAGCTGTTGCCTGAAGCCCTCCCAAGAAATCCAAGCATTCAACAAATACTATCTGAGCACCTACTATGTTCAGGTGAAATGCTTCACACCCCTGGCAACCGGCACACCTCGGGGAAGCCAGAGGAGGGCACAGACTGGACTAACGCCTGCATTGAACCTGTACATGCAGATTTGGGGAGTGCCCCCTCCTCCCACTTTTTAACCAAATTTTGCACGTGTTGACACACTATTGGCCTCCCTTGTCCTCAGTTTCCCTGTCTACAGAATTGAGGAGCCAAGACAAGATTTCCCAAGTCCCAGCTGGTTCTAAAAATCAAACACATCAGTGTTGTTAATACCGCACAGCCACAGAATTACAAATGATTTTGTCAAAGTAGCTGTCTCTTATCACACATCCAGGACTGGATCCTATATTCCTACCTAAAGCTGGGGCGCTAACAGGCAAAGCAACAGAGCCTGTGGGGGAGGGGCCGCGTACTTTTCATTTTCATGCTCCACAGTAAGACCGCACAGAGGGAGGTTCTTCCAGCCTCCAGTTTTCCCCAGAACAGCAGTCAACAAGTTACAGTCAGCCCTAAGAATATGCACCAGAGCTCTAGAGGGCCCACAAAGCATAAACTATTTACTGCCTGGCCCTTTACAAAATAAGATCACAGACACTGGCCTCAGAGCATACAGTTTCTTTCATTAAGCCAGATTTCACTGGACACAAATATAACCATTCAGGTATCCCCAACCGCATGCACCTCCAGTAAAGCAGTGCCACTCTGCTTGCCCCTTGGTTTTCACAAACATCAGGCCAGGAGCACTAACTGTTAATAGGAGTTTAAACAGCTCACAGGTATCTGCCGAGTTTCTACCCATTGAAACACACACACACACACACACACACCACACAATGGTCTCATCAGATGGCAGAGAAGTGCAGGCAAATATCTGGGTGTGAATCATGAAGCCGGACAAGAGAGAACGTGTTTCTCAGCGGCTCAGAGGCGTGTTCGTGCAAGCCCGACTCACGCCCGGATCCGGGGACAAGAACCTGCTGAGGCACAGGTCCTTGCAGACAGGCGCGGACTGAGATTGGCTCGTAGCCACAGCTTTCTCTCCCTTTGGTAGGTAACAGAATTTCTTTCCCAAATAAAATCTAATTTGGATCCTCAGTATTACATATATAACAGATACGAGCCCCGGGTGCCGCGCCAGGAGGGGTCCTGCCCGCCCCCCGCCCCCTACGTGGTAACCCCGCTCTTTCCCACAGCCAGCCACTCTGAGGCACGCCAGGGAAGCCTGCCAGGGGGCCCCCGGCGCGTTCTGAAAAGGGCTGGCCTACATGAAAATATCACCATTAGGTGGAAGAAAAAAAGGACTAAAATCCACAGGAACATAGCTTTGTGTTAGGAAGAAAAGGACATTTAAAAACAAATGCAGGTCTGCATATTCTGGCAAGTCATCTAAAGAAGTGCTCTGAGAGGCCCAGGATCTGCTGGCACGAAAACCACCAGAAAGATCCGCCCACAGAGGCAACTGAATATCCAAGCCCTGCCCCTGCAGACAGTAGCCCCACCTGCCACACAGGTTACCGGGCGGCCCGTCAGCTGCTTGCCAGGGGGAACACCTCCCTGCGCTCTCTTACCAAAAGCCATTTCCAGGACACGATTAATTTCCCTCTGCTTGGGTATGAGACGGTGCCAGACACCCAGAAGCCCACCTGGCCAGGTGATGTGGGCGGGCCTGTAACTCACCAGGGAACCAGTGCAGCCACGAGCCAGGCACCCTGCTGAGCACCCACATGTCCCCACTCTTGGAAGACACTATGCCACCAGCCTGCTTTACAGAGGACACCGAGGTACGGTCCGGACAGAGAAGTAAATCGTCAAGGTCACAAGCCTACAGGACATCAACCCTCAGGCCCTGGAGACATCACCAATACTGAGGAAGGACCTACTGTGTGCTCCAGCTCCAGCCCTGCTCTCCCTGTGCACAATCACTGGGTTGAAGATTCATGATCTGCCAGAACCGTGAGGCCAGCGTACGTGCCATGACGGTGAGGCATGAGCAGGAGCCGGGAAGGGGTGGGGGTGACACAAAGGCGGACTGTCTCCGCAGAGAAGGAACAGAAAGATCCCGCTGTGACACAAAACATATCAAAAAAGCATGATCCAACAGGGATGGAAACTGAGAGCAGGCTAGATAAACACTTGAGAAAACCACCAGAGGAGCCAGAACGGATGTAGTTGTTAGTATGCTCGTTAAGTCTCAAACAGGAAGAACCATCGCCACAAAACCCAGGTGCAAGATTAACAGATGATCCCACCCTTCTCCAACATGCCAACGTCTGGCAAAAAAGAACTTTAACTTAAGGGAGGCACCACGCCCCCTACTTCAAATCCTCAGACGCTTACGGACCATTATGTGGCGTCCACAGACTCTCCATCCCTGTCCCCAGAACACGACGTTTTCTGTGAAAGGACAGATAGTGTGTTTGGCTTTAGAGCCGCAGACCCCACCTCAGCTGCTCAGCTGACCACGTCTACCACTGCGGCAGTGACGCAATCAGACAACACAAAGTCGAGCTGTGTTCCAATAAAACTTTATTTACAAAAACAGGAGGCAGGTGGATTTGTGGCTGCAATTTGCTGATCCCTGGTCTAGAGGAAAATAATGTGTTATAGGAAGATGAATTCAAGTAAAAGAGCTTCACATATGCATCAGGACAAAGTAGGAGCTGGGGACAGAACTGGGGGGTGGGGGTGGCGAATCCCAGCTGGTTTTGCAGGGGAACTCCTGCCACCTCCCCCTCAGCAACAGCTGGGGCCAAACATTCTGCACACCTCCAGCTTTCAGAGGCTCCCTACAAGGCAGCAGTCAGAAAAGCAGGGACCCATACTTCTGCATCCCTGGCTGTAAGGGTCCCCCTGGCTGTGAGGGTCCCCCAGCTGTGAGGAGCAGGCCGTCAGAAAAGCTGGGGCCTGGGCTCTCTGTGGCACAAACCAGTCCTTCCACCTGCAGACGCCCAGCCTCGAGGTTTCTGCAGACGAGCCGTGAGGGGTGCCTGCACACTACAGGACAAACCTCTCTAGGAGCAAGCTGCTTGAAAATAAAGGCGAGGGAACAACGTCGGAATGAAAATGGGGTTTCTGGTCCCCATGTTTGTGGGCCATCACCAGAAAAGACCCCCATCCCCAGACAGCATGTTCAGGAAGCAACAGAAATTAAAAATAAGAAACAAGGCATGCACTGCAGGGACCAAGCCACTTCCCCAGTCTACTCTTCTGCACACTGAGGTTTGTAAGCCCCATCCTTGACTCCCTGGACCACACACAGGCTCAGCTCTCCTGGACTGGCCCTTGGCGACCCTCCACCAGGGCCCAACCAGATCAGAAGACCCTGCTATCACACCTTTATCAGGATCCCACTGTGCCACGGACAAACTCAAACCTCCAGCCCAACACACTGGCCCCAAACAGCCCCCCAGTCTCATCTCTCCAAAACACGGGGTTTGCATCTCGCCTCCACCCCACACTGGCTGTGTCTTTAAGGCCTGTTTCCTTGTGGATTAAATAGGGATGAACATACTGTTACCCACCTCCCAGGTCTGACGTCAGGAATAAATGAGAGAAGGAACACAGCACGTGCGACCCCGTGCCTGTTCACCCTTAGAAGGTTCTCGGCAAGGGCAGCTGTCACACTGGCTCCGCACACCTCATCTCTCGGCCATCCAGCCCCACCATCAGCCTCACGCCCAACACTCATCCCTCTGACCGATGACTGCGAGTAGTGAAGCCTTCATCCTCCCCGCCCCCCCGGGGCTCCCACCTGTGCTTCCACCTTCTCTTCTCCTGTGATCAAGGGACCAGTCCCCAGTCTGGTGCATCACAGCTAAAGGGCCCTGATGCAGAGTGCAGGCCTCCCAAACCACCATGAGAAATCCGAGAGATGTTTAGGATCTGTTGGTGGACCCTATAATAAATTCTCAAGAGACAGAGACACACTCACTCTCAGGAAACCCTCTTGAGATAAACATGCCACTGTGGCTACATCTTAAACAAGACAAAACTGCCCCAGCTTCAAGGTTTCCCACTTCAGGGCAGTAAGCATGAGCATTCGGCGCCATCACACTTGTGTTACGACAGACTGCTTCACGGAGGGGGTAATCCCAGCCCCACTCATTTGTTTATCCATAACGTTCTTCAGTAACAAAAGGAATATATGCTTGATAGAAGCTTTAAAAAGGGGGCCCCTGGGTGGCTCATAGTTGGTTAAGCATCTGCCTTCAGCTCAGGTCATGATCTCAGGGTCCTAGATCGAGCCCCACGTCGGGCTCCCTGCTCAGCGCAGAGTCGGCTTCACCCTCTCCCTCTGCCGCTCCTCCTGCTTATGCTCTCTCTAATAAATAAAATCTTTAAAAAAAAAAAAAAAAGCTTTAAAAAATACAGAAAATTATCAGTTAACTAAATTCTAAACCAATTTGCTATTGGTTTAAGAAAATTACAAAAATGATTTTAAGGAAAGCCTCCAGAGGACTGCCGACGGGCCAAGCACAAGAACGCAGAAGGAGAGTCCCAGCAGTGACTGTTTACAACCAAAGCCTTCCCGTAGGAACGACGTCACTGTCGAGGCTGGAAGCTGGGCTGGAAGGAGGAGGACGGACCGGCAGGAAGTGTCTGTCTTTAGCCCAGTGGAAAGCATTCCTTCCCCCTTCCCGAAGCCCCTGCCCTCGCAGATCCTCAGCTATGAAGACACAAGAGGGTGGAGGGACCGAGACTGGTCCTAACAACCGTCAAATATCGGCTGGGCTGCATAAACTCAAGGCTGCCCCAGAGACGACTGAGGGGCTCTTGCGGACAGTGGCTCTCTACACACACACAAAGAATTACCATGAGTCCAAGGGCCACCTCAGCCACTTCCGTTTGGGGACAGAAAGTCTACTTTAGCAGGCTGCTGCAGGACTAGAAATGACGGTCACAGGTGTAATACAAACACCCCTTGTTGAGTACTTGCGGCACCGGGTGACTCCCCTGCCGCCCTCCTCCTAGCGCCCACCTCCCTCTGCAGCCCTGGCAGCTTCCGGTTCCAAACCTTCTCAAGGGTCCCGGGCGGGGAAAGCCAGAGCTCACTCCCCGTGTATGCAAGGAGGCGGCGACAAATGACCAGGCATCCCAACCCGCCCTTTATTCTGGTCCTTGCAACACTGCAGCCACTGTAACCAAAAGTAGCACTCAATGTTCGACACAAAAAGACCGCCAGGGCGGATGGAAGGGGGCGGGGGGCGGAGCGCGCTGCAGCAGAACCCTGTAACTGACACACACGCACGCACGCACACAAATATGACTGTGTGTCTATCTATATAAGCACACACATCCCTTAATTCAATTCCACTGGATTCAAGAAACGCTATTTAGAATACAGGGAGGTTCTGGTTAAACACGGCAAAAAAAGACTACCGGCGTTTATAGCTTACCCTTCCAAAACCCTAAAATGAAAATAAACAACAAAGGGCACCCAAAGGTCAGGGCCGATTCTGGCCGACAAGGAACGGACAAGAGGGGAAACAGATCTTGCAGACTGAAGGATCTTACGAACAGGACTGCCAGGCACTGGAGAGAGCTCAGGAGGCCCTGAGAGGCGGTGGGCACCTCGGCCGACAGGAAGGCGGGGATTTAACACTGGGAGGGCTTCTTGAAAGAGCTCCTCCCCCTCTGGATAAATTTAAAAAGTCTAGACTTGAAAAGCCAGGATCAAAGCGGGTGGGGGTGAGGAAAAGAAAACAACAACAACAAAAACAAAACAAAACAAAAACCAAAAAACAAGCTTCGTGAAAACCTGAGTGGCAAATGCTGGGCACCTCGGCCCCCTCTGCAGTCAGCCTCACGGCAGGGTGGCAGACAAACGTATTCCAAACATATTCAGTCCCTCTCTCCATGCCCCTGGCAAAGACGAAGGAGTCTTCCCTTGAAACCAATAGGCACAAACACCTGGGGCTTGAGGAAAGCAGGCCGGCCTCCCACCAACTCACCCTACAGGGATGAGCTTCCCCACTGACCCACCCACTCAGGACTCAATCGCTGTGTGTGCCCAAGACCACAGACGTCTGAAAGGCCTCAGAGAAAAGGCAGATACCAAATACACAAACAAAAGAACCTAGAAGAAACACAATGTCAGGCACCAAAAATTTTAAAAAAGAAAGTAAGAGGGGTGCCTGGGTGGCTCAGCCTTGTTAAGCATCTTCCTTCCTTCGGCTCAGGTCATGATCCCAGGATCCTGGCACTGAGTCCCCCATTGGGGTCCCTGCTCTGCGGGAAACCTGCTTCTCCCTCTCCCACTCCCCCCTGCTTGTGTTCCCTCTCTCGCTATGTCTCTGTCAAATAAATAAAATCTTTAACAAAAAAAAGGTAATATAAAAATAGTATCCACAAAAAACTAAGAGAAGATACTAAACCCATGCAACAGAAACAGGATTTTTTTCTTAAGGGACAATCAGAAAAAACCCTAGGAAGTATTAAATATATGATAGGCCAAACCCCACCACCTTATGTTAATCAACAGACAAATCTCAACAGAGAGACATTCTAGAAAATACAGGGCCAGTACTCCTCAAAACTGTCAAGGTCATCAAAAACAAAGAAAATCCGACAGCGTCAGTCTGGAAGAAACCAAGGAGTAAGGACAACTAAACGTGTGATCCTGGACCAGAAAAAGCCCATAAGGTAAAAAAAACTAACACCTGAATAAAGTATAAACTTCAATTAACAACAATGTATCAATGTTGGTCAGTTAGTTGGGATAAAATACCATACTAACATTAGAACTTTGTAACTGAGAAACTGGCAGTACAGTATACAGAAACTAAAACTTTTCTGTAAATCCAAACTATTCTAAATTTTTTTAAATTTTAATTTCAACAGAAGAAATGAAAGAGAAGGAAATCTCAGAAAAACTAGCAAGAAGATGAATGCTGGTCTTCCCCCCCAAAACCCCAAAATTAAAGGATGAACGAACCCAGGAGTCCAAACTTAACTAGGAGTGATGGAAACACAGGATTTCCCAGGGAAAAAGGGGAGAAGAATTTATCAAATGAAAATAAACATGAAACATCCCCAGGTTGAATACCCAAGATTACAAGGGCCCACCTAGTGCTCAGAATAACGGATACAAAAAGATCAAAGTACATCAGGGATAAAGAGAAGAACCCAAAAGCTTATGAAAGCGCCCTACCCACCCACAAAAAAAAAAAACCCAGGAAGGAACAATCAAAATGGCAATGAAGTCTTAAGAGCAACAACGAGACACTTCTCACCAACATCATTCCCCTCCCCGGAAAATGATTTTCAACCTAGAATCTAATACTCAGCTGACCAAGTCAAGGTGGAGATAGAAAAAGACACTTTCAGACTCACACAAGGGCTCAAACATACACCTTCTCAAAAAGTTGCAGACGAATATACTCTAACAAACAAGAGAGCAATCCAATACAGAGGCAGACGTCAGAGCAGCTAATTCTCCCTTCCTCCTTCCTGGAGGAAGTGGTCTCGTCCTTCCCCAGAACACCTGAGGGCTGCCCCACACCCAGCTGCGGGGAGAACCACGCTCATCTAAGAGAAACCCATTCCCCTCCGGTCCAACAGTTCAGCAAGGCTACCTGATCCACCCAGACAAGTAAGATACCTCGTTCCTTCATGACAACAAGGCACCCTGGACCAACCAACTGGAAACCTGCCCCTCTCTGGACTTCCACATACCTGAGGCAATAACAACCTCATTGTTTAAGGCAGCTTAAGATAGCTGTGGTTACTTGATGCTCCAATTACCCAACGGAAACACACCTGGGATCCAGGAAACAAGGGATCCAACAGAGGGGCAAAGCCCCAGGAATGACAACCAAAGGGAACCCGAGATGGCCGCGGCACATCAGGCAGGGGAGTGCCCACGCTGATGAGAGCAGCGCGGCGGGTTCCGGGGGTAAACGGACTCACAGATTATCTAACGTCACTGGCAATTAGAAAATGGCATTTGGGCGCCTGGGTGGCTCAGTTGGTTAAGCGACTGCCTTCGGCTCGGGTCATGATCCTGGAGTCCCGGGATCGAGTCCCGCATCGGGCTCCCTGCTTGGCAGGGGGTCTGCTTCTCCCTCTGACCCTCCCCCTCTCATGCTCTCTCTCTCATTCTCTCAAATAAATAAATAAAATCTTAAAAAAAAAAATGGCATTTGTTGTATTTCACTGGAGCATTTGTAAAAAGGAGAAGATACAAGTTTGTTGTTCAGTTTATCATCTATTTTGATACTGCTTTCTATGTCCCACTTAAGGAATTGTCTTAATCCAAGATCGTACAGATATTCTATGTTTTCTTCTAGAAGCTTTACTGTCTCATCTTTCACAGTTAGCTCTATAATCTACATAAACACGATTCTGGATGTCATTTGAGGCATAAGACTCATTTTTTGAAAAGGCCACCTTTTCCCTTTGTCATGTGGTCCCTTATGACCTATGTCATAAATCGACTACTTTTGTGAAGTCTGTTTCAAAATCTCTGTTCTATCAGCCTATTGTCTATCCTTTTGACGACACTGGGCTGTCTTCATTACTGCAGCTTTTATAAAGTCTGGACGTCCAGTACGGCAAGTCCTTCAGCTTTGTTCTTCTTCAAGAATGCTTGGGTTATTCTTGGCTCTTTGCATTTTCATATAAATTTCAGAATCAGTTTGTCAATTCCAAACGAAACAACAACAAGAAAACAAAAGCCTGCTGGGATTTTGAGGGGCGCCTGGGTGGCTCAGTCATTGCGGGTCTGCCTTCAGCTCAGGGCATGATCCCAGGGTCCTGGGATCAAGCCCCACATTGGGCTCCCTGCTCGGCGGGAAGCCTGCTTCTCCCACTGCCCCTGCTTGTGTTCCCTCTCTGTCTCTGTCAAATAAATAAATTTAAAAATCTTTAAAAAAAAAAAAGCCCAGGGCGCCTGGGTGGCTCAGTTGGTTAAGCGACTGCCTTCGGCTCAGGTCATGATCCTGGAGACCCGGGATCGAGTCCCGCATCGGGCTCCCTGCTCGGCAGGGAGTCTGCTTCTCCCTCTGATGCTCTCCGTCTCTCATTCTCTCTCTCTCTCTCAAATAAATAAAATCTTTAAGTAAATAAATAAATAAATAAGCCTGCTGGGATTTTGACTGGAATTACATGGAAGCCAGAGTTCAAATTCGGGAGAACTAACATCTTTACGAGGCCGTACTCAGCAGCGCTGGTGAGTACGTGGGGCAAGGACAACTCTTGCCCACTGCTGGTGGGCGTGCCAATTGGTACAATCACTGGAAAACTGGCAGCTGTCTGCTAAAGCTGACCATATGCCAACCCTGCGACCCAACCATCCCATTCCAGGTGCATACCCAACAGCACAAGTGCATCTACACAACCAACGTTAACAGCAGCACTATGCGGAAGCTCAAAATGGAGACTAATGCGAGCTAAAAGTTTATCACCACTGGAACGAATCATCACCACGTCTACTCAACGAGAATTAATAAACTCACACACAACTACGTGGATGAAACTCACAGATACAATGTCGAACGAAAGAAGTATATACCAGAAAGAAGCAGAACAGAGACTGTCATTTTATAAGGGTCAGGGGGCAATCCATAATGAAAACACTGACTGGCAGGAACCTATTACACACCAGGTAACTTCCAAAACAAAACAAACAAAACAAAAAAAATCACTGTAAGTAGAAAACACTGGGGAAAAAAAAATCTCTAAACCTTGGTGGACCAAGCCAACTCAAAACACAGAAGATAACAGATGATCTAAGTAAGGTAGATCAGCAAACGTGTTCAAGCCCAGCTGGCTCAGTCAACAGAGCATGTGACTCTTGATCGCTTGGTTATGAGTTCGAGCCCTGCACTGGGAGTGGAAATTACTTAAAATCTTTACCCCCAAAAAAGTGACTACATATGAAACTTTAAGGAAAAACCCAAATTCTGAAAGCAAAAATCTCTGACCACAGTGCAATTAAACAAGACATAATGAAAGCAGAAGTACAAAATAACCCTATCGGTTGGAAAACTTAAAACTCTCTTTAAAAAAATTCTGAATCAAAGGGAAATTCAAAAGTATCGCTGCATAATACCTAGGAAAGCACAGATGGAGAAAAGAACATTATGCATCAAAACTTTTAAAACAAAGGCAAATTTGTAGTCAGAGGACATTTAGTAATCTAAAAACCCAAAACTTCTAACAGAAAAGAATGAAATTAAGCATCCAATTCTAGAAGTTGGAAAAAAGACATGATGGGGGTGCCTGGGTGTTGTAGTCGGTTAAGCATCTGACTCCTGATTTTGGCTCAGGTCATGATCTCAGGGTCGTGGGATCAAGCCCTGCGTGGGGCTCCCCGCTGACAGTGGAGCCTGCTTGGGATTCTCTCTCCCTCTGCCCCCACCCCCCTCTCTAAAAAAGAAAGAAAAAAAAAGACATGACTGAATGCAGAGGGATGCAGAAACAATCAGGGAAGAAGAGCCAAAAGTAATTTAATGAACTTAATGAATACATTTGAATAAAATGGAATTAAAAATAGTTCTTTGAACCAAGATATAAAATAGATAAACCACCGAGGAAAAGGTATGTTCACCTCATTTTACAGACAAGACACTAAATCTGAGAGGTTCCAAGACTGGCCCAAGGTCACTACCAACAAGTCAGGGCATTGGAACACCTGAGCTCAAACCCAGGTCAGCCTGACATCCAGGTCTGCTCCAAAGCTCGGGCGCTCAGTGGGCCCCAGAGAATGACCACGTGGCCACCAGGATAAGATGCCCACAGTACTCCCAGGCTCTGCCAGTACTCCCGGGGCCATGGTGAGTGTGTGGGTCAAGTGTGGCCTGGGGTGGGGTCTGGGCAGGCACGGCATCAGGGGAGGGACTTAACAGAGTCCAGGGCCCCCAGAGGGTGTGGCGGCTCCAGGCTCCTCATCCACAGGGGTCTATCTCAAGGCTCCAAGCCACAGTACCTGCCGGATGGTTCCAGTGACCCTTGTCATCACTCCTGACCAACTTAAACTGTTACGGCTCCTTTCTTCATGGGCCATGGGGTCAGTCCCTACACCCCTAGCTCACAGGCCTGGGCTGAAGCCTTCAGAGGACTCTGGCTAGAAATCCATTTGCAGTCTGCAAAGAGATCCTGGCCTAACTCATCTTTTGAAAATGCAGCTGAGGGGCGCCTGGGTGGCTCAGTCGTTAAGCGTCTGCCTTCGGCTTGGGTCATGATCCCAGGGTCCTGGGATCGAGCCCCGCATCGGGCTCCCTGCTCAGCGGGAAGCCTACTCCCCCCTCTCCCACTCCCCCTGCTTGTGTTCCCTCTCTCACTGTGTCTCTCTCTGTCAAATAAATAAATAAAATCTTAAAAAAAAAAATGCAGTTGATTTAACAACAAGAAAAGACAATTTCAATTTACAGCTGGAGATGGACAAGTTGGATAGATGTGCCACAAACAGGCCTCTCTCTCCAGGGTCAGAACTTACCAGGGACCTGGCAAATAAAAGAAATACACCTCACACACACACACACCTGTACTTGAGTTCCTCCTTCCTTTTCCACCTCCAGAGAGCAGTGAATTAGCAAGGGAGCAGCACTTTGCAAATGCCACCAAAATCTATGTTCTTTCTTGTAAAATCTGATTTAGCAGAGAACAGAAACTGGAGAGGGTATTTATATTGGATTGTTCTTTCTAACCAGATCAACAAAGCAGTTTCCGAGGGCCACTGACAAATGAACAGAAACACGTGATTGACTAGGGTAGATTCCTGTGAGCCATCAGGGCCCCAACACCAGGAGCCAGGGCACTCGGGATAAGGCTGAGCAAAATACAGAGCCTGGGAGAAGCTCTTGCCAGGAAGAGCCAAAAATGTACCAGCTGCCTGGTCCTGGGACCACTCTCCACGACCATGTATGCTGTTTATATTTATATGGGTTACCTTTGTGATCAGTTATCTTTGTAACTATCAGATGTTACAAACACACATTCAGTGTAATAAAACAAAAACACTAAAGTATGCAAAATAAGTCAATCCAACTCAAAAGGTAATCACCATTAACCGGGTGGATACCCTTCATACCTTTTTTTCTCAGCTCGCATAAACCCAGCAGCAGCTCCTGGTCTTCAAGTTGTATTCTACCAACGTGGGAAGTTACCCTACAATGCTGTAGCTCACTTTCTTCTCTTAGTACACTGTGGTCATCTTTCCAAGAAAATAACATACCAATCCTCCTCATCCTTTTGAAGGCCTACATATAGTATTTCACTGTGTAACTGTGCCACATTTACCCACTGCCCTACGGAGGGATGGAGAAATTATTTCCAACTGTGGGCGCCTCAGGCGGTTAAGCATCTGACTTGGGTTTGGGTCACGATCTCGGGGTCCTGGGATTAAGCCCTACATCGGGCTCCCCTGCTCAGCGGGGAGTCTGCTTGTCCCTCTCCCTCTGCCCCTCCCCCTGCTTGTGCTCTCTGTCTCTCAAATAAACAAAATCTTAAAAAAAAAAGAAATTATTTCCAACTGTGTACTACAACAAATACTGCTACCAGCAACATCCCAGGACACGTATGTAGACACCCGCCCCTGACCAGTATTGGTGGACCATCTGACATTTCTAGGAAGCGTATTTCTAGTTTGTGCCCAAAGACCTGAAAGGCAGGAAGGAGACCCCAGACCCTCCCTCCCCCAGGTGCACTACACCAGAGGCAGATGGCCTCCAGCAGCCGTGGCCCGGAGGAATGAAGAACACAGCCCACTTACAAAACAAAGGCCCCATCTCCCAGCCCTCCTCCGACTGTGGCACTCCCATGGTTCCACCGGGAGGCGGCGGAAAAGGGGCAACCGTAGCTTCCTGACAAACCCCAGACCATTGCACCTGCAGGGAATGGCACCCTTTGGTCAAGGGAGCAAGTCCTTCACCAGGCTGGCGGGATCAGCGCCATCTGCGCCCCGACTGCACCGAGGACCCTCCTCACAGCTGCAGAAGTGAATGTCCTATCACCCCCACACGGAGGCCACAGGTGAAGGAAGAACAGGCCAAGGTCACTCTGTTCTCTGCTGTCTCACTCCTCATGTCACATCAACCCAGAGCTGAGCCACAGGCACTGGGCTGTCTCTTTTTTTTTTTTTTTTTTTAAGATTTTATTTATTTATTCATGAGAGACAGAGAGAGAGGCAGAGGGAGAAGCAGGCTCCCAAGGAGCAGGGAGCCCGATGCGGGACTGGATCCCAGGACCCTAGGATCATGACCTGAGCCGAAGGCAGACGCTTAACCATCTGAGCCAGGCACTGGGCTGTCTCTTACCCAGAGATGGTTCATCAACAACGCAGCCCCCAGAAATCCACCTTTTCTTGGACGGAAGTAAATTAACAAACCCAAATGTGCTGAAGGCAGGGGGGGCTAAAATGGCTGAGTTGGTTTAAATGATCTCCAACAAAGCCCAAAGGACCATATACCCCCAGAACCCACATGCTATTTATTCCGCCAGCCTCCGACACTACAGGAAACCCAGGACGATTACCGTCACTGGGCCACCAATCAGCAAAGTAACAAGAAGAAAGAACCCAAAAATAAGGGACAAGTGCTCCCAGGGGCTTTCACAGGCAGCCAAACTCGTCACTGCAGCACAGAGGAAGGAACTTGTACGCTCACGGCAAACACACTCACTTCATTCACTTACTATTTCTAACAAGTCTTCCACAGACACTACCCACACTGATGGAACTCTCTTCTCACTACACTCCCGGCCCCCTCCCCACTCCATCGCCTGCCCCACCAGTCCTAACACACCCCACTGTACTGCTCCCTACCCTAAACAAGCTCCGCGCAGGGCCCACCTTGCCCCCCACTCCCGTGACAACACCAAATCCTACAACCCGAAGATGCCTGCAGGGCTGCACTCGCTGGTTACATCTACTCTTTGCTGCCGCTGAGGACGACCCTGCACAGTGTCATGACTCATCCAGGGTGGCAAAGAACTACGATGGCCTTTTTTTTTATTCCTTAAGAGAACAAGGAAGGACCCCAATGATAATGCTGGGGAACCATATGTAAAATAAAATGTCTTTTACTTGTCTTTATTTACATTAAGATATACCAATAAGGGGGGCGCCTGGGTGGCTCAGTCATTAAGCATCTGCCTTTGGCTCAGGTCATGATCCCAAGAGCCCAGGATCAAGCCCCGCGTCGGGCTCCCTGCTCCGCGGGAAGCCTGCTTCTCCCTCTCCCACTCCCCCTGCTTGTGTTCCCTCTCTCGCTGTGTCTCTTTCTGTCAAATAAATAAATAAATTCTTTAAAAAATAATAAAAATTTAAAAAAAGATATACCAATAAGGGTGCCTGGGTGGCTCAGTTAAGCATCTGACTCTTGCTTTCCGCTCAGATCATGATCTCAGGGTTGTGAGATCCAGCTCTGCCTGAGCCCTGTGTCTGGCTCTGCACTGAGCGGAGCCTGCTTAAGATTCTCTCTCTCTCTCTCTCTGCTCCCCACCCCACCCCACCCCCCCTCCCTCTCTCTAAAAAAAAAGATATGCCTATAAACATTCATGTCTCCTGTTTTCCCGTGGTCACTTCTGATTTAAAATTCATATGCATAGTTAAAGCATTCTCATTAGTGGAAAACAAAATTGTTCAAGACAGCACTCATCTCTTCATCTGAAAAAGGGATAACGGGTGGGACGAAATGACTCATTTTCTACTTCGTGCTGTTTGGGTTTTTTGTAACAAGCCTGTATGGTTACTGATACACTGTTTTTAAGGTCTGGGGTAAACTGAGCAATACTGAATCAATGCTTTACACTGTTTCTGAGCTGAGTAGAAGACAGGTTTCATCCCCATCTGGCAGGAAACAGAGGCTCAAAGGCGTAAAGATCACTTGGTGAAGCTCCTAAAGGAGTAGATGTAAGTGATGGAAATGAACACTCCTGTTTGCCTGATGCCCAGTCAGGGGGAGCCAGGGTTCTAGGCCAGCAAGCTGCAGAGCCTCCCTTGCACCACCAACTGCCTGAACACACTTATCTTTACTCCTCAAGACATTTACCTGAAACTCTCCAAGAACAGAAGAGGCTCAGCACAGGGCGGCAGCAAGTGACCCAATGCCCCAGTGAGGTGGTATCCACCTCAGACAAAGAGAAGTACGGCAGAGAGTGCTCCGATGCACCTGCCCCTCAGGGAGGCCCTTGGTTAAGGGGTCTGAGTTCCTGGAGGTGACGGCGGGGGCTATTTGATTTGGGTCTAAGTCTTCTGCACTCAGCACAGGGCTTAGCACACTATTAGAAACACTAACATCTAGTAAACAAGTGAGCCCCAAGTGTATAAGCCTGCCTACTCCAAACCCCCAGGCCCTTGGCTAGTGCTGCATCCAGGAACCATTAATAGCTCCTGTTTATTGAGAGCTGCTTGCCTAGTGCCATGCACCTTTATAAACACTTCGGCGAACGACCCACTGAATCCTTCCCCCATTCTAGGAGGAAGATGTTACTACCCCATTTTGCAGACAAGGAGAACAGAGACTCTGAAAGATGAAATAACCTTGAATCTGGGGCACCTGGGTGGCTCAGTCAGTTAAGCGTCTGCCTTCGGCTCAGGTCATGATCCCAGGGTCCTGGGATCAAGCCCCGCATCGGGCTCCCTGCTCATCGGGGAGCCTGCTTCTCCCTCTCCTACTCCCTCCTGCTTTGTTTTTTTTTTTTTTTTTAAGATTTTATTTATTTATTTGAGACAGAGAGAATGAGAGACAGAGAGCATGAGAGGGAGGAGGGTCAGAGGGAGAAGCAGACTCCCTGCTCGGCAGGGAGCCCGATGCGGGACTCCCTCCTGCTTTGTGTTCCCTCTCTCGCTGTGTCTCTCTCTGTCAAATAAATAAAATCTTAAAAAAAAAAAAAAAAAAAGAAAGAAAAGAAATAACCTTGAATCACCCAGCTCGCAAGTGGTTGAACCTGGGTTTGAAGTCAGTGGACCTCAAAGCCAAGGGCTACTCTCCATCAGGAAAGGAGCAGGAGGGGGCAAGGCATGCCCCAGTCTGCCGGGGACTTCTCCCAGGCCAGGCTCACGATAACGACCCTCCAGGGCCAGAGGAGTGTCATCCCAAACTGCACCTCCACCGGGCACATTCTCTCACCAGAGCACAAATCCTTCCCCACCTGGCCTGATGAAATACCATCCAGCCATTTCCAGGGGTTTCATCTCTGCGGTCGCTTCACCCAGGAGGCGTGACTTCCTGGAATAACCAGATGGGGAAAGACAGGGTCTAGAGGCCAAGTGGTTGAGTAGGCAGAGTGGCTGAGCGCATCTGCACGACAGCCATGATCAGGAAATGCAACAGAGGTTTGGCCTCCAAATAAGCTCCACACAGTAAGAAATATTAACAGCAACAAAACCACCAAGGGCTGCAAAATGGGAGCCTCAGAAACCTCCAGAGAGGCTAGGCTCCAGCGTGTAAAGGCTGGAAGAAAACATCTGTGCCAAGAGGCTACCTGTGCCTCTCTCCACAACCTCCTCCTGGCCTTCCCCCAGGGAGATGCCCAGAGCACCTCCTGCCGGGGCCACCTCTGCACCTCAAGACCACAGTTAATGCTGCTTCCCTAACAAAACCCAAGGTCCTACACTGACTAGAGCAAGCCCGAAACACTAAGTGCCTTTGATTTGAGAAACGTGCTCCTCCAAAATGACGCCTGAAGGCTACCCATTTAGTCAAGTCCACAGTCCAGAAACACCCACTCTCGTATACTATTGTTTATAAATTGACAGGTTTTTTTTTTTTAAAGATTTTATTTATTTATTTGACAGAGAGAGACACGACGAGAGAGGGAACACAAGCAGGGGGAGAGGGAGAGGGAGAAGCAGGCTTCCCGCGGAGCAGGGAGCCCGACGCGGGGCTCGATCCCAGGACCCTGGGACCATGGCCTGAGCCAAAGGCAGACGCTTAACGACTGAGCCACCCAGGCGCCCCTATAAATTGACAGTTTTTTAAAGAGTTATTTAGCAGAATTCTTAACGAAATGCTATTCAAGTGGAAGAGTCCACGCTGCAGAAACACACGCTATTATATACAAATTATGTTTCTCAAGAAAAATTTGGCAGAATTTTACCAAAATTGTGTAGTATCCAAAAATAAGAAATAGCCCAAATGTCCACCAATAGGGAAGAGGTTAAATCAAGGAAGTATATCCACAAAATACCCTCTGCAATTGCTAAAACAGATGATGTAAGCCATCTGTACAGACTGTTAGGGAGCACACCAAGGCATTTTATTAAGTGCAAAGGGAAGCATGCTAAGAATATAAATGCGGGGCGCCTGGGTGGCTCAGTCGGTTAAGCGGCTGCCTTCGGCTCGGGTCATGATCCTGGAGTCCCGGGATCGAGTCCCGCGTCGGGCTCCCAGCTCGGCAGGGAGTCTGCTTCTCCCTCTGACCCTCCTCCCTCTCACGCTCTCTGTCTCTCATTCTCTCTCTCTCAAATAAATAAATAAAATCTTAAAAAAAAAAAAAGAATATAAATGCGTGTGTGGGGATAATGTGCACCACTTTTTTTTCTGGAAGGAATGACAAGAAAGTTCTCATAGTGCTTTCTCTGCAGAGAGACTGGAAAAGAGCCCTTACAACCTTTTAATACAGCTTAAATTTTCTATTTTTTTTGTTTGTTTTACAAAGTCAACTGGAAATATCTGGGCCACGGAATTATAAACTATTTTTGGGTTTTTTTCTTCATACACTTGTAGATTTTTTAAAATTTAGTATTATTTTAAAAAAACACTGAACATGTGATAGATCTGTATATATTAATATGAAAGAATTCTCTTGACATGTTTAAAAATGCATGTTGTGGTACAAGAAAAAGAAGTGTGATCCCATTTTTGTGTTCTAAAAACCTGCCTACAAAGGGCCGTATTTATACGCATTCAGAGTCTGAGAGGATAAACACGCTGAACTGTAAACAGTAGTTACTGCCTGGGAAGCTGGAAGGAAGAGCTTTCATTTCTCTTCATACACTCGCTTTTTCTTTTTTTTTTTTTTTAAATGAGTATGTATACTTTCGCAATTAATTTTATATCAGGAAAAAAATTCCACTTTCTGCTCGAGGACAAGGTCTCCACTGTCCCCAGCGACTTCTGAACACTCAGCCCATTCACCCCCATGGCAGGTCAGCCAGGCGGCCCTGACAGGACCCCTCCCAGACAGGCCTGCATTTCTGTACCACCCAGGACAGAGCAGTTCTTGAAGGTCTGAACTGTGTGTAAACAACACCTGCCGAAAAAAGCTCTGGAAGACACAAAGGAGCCGTGGAGAGAGTGCCGGGGATGACCTCCTTTTTCCAGTTGGTCCTGCAGCAATATATCCCATCACTCTACACCAAGATCCAATCTCGCAGGACGAGATGGGTGGGAGAGTCACCTCCGGCTTCCCAGGGCCGAGGTCCTACCTGCCCTCCCCTGGGCTGGAGACCAGCCACAGCAGGGTACTCACAGAACACGTTCCCATCCAAAGGGCTCTGGTGCTCTGGAAAGCAAGCTGACCCACAAGCTTTCTACTGCGGCCCACACATTTCTGATTTCAACTTAGAAACACATTTTTAATATGCCAGGGCTTGGCATACTGTTTTCAATGGGTACTTCTTTCTTTCTTTTATTTTTTAAGTTTTTTTTTTTTTTTTAAAGCAATCTCTACACCCAAGGTAGGGCTCAAACTCACAACCCCGAGATCAAGAATCACATGCTCCACCTACTGAGCCAGCCAGGTGCCCCAAAAGGTGCTGATCTCAAGTTGGCTACATTTTCCAGAATGCCTTCCCTGACTACCCCAGCCTGAGGGGCCCTGCATCCTCCACACACTTCCACAACAGCCTCTTAGCAGCATCACCGCACCTTCTGCATGTAGGCACCCCCCCGTCACAGACACCGAGCACAGCGAGCACCAGGAAGCAACCAAATCCTGCTTCATGGCCCGCACTCCACTGGGGAAAATGTGCCAGTCAATAAACAAGGGCAAGAGTGCATTTATAAGTTGTCATCCACTGACAGATGAATGGATCAACACACTGTGATACATGGAACGGAATATGGACTATTATTCAGCCATAAAAAGGAATGGAGTCCTAAAACCTACTACAGCATGGACGAACTTTGAAAACATTATGCTAAGTGAAATAAGCCAGACACAAAAGGGCAAATACTATAGGATTCCACTTATATATACAGAATACAGAAACAGAGACAGACAGACAGAAAGCAGACGGTGGCTGCCAGGGGCTGCAGAAAGGGGAATGAGGGGTCAGTGTTTAATGGGTACAGAGTCTTAGTTTGGGAAGGTGATACATTTCTGGAGACGGATGGCTGTCACACGACACCGTGAATGTACTTAACACCACTGAATTTGTACACTTTTCTTCTCTCTTTTTTTTTAAAGATTTTATTTATTTATTTGACAGAGAGAGACACAACGAGAGCGGGAACACAAGCGGGGGAGAGGGAGAGAGAGAGAAGCAGGCTTCCCGCGGAGCAGGGAGCCCGATGCGGGGCTCCATCCCAGGACCCTGGGATCATGACCTGAGCCGAAGGCAGACGCTTAATGACTGAGCCACCCAGGCACCCTGTACACTTTTTTTAAAAAAATGGTTAAAATCATAAACTTCAGAGAGGCCTTGGGTGGCTCAGCGGGTTAAGCATCTGCCTTCCGCTCAGGTCATAATCTCAGGGTCCTGGGATTGAGTCCCACATCGGGCTCCCTGCTCAGCTGGGAGCCTGCTCCTCCCTCTGCCTGCCGCTCCCCCTGCTTGTGCTCTCTCTCTCTGACAAATAAACAAAATCTTTTAAAAAATGATAAACCTTATGTACACTTTATCACAATAAAATATTGTGCACATTTAGTGGCGCCTGGGTGGCTCAGTCGTTAAGCGTCTGCCTTCGGCTCAGGTCATGATCCCACAGTCCTGGGATCGAGCCCTGCATCGGGCTCCCTGCTCTGCGGGAAGCCTGCTTCTCCCTCTCCCACTCCCCCTGCTTGTGTTTTCTCTCTCATTGTCTCTCTCTCTGTCAAATAAATAAATAAAATCTTTAAAAAAAAAAAAAAAAGCACTTTTAAAGCTGTGAAAAGGGGGTGCCTGGGTGGCTCAGTCAGTTGAGCGTCCGACTCTTGCCTTCAGCTCAGGTCCTGATCTTGGTCGTTGAGATCAAGTTCCGCAAAGGGCTGGGCACAGGCAGAGGCTGCTTCAGATTCTCTCTCCCTCTCTGTCCCATTCACTCTCTCTCAAATAAATAAAATCTAAAGCTGTGAAAAGAACTACGAAGAAAAGCAATAGAGGAGAGGAAAGAATCATGGGAGGGTGAGGACAAAGTCAGTTTGAGAAGTTCCCAAAGGCTTCTCTAAGGAGGTGCCTGCTTCCCCCCTCCCCGGCCCGTGAGCTTCCGAGGACCCAAGTATGGCATTCACATGTCTGTGTCCCCAGAACAACAAATGTTTAAGTCATGACACTTGCTCAGACTCAACCCCGTAAATGGAGTAAGACTCCAAGCTTCACTCAGCACAGGGCCTGGCCAGGACTGAGATAGCCAGGTCCGAGATACTCAGAACTTAGTGGCCTAGGAAGGAAAGCCACTTTGGAGGCAAGGCTGGAGTCAAAAGTCACAAGGGCTGAAGGCGAAAACCCATACCGTGTCAAAAAGAACTAGAGAAGGAACCTGCGTTCTCTCTGCCCCGCAAATGCCACTTATGGGAAATAATCAGCAACGTGCACCAAGATGTTGGTACAACGGTGCGCCCTAAAAATTTGTTTACAAGAGGGAAAAGTGTGGGCGCCTGGGTGGCTCAGTCGTTAAGCGTCTGCCTTCGGCTCAGGTCATGATCCCAGGGTCCTGGGATCGAGTCCCACATCGGGCTCCCTGTTCGGCAGGAAGCCTGCTTCTCACTCTCCCACTCCCCCTGCTTGTGTTCCTGCTCTCACTATCTCTCTCTCTGTCAAATAAATAAATAAAATCTTAAAAAAAAAAAAAAAAGAGGGAAAAGTGTGTAACAACAATGTAAATGTCTAATAATAGAGGATTCAATAAATCATAGCATATTCATATAAAGCAATTACACACAACTATTAAAATGTGTTTTCGGGGCACCTGGCTGGCTCAGTCGGTAGAGCAGGCAACTCTTGATCTTGGAGGTCATGAGTTCAAGCCCCATGTTGGGCATCGAGCTTACTTAAAAATAATAATAAAATAAAATAAAAAATATGTTTTCAATAACTTAGGAAAATACACTCTAACGTTAAGAACTATACACTGTGAACAGTATACACAGTAATTTTTTTTTTTTAAAGATTTTATTTATTTATTTGAGACAGAGAGAATGAGAAAGAGAGAGCACATGAGAGGGGGGAGGGTCAGAGGCAGAAGCGGGCTCCCTGCTCATGCGGGACTCGATCCAGGGACTCCAGGATCATGACCTGAGCCGAAGGCAGTCGCTTAACCAACTGAGCCACCCAGGCGCCCTACACAATAGTTTTCTAATTTTGAAAAAACAAACACATACTCAAAGGAAATACACCAGCCTTTCTTTACGGTAGTTCTCTCTGGGCGGTGAGGTTACAGGTTATTCGTATTTGTATTTTTATCTTTATTCTTTTCACTATATTCCAATCTGTTTCCAGTAAAAAATGTTCCTTTTATGAATAAGGAAAAATGTACTTAAAGGGCCTTGTACAGTGCCTGGCAAAGAGTATGTGCTCAAGGAGTATCTGCTGCATGACAGTGACTTCTAAAATCAACAAATACTGCTTTCGCAACACCACCGAGAGGAAAAGGCCGATGGTTTGCTCGGAGAAGAGGGAGAAAGGATACAGAGCAGAGCTACAAACCCAGCTGCAGAGGTGGGAGCAGAAGGAAGTACGCTGAGAGAGACCGTGAAGGACCACCAGCAACTTAGGACAGACCTCATTCTGCCCCCCAGACACCCCGCTCCAGGCAGAGCTTGAAGCCAACACTGCAGCCCGCATCTTCCGGGCGCAACCCAGCCCCCCGCTCAGGCCACACGGGGAAAAAATCAACAAGTACAGCTAACAACAACACTCAACCAAGACTCTTGGCTCAGGTCACCGAGGCAAGCCTCCCTCCTAGTGCAGAGAGTCCCCACATGCCAGGAACAGAGAGAAACAATGATCTCTATCATCGACAGCAGAGCTGGGGTCTTGGAGCTCCCAGGTGAGGAGGCCTGGTCCAAATGGCAACTTTAAAGCCTAAAAGCTGGTCATAAACAATTTTATTTCATTAGAAATCTTACCGTCTTTCTCATCTCTCTCTCTCTCTCCTGAGCACCACAGGTGATGCCTTTATTTCTTTGTCCAAATGACAGACCAAAGGTTCCTAAGGCTATACAAGACCCAGGAAAAAATGGGACTTTCTTAAGAAAGAAATTCAGTTATGACTTGAAAAGCAGACAGTCTAGTTAGCTCTGACCAAGATACGAGATTCAGAGCACAAAGCCCAACAGATCTCTGGTGGAAATTTTATTTTTCAAGGGGAGTGCACTGCTTGAAAACCCAGTGTAGATAGGCCCTATTTAATATCTGCCGGCCCATAACAAGATACATACGCTTGATGGTAGACAAGCCTCATTACCAAATTTAGAAATACACCACACTAGCCCACCTGGCCTATTCTGGTTTGAAATAGAAACCAACAGAGAAATGATCAATCTTCAATGGTGGAATAATGAGACATGTAACCAGCATACAGCCATTAGCAACATGAGTCAGTACTTTGTGCAAGCCAAAAAAAAAAATCTTTAAAGTACAATAAAATAATTCTTCGCAAAAAAAGAGAACTGAAATTTAAAAGTGGGTGGGGGATGGTGAACAGGCCTAACAAAAATCCCTCAGCCAGGCCAGGCCAGCAGACCATGCTGGAACTAGTTCTGACTTGCCATTCCTGAAATTCCACTCTCCCAGGGTTTTCTGGCTCTCCCTTCCCCAGGCTCTTTACCCATTTGGGCTCCAAGGAGACGGGAAAGGACCCAGGCCACTGTAAGCAGCCCTCCCCTCCCCCAGCCCCACTGCGGGCTGAAACAAGGCCCCTCCGTGCAGCCTTGGAAAACTGACAACTCACAGGTAAACCAAAAGCCCGCTGGGAAGGGCAGCGTATTCATCTCCTCCCCTAACAAACCAGCTAATAAACAGTCCAGAGCCAGACCTGGCCAGAATGAAATCAGATAGAAAAGAAGGGCCAAGAGGAAGGAAGCTGGGAAAACTGAAAGGGCGACATGGCCCGGCTAAGACGTCTCAGTTCCACAGCCAGTGGGCCTGGAGGAGGTTCCAAGGAGGTTTAAAAAAAAACAGAACACAACAAAACCAAGATGGTTGTGGGAATGTCAAAATGTACTGAAAGAAATGCCCAGCAGACTGCAGAACTACTATCAGTCCAAGCAGACTGTCTCCAGGGGCATTTACAAACAGGCTACAGGTGTGGCCCAGAGCTAACCTGGGTCTCGGCCATCACCTGTGACCAAGACTGGGGTCAGTTTCCCCCGGTATTATTAGCCTCAGTCCCTCCTATGCTCCCCAATGATCACCACGAGCAGCCTAGCTGTTCTAGCCATCCTAGTGCTTCCAGGCATTGAGTAGCAGTCGTGATATAAAAATATTAGCTAGGGATCGAATTTGGGGGTGGGGAAGTCACAGGGCCATCAGCCAGGAGAACAGGAGGAAAAGATCAGGAATTTGGAGCAAGGACCAGAAAACTAGGCAACCAACAAAAACAACATACATTTTCATCACCCTCCTATGGACAGAAGCGGCTTGCTACAAATAGCATGTGAGGCTCACAAGAGCCCCAACAGATACCCAAAGCAAGGCATTAATTATTCCCATTTTACAGATGTAGGAGTTGCGGCTCAGGGACTTGCATGAGGTAACCCAACGAAGACCAGAATCCTGGCTCCAAGAGACACTTGCCTGAACAAGCACAGTCTCCCCAAGGGATAATTTACCATTCCCAAAGGAAAGCAGTCGTCCTCAAAAGGCAGGAGTCCCCAGCCTCTGCTTGTTGTTCTCAGTATCTTCCACTGTTCTAGATCTGCCTTCAACCAAGCTGTGTATCTGCCTTGCAAGGGGCAGGCACCCCAGACCCAAGGACAGTGACTTACTGCCACACAAGCCAGTTCCTGGGAGGCTCCCAACAAAGGCTACTCTCTCCCATCCCTGTCTCCCCACAGAGGCCCAGCACTGAATAAACAAGGGCCCAAAGATGTTCCATGGGTTGGGCGCCTTAGCCCCAGCACCTGTGGCATCCACCGGCTGGATCAGGTCAGCCCTACGGGAGGCATCGCAGTGGCTCGATTCCATCCCAGGGCTTGATGGCAGGTACAGAAACAGCAGTAACGAGAAGCAACTCTTAAACAGTAACTGTGTGCCAGGCTCTTCTAGGTCTTTCACCCTTGCCCTAAGCCTACAAGGCGGAGAATGCACTGTTTATGCCAGCGAAGGCTCTCTGAACCCTAGATTTCTCTGGCAGAAGCAGGATTTGCACCCCAAAGCCTGGGCCTCCCCAGCCCCTTACACCACCCAGCACCGTACCCAGACAGGGCTGCAGATGCATTTGGAGAAACCGCGCTACGACTGCAAACGGGTGGTTGTAAAAACCAAACTGGATAATGCATAAAGCCAAATAAAATGCACACAAAATCTTAAGGGGGGCGGGGGGGACAAAATCTCAGGGCCAATTTAACAATCCTGGAAACCAAAGGCTTCTAAAGGTTTCTCCCTGGCAGCCATTTAGCAAATGACACAGTCGGGAGAGCCTCCCCAGCCCCCGTTCTCCCCACTTCCTCCAAGCTAACCATTCCCTTGAGAAACACCTCCTCTTCTTGACTAAAGGTGGGCTCGGACCTCCCACGATATTTAGAAAGCGAGGGAGAAAAGAGAAGAGAAAACCGCCTTCCAGTTTTGTGTAGGCAAATCCACTCCGGAGGCCCACGATCTCAACAGCGCTGTTTCTGGCTTAGAAGGGGGCAAAAAAGAAAAAAGAGGGGGGGAACCCCGTCTGGCAGGCCCCGAGCAGCGACATCCTGTTTATTATTAAACATTCTCAGTATCAGAGCATTAAGTATTTCCAAAATAATCCTGGCGCTCGCGCACCGAAACCGCGGCCGTCGGCGGCCGCGAGCCCCCCGCCCCTGAACGCCAAGTCCGCGGGCCCGCGGGGGGCACCGCCGCGCCCCCGCCGCCCCCCAGCCCCGCGGCCCGGGGGCGCCCCGACCCCGGGATTCCCGCTCGGGGTGGTGCCCGGGCAGGTCGGCGCGGGGAAGGGGGGCGCAGGCAGGCCGCCCCGGCTGCTTCCAGAGCAGCGGGGCGCTCCGCACCGCGGCCCGGGCGGCCCCCGCGGCCCCGGCCCCCGCCGCCCGCCCAGGCCGCGCGGCGCCGCACAACAATGGCGAGCCCGGGCCGGGCGCCCGCCGCCCCCAGGCCGCCCCGCCCGACCCCGCGGCCCTGGCCCGGCCGGGCGGCCCACGGCGGCGGCGGCGCGCTCGCGGACGGCGGGCGGCCGGGCCCGGGCTCGCCGCTGTCAGTCAGCCGCCGCCGAGACAAAGCCGGGCCGCGCCGCCGCGCCGCCTCCATCTTAGCGCCGACCGCCGCCCCGGCCCCGGCCCGGTCCGCCCCGCGCCGCCCCGCCGCCCCGCCGCCCCGCCGCCCCGGCCCACCTGGTCTGGTTCCGCGGGCGCGACTGGGCCGGGCGATGGCGATCGGGCGGCGGTCGGGCGCGGGGGCGGCGGGATGGCGGCGGATTGCGAGGCGGCGGCGCGGCTGCTCGCTCGCTCGCTCCCTCCCTCCCGGGCTCGCTCGTCGCTCGCTCGCTCGCTGGAGCCTCGGAGCCTGTGTCTCGCCGCTCGCCTCCCTCTCGCGCTCGGCTCCCCGCCCCCCGCCTGCCGCCGCCCCCGCCTCCTCCGGCCTCCTCCTCCCGCCGCCGCCCGCAGCCGCGCCTCGACCCGCGCAGCGCCCCCTGCCGCGCCGCCCGGCCTGAGGGGGGCTGGGGGCCCCGGGAGGGGAGGGGCCGGCAGGGGGGAGGGGCAGGGAGAAGGCGGGGCTGGGGTCCCGGGGGAGCCGAGGGGGAGGGGTACGGGAGGGGGCGGGGCCGGGCGGCGGTGGGGGGAGGGGCACGAGAGAAGTTGGGGCTGGGGTCCTGGGGAGACGTGGGAGCAGGGGCACGGGGGAAGGAGGGGCTGGGGTCTCGGGAGGGGCGGGGCCGGGCGGCGGTGGGGGGAGGGGCACGAGAGAAGTGGGGGCTGGGGTCCTGGGGAGACGTGGGAGCAGGGGCACGGGGGAAGGAGGGGCTGGGGTCTCGGGAGGGGCGGGGCCGGGCGGCGGTGGGGGGAGGGGCACGAGAGAAGTGGGGGCTGGGGTCCTGGGGAGACGTGGGAGCAGGGGCACGGGGGAAGGAGGGGCTGGGGTCCCGGGGGAGCTGAGGGGGCGGGATACGGGAGAGGGGCGGGGCCGGGCGGCAGTGGGGGGAGGGGCACGAGAGAAGTGGGGGCTGGGGTCCTGGGAAGACGTGGGAGCAGGGGCACGGGGGAAGGAGGGGCTGGGGTCTCGGGAGGGGCGGGGCTGGGCAGCGGCGGGGAGGGGACAAGAGAAGAGGGGGCTGTGGTCCCGGGGAGACGGAAGGAGGGGGCGCGGCACCGGAGAAAGGGGGCTGAGGTCCCAAGGAGACGCCAGGGACAGGGTACGAGAGAAGGGGGGCTGGGAGGGAAAGGAAAAGGCCGGAACTGGGGCTGGGGAGACGAGGGGAGGGAGCCGGGAGAAGGGGGTCTGGGAAGCGGGTGGAACTTGGGACTGGGGCCCGGAGAAGGGGTTCTAGGGAAGGGAAAAAGGAGGAGGGCCAGGGGAGGGGGTTGGGGCGAGACGGGGCGCGGGGGTGGGGGGGAATGAGTGGTCCGGAAGACGGGGGGCTGGGCTAAAAGGGGCCTGGGGCGGTGAGGCCCAGAAGCACGGAGGGTTGAGAAGGGCGGGGGCGCGAGCCCGGATCCCCGCCCCCTCCCCTTTTAGAACTGCCGCGCTTCCTGACAGTGAGCCCGGATTTTGTTACGTGATGTATGCACGGAGAGGAAACAGAAACAATACACTGTTAACTCGAAAGCAAGGTTGTTGCACAATATAGATACTTTATCCGTTTTTGTAAAATGAAAAATAATAAGCCAGTCATCTTTGGCGTTTGTGTATTTCTGTGAATGCAAAACAAAAGGTCTGGGAGAATGCACTCGGCTCCTGGTTACCTCTGCAGTCTGAAGTCTCGAGAGCCAAGGAGAATTCTCGCTTTTTATTTTCGAAATATCGGCACTTAGAAAAACAATTTGCAAAAGCAAAAAGGAGAAATGTAGCTGGGACCTGGAATCCAAATCATCCGCCCCTGTCTCTGACGTTTCAGGCCATACTCTGTGTGCCTTGGTTGGGAGTGGTTTATCTCATTTAATCCCGTTCCTCGGGCAGATGTTATTTTTCCAGTTCACAGGTGAGAAATGGAGACTCTGAGAGGTTAAGTAACTTGCCCAAGGGCACACAGCAAGCGCTGAGAGGAAGGTCGACCCACTTCAGCCTAACTAAGAAGGTTAGGGGTTACCACGGAGCACAGTGCCCAGCACAACGTAGGCGCTATGTAAATATTGGCTAGTTTGTTGAAAGGAGGAATGGGTGGCTCTTCTAGGCTGGTAGGTAGAGACTCATGAAGAATCAGGAGGGGTTATTTTTTTTAATTACCCGACAAGAGAGAGCAGAAGATGAAAAGCTTGGGTCTTGAGTGCTCTGGGAAGACAGAGGAGGATCTATTAAAGGCCACAAACGGGGTAAAAATCAAGTCAACAAGTGCTCTGCTCCCCTGGCAGTTCTGGAAGGGGAGGGACGCCCTCTGGGGACAGGAGGGCTGCTAGGTTCCAGGGAGTTCACTGGCCGCAGATGCTTTCACTCCTGTAAAACCCAAGGATCAGACTGTATCCAAATCGCTTCCAGGGTTCAGGAAACACTTTTCTTTCTGAACTTCCCTGGGTGACAATAACTACAATGCTAGGTACCCTTTACTGAGCACAATTTCTGGGCCAGCCATGCTGTTAAGCAGTTTACAAGAGATACTTAATACTTGGGAGACAGTTATTATTGTTCCCACTTTCTGGATAAGGACACTGAGGTCAGAAGTGACGTGACCTTAGATAAGATCACAAATTTGGCTTCGGTGGTAGGGCAAGCGTTTGAATTCAGCAGTGCCCTTCTTTGAAGTTTGAGCCTTTCTTAGGGGAAAGCAAAGCTAAGATGCCCAAGGAGGTGTGGGGCCTGGCTGTGGACGGAGGCTGTCAGCCAGGGCTGGCGCCTGAGATTTTTCCAGGACTCTGAAGGTGCCTGTCAAAGCTTTCCCAGAACTAAGGACCCAGAGAGACCAGAGGGAGGAAGAAAGAAGGAGGGAGCAGAGCATGAGGACTGGATCAAGGCTCCTGGGGTCACTTAGCCCCAAGAGACTGCCTGCAATGTCAAGGGGGACATTCAAGGGGACATTTCTCATGTCATCAAAGTTACTATAAACAGCAACTGTCCAGAGTGGGACTACTGAGAGGAAGGAAGGATTGGACCAAGCAGTGCAAAGCTGGGAAGAGTTGGCATGAACCAATGAGCAACAGTTCCTTTCGTTTGTGTTACTGGTTTTTTTTACTTTTAAATCTCAGGAAACTTGGCAACTCTGCATATGGGTGGAGAAACCTCTTCAGACCCCCAAACTGAGCAGAAGGGGAATTTCATCCATCCCTAGAGACCTAATGCAGGTTTTATGTATTTATCATTTTATTCCTCCCAAAATGTGATCCCTGAGGGGCGCCTGGGTGGCTCAGTCGGGTAAGGGTCTGCCTTCGGCTCAGGTCACGATCCTGGAGTCCCAAGATTGCGCCCCACCCCGCGTTGGGCTACCTGCACAGCGGGGAGTCTGCTTCTCCCTCTGCCTCTTACCCCCGCTCATGCTCTCACAAGCTCTCTCTCAAATAAATAAAATCTTTAAAAAAAAAGAAAAAAAGAACACCAAAATGTGATCCCTGAGTTTTGTTATATTGCAATTAGTATTTTTGCATAATACTTATAAATGTATTTCTTTAGCCATGATTTTCTTTCTTGAACCTCAGTATGGCTAGATACGGCTCTCCTTCGCATTGATTTCTTGTGGAATATACAAAACCCTGCCATGGTCGCATTCTGGCCTGCTGTGGTGGTGGTGGTGGTGGTGTTTTTGAACTCATCTGGAAAGCTATCTGCTTTTAGTCTCTCTCTCTTCTTTCTCTTCTCTGTGCTCTGGCTTCTTCTTCTCTAACCCCCACCACACTGGGACATTCCGTCGATGATAGTCCCCATCTTGCTGGTGGTTGTCATTTCTATACATATCTATGTGCCCCCACAGGACTAGGAGCTCATCCAAACACAGTCACTGAATTATTCAATTTGAGTTCCCCAGCACCCAGCACACAATCTGTGGCACACAGTAGGTGCTTAATGAGAGGTTATTGAATGAAAGAAGAAAAAATGTAAGGCAGAGAGAATTTGAGACTCAGAGAAGGAATCTGACCTCTGCTTGGTGCGCTGTCCGGTCCTGGCCTCCCAGGGAAGCCAGAAAAGCTTCCATGAATCACTCCATTGCCTGGAGAATCTAAAGTTTTGCTGGGCTTCTTTCATCCCTTTGTCAGGGACAGTTCCATTTATTGAGCACTTTCAGACGGGGAAACTAAAATGCAGACAGGCTTAGTGACAAGTTCACACAGGGAGCTGGTGGCAGAGCTGAAAGAGAGAAAGGCGGGGAGAAAGAACACACACCTGCTGGGGGCTTGTGGTGCCAACACCCACTTTCTGTATATCACAGCCTCTTCACCAGGATTTTGTGAGTTAAGGTCTATTATTATCCCCATTTTACAGATCAGTAAAATGAGGCTCCAGGACAGTCACCTGCCACTGCTTGGTTGCCAGATGCTTGTCATGTCACTGTGGTTAGCAGAGGCTTTTTGGTTATCCAGACTCCAGAGCCAGCCGTTAAAGTGCTGGCCCAGGGGCGCCTGGGTGGCTCAGTTGGTTAAGTGACTGCCTTCGGCTCAGGTCATGATCCTGGAGTCCCGGGATCGAGTTCCGCATCGGGCTCCCTGCTCGGCGGGGAGTCTGCTTCTCCCTCTGACCCTCCTCCCTCTCATGCTCTCTGTCTCTCATTCTCTCTCTCTCAAATAAATAAGTAAAATCTTTAAAAAAATAAAATAAAATAAAATAATAATAAAATAAAGTGCTGGCCCAGGCACAGTGCCCAGGGGCAGCCCAGGGGTCTCTCATGTGGACCCTGCCTGGCTTTAAGGCAAGCTTCCCTCCAGCCACTCCGAGCCTGAGTATTGTCCACAAGGTGGGCATGCGTTACTGACTCTGGCTCCACAATACACAGAGGCCCAGCCAAGCTCACCCCAGCTCACCTCCTCAGTGGGGCCCGTCCCAGATAAACCCAGAAATAGGCACCGGGTCTGTGCCCTTGCCCCGGGCTGGCCCCCAGCACAGAGCCATGGCGAAGAGTGCAGGATTTGGAGTCAGACCGACCTGACTCAAGTTTTGTCTCTATCCTCATTTACTGTGTGTCTTTAGACAAGTGACTCTAACTCTCTGAGCCTCTGAAAACTGGGGAGGAGGTTTGTCGTGAAAACGGACTGAGATTACGTGCACTGGCTGTCAGCAAACTCTGGCATCCAGCAAGCACTGAGTGTACATCTGTTACTACTGCTTTTCCTTCCTATTCCCAGATACATCAGAGAACAATGTCCCTTGTCAGTCATCCATTGCTGTGTAACAAACAGCCCCCCCAAATCGAGTGGCTTAAAACAACTTGTTATTTCTCATCATTTGGTGGGTTTGGGGATGGTTCTTCTGCCCCACCTGGTGTTGATTGGTGTCAGGCATGCTGCCACGCCGTCCCTTCCTCCCTGAAGGGTCTCAGCCTCCAGGATTCTCCGTGTGCTCTCTCTCCAGCAAAACAGTCTGGGCTTCCTTAAAGCGGGGCAGCTGGATTCCAAAAGAGTGAAAGCAGAAGCAGACAGGCCTCTTTGAGGTGTCACTTCTGCTGCATTCTGTCAGTCAGAGGGAGTCACAGGGCTAGCTCAGACCCCAGGGGGAGGGGAAATAGACCCCCTCTTGAGGGCAGGAGCAATGGAGGTGTACAGAGAGCAAAAGGTTGCGTGGCGGACTATTTGTCAATAAACTTTCAGGTTCTCAGGACCTCTTGCTTTCCCCCACCCTGTGCCGTAGCCAAACTTCCACCCATCCCGTCTAATGAAGACACTCCATCCGACAGCACAAAACGTTTACTAAGCTCTATCATGGCCAGGCCAGTGGGAGCGCTGAGAAACAGCCGGAAGAGAAATACGCAATCCCTACACTGAAGAGGCTCCCAAATTTAAGGGGCATTAAAAACAAAGACAAGGGGTGCTTAGGTGGCTCAGCTGGTTAAGCAACTGCCTTCGGCTCAGGTCATGATCCTGGGGCCCTGGGATCGAGCCCCGCATCGGGCTCCCCACTCAGTGGGAAGCCTGCTTCTCCCTCTCCCACTCCCCCTGCTTGTGTTCTCTCTCTCACTGTCTCTCTCTCTCTCTGTCAATTAAATAAATAAATAAAATCTTTAAAACAAAACAAAAACAAAAACAACAAAAACTGCAATAAGAAAAAACTGATCTCTCCGGCTCTCACACCTGCCAGGCACAGGCCTGAGGTGGGTCTGAATCATCAGGGCCTGGTCCTGGCCTGGTCTGGGGCTTCCTCACGCCCGAGTACTGCAGGACACTGGGTGACATGCCCACAGCTCGCCTGCCATACAATCCAGAAATGTGAGGCCTACAACTTGTGTAGTGACCACGTGCTCCAGGATTCCTAGAAGGGCCTGCTTTCACATTCACTGCACCTGTTCTCCGTAGTGCAATGTACTGATGAGAGAGAGCGTGAGTCCCTATTTCAGTCATCTTAACTGGCAGGGGAAAGGGGGATAATAGTCCAGGGAGAGGGAGAAATGGATTCCAGCTGGGGAGACTGAGGGCGCTTCTTGGTGCAGGTGCTTTTGATGCCAGGCTCTGAAGGAAGAGAGGAGTTTAATCAGGGTAGACTGGGCATGAACATTCCAGGTGGAGGGGCCAGCTTGAACAAAGGCCTGGAGATGGTAGTGTCTGGGCACTGGGAGGGGCCCACAGGCTGGCTGGTGGCCATTGGAAAAGTGGCCCCAACCCAGGGAATGTGCATTCCAGTAGGGAGGGGAGCCTTGAGCTAAAAATACTACACTTGGGTCTGAGCACACAGCAGGGGGCCCTGCACAGACCTAGAAACTCACACCACAGTGGGCAGCATCTGAGTCTCAGCACCCAGCACACAGAGACTAAAAGCATCTCCTCTGGGGGCCTGGATGACAAGGAGAGTCCAGGGCAGAGAGCCCTGACCCCTTCTCTCCACATCACACCAGATTCTTACAAATCTGCCCACATGGGGCACCTGGGTGGCTCTGTCAGTTGAGCGTCTGCCTTCAGATCTGGTCATGATCTTGGGGTCCTGGTATCAAGTCCCATGTCAGGCTCTCTGCTCAGCGGGTAGTCTGCTTCTCCCTCTCCCTCTGTGCTCTCTCTCTCTCTCAAATAAATAAATAAAATCTTAATAAAAAAAAGAATCTGCCCATCTTTTCCCACCAAGGGGAGAAACAGGAGGAGGCAGAGAGGAAAAGAGCCAAGACTGGGGATAAAAGAAGACTGAGGGGAAGATTGAAAACTCAGCAATTTCAGCTGAGAAAAAGCAGCAAAAATTATTGAGGGGTGCAGTTCAAGAAGGCAAAGGAAAGAAAGGAAGAGCCAGCTCTCTCCAGAGGCTCCCAACCCAGAGCTCCAGGAAGCATCCATACCAACCACGGCAGCTGACAATGGGATGTAGAGGTGGTGTGATAAAGGGGGAATGAGAGAGGGTCATTGGCAGGGGGATTTAGTAATCATGTCTTGCCCTCTATGGCCACTACCTCAGAAATGTAGGAACTAGAGAAAGAATAGATTTCAAAATCTAACCTGATATCAAGAAAGAGAGAAGACAACCCTCAGAATGGGAGGAAATATTTGTAAACCAAATACCTGATAAGGGTCTAATCTCCAGAATGTTCAAAAACACTTGCAACTCAACAACAAAGAGAAACAAACCAATGGAAAAAGGGGCAAAGGACTTGAATTAGACCTTTCTCCAAAGATACACAAATGGTCAACCAGCACATGAAAAGATGTTCCCTATTATTAGCTATCTGGAAAATGCAGATCAAAACCACAACGAGATGCAACTGCATACCCACCAGGATGGCTATAATCTAAAAGATGGACAGTGACAAGTGTCAGCAGGGACCGAGAGATACTGGAGCACTCCTACAGCGCTGGTGGGCATTTAAAACGGTGCGGCTGCTGTAGAAAACAGTCTGGTGGGTCCTCGTAAAGCTAAACATAGAATTATCCTACGACCCAGCAATTCCACTCGTAGGCATACCTGAAAGAATTGAAAAGAGATATTCAAACACAATGTATACCTGAATGTTTACAGCAGCCCTGTTCACAATAGCCAAAAGGTAAACATAACCCAAATGTCCATCTCCTGAGGAGCAGATAAACAAAACGTGGTAGATCCAACCCGAAATACTATTTAGCCACTAAAAGGAAGGAATTACTGATCCACACTACAACATGAATGGATCTAGACAACATTATACTAAGAGAAAGAAGCCAGACACAAAGGCCACATATTGTATGATCCATTTATACGAAATTCCCCGGAATAGGCAAATCCACAGAGACAAAAAGCAGATTAGTGTTTGCCCAGGGCTGGGAGGGAGGGGAGTGACTGCTTAATAGGCACGGGGTTTCCTACTGGGAGGATGAAACAGATCTGGAAACAAACAGAGGTGATAGTCCTATAACACTGTGAAGGTACAAAATGCCCCTGAATTGCATACTTTAAAAGTAATTAAAGGGGCGCCTGGGTGGCTCAGTTGGTTAAGCGACTGCCTTCGGCTCAGGTCATGATCCCGGAGTCTGGGGATCGAGTCCCACATCGGGCTCCCTGCTCGGCGGCGGGGAGTCTGCTTCTCCCTCTAACCCTACCCCCTCTTGCGCTCTCTCTCTCACTCTCTCTCTCTAATAAATAAATTTTTTTAAAAAAGTAATCAAAATGGTAAATTTTACGTTATGTGTTTTTTTTATCACAACAAACAATGATCTGATTTGAAACTGCACTTTTGCAGGGATCTTGGTCAGTTGTTACCATCATTTTTGTTCACACATGTTATCATTTAGATTTTAGATTTCCAGACTTGCAGGTGATACTTAAACATTAAGGATGATGAGCAATTTTCTGTCCATTTCTTTCTTTCTTTCTTTCTTTCTTTCTTTCTTTCTTTCTTTCTTTCTTTCTTTCTTTCTTCTTTCTTTCTTTTTAAAGATTTTCTTTATTTGAGAGAGAGAAAGTGTGAGAGAGCGCATGAGAGGGGAGAGGGTCAGAGGGAGAAGCAGATTCCCCGCTGAACAGGGAGCCCGATGCGGGACTTGATCCTGGGACTCCGGGATCATGACCTGAGCTGAAGGCAGTCGCTTAACCAACTGAGCCACCGAGGCACCCCTTTTCTGTCCATTTCTAAAAGGCTCACTCATCTTTAAAGATTTTTTTTTTTTTAATTTATTTATTTGGCAGAGATAGCACAAGTAGGCAGAGTGGCAGGCAGAGGGAAAGGGAGAAGCAGGCTCTCCGCTGAGCAGGGAGCCCTATGCGGGGCTCGATCCCAGGACCCTGGGATCATGACCTGAGCCGAAGGCAGCCGCTTAACTGACTGAGCCACCCAGGCGCCCCAAGGCTCACTCATCTTTAAAGCCAGGGACTCTTCCCCGAATGGCATCCAAGGAGCCTCCTGGGTCAGCTTTGGCGCCAGCAAGGCTGGCAAGTTGCAGGACGGTCCCGTGGATGGCAGGTCCTAGAAATGAACAGGAGCTCCTGGGAAGGAATTCACCCTAAGGGAAGGACGAGCCCATTTTGAACACCAGAGGCTTAGGATTTGAAGGGAGGTGGCTTTGGACTCCTGGGTGGCAGTTCAGACAAGCTATCATATTGGCTCGATGTAAGGCTCAGATGACAGTATTCATGAAACGCTCTGAACAGTTTATAGCACATAGTAAACACTCTAAGTCAGTGCTTCTAAACCTTCTTGGTATTAGGATTCCTTTTCAATCTTAACAGAACCCTAAAGAGATTTTGTTTATGGGGGTTATAACTGTCTCTATTTACCATATTAGAACTTAAAACTGAGAAACATTTTAAATATTTATTATTTGATTTAAAATAACAATAAGCCCCTTACATATTAACATCAATACTATGGTTTTAGGAAACTAATTCAATTTTGCAAAACATCTTTTTTTTTTTCTTACCAAGGAAACTGGCATTTAAAAAATTTTTTTCAGGGCGCCTGGGTGGCTCAGTTGGTTAAGCGACTGCCTTCGGCTCAGGTCATGATCCTGGAGTCCCGGGATCGAGTTCCGCATTGGGCTCCCTGCTCAGCGGGGGGTCTGCTTCTCCCTCTGACCCTCTTCCCTCTTGTGCTGTCTCTCATTCTCTCTCTCAAATAAATAAATAAAATCTTAAAAAAAAATTTTTTTTCATAAATCTGTTTACTGTCTGGCTTAATGGAAAACAGCTGGATTCTCATGGCTGCTTCTGAATTCAATCTATTGTGATATGTTGTCTTAGTTGAAGTATATGAAGAATATGGAGCCTGACATAGGGATGCTGCTGGAGAAGAGAGGGCTATTTCAATAGCCTTTTCAGATCACTGTGGATATTATTTTTTGACAGTGCACCAAAACTTGCCAAGTTTTCGTTTCTTAGTGGCAATTTGAAGCTGAAACCATAACCACGAACTTCCCTCACTGTGTGATCTCGAAATCCATTGGTCTACCTTTCCCTTTCACCCGGATCCTTTACTCATTCTGTAACATTATGAATTGGTCCTTCGGAAAATATTGATTCACTGACTCATGCAGATCTCCCAATGCTGACAAATGTAATTTTACTTCAAAATCACATTGGTTAATATCACTGCCATAGCTAGAAGAAACTAACTAGGAAACTGTCAGGCTCACAGGGGCTGACCCAAGTTTTCCAAAAGTCTAACTTTTGCTTAAGATTTCCAGCTGTATCATCGGCAACAAATCCTGGCAGTTGCTTTCCTCGAAGTGACAGGCTCCCTTTATTCACTTTCAAAAAAAAAAATCTGTCTTGCCTGAATAACCATGGTTGGTCAGATAAAAATGGTGGTCCCTGCAAAAAGCAGCTACTTCAACTGGCAGCTCAAATCCTCCAAGTGCTTTTCTTGGAGACAATCACTGTACTCTGGTATGTGGCAGAAAAGTGCCCTTTGTGTACTTCCCATCTCGTCGGACAAAATACTCTAAAGGTATGCCCTCTAGGGCTGAGATTTAATAAAATGATTTTTACTGCTTCATCAAGGACACTCTAGAATAGAACCGGTTTCTATTTTTTTCTGCAAGAACATGGCAATTGAAGAAGACAATGACTACTAGAACAGCTGGGAGCAACTGCCTTGACACACCCTAAGGTGCTGGCTGTTTCACCGACCTCTGTTTTTGCACCATCAATCCACACAGGGAAAAAGGCAAAACTATGAAAATAGTTTTGAACCATGCAGCTGCCTGAGAAGGTCTCAGTGACCCCCAGGAGTCTGCAGACCACGCTTTGAAAACTACCCGTTTCAGCTTGTTTCCTTCATGGTAATTTAAAAGCAGAACAGATAAACCCACCCAGAAGAAGCCGGCTCACTTTGAGTTATTTATGGAACACATGACTCAGGAGCTCAATAAACATTTTTTTGAATCTTGAATAATGACTTCCTCCTACCGTGCCAAGCAATGTGCTAAACGTTTGACCTGCATTGTCTTATTGAATCTAATGTCCCCATTCTACAGACCAGAAAAGCAAGTCTCAGAGAAGATAAGAGCTCAGATAGCTAGTGATGACCAGATCTAGGAGTCAAACCTAGTTTTGTCTCATTTCAAAGCTTATATTTTTTTTTTTTAAGAGAGAGAGAGAGAGCACAGGGGGAGGGGCAGAGGGAGAGAGAGAGAGAGAATCTCAAACAGGCTCCACGTCCAGCACGGGGCTTGATCTCAAGGCCCTGAGACCATGACCTGAGCCAAAATCAAGAGTCAGATGCTTAACTGACTGAGCCACCCAGGCGCCCCTCAACGTTTCTACTCTTAACCACTGTGTCATACTGAATCTGATTGGCAGCAAAATCTTTGGTCATAAGTTAGATCAAGGGGGAAAAAAAGAGGGGTGCCTGGGTGGCTCAGTCGTTGAGCATCTGCCTTCGGCTCAGGTCATGATCCCGGGGTCCTGGGATGGAGCCCTGCATCGGGGTCCCTGCTCCGCAGGAAGCCTGCTTCTCCCTCTCCCACTCCCCCTGCTTATGTTCCCTCTCTCGCTGTGTCTCTCTCTGTCAAATAAATAAATAAATAATCTTTTAAAAAGAAAAAAGGAAAATAAAGGAAAGTTTAAGGAAATTTTGTACAGAAGTTTGAATAACTAGGCTGCCTCGATGAATCTATTGTTTGCTTCCCAGCCAACACACTGAATGAGGACACACTCTTTCCCGTTGGCCTGGGCCGGCGGGCTTAGTGGTTGATTAATTGCAAGGCTGGTCTAAAGAAGGTGTATTAAGAATTATGGGTGGTGATCACAGCGAGTCCTTTCTCACAAGGGCTGGGTGTACACGTTTTCATCATCCCAGCGGGGCACCTGACACAAACAATAGCTGGGGGCGGGGGGACATGCTAGTGGGGCCCAGGTGTGGAAACTAAAATGCAACAAGAATAATGAGTCGGTTGGGCTTCCCTGGGCTGTGTCCTCACAGGTCAGGGTCCACACTTGCAGAAGTTCTTCCAGTGTGACAAGCAGTGGCTTTTCCCAGGTGTTCATCCCCTGTCCCGCCCTTGAGAGGCTGAGCTGAATCACTCCTTGCTATTCCTATCCCTTTCAGGGGAGGCATTAACCAGTGAAAGACCAGCTGCCAGTCTTGCCAGGGGCTCATGAATGCCTTTGGCCATGTGCCTTGGCATTCCAGAATGTACTCTGGCCCCACTGACCTCTCCAGCCTTCTGTCTGCCTCCTCACTTTCCGGAGTCATAGCTTTCCCATCCCTCCAGACTTGGTACCTGTTCTCTCTGCTTAGAATAAACTACCCCCCCTTGCCCACACAACTTCCTTTGCCTTCATGAATCCTACTCAACCCTCGGGCCTCAGCTTGGACGTCACTTCCTTTAAGAGCCCTTCCCCATGGGTGCCCACCTCCAAACCGCCAGAGCACCAGTCTTCTTACCTCTCCCACTTGGTCAGCACCAGCACCAGGGATGCCATGGCTTACAAGACAGAGAGAACATTCATGAAGCTCATGGACCAGTGTTTTATATCGATAACGTTGTTGGCTTGTCTTACTTGCCCATTAGACTGTAAGATCCCCCTGGACTGAGATGGTGTTTGCGTGTTTGGAGTTGTATCTCTGAGTCTCATACAGTGCCTGGCACAGAGTAGGAGTTCAATAGATAGTTGCTAAATCAATGAGTGAACGGATGAACACAGGAATCCATAAAAAAAGGAGAAGAGAGGGGGCACCTGGCTGGCGCAGTCGGTTAAGCATGCAACTCTTGGTCTCCTGGGTCCTCTTTGTCTGGTCCAGATCCTGAGTTCAAGCCCCATGCTGGGCGTAGAGTTTACTTAAAAAATAAGTAAATAAAATTTTAAAAAAGAAACAGAGGTGGGATGAGAATTCAATGATGTAGAAAACGACTTTTGCACCTACCTATAGATATTTACCATTCTTGTCATTCCACAGGTATTGCTGGAAGAACTGAGCTCTGTGAATGTGAGGCACAGGGCTGGGGGGAGAGTCCAGAAAAGATACAGAGCCCAGAGAAGGGCTTACAATCTTGTTGAGCAGCAATGTGCACACATGTAAAATGCCCTCACAAAACAACACACCCTCAACAAGTACAATTAATCTTGTGGCAACTAAGAGTGCTGAGGAATAAAAAGAAAGTAAAATAATAATAGTACAGTAATAATAGAAATGACTATGTAGGGGCGCCTGGGTGACTCAGTCAGTTAAGCGTCCAACTCTTGATGTTGGCTCAGGTCATGATCTCAGGGTGGTGAGATCGAGCCCTGCATTAGGCTCCGTGCTCAGTAGGAAGTCTGCTTGAGATTCTCCCTCTCCCTCTGCCCCGCCCCCTGCTCACTCTCTCTCTCTCTCTCAAATAAACAAATAAATCTTTTAAAAAGAAAAAAAAAAAAAGAAATGACTATGTATGAGGCTGACTACCGACTGTGATAAGGAACTCCAGCATTTCAGTGGTACACCACAATAAAAGTTTATTTTTGAGTTCTCTCCCAAGTGTTTTCCTGGTTGAGCTCCCCTGTTCCAAGAGGTGTTGCAGGGATTCAGGAACCTTCCTTGTTCTGATTCCACTATCACTCCCAGCTGTGCAGACAAGGAAATGGAGAGGACAGCAGGCCTGGGAGCGTGCCCATCACTTCTGCCCACATTCCATTGGCCAGAACTCAGCCTTGCGGCCCCACCTGATGGCACGGGAGGCTGGGAATTGTAGTCTAGTGGTTGCCCTGGAGGAGAAGGAGATGGGGAACGCGGAGCACAGATCAGACTCTGCTACAGGTCTCATTTACTGAATGAGCATCTAATAAATGTCAGGTACTGTGCTGAATAAGTTACATGCATGTTGTCATTTTATACTTACCTCATCCCTCATTTACAGAGAAGGAAACTGAGGCTTGGAAAGGTTGTTTTTTTTTTTTTAAGATTTTACTTATTTAGGGGGTTCCTGGATGGCTCAGTCGGTAAAGCATCTGCCTTTAGCTCAGGTCATGATCCCAGAGTCCTGGGATTGAGCTCTGAGTTGGGCTCCCTGCTCAGTGGGGAGTCTGCTTCTCCCTCTGCGCCCTCCCCATGCTCTTTCTCTCAAATATTCATTTATTTATTTGAGAGAGAGAGAGTGCAAGAGAGTGCACGAGCCGGGGGAAGGAGCAGAGGGAGTGCAAAAAGCAGACTCTCCGCTGAGCCAGGGGCCCAACTCGGGGCTCGATCCCATGCCCTGGGATAAGGACCCGAACCCAAGTTAGATGCTTAACCGACTGAGCCACGTAGGTGTCCCTGAGGCTTAGAAAAGCTTAGTAAATTTTTTTTTTTTTAAGATTTTATTTATTTATTTGACAGAGAGAGACACAGCCAGAGAGGGAACACCAGCAGGGGAAACACCAGCAGGGGAAGGGGGAGAAGGAGAAGCAGGCTTCCTGCTGAGCAGGGAGCCCAATGCAGGGCTTGATCCCGGACCCTGGGATCATGACCTGAGCTGAAGGCAGACGCTTAACGACTGAGCCAGCCAGGCGCCTGAAGTTTTAGTAAATTTTATGAGGTGAAAGGCTTATGCTTGCTGAATCAATGTGGAACCTAATCTTTTCAACCCAAAGCCTGTAATCGAAAAGAATTAAGGACAGATGACACTAGTGAGCCCCCACCTGCTCTGAGACTACACCCACCCACTCAACATCATTGTCATTGATTAAGGGCTGACTTTAGGCATTCTAAGCACTTTCATATTAACTCATTTGATCCTCACAAAAAAACTCTATGAGATACTGCTAATACCCTTATTTTAAAGATAAAGAAGTTGCACAGAGTGCTTGTGACTTAGCTGAAATCACTCAGCAAGGACATGGCAGACACAGGGCTCCAACCCAGGTGGTCTGTCTCCAGTGTCTAAGTACACATTTGCCCCTTTCCTACCTCTTTACAGACAACAAAAGAAATTGTTCTAGGGCAGAGTCTCTGAAGTGAGGTGCCAGTACCCTGGAGAGGATTCAAGCTGGTCCACCGGGGTGCAAGGGGAATAAATATAATCCTTCTATTTATGTTTATCTTTATTCTTTAAAAAATATCATAGAGCTATTAAACTTCACTAATATATGTTATACAGATTGACCCTGGCGCCTTCACTCGGCGGAGGATCGACCTGTATAATACATAATTAGTAAAATTTAATACGCTGTATTTTTTTTTTTTTTTTAGAATAAACAAATAGAAGTGTCACGTGGAGGGAGTGCTTGGATAAGTGGATCAGTGTGGCAGGTTTTAATTAAATTAGCTCCCCCCGGGGCCTGGGTGGCTCCGTCGTTAAGCGTGCGACTCCTGATTTAGGCTCAGGTCATGCATGATCTCAGGGTCCTGAGATCCAGCCCCCCGGGGGGAAGGGGGGAGCCTGCTTGGGATTCTCTCTCCCTCTGCTCCTCCCCACTCTCTAAAAAATAAAATAAAATAAATAAACTAGCTCTTTCAGTGTGCACAGGCAGTTTTAAAAGATTCACGCAAAGAAGGGATAATGACGAGATCCCCACCTTAGGTACCACCCGAGCCTTATTGCCCCAGGCTCCCTCACGCAGGCGCACCACCTCTGCTTCGCAGAGCGGAAGGCGGGGCCTTGTGGCCACACCCCTTTTCTTTCCCCCGCCTTCGGAGGCGTTATTGGCTGCTTCACTTTGCGATTGGGCGAGCCCCTGTTGTCGGAGGGACGCGATTGGACGGAGTCACCGCCTCTCGTCCGGTGGCCAGCCTCTATTGGCCGAAGTGCTGCGGGGGGTGGGGTTTGCCAAGCTACCTCTAGGAGGCTGAGAGCCAAGGGGTTGGCAAGCGCCAGGTGGCGCTTCCGGGAGCTTGCCGGAGGGCGGCGCGGGGCGAGCCTCGGGCCCTGGCGGTCTGGGGGCAGGTCGCTCGGCGAGGCCTGAGGGGCTGGGAGGCCCGGGGCCGCAGACGAGGCGGGATGTGGCAGCTGGCCCGCGAAGGACCGGCCGAGATGCCGGCGGGACCTCTGGTGGAGGAGATGGCGATGACGCAAGGTGTCGTGGTGGACACAGGACACCCAACAGGGTCCCCAGGCCTGCCACCGGGCTTGGGAAGACATGTACGGGTCCGGAAGCCAGGATCGGAGGCTTCTGCCCCAGCAGATGCACACGACCCGTCAGGAGCAGTTGCAGGAAATTGAATCTGACCCAACAGGTGGAGTGTCTGCGGCAGAAGGACCCGCACGCAGAGGTTCATGAGCAAGGGAACGGGAAGAAACACATCAAAAACCTGATTGCGGACAGCGAGCCTCTCAGCCTACCAACTCCGCTCCAGAGCCGGGCGGGGAATTGAAGACATTGGGCCAAAGGAGAAGGATCCAGGAGAAACCTGACGAGCAGAAATCTGCGCACAGCTTCTTCTGTCAGGAGCTCTGTGACCCGCAGGGGCCCCAGACATAATTCTTCTAGAAGAAGAAAGAACATCTGTGGGCATGAGCTTATCTTATCTGCAAAGATTGTCCCGAAGTTGAAGAAGTTAAGTGAAAGACTCGCAAGAAATCCATCACTGCAAAAAGCCAAATGTTTTTCTGCATCAAGATTTTTATCTGTGAGATGCCTGAGGCCCAGGAGAGACTGGACTGGCTTTCTGAAAGGCTTTCTGCAGGCCTCCTGGAAGTGCTCCGTGACTCACAGTGTGCTTGCTGCGTGATTGAGACAGGCACTGGCAAGAATGGCAACAGCAACAGCCAGAAAATTGGGCAAGTTCCGTGTTAGCAGAGATAAAACCACCAGAAAAGATGTTGGTAGACCCTACGTGTGATGCCGCTTGATTATATTTCATACGCTGAAGCTTGCTTTTCTGTCTAGTGAAAATCCCTGCAAGACTACCCTCTGCTTGTTGAACAAGGGAGGGTAACAGAGCTGATGATACTAAGAGGTGAAGTCCCCTAAGTCAGTCACTTTCATGATCGAATCTCCAAGGGACCCCATGGAAACAATGAGGTTTATGCATATAAAAGGGTGCCCTGGAAGGCGACCTGAACTGCAGTCTGCCTTAGAGTCCCCTTGAAAATACTCCCGAATCAGGTCATTAAGAGCATTCCAGATCATTAACATTTATCTAGGGTGGTAAAAACACACAAGATCATTCTGTCCGAATAGGATTACTCAAAAATGACCCGGGATTTTTACTTAGGTCAAGCTGCTAAATAAAGAGTTCACTGTGTTCTTCAGAACCAGCAGGGGGCATGCGTGCTGAAATATTAATAATCGTAACTAGTACTAACTACGCAAGTAGCTAATCCTCTCAGTATGCATCCAGGAACTTTGCAAGTGCTTTACGTGCATTAGTTTGTTAAATCCTTGAAATAATCCTATGAAGCAGATACTATTATCACTCCCACTTCAGAAAGGAGGGAATGGAGCTAGTCTGTTGAGCTATTAGCTAGTAAATGACATAGCTAGGGTTTGAACTTAAGCAACTGACAATGGGTCCTCTACTTTCAGTCATTAGGCTACACCGACCACCTCGCCATTCCCCAAGATGGCACACAGGGACGTGCCCTGGCAAGGAATGATGGTCTCTATACCATAGCACGTTTTGTGTAGTCTCAACAGAAATTAAAATATCAGTATTTGCCTTCTCAAAATGGATCCAGTAAGAAGATTATTGACAGTAATGAATGAGAAATATTATAAAATGTTAGGGTTTTTAATCCCACAAGCTCTATCCATCCTGACAGTTAATTGGTAATAAGTTACAACACGGTTTGTGAATCTGACAGGTCGTTTCAAAACAATGTCTTAAGAATAATACTATTTCTTCCCCATCAATTAGCTTTCCAGATCACCAAAAGAGCCCTTTAAATTCCAAAGTTGTTTTGTTCTGTTTTGTTTTTAGGGTAGGCTCCACAAGATCAAGACCTGAGCAGAGATCAAGAGTCAGACGCTTAACCAACCCTCAACAAATGAGCTACCCAGGTGCCCCAACATTTTTGTGTGTTTTATTTATTTTTTATTTTTTTATTTTTTTAAAAGATTTTATTTATTTATTTGACAGAGAGAGAGATAGCGAGAGCAGGAACACAAGCAGGGGGAGTGGGAGAGCGAGAAGCAGGCTTCCTGCCGAGCAGGGAGCCCGATGTGGGACTCGATCCCAGGACCCTGGGATCATGACCTGAGCCGAAGGCAGACGCTTAACGACTGAGCCACCCAGGCACCCCATTTTTGTGTGTTTTAAAAAGCAATCTTATTTTTTTTTAATGTCTTTAAATAGAGAATCTTGGACATAGTTAACCTTTTCCTGATCGCTTAGCACTATTAATATTTATCATCGTCCCGTGCTTTAATAGAATTCTGTCTTATTTTTTGGATTACTATTACTTTCCTATCAGGCCACCAGACCTGTGGCCATAGTCTGTCTCAAATAATGGTTTTCTTCACCCCTACCATCTCCATCCTTATCCCCATCAGTGTGGCTGATAAAATGCTTTGGACTAGGAAACAAAGTTAGTTCATTATGAATTGTATTTTTATTTATTTTTTATTTTTTAAAGGTTTTATTTGTTTATTAGAGAGAGAGAGCATGAGCAGGGTGAGGGGCAGAGGGGGAAGCAGACTCCCCACTGAGCAGGGAGCCGGATGAGGGGCTCGATCCCCAGACTCTGGGACGATTACCTGAGCCGAGGGCAGATGCTTCACTGACTGAGCACCTGGGGCACCTGGGTCTGCTTCTCCTTCTCTCTCTGCCTGATACTCTGCCTACTTGTGTTCTCTGTCAAATAAATAAATAAAATTTTTATAAATAAATAAGTAAATAAATAAAAAGATATTATAATTTAGCATAAGATCTTTGTGACAGTGATTTCTTGCCCCCAGAGATCTTTTTTTTCCCGTTTACTTCTGGTTTAAGAATATGATTTTTTCCTCCCCCACCCTCAATTCTCTCTCTGTCTCAAATAAATAAATAAATCTTAAAAAAAAGAAAAAGAATATGATTTTTTTAAAAGATTTTATTTATTTATTTGACAGAGAGAGACAGCAAGAGAGGGAACACAAGCAGGGGGAGTGGGAGAGGGAGAAGCAGGCCTTCCGCGGAGCAGGGAGCTGGACAAGGGGCTTGATCCCAGGACCCTGGGACCATGACCTGAGTCAAATGCAGATGCTTAACTATTGAGACACCCAGGCACCCCCAAGAATATGATTTTTTTTAAGAATGTATTTTTGGGGTGCCTGAGTGGCTCAGTTGGTTAAGTGTCCAACTCTTGATTTCGGCTCAGGTCATGATCTCAGGGTTGTGAGATTGAACCCTCTGTCAGGCTCCGTGCTTGGTGTGGAGCCTGCTTAAGATTCTCTCTCTCCCTCTCCCCCTCTCCACCCTCTCTCTCTCTCAAAAAAAAAAAAAAAAAAAAAAAGATTTTATTTTTAAATCTCTACACCCAATATGGGGCTTGAACCCACAACCCCAAGATCAAGTCAGTCTCCTGCTCTACTGACTAGCCAGGCAGGTGCCCCAAGAATATGATTGGAGGTGGTTATTGCTGGAAGATTGACTAGCAGATAAGCGGTTTACACATGTACTTACCTACAAGTTACCAGGCAAGCATTCCTCACGATACCAGTTGGAGATTCCTTTTTACAAAAGGCCAAATTACTCTAGCTGTTAGGGGTTGGCAAAAAAAGGGCCCGATAGTAAATATTTTAGACTCGGAGGGTCATGTGGTCTCATTGCAGCTGCTTCACTCTGCTATTACAGCGTGAAAACACAACAGACAATAAATAATCAACAAATGAGGGTAACCAGGCTCCAAAAGAACTTTACTTACAAAAATAGGCAGTGGGCCAGATTTAGACCAGAGGCTGTGGTTTTCCCGCTCCTGCTCTAGGATTTGATAATCTGAAGTCTTTTGCAATCAGAAGTTGGCAAAATACTTCACAGAGTGTGTAATGAATGCCTACAGAGGAACCAACTGCTAGGAAATCACATTAACACACCGCAGCAAGGAAGAAAATGCTCTGTCCCAGGTCAGAGGACAATAAGGACCCATCGGACCTGGGCTTGGGGAAAAGTCATTCTGAAATCCACTCACAGCGTAAAAAACTTTAGTAGAAAGTAAAGTTGAAGTTCAGTATTTGGGAAATACTGGTCCTTAATATCATAGAATATGCCAAAGCACAGGGGTTGAGTCCTAAAAGTTTCATTTCCTATGCAGGGGCCAGGGGGGAGTTCTTCCTTTTGTTTTAAAAAAAAGAAAAACAGGATGCCTGGGTGGCTCAGTCGGTGAAGCATCTGCCTTCAGCTCAGGTTATGATCCCAGGGTCCTGGAATCCAGCTCTATGTTGGGCTCTCTGCTCAGCGGGAAGCCTGCTTCTCCCTCTCCCTCTGCCACTCCCCCTACCTGTGCTCTCTCTCTCTCTCAAATAAATAAATAAAATCTTTAAACAACAACAACAAACAACCTGCCATCCCAAGGATGTAGAGCCCCAGGACCTCTAACACACTGCAGCCAGGAATGCGAATGGAAATCAGTTTAGTAGTTTCTTAAAATGTTAACCCTACAGTTACCTATGGCCCAACTATCCTCCTCCTAGATAAACTCAAGCGTATGTCCACAAAATACTCAGACACAAATGTTCATCGTAGCC